>NC_084710.1:15011376-15634519 GCF_033807575.1 Cydia pomonella
AGTCGCACAGTGGCTTATCAGCGGAAACCAACAATAAAAGCCATAATGATCAGATTACTTATTGGAGAACCATTGTCGTTGAAGCTATTCAGACATTTAAAAGTAATATGCAATGTTGTATTGAAAATTTATCCCATTGATTTACTTTGTTTGTTTGTTTGTTTCTGGCGAAGTTAGTAGTACTATTTAATAGCAATTATAAAATAAAATTGGAGTATGCTATCTACTGGCGATAAGTACCTAAGTAAATACATGGACGTCACTTTTTTGAAAATAGATTACATATTCAGTTTCTTATTTTCTTAAAAAGCCTTCATAACACCCATTCAAGGATAGGTATGTATGTCTAAAAAACGTCAAAGTCAACTTTCTCCGATTTAATATAAAAAAAAGTGGCCTTTCATCGAATTTTCAAGTTGTCGGTAACATTCAATGCTTTTCGTATTTTTAAGCAATTTAATACTTAATGAAATCATGAAAAGAAAAAAAAGCTTTACTTAACGTGTTATACCAATTAAATTGATGTGTATTTGTGATTATACGTATCAAGCACTAAACTTTTTCATTATTTTGCCAGTTTTGATATTCGTAATAGAAGGTTACCTAAAGTCTGTTATTTCTGCATTTTCATATTAGGACATTTAATGTTATGCCAAGTAGAGGACTACCATGTGGCACTAATTAAAATTGCAAATAACAGATTAAATACTCATCGCACCATTGATTGTTTATAACCTAATTGGATTAGTTATACTCGTAATAGTCGGGATTCAGGCCTACCACGAGGTAATTCCTTTTTTTCGGCTATATATTTGGGTGGCTCTTGTTCGTTATATCACTAACTTAGCGGCAGCATACCTTCACAATGCTTCACTATAAAATACTCGTTCTCCCTTTACCAGTATATACGTGTTCGATAAGAAAGAACTTGGTCATAAAAATCTTATGCTGATATAGGTACGTACCATATGTGACTGTGTGTTATCTTTCATTTGTAAATATAAAATTATGCTGAAGTGTTATAATCATAATCATGTTTCATTGTACCTAAATATAACAGTTGTTGAACTCATTTACCTATGGATAAAATTCATATAGGTGGGCTGCTTTTGCCACCGTGTATACTCGTTGCCATATCATCCCGAAAACAGACATCTTAACCGTCGAGAATCCACGAGGAGTCGGGCCCTATTTACATTCTGCGCATCTAGAATTCTGACAGTAATTTCAGACTGAGCTTAATAAATCAACATCTACAATTTGTGTGAACTAAGCATAACAGCATAAGTTAGTTGGCGATAAGTAAGCGTCTGGGGCGATTAAGGGAGGAGTTGTGATGCGACCTCGTGAGACCAAACTTGAACCGCACCATGCTTAGTGTTTTGCGATTATCGCTCTTTGTAGCTATTCTCTCTCTGTAGTCTACACTTTATGACGATTAAGGAGTACTTCTTTATTCAATTTTTATAATTGACCCCACTAACGATCATCGTAGTAAAGAACAGAATATGCAGAGTTTAGGTCTAGTTTGCGTGTTTTCGAAGATTTATTAATGAATTTTTTTACAGTGACATTAAGCGCTGAACTTACGATTTTAGTACTTTTTAGTATTTCACTTAAAAAAGTTGTTGGTATAATGTTTATATATTGTGTTGTTGTCGGAATCCCTCTAAACCATAATTTATATGGCGTATAAAAATGTTTAAATACCTAACAAACGTACACAATAATGCGCATATAACAATGGAATTTAATTTCTTGTCATTGTCATTAGTTTTGAGAGCCGCCGCTGTAAAAACTCCTAATAAGCCTTGTTTTTACTCAAAGTGCGAAATTAATTCAAATTAAGGTATCATTTAAAGAAGAAATATGCTTAAATGGAGCTGAACAGAATTCATTAAAAATAATTCGAACTCCGTTTTAACTTCTTTATTAAGTTACTGAATTTGTAGAATACAAATCTATTGTGTATACTTTGAGATTCAACTTGCAATAGATGTCCGAACTTTTAAGATAAATTGCTGGATTACAGTAGATTGCTTCTCAGGTTTTGTTACTGCCTTATTTTGAGGCAGTATGGTTCAAAATAGTTAGCTTTCGAGTTCGAAAGTAGATCAGTGGATGTCGTGGTATCAGACGATGCGATTATATCCATGTAAGTTCTAAAAGTACGAGTAGATATGGGAGGTATGTAGCTTAAATTCATCATACATATTATGCAAAAATGCACTTACTATACCTACAACAAGAAATTATCGATTCATCGTATTATGTCAATCACGGACATAGAAAAATATCAAAGACATAGGTACATAAATTAAGTTCAACAGAAAATATACATTATGGAATGCTGCTAGAAATTCTATCTTTTTGCAACTATATGGACATTTTAGCAGCTCAATAAACAACAACAAAAAACTAAATGTCATAACTGGTTTTGTTTTTTTTAGTAATCTATCCAGTTACCTCTTTCAGATAACTACGTCATTTAAATCAAATTTATTCTGTATTAAACCCATATCCGACTAAGTCTTTCGAATTAGATTGTAAAACTACTTACTAGCAGAAAACGTGTTCGTGGGTATCAATTCATTTCTTTATATCTCAATTGGAGTCGGTATGCAGAAACTCAAACTCTGGGTCATAAAACGGGAGGGTTAGCGGATACCAGCAAAAGGTCGTGTGTATAACCATCCTTATGCAAATGTAACGGTAACATGCCTTTAGGGTCAATAAACTGTTACCTACTCACTTTTATGACACGATAAGTCGCTTTTACCGTCTTATGTCTTCCCCCATAAGGCTTTTTAGGTCACGTAGTAGTAATTTTCTGTTTTAATGTTTTTCTCTGTTTGTTTCAGATTGTTGGTACATCGTAACAAAGAAATCATCGTTGAGGTATGTGCCAATGATATAACTATAGTTATTGTCCTTACGGTTTTTTTATAGCATGATTAATAATTTGTTAGTTACATCGAACTTGTACAAATCATAAAAATACAATCCGTAAGTAAACTGATATAATGGACTTTGAGAAAGTTTTCAAACATGCACAGAAGCTGATGTCTCAAATAGTTATAATCCCTTGTAGGGAAAGTATTCCAAAGATTGAAATGTATCCGTTACCTCCAAGAACGCCCTTTCCGAACAAAGTAATAGAAGTGACCCCTTGTTTCTTGCTCTTTAACTCTCTCTCTCTCTTACCACTCTTTAACCGTTATTATTAAGAGAGTGAAGGAGCCCGCAGGCGCCCATGCCCATATCCCAGTATGGGGCCTCAGTTCGACGAACACGATGTGTTCGCGAACAACACTCAATTTCGTAGATACTACTAGTATTATATACATAAAATAATACGAAGACTCTACTAAACTTTTACCTAATAGTAGTGATCGCCACACAGCTTCGTTTGTAACTGTATATTGTTTGTAAGTATTATTTCGGGATCATTAATAGAGTAGGTACACAAAGCAAATTTATATGATCGCTAGATTAGAAAAAAATATGATGAGTGAAATTTTGAAAATTCCTGTAAAATAAAAGAGGAGGGAATGGAGATATTTTTAGTTTAAGTTATTATTTTGTTTAATATTAATACTTTGAGCGACCATTAAAACAGTAAGCTGCAAAGATAACTGGCCCCCCTACAAATAAGTTTATATGCAGAGGGGATCATTTTTCCCTGCTGCTTATTGTACATGGGAAAAGTTTCGGTGATTGAGTTTATACAGGATGGGCAAATAAGAAGTAATATTTTGTTTTTAAATTGTAACTATATTACGTTCAAAGATTATTATGTAAGTATTGTTTTTAAAATATATTATTTCAGGATTAAGTTAGTTTATATATTATATAGTTACTATTATTGTATAATTTAAGAAAACAAATTTACTAACATAATGTCCCACATATGTCCACTTTTAACAGCAGGCAAATTTAAGTCCTTATCATCGCAATTTTCAGGATAGTTTAGCACTGTTTCGGCGTTATCTTAGTAAATTTGTGTCGGATAGTCGGTTTTAACTATTTAAATTTCATCAGCTTGTTAGCATAGATACGTTATTTTAGATATAGCCCCCACAGAAATATGTTAGGAGCTGCAAAATTTAGGGAATTTGGGTGGAAATCACTGTAACTTTTTCTCGAAATTAACCGAGCATACATCGTGTTTTAAACAATACAAACATTTGAGAAAAAGTGCTTGCAGAGTTAGAAGTTTGGCAGAAATTATCTACCGTATACAGTTGCCAACCCTGAATAATATATTTATGACCAAATAAGTTTTGCACGTAATATAATTAAAATTAAAAATACAAATTGTATCACTCTTATTTCCCCATCCTGTATATACACACATACACACAGTACAGTACAGTATACATATACAGGTACATACAGGTAGGAACTCCTTGCCTGTTATTATATTTTGCCCACTAGAATCCGATGTCTGCTTACATATGTAAGCATAATAATTCAAAAAGGGTAAGGGTGATAATTCAATATCAATGCAGCTGACAGAAATGTGTATCGAATATTAGTCGAAATTCATTGAGTTCTCTGTAAATGTTATTTGAGGTTGTGCAGTAAAGAGGATTTGTATTATTAATTATGGTCTATAATACTGCCTGGTTTGAGGTCGGAACTATAAAGTTGCGGATCATTCTACGGGTCTATTATCAATGAATCAGATATAATAATAGGTAGAGCAAAACGTTTTTAAGAGTTTTAAGTATTTGTGCTGATTAGTATACATAATATTAGTCGAAATTCATTAAGTTCCTCGAGTATATGAACACAATAAATATTTATCATATTTTCAACATTTCACTAGAGCATTAATGACTCGCAAGTACAAAAACATGTTCATGCGAAATACCAAAACCGTACACGCGCACGACCGACAGGGTCCGACGAGGGTCTGAAGGTTTTTGTAGATATGATATGGACCCTTTGTATGTTAACAACTTTAATATCTTGAGTGCTACTGATAGTGAAATCATTTTAATGTGAATTATACTCGGGACTCTATTCATGTAATAGGTACAGTAAGCCTCAGATATAACTGACCTCCCCCGAACACATGTTTCTATGCATGGGTGGTCAGTTTTCTCTGCAGCTTACTGTACATACATAGATACGATTATTTATATTATCCCGTTTTATCAAATAATGTTTTTCCAAAGAAAATGACTTTTGTAAACTAAAATCCTTATGTTCAAACAAAATATTGAAATAATTAATATAAGGGTTTATTTGCTTTTATTATTTTTATTCAAGTTAATACATTAACACTTTGATTTTAAACAAGTATAGTATTTTACTTATATCCTACTAGGTTCGTGTGAGTTAGTGACAGTTAAAAAAAGCCATTACTCCCGTGCTCCCGCTGCGCTTGCTTGCAATAACACGCTACCTACTGCGCAAGTGTGATTAAAAAATAATAGAGCACCATTGAGTATTTTATTGGTAGCAGATAATATATACGGGATGATTCAGGAGACGTGATCAGGATGAAGCCTGCGCATTTATTAAGTTATAAGCAGCTGTTTCGTACCGGATTTTTTTGTGAGATTAACTTTTATTTATTTTTTCTGTACAAAAAAAGTTTTAATTTATTTTCGACATTTATGGTCACCCTATTTGTTTTATCAATAACAACAAGTGTCCAAAAGAATGTCAACGGATTTTGGTTACTTTTGAAAAATCGTATCTCACTCATGTGTGACATTTTATTTCCTTTATAATCAAAGTGCTGTCACAGCGGTTGAATAGGTTTTATCACTGTTAATTAAGTGTTGTACCTCCATGATTGTAGATAATAAATCTTTATAAAAAAAATACGTGATCGTTTTACTTAAATATGATGGTGAACGATCCATTAACATTTACTGATTGTGAATTACCCTGTAAATATAGTAACTATGCCGTAAATTTACATATTTTTACTTTAGTTCATACCAGATGACATTATAAACTATTTTATTAATATTTTCATACACCCACAAAGACTAAATAGCTAGATCCTGTTCAAACATCTTGTAAAACCGAAATTAAATAAAAATTCGCGGTCGATAATCGTCTAAGCATGCCACCCTCAATACTGCTGACCCAAAGGGCTTGACATTTAGGGTCCCCCAGCCTTTTAACGCATAAGCTGAGGACTCTTCAAATCTTCGCAGATTTTTTTCCATACATCCCAATAAGTTAATAGAATTAAAAAAAAACTAAGCATTGAGAAATTTAAGCAATGAAGAAAAATACTTATTTAACAAAATAGTTGTTGTTTTCTTTAAAAATAATACCGTAAATACCATTTGATTGTGTCAGGCGTCTTAAAACAAGGCAGTACACTGCACAAACGACCGGAGTAAGAAAGAAGTAGAAAAAGGTTTTCTAAGTAAGACAGTACGGCTCACAATAATAATGCCGTACAACACAATGGAACACCTTTTATTTGTATTTGCTTCAGTCACCTCTAGGAAAATTTACAGTTGTATGATTTATTGAGTTTTCGTTCACTCGGAAACGAGAGAGGATAATTTTCAAATTTTTATATTTCATATTTTAAACCGGGGATTATCTATAAATAAAGCATATAAATATATTATTTTCTGTCTCGCGACGAATTGTCACGTGTCGTGATTATGCCATATATAGATATACAGGATGATTCAGGAGACGTGAGCAGGATCAAGCCTGCATATTCGGTAAATTATCAGCAACTGTTTCGTACCAGTATTTGTGAGATTAACGTTAATTTAATTTTTACTGTTAAAAAAAAAAGAGTTTTATTTTATTTACGATATTTATGGTCACCCTCTTTGTTTTATCCATAATAAGTGACAAATTGAATGTCATCGGAGTCTGGTTACTTTTATAAAATCGTATCTCACTCAAGTGTGACATTTTATTTTCTTCATAATCAAAGTGCTGTCATAACGATTAAAGAGGTTTTATCTTTGTTAATTAAGTGTTGTAGGGTGTCCACGATTGTAGATAATCAAATTAGTCCTTAAGAAAAAGTTAAATAACAGATAAAAAGCGTGATTGTTTTACTTAAATATGATGGTGAACGATTCATTAACATTTACTGATTGTGTAGGCTTAGTCCAGCTCACGTCTCATGAATCACCCTGTATAGTACCATATTTATTTCACTTGGGCAGCTTTATTTATATTAATTAATTAGTATTTATTTAAATAAAATCAGCAAATTAATAGGTGCTACGGGTTTTCAGAAGCGTCGCTGATAAAGACTATCGAAACGTGGGATTAAACATACGTATTTATATGTTAATTTAATTCCAGTTGCTTTAACTTTAATGCTCCCGTCTTCTTAATGGCATGCACTGTTACGACCACAGCGTTTAGAGTAATTTAACTGCCGTTTATACGTAGCCTTCTTATGCTTTTAGTTAAAGTTTTATTCCCCCGTTAACTGAGAGGGCATTATTATCCATAAAATATTTCACTTAGAACGCCAAACTGTTATTTGCGACATTAATTATTATTTATTATCTCTGCTATAAAAAATGGTCTATTGTGTACCAGATTACACAACAGAACATTTCTTCAAGGACAGTTGAGTATAATCTACCTTTAAGTGCGCCCTTGATGTCAAACGATACGTTGCTCTAGGAGAGCTATTGTATCTAGTGTACTGACACGATACCCGTGTACGTACATATAAGCACACATTTTAATGGGCCGGCGCGGCGTGGTGTTGAATTGCCTGGTGAACAAACACTGACACGCGCGAGCTGTTCTGTCTAGTTTTACATTTAATTAACTTGTTATATGCCAGTAAAATCGAGAATTTCCCTTAATATTAACGTAATTAATCGTGCTCGATTATTCGTGCTGCGTGTGCGAGTAAATGTGCTGAAGTGGATCGAAGTTGGCCATTAACATCATTTAGGACGAGTTACATCAAAAATGACGCTGGCAGTCTAACTTTTCTTGCAATTCAATAAAAACCAAAGTAACTCTTATAAACATTAAATATGAAACATACGAATTTAACTGCAGACCAGAAAAGTAAGAACCTCTTTTTTAGACTTTTCAAGTGATGACTACATAGCATCCGACATAAAAAAAAAATTACAGTGCACAAAATTTGCCTACACAATTATTCAAAGGACAAGTTTTAAAAATAGATACATACACTTGTTACATTCAGTAATGAATAAATAAATACTATAGGGACATTCTTACTCAAACTTAATTAGTCCCACGGTAAGCCAAGAAGGCTTGTGTTGTGGGTACTTAGACAACGATATATATAATACACAAATACTTAAATACATAGAAAACATCCATGTCTCAAGAACAAATATCTGTGCTCATCACACAAATAAATGCCCTTACCGGGGTTCAAACCCAGGACCATCGGCTTCACAGGCAGGGTCACCACCACCACCACCAGACCAGACCGATCGTCAAATTATGACGACTGACAACTTTGTTGATTTTATTATATCCGTACCATAAAGCATTTGCAATAAAGGCGCTACTAACGAAGTGCATTCATGAAATAATGGATACTGTACTGCTTGTGCAACAAAGCAGCGGCTCAAGTATTCATAAACCTTTGTAACAATGACGCTAACTTGACTCGAGCTCGAGCTTGAATTTACTATTACTATTAATATTTCATAAATCGCGTTTATTACTTATTTTTTACATTTAATTAATTGTTTACACCTTCGTGTAATTTCATAAAGTAGCGAACATCACAAGGACAACCTTCCAATATTGCGAATAACGCTTGAGTGAAGTCTTTTAATTAAGCCGGGTTGTAAGCGTTCACGTCTGTGTGGGCGTGCGGAGCACCCCATCAATTTCTGCTTGACTTCTGATTGTTTGAGGCAACCTCGTTAGCGTACGACGGACGGCGGACCGACCCTCCGACTGTCGAGATAATCCTAGCCCTGCTTTCTTTATCATATCATAAAGCTGTGCGTAAGAAGGTGAGACCGACCCTGATTGCATTTGCAGCGACGGCGGCAAACTTCCTATTTTATTTAGACTTTTTCTCACACTAAGTATACGACGTGGTAACTTTCCCGTAATTATTAACAACGTAATAAAATGAAACAAAAGCCTGTTAAGCGACACGATTTGGTTTTTACTAGCCGTTCTTAATTAATTTTCCTCTTCAGCAAAAAACCTTTAGACCCGTCGTCTGCCGTAATCAAAAATTTATTGGTCCTTACTTTCAGGCTCATTTTCGCTGAGTCGACAACATTTTTCCGAATTGTGCTGGCTACACGAGCATAATCTTTGTAGTCATTGAAACAATTTACAATTTTAAAAATAATTGAGTCTTATATATAGATTTAGGGTTTAAATTTGCTTTTTCTGTAATTGATCTATTATGAATTTTTGATATTAAAAAAAATATTTCGAAAGTTGGTAGGTACATAATTATAGTTATATGTATCTACATTAAATATACCGAAGCATCCCTATTTCTGTTTCTTTTTAGTAATTTGTTCTTACATATTCTATTACTCGACAGAAAAGGGTACACAATAAATAGCGTTGAAGACCAAATCCATTTCAATCTTTATTGGGTATATTTGGGTGTTTTATTAAAGTAATTTGTTTAGGCATTTCTTATAAAGAATTACAACCCGGTAAATTTTTCTATAGAAATTACCGGTACATTACCGATTGCATTCCTATTTAATAAGTACATATATTTAAATTATACAGGTATGATTTTGCGACGCCACTGCTTACCTTAATGTCTCTAGATGGTTGCTCAATATTATACACATTGAGAATTATTTTTAATGTGTACATATAACTGTATGATACAGTTATAGTGTATTTAACGCACCTATAAATATACATAATAAGTAAATATAGAAAACAAAACTGACGACTGACGCTTCATTCTCTCCACTTAGTTTTTCTTGAACAACCCCGCCCTCAACTGTAATGATGTGAAAATAAAATATTATTTGTCAAAGCAAATTTGCAATGAAGAAATACGTTCATTTGCGTCGCAGAGTAGATTTAATATTGCTCCGCAGCCACCGACTCTTTAAATGAAAGCAATATTTCCTGGGAAACTTGAACTTTGTTGCGTCAAGATTAGTTTGGTTCTGTCAGATAGGTAACAGCAGTAATCTAAAGGGAGTATCCATTCTCTGAATATTTGAACAAGTTGGATATACTTTGTATCTTATTAATCCCTCACTTTCTGTCCAGTGAAGTGAGGAGGAAAATGTGTTTTTCCTGCTCCGTATTTTCAGATTATTTACTACCTTTTTTCTGCGGCTTTGCAATCTGGATATAAAGTAGGGAAACATCGTGTTTCGTGCATGGATTCTCAAAGCATAAATTTATACAAATTAAAAATTAATGCTTTATTCTTTCTAGGGCAATAATATTATTATCACTTCCTGATTTGTTGTGATCATACGAGAATGCAAAATGAAATTAATATTAATATTTAACATTTGAGAATGGAATATTATTTACTTTATATCTCTGTTAGCAAATTAGATGTCAGCATTGTGAGTAATACTTATCCATAGTTTTTAACACTTGCAACTAAGGTAATTCTATTAACCCTGAATGCACTTTTTTCATTTCTAATAATGTCCGCGTTGATTTCGATTCGTTTGGCACTTGTCAAATCATTTATATATGAGTGCGAGATTCTAAAGCCTGAATGCCATTCTAGTTCGTATTTAAAATAACCGTAATAAGCGAAGGCAATAAACTCCAATAACTAAGGTACTCGTAAGTATATTATTATCGCGAGCTCTACGCCGTAGCGACGCTACGGTTGTAGCTGAAGCTCGTAGCTACGCTACTAATTTGCTGTTGATAATGTTACTTACGTTAGCTTTATGTCGGAATGGGCAGAGAGCTACGAGAATAATTTTGAGTTATGCATTACCGTAGCTATTTAATACTTCGTGTACATTTCTAATCCAAGCTCTAGCTACCAAGAGAATATATTATGTACCTACATGTAATATTCTACTTACTTTAGGTAGGTATGCATTCTTAGTTTAAATCAGTTCTTCCATTCTATGCAAATCGGCACAATCTTTAGCCACTTTCCTCCGTCATCCGGAGGACCCTTGTCAGTGCCAAGGTACCAGCGGTCCTCGAGCCCAACGGTCTGGCCAGGGTCGGTGGCAAGAGGCCTGACGGAATGACGCTGGTGCCTTGGAGTATGGGTCTGCCACTTGTCTGGGACGCTACCTGCGTGGAGACCCTGGCTCCGTCCCATATTCCAGGCACCAAAGTTGGCGCTGGTGCGGCTGCATCCTCAGCCGAAAGCCTCAAATGTCGCAAGTATGTCACACTAGGTAGTAGCTATTTGCGGCGTTTGGGGTAGAAACCCTGGGGCCGTGGGGGCCTAGAGTGCGTCGCCTCTATGAGGAGCTGTCAAAGCGGCTTCTGGTGACCAGAGAGCTGGCCAATATTTTACCCAGCGGATCAGCATTGCCATCCAGCGGGGCAATGCGGCCAGCCTTTTGGGCACCCTACCGAGCGACTTCGACTTAAGCCAAATTTTTTATTTATAAGTTTTTAATTTAAGTGATTATATATTACTAGTTTTTAGTTGTGCCAATAAAAATTATTGATTCTTCCCTCCTATTTTGAATATAATAACATGTTATGAAGTCGATCAGGATTTTTTATGGATATGATCAGTTAGTGTCAAGTCCAGATCAAATAGGTTATTAAACCTGATATCACAATCAGAATACGCCTGCAGACGCTTCCGAACACCGCGCAGATCGTCACTCGGATTAACTATTTCTTTCAATCGGCCGGATTCAAACTTTAAGATACATCAAATATTAGGTCTAGATACGATATGGTTTGGATATGTCAGTGTCTAAAGTTACGCTTTTTCAAACAAAAACGTCAACATAATATTTGACGTATCTTAAAGTTCGAATCGGACCGAACGTCAAATGGAAAAAAAACTTGATAGCTCACGCAGATAGATAAATAGATAGATAGATTGATTTTATTTAATATTAATCATACACTGTCACATTAAGTTCAATTTAGGCATAATTAATTACAAAATTATTATAAATTAAAATACAATGTCAATTAATTATTCCAATTCACGTAAATTTAATATTAATGATAACGATTTTAAAATTCTAATCCATACAAAAGTAAACCACTACAATGGACAAACCATAACTTGTTAAAAATTCAACACCAAAGTTACCATCATGTTTGGTGAGGTAAACACGATCCATTCAAGTCACGTGCGACCCCCAACATGGAAGGTCAAGCAAGGGTAGCCTTTGGCTCTTCGCCATTAAATTGTATGCGAATACGGAGCCCATATTATGCATCCGGATTGCCTCCTGATTGAGATTACTTGGTAAAGCCTCCTTGACAGATTGCTTTTGCGAAGGATACATTAGGATGCGTCTGCAGTTTCAAAAATCGTGGGGAAAAGTATGGTTCTTAAAAAACGAGTATGCGGGATTCTACACTGACTGTCACACCTAAGGAGTTGCAGGTTTTCATAGATTACGGTAAGCGCTTACCATCAGCCAGGCCGCATGCTTATTTGCCACCAAAGTGGCATTAATATAAAGCTTGACACTACCTGAAAAGATGGTTAAACCAGATCTAACTGGTTCTCTCTGGAGGAGGCCATCACCCGAGAAGGGGTTTTCGATTCGTAGCAATTTGCTCCGGCCATACACACTAGGGTATGCCTGCGCAGTTTTGCTAACTGCACAGGAAAAATTTAGTGCATGTGGCATTCGACTGCGCAGTTTTCTAACCAGCTTTGCCTGTGCAGATGAACTGTACGGGTGAAACTGCGCAGTCGTACCCTAGTGTATATGGCCAGCTTTAGTGTTACTTAAAATTCAATTTTAATTTAATTTATGTATAAATAATGTAATTTTTAACTACTTATAGTTATGTATATTCATTTCAATTTCAATTTATGATGACATTGTAACTACTTGCAAAAAATAAAAGGCTTTTTTATACCCGAAAGAATACAGTCATTAATCGGCAGAAGGACGTATACTAGTGGACAAAGGCCTGCTCAAACAATTTTCACTATTTACTATTGATCGTTCGCTGCTCTAGTAGTAATTGTAGTCTTTATATTGTAAATTTAATAGACAATAGTATAATTGTTTCATAGGGCAAACGCATGTACCATTCCTATACTTAAATAAACAAATTTAATGGTTCTGATGTACGACTACAAAATGTATAATTCTATGATTATACAATTAGTTTGAAACCCTATTTCCCAAGCGTAGCAGATTAAATGGAATAATTTAAGTTCGTAATGGTGTATGTGAGAATTCATTATTTTGGTTTGAATATCCTGCTAAACCTAATATTAAGAGCTTTTAGGCGGGTTACGCTCACTCTAATCAGGATAATTTAGCTTTACCCTCCTATTGTGTTCATTAAAACACAAATGAGTATAGATGTAACGTCTTGAATCAGAAAGAAAGGCTAGAAACAACAACATTCGCGTAAAGACATAAAAAAAAGTTATTTAGAACTATTATTTCGAATTATTATATACCGCTGTAACTAAACAATTAACTGGTGACATTGCTACTTAAAGGGGCAATTTAAAGTTGCAAATGATACACAAATATTTAGAAACTATTTTATTTAAAAATTAAGTATATATTTAACTAAAAAAACAGTAATTAATAGCACTTTTCAGCTATATACTCAAGTGTAAAACCTCACGCTGCGCCAATTTTACGATCGGCCAAGTGCAAATTGGCAATATGTTCCGGGTCATTAAGCTGCTTACTGCCGTAATGTGGAATCTAACACGCACGGGCCGCGCTCGAGTTTCGATCACGGCAGACCACAACAATATCTCTCGGCGTTTGGCCGCCGAGTCAAGGAAGCGAACTACGAATTGGTAAGTTCGCTACGTTTGTTTCTCTACTACATTATTGTTGGCGCAAATTAAACTTGCTTATGGCCATTGAACTGCTTATGATGGCAAAGAAACAGTTTTGATATTGTCTATTCAAGGAACCCTGTACGTACAAAAAAAAAAATGAGCCGCATCACACCTAGTGGTTCTGTGAGCTGTAGTCGCTGTAGACCTTGCGAACCCCGACGTTTTGAAAGTAATTCCAATATCATAAATGGCAATAAAACTATATTTTTTTAAACCTTCTTAGTAAATTTCACGACATTAGGTTAAGAACAGAACTACGAATGAGTTTTAAGCCAAGCAAAATGGGAGGTGTTACTTATTTGTTCGGTCAAAGAATAAGCAGAGTTAGTCAAATCTTTTTTATTTTACAGCAAGTAAGAGATTAGACAGGATGTAAAAGGTTTTGAAAGACTGTATGCAAAAGTGTAAAACCCAATAAAAAACCTCAAAAAACGACGGGCGAAAATAAACAGAGACACCTGAAGCGTCTACATCACAGCCGCAAGGCACTTTTCTTTGTTCTACTTAAATACGCTGGGAGACATTTACACATCAGTTTTTATAAAACTTGTTAGACTCCCACAGCAAAATTAAGTTTAGGAAGCTATATTTCCTACTCATTAGGGCGATAATAAAACAATTACCATTTCCGAGATTTTCGAGATTTAATTTGTATCTGATAATCAACCGTCCCGTTAGACGGCACGAACTAATCCGATTAAAATCCAATAACTTATTAAATAATTTCATAATATAGATCTATTGTTAATGAATTAACTCGATTATTGCTCTTTTTAGCGTCGCTCCCTTCATCCAATGGGTGAAACCATAAAAATAAGTATAAAGTAACTAACTGGAACGGTTCAAACGAGCCGGTGCCACAGAAATACTACCTAGTACTAATCGGCTCTGCGCTAATGGCTTTTTCTTTTTTCCCTGTTTTAAGTTTTATTCCTTTAGCGATTGGCTGAACATAAAAATAATACTCTTAATGTTTGTTAGCTGCTAACGGTAGCTAAGTATCGTGTACACTCTCGTTTTATTTTTGTCTATTAGATAAGTCGATGACTGATTGAAATCTCTTAGTATTGTAATATTATTTGTTGTATTATTATTAATAATATTGTAATATTATTAGTCAATTCAAGTCAATTACCGTAGTACGTTTGTATGATGTCAAACATATAAGAATTTCTATAATAATCGTGGATAAAATATGATTTTTGTTAATAGTCTTATTTATAATATACTACTATAGTATTTTATGCAACAGTTGTATAAGAAGGGTCAAAAAAGGCGAGTGGCGTGAGTTACAATGTGAGCCGGAGCCGAAGACGTAGGCGAACATTGTAAAGGAATACGCCACGAGCATTTTTTGACCTACTTATACAACGTTGCAACTTTTCCTACGAGTCAACAAAATGTAGGTAAACAAAGCAAAAGTATATAGCCAAGACGCGCGAGCATACCTTGTTACGCGCCCGGCCCGCCCCGGGCCGCGGCCGGCCGGTCAGCGACACCTCGTAACTCATGAGGCCCTGGTACTTGCTACTTGCTAAATTAAATGTTTGGACAGTTTTTTTCTCGATTTTGGCCACCGTAGCCTACGGAGACTAACAAGCAACGCTAAGCGGTCGTATATTACGGGTGTCACATGCGTGTTTCTGAATTATGAAGTAATTGTTTTTACTATGCAACCAAATGAATATTTTGTAAGTTGGCAGCAATGCACTTAGTTTAAAACTGTATTCGTTTTGATTTTGTTAGGTTGGTAGCCATGTTAATCGCAGTAACGTTATAGCGATTAAAAGCACAAGTGCTGTTATGAGGAATAGACAATATAGACTTTTCTTGAAACCTTTAATGTATGTTCTTATATTCGTGTTAATGAATGCATAAATGACAGATAATAGTAAAGGAGTAGGAAAATGAAATCATTATAGCTCCAATAAGGATTGTCATTACAATTAAAATAAGAGTCAGTACCTGTTCATGTAAATACTTGCAAACCAAAAAAAAAAAAAAAAAAATCTTGCAAAATATAAAAACAACGAATATACGAGTAAATAAAAAGTTAATTAATCCTTAAGGCGAACTGTCGTTACGTAGCATTATTCTCTCGTTCTTCAATCCTTGAATCATTTCATGTGGGTATTTTTTTCTCATTTTTATTATTTCCTTGTTTACAAAGTTGTTGTTTTTGTTATTGTTTTTACCTTGTTTACGTTATTTAAAATATTGATTACTTACAACAACTTATTGTTTTTACCTTGTTTACGTTATTTAAAATATTGATTACTTACAACAATAAAATTGTCTGATATCAACAAATCTAACCGTTTATCATTCACGCATTTATTCTTTTAAAATTATGGTTTCAGTCCAGTGGGACTATTTCGCCAGTATCAAGGTATTAGGAGCTTTAATGACGCCTAAAATTGTACGGTTAGTACAAGACAGTGTACGAAGGTGATTTTATCAGCTCTTGTAAAGCGATAGCTGGATTTACAAGTAGCACGTGGCTTACTGACTGTTGGCTCCAAAATGGTGGTTAAACGCGTTTCAAGATTAATTCTCCATTCACTGCACACTGTATCATTAGTTTATTGTATAATAAGCTATCGATATTACACTCTTAACAATATTAATAAGCAAAAATAAAGGAATTAATCACGAGGCGTACGCCTCTACCTACCTAAGTACTAGTACCTTCTGGTACCTAACTATCAAGATGGCACTCGAACCGGAAGTCAAACGTGTATATAAGATATTAAAAAAACTACCTACCTACATATAGGGTATCAATAAGCACGATTTCAAAAAGAGCCAATTTACGAACAGCAATTTGAATTTTTTATTTAATTAGGCGCATCTATGTAAAAATAACAGTACATAAACTACATAAAGTGAAAGATTTATACGTAAATGCTAACCGCAGCTGTCAGTTACTTCTGCCAGTTTAGTATTTTTCTGATCCTTAATGTTGGTATTTAACATAAGAATACCAATGTGTGTACATAATTCGGGGATACATTTTATCGCCTGGTATTTTTCTCGGCCCACGTGAAAGTATCAGAAACAGATGCGGGTCGTAATTAAAATTTTAATTAGTCCGTCCTCGCCAATCATGAATACAATGTTAGGTAGGTTGTAAAGCTTTGGACACACTGTTGAATTGGTGAAGTTATGTACTATTGTGCCATTATACATTAGTCCACCATTATTTTGAACAAGTGTGTAAATACTCATTGGAAATTAGAAAAGTCCAAATGCGTAACTGCAATAATTTCCATATTACGCATTTCTTTTATTGGTTTGCCCCGGAAACAAATGATTTGAATGTCCAAGTTGGTACATGTTGTGAAGGGAAGAATAAATAAATAAAACATTTAGGGTCAGTTTCACAAAGCCTGAGTATAGTATTGGATAGCTAATTAACAAAATTAACTGCCAGATAAAACTTACTAAACTTAGCACTTTATCTACCAGTTAAGCTTATTTGAAGATTGTGGAATGCCAACGATGACTTTATTCAACAGATAAGTGGCAAGTAGCTTATTCAGGACTTTACTTAGACATTGTCAAACATGCTCTAAAGGACGTTTAATTGAAAAGGTGACATTAAGATGGCAAGTGTCGCTACGTTACTGTTGCGTCATAACTGCTGCGGTGTTAATGCAGCGCTATCACTGTATGAGTGACGTTCTTAGGCGCATAAAGGGGCCTACTGATTACCAGTTCGCCGGACGACATCGGCTTGTCAGTTATTCGCAAAAGCTGACAATCGCGAATAACTGACAGGCCGATATCGTCCGGCGAACTGGTAATCAGTGGGCCCCTTTACTGTCGTGATTCGAACGATCAATCCGTCACTCGTTTTATCAAGCGAATTGACAAGTACCACACCTGCGTCATGGCCACAGCAGTAATGTCGCAACAGTAATGCAGCTGCAGCTGCCATATTAAAATATTATGCAATATGTTTTCTGTACTTAAATGATAGTCCCAATAAAAAATCACTTTACTCGTTTTGTTACTCCGGCGTCATGGTTAGTTAAATGTGGCTATTTGGCAGGCATGTCACAAATTTTCTTTAAAATAAGCCGGATTGGCCTCCTCTTAGGATAGAATATGAAAATAAATGGTTAGTCTACACCGCAGCCGGACCCTTTTTCTTTCATTTAAGTAATGGCTCTCGATTCTGGAAGATGCCGGGCAATTAAGATTGATCAAAATTGGTCTTCTCTCAAGTCACGAATTTGTCATATTTATGTTGCGGGTTCTGGCGAAGATATTTACCGGTTTCCAAAATAATTTTGTTCTACTTTCTAGGGTTCCCTTATAGACATCCTCAAAGCAGTTCAGACCTATTCTGTATGACAGTAATTAAATCTAATTTCTCTCTTTAATACGCAAAGCCCAAAGCATAAAACTTGGTATAATTAATCACTCCCAATATCATCACAGTCAGAAGCTCATTTGGAAAATTTTATTTAACCTAAAAATATACTACTTATCAATAATCACTAAAGGAAACATGCGAATACCGATATTCGCATGTTCTCGAACGTGAAAGTTAATAATACAAGAAAATCTCCAACCGCATAGAGTACAAACTAGACGTGAATCACTGAACAACGGCCGAACATCTTCGATGTTTCTCGAAAAGGCGCAAGTTAAGATTATATTGTAGCTATGCGACTCCGACCACGCTCCATTTCATGTTAGACGTTAGATTCTTTGGAAAAGTTATTTTTCATATTTTGTAGTTTTCTGAGGTAGAAAATGTTTCCAGTATTCATGTGCATTGTATTAAGGAACAATGTGCGGTGAACAAATGAATGAAACCAACAATATATCTATTATACCTCTCTTACCTGTTTTTTTGTTTTTGACGAGAGTACAAATACATTTATTACGGGGTTTTCCACAATAAAAATTTATTTTAGGTACCTACAGCAGTTTCAAAATTCTCTAGGATATAAAAACATATTATATTCTTTAATCACAAAAAATTACAATCATGCAGCTATGATGTTCATAGTTTTTCGATGAAATGTTAGTCAATGTTTGGATACCATCTTCGCTAGTTGAAATACTTCAAAGTAAGGAGCCTAGAGACGAATCGACCCTTAGCAATCCACAGAGTGAAGGCAAATACATAAAGAATTCATAATTTTATTAATATTTGGTTTCATCTGCTGATTAGATACTTATAAAGGTTTATTTATAATAATAACTTAAATACACATCTTAAATACATATAGCATGTGCTTTTGTTTAACCGGAATTGAAAAATATTTATTGTCAATAACAAATGCTTTTGTTTAACATGAGTTTAATTAATATGCATATTTGTTATAACGCGACAATCAAATAGAGACATAATAAACAAGTAGCGCTAAACTCCTAACTTAAGAGAAAATACGTCCTTAGTTCACGAACTATAGCCCCTAACTCACGAGTTAGGGGCTATAATGTATAATATATCAATTTAGAAGTCAATTATTCTTACCTATATATTGATAATAAATTGAAAGCGGAGTGTAGGAAAAGTTTCATATAGCAATATTAATTTAGAACGTATCTGATGCCACCCGTCAACCGCTAGTCAGTAAACAGTGTGTCCCTTAAGTAAAGTTTGTTCTAAAAGGCAATACTCATCAAACGACAGAAGGTAATGTATCAAGTCAATAGTGATTTCGCTAATATCCCGGAGTAGGGTCCCGCCCGCAACTGCCACTTTACCTCACGGTTTCAACGAAAATTAATGGTTCTAAGGTTATGGTACGAATTGCAATACTCCGAAATAATCAAAAGCGGGGCCCTTTTCGTTTTGATCAATTGTTCGTACATTCAGATGTAAGTAGTGCTTGTTATATATAACTTATTACCTATCTACAATACGCACATTTTTAATAAATTGTTTTTAAAGTATCTTTTAAAACCGAACTTTTAGGTTACTACTACAATTTTCCCTATAATTTTTATACCTTATAACTATACCCTTTCATAATTTTACTACCTGTTAGTGACCTGTTAAAAAAACTTACTGTTCTTTATATCTTGCTACTTTGAGGTTGTCTGAAAGAAGTCGCTGTGTTGCTACCTTGATTTACATTAAATAATAATAAATAAATATTATAGGACATTATTACACAAATTGACTAAGTCCCACAGTAAGCTCAATAAGGCTTGTGTTGAGGGTACTTAGACAAATGTATAAATATTTATAAATACATAAATACATAGAAAACACCCATGACTCAGGAACAAATATCCATGCTCATCACACGAATAAATGCCCGGGACCATCAGCTTCGTAGGCAGGGTCACTACCCACTAATCCAAAGCGGTCGTCATTGTAAATTTATTTTTAAATTGGTTTTTTTTTGTGGTGCAATAAAGAATATTTACTTTACGTACTTACTTAATACGTGCCTTGAGCAAGACTATACTTGCTTTCTCATATTCATTAAAGTAGTGATATATTTGTACCCATTGTTAAATTTATACTTTTAAAGTGTTGACTTGTACAGTTAATTAATTTTTTGGCTGCATAAAAAATTGCAAATTATTTCATAAATAGTATTTCTTTATCTAAAGGATTTGTACCATGATCAAACATAATTCTATTTATTACAATATAGAAGCAGCAATTGCGTATAAAACGGTTACGTCGCACGAATCATTGGATCCATTCAGACACCGAAATTGGGTTTATCGTCAAAATCGGGATTTCAATCAGCAAGTATCGAGTGCTGAAACGTCACCGTCAAGTCAATCAGGGCAAATTGAACATGGGCACCACTGTCACAGCTCAAAGAGAAAACCGGCACGCACGCGTCAATGCTTTGTAATTGAATTTTACTTTTCCTTGTATTGAACGCGCTTTGTAACTTAATTAATAATCCATTACTATAGAGGCCGGGAAACGAAGGGTTGCAGAGAAAGTAGATATAGACTCGCCGCCGATATTTGTATAGTGTTGTTCTGAAAATTGCAATGAAAAAAAAATGGTTTAATGCCAAGACATTTGTATTACAATTTGACGTTTAAAAACAAAAGAAGGTTGCTTTACAGGCCTAGGTGTGTAAAGGCTGTATGAAATTCCATTACATATCATCTTCACTCATCGCACCGAATACGTAGTATTTCCGGACCTAATTTGAAGTCAGTCATGTCATCATTTTATTGCAAGTTTGAGAAATAATGCATAACGATACAAGTGAGAAAAGTAGGAAATTCACAACCAGTGGCGATAAATTGCGACACGAAATGCGAATTACCTTTTCGCACGTACAACGTCAAAGTACATATAGCCCTTTAAATTTTTGACATACGCACGTATAGTGCGAGTTATCGCACTATGCGTGCGATATGGTGTTACTTTACCGCCCTACCCCAACCTATAAAATTAAAAAAGAATAAAAATAATAAAGTGTACAGTGTTACAATAGGCCTGTGTCGTAAATTTCAAAAATGGCTTATTTCGATAGTTTAGTACCTGTATTACCCCAAAAAAATAATATTTCATGATAAAAATTATATTTAAAACACATATTTTAAGTTTGAAAAAAATATTTCTAAACTGACGTAAAAACACAAGAAAGTGTCATGGCGTCGTGAATGACGTCACATAGTTGCAAGCGATTGTGTTCACTTACGGCGAAAGTTTGTTTTGTTTAAATAAAAATGGAAACTTCGTATTTTAAAAACTGTATAGTGCCCCAGTGTATAAATACAAGTATAAAAAATCCGACTAAATTATTCATACGTGTTCTGGTCAAGGAAAAAATGCGAAGAAAGTGGTTAAAACTGGCAAGGAGGAAAGATGCTCATTGTTTATCAACAACATCGAGAATTTATTTTTGTGAAAATCATTTCGATGTAAGTATTATTAAAAAAAGTAGTGACTACATATTCAACTCGTAAATCTTAAGAAAAACCAAAGCTTTTCTTGTTGCCCTGGGAGCAAACAAACAATTATTTTCTAATTCTTACTTTCGAAATAGGCAATTAAAAACCCACTATTTCACAAACTTGCGATAGGGCTTAAGACACTAAGACAAAGTAGTGTCTTTACAATATCATCTCTCTATATTTACATTGTAATTCTAACCTCAAAATCAATTAATTTGCAATTGGTATACATTCCTTCAAATAATAATTGACTGCGTGCTAAAGTGAAATATACGTGAAAATGATAATAAGCAGTATTTTAGTATTGTTTATACTTACATAGAAGTTTTAACATTATGAAATTCCGATGAACAAAAGTCAGTGTTCGACGCGAAAAATCGGCCTAGCATAACAGCGTCAATTTTGGGTAAATTATTGCTGTTCGCTTTGATAAATCCAGGTTCCATGGCAGTTTATGCTAGTATTATCCGATATGGGTGGAAATAACACTCTCAACTTGTCGAAAAATGATAATAATAGAAAAAAAACGAAGTGACTTGTGCTGTTGTATGAAAATCATAACCAAACGTCAACAACAACAATGGCGCATATCACTATGTGACGTAATACGTTCTAATTGGCGTTCACGGCGGAGGGGCCAGGGGGGTATTTTTTTGATTTTAATTTGTAAAAATAACAATAATCTTATTTTTTTATGAGGAATTATTTCGGTTTTCCTTGATTAAATATTACAATTTACGCCTAGAAACATTCATCCATTGGTTTCATTGTTAGTTGACACAAGCCTATTAAGAGGGAATTATACCACATGATCGTCCATACAAAAAGATTTTATTTGAAAAAAAAATAGAAATATATTATGCTGAAGCAATCGACATAAAAATCAAAGTGATTTCTTAAGATTTAGCTAGTGGAAAAGTCTCTCCCGAAATGGAATTTCATAGAAAAAATACCGTTATAGTGTTCGCTCCCTAAGCTAAGCATCCCTATTAAGGCGAAATATGCTTGAAACTAATGTTTTTAAATTTTATTACATGAAAACCACAGAAAAAAGTAGTTTGTTAATTGCTATATTTACATGAGGCGACATTCTGATTTTAGTTAGATTGCCTCCAAATAGAATAGATAGCTTTGGTACTTCTGATTTCAACTTTTCAGGTATAATAAATGCATATACGGAATCCACGGTTGAGAACGGGTCACTTTAGAATTTTGAATAACACCATCGGAGTAAATTGTGCCTTAAGCAACAAGAAAGTCTTTTCTATTATAGTAGTACACTGGCTATTATATAACGTTATATATCATCGTATGAGAGGGACAGCTTTGGTACTTCTGATTTCAACTTTTCAGGTATAATAAATGCATATACGGAATCCACGGTTGAGAACGGGTCACTTTAGAATTTTGAATAACACCATCGGAGTAAATTGTGCCTTAAGCAACAAGAAAGTCTTTTCTATTATAGTAGTACACTGGCTATTATATAACGTTATATATCATCGTATGAGAGGGACAACATGATAGTGTTGATAGTGTTTTATTGTGTTTTCCCTTTTGCACAATGTTATTTTACATTGTATAACAGCCAGTGTGGGATCACCATTAGTGTATCTCGCTCTTAAGTGCTCTCATCCCACGATCCGATATTGACCAGATTGTCGGATTACCAACGCGCCTACACATGGAATACTGTTCTCATCTATGGGCAGGGACACCCCAGTACCAGCTTCTTCCTCTGGACCGCATCCAACGAAGAGCGACTCGAATTGTTGACTGCCAGCGTATTTCGGATCGGTTTGACTCCTTGGCGCTGCGTAGAAATGTGGCCTCGCTCTGCATTTTCTATCGCATGTATAACGGGGAGTGCTTTAAGGAATTATTCGGATTAATCCCGCCCTATGCGACTACATCTCCATCCTCATCACTTAGATGGTTGGCAATCCTCAACTGTGCTTGTTTCTGCCTCGCACAGCTAAACTGTGGAATGAACTATCGCCTGCGGTATTTCCGGACCGATACGACCTTCAAACCTTCAAGAGAAGAGCGTACCACCATCTTAAAGGCCGGCAACGCACTTACACGGGTAACGGGCGGCGGTAGTCGCTTCCGTGATCCGTCTGCTCGTTAGCCTCCTGTATCATAAAAAAATCGGCCAAGTGCGAGTCGGACTCGCACAGGAAGGGTTCCGTACCATTATCTATAAAAATGGTCACCCATCCAAGTACTGACCCCGCCCGACGTTGCTTAACTTCGGTGATTGAATGAGAATCTCGAGATTGGAAAGAAATATTTATTTTATTCTGTTTTTAGTATTTTTTGGTATAGCAGCAACAGAAATACATAATCTGTAGAAATTTCAACTGGCTAACTATCATAATTCATAAGATACAGCCTGGTGACGGACGGACGGACGGATAGCGGAGTCTCAGTAATAGGAACCCTAGACTTAGACCCTTTGGGTACGCAACCCTAAAAAAACACCGTTTAATAATAATGTAAAATATACCAGCCAGCCAGAAATACGTAAATCGCCGTTAGCCACCCCTAGCCATCATTTTGTTCAACTAACTAGCCCGCGCAAAAACTTGAACAATAGGGTTTGTTACGGCAGCTCCGAACTTGGCGGATTTGATCAAATGTTAGTCTTATTCGCATAACAAAATAATTACTAGTATATTTGCTAAAACATGCTTTAATTGAAACTCTGTTACTGCAGCTAATTAGCGAGTAGCTAAAGCAAACTTTGTGGGAATAATTTGTTAGCTAATATATTATTCTAATTTACTTTGAATTGTAGGAATTATTTACTATGAATCGTGTCATTAGGCTTCTCGGTAGCATCAATACCTCAACGAATTTGTAGAAACTGAATACTGCCCTTGTCAGTTGGCGACCAAATAGTTACACGTTGATTACGTACTTGTATACTAAATATTATAAATTTGTATTTATATAAAGGGCTTAAATTTGTTAATTGCTCATTACAGAGGGCGCTTGGGTATTTGTTTCTTTGATAATAATTTCATGTGCATAGACAGTTTGCCTATTTAGTCTATGATTTGTAATTTACATTGTCCGCTATTTCAAAATAAGAGCAGTTAAAATTGCCATCGTCGATCAAATTTGCAGGCTCGTATCTCTCTGCACTAATATAATAATATAAAACAGTAAAGGTACCGTACGGATTCAGACTTTCACCAGCATTAATGCAGCAGCATATGCTGATGTAGTTTAAATACGAACGGTACCTTAACTGCTTTATCAGTAATACAGTGGCGCCCTTTCATCAAATGTTAGTTTTTGAACTAATTTGTCTCAACATCGACAGGAACATGTCCCAACGTTGCCCCGTTTTTCTGTCCACCTATGTTTGGACGTAACGAACTCATGTAGCCCGCGGCGCGTCCCTACTAACAGGATTTGTACAACCAGGTCTCAAATCAGCATGATGAAGCCATTGCGACATTACTCGTGTAACTTGCGACTAACTGGGTTAACTTTACACACTTGTACTAAATACTTGTCGAACAATTCCACAGTTAAGACTGTATAGTCCGTCCAGTGGCGCCCACATGAGTTGAATTGTGTTTTTTAAAAAAAACCGCTTCATTTTTGTATATTTTTTTATTATTATTCCCTTTATTTATTTTTGGTCTTAGGCTAGGTCATTTATAATATGAATATAAAAGTAAAATATAAAAACACTTACAAAACAATACAAAATATATATAAACACATTATAAAAAACCTAACCTAGTGTGCCGCCAGCAGCGGGGCAGGGCCCAAGCTGCCGGTTTCCCTATGCGGCAAAGACATCAACGCAAATTGTCAAAGATATGGACAATATCAGTGACAACGCCACAGCAGTAACGCTGCGGCAGTTGTCATCTGAATGTCACAGTCGCTCACGCTGATTGGCGCCCGTGAAATCAACTGCAAGTTATGCCATCTCGCTCGCAATTAAATTGATGCATAAATTAAAAAATATTTAAACCAGTCCCATATATATGTCGGCAGTCGATCATAAAAGCTGGCAGATCATGAAATTTCTAGGCATATTTACTATACTTCCACAGTTGGGCTCTGCTCTAGATCTGGAATGACATCCGCTGTGCTGTGCCCTACCACACAAAGCGAGATGATATTCATAGTGGCCATACCTCTCTTTTGGACGTAGTTTAAAGACATACCCGGGTCCATCGTGAATCGTGTCTCATTCTTTGAGTCGACGGAGCGGAGCTCCTATTTCTGGACAGCTTGCCGTTTGGGCATCTGAAGCAACATAACGAACCTATCCTACCTATCTATTGGTTTAATATTACTACCGCCAGACAATACACATGAACTTTACAATCGGCCTGATTGTAAAATTATCTGCCTACATAATTATATATATTATGAATCCCGCCGGTTCTAGTCAATATACATGTTTTGTTCAAAAATGCTAACTAAACATTATTTCAAGTGGAACGCGTTTCCGTTATTTTTATCGATACTAAAGTACGGTTTCAAGGCGATTCCATTTCAATTCTTGATTAACAGCAAAGAGATAGAAATCAATTAAGAAGCATGCTAATGAAGTCCAATATTAATTAAAATGAAAAGGTTTGTGATTTGATAATAGGTACCTATTCTCTTATCTTCATTCCCGATCGTAGCGCGTGTTTTTTTGCCTAAAATGGCCGTCATTTAGTTATTTATTCTTTTAAAGATTTTAGTTTAAGAAATATGGTAGGGTAGGGCAAAGTGGGGGGTAGGGTAGGGTAAAGTGGGGGAAGGGTATGATAAAGTAGGGGCTGGGATAGAGTTGCGTGCGAGAATATAAAAAAAAACCTTCACGACAAGCAATAACATAAATTTTCAGAATAGGTCAGTTAATTAATCATAGTGAATTTTATTAAGAATTATATCATTATACGTCTGTTATAGTGTGCATCAACAAATAACAAATGAGTTAGAATGTAATATAAAAGAATCTATAGGAAACGGATTTTTATAGCACTAGATATCTTTATGTATACAGGTTGATTCAGGAGACGTGAGTAGGATCAAGCCTGCGCATTCAGTAATTTGTAAGACGTACCAGTATTTATGAGATTGAGATTAAAGTTAATTTATTTTTTACTATTTAAAAAAAGTTTTAATTTATGTACACCATTTATGGTCACTCTCTTTGCCTTATCCATAACTAGTGACAAATTGAATATCATCGGAATCTGATTACGTAACTTTTTATTTTATTCTTAATCGAAGTGCTTTAAAAAGCTTTTATCTCTGTAAATTATTGTACCTAAAACAGGAAAAAGTGTCATTGTTTTACTTAAATATGACCGATTAATTAACATTTACTGATTGTAAGTAAGTAAGTAAATATTCTTTATTGCACCACAAATAAAACAAATTTAAAAACAGATTTACAATGCAAAGAAAGGTAGCAACAGGCGGTCTTATCGCTGTAAGCGATCTCTTCCAGACAACCTTAGGGTAGCAGGATATAAAAAACAGTAAGTTTTTAGAACAGGTAGTGCACGAATTAATTACACGAATAGGAAAATTACACATACATTAAGCAGACAGTACATACAGTACATTTACAATTTAAATAAACATATAAATATAACAATACATACCTATATTAAAATAAATAAATATTAGATACATATCTAAATATACATACATACATAATATAACACAGCGGCACATTAAGAAAGAGACAAGTAATGATTTTTAGTAGGGTTTTAAAGCTTTGGAGAGTTTTCGCACACCTAATATCTAAGGGCAAGGGCAGGCTGTTCCACAGCCGAACAGCTCGAAAAGTGAAAGAGTCAGTATAATAATGATTGTGTAGGCTTAGTCCTGCTCACGTCTCATGAATCAGCCTGTATAATCTATCCCGAGTCCCCAAATATTTATTTATGTATTTACTTGCCACATTTCATAGTTCTAGGTCAACGGGATGTACCCTATACATTTCGATTCCCTTGAGAGGCAAAAACGGCCGTTTTTTCAGTTTTGAAGGGATTTTAGACCTGAGAATATGGTTTAATTTGATCTCGATACCTCCACGCATCGAGACAAAGGATCTTGACAAAAAGACGGACGGACGGACAACAAAGTTAGGATCACTAATGTTTCCGTTTTTTTCCTTTTGAAGTACGGAACCCTAAAAATGACATTAAATGGACTTTTTTATTAAGAGTTAGTAATTATTATTAATAATTATTATTATGAAGTTTATTACCATAAGATAAATTTGACATTTCTTGATATTTCTATTAAACTTCCATCATGACAATTAATTATGAAATAATATTGTGAAACTCATACCAAAGCGGTACAAATTGCCCTCCCCCCCCCCCCCCCTCCCCCTTCACGTCCGAAGTTCACCAAAGAAAAATTATGTAATGTTTATATTATTACAGTACTAATTAAAGTTTACAGGATTATTTCATTTTACAGGAGAAATATAGTCGGATTTTCTATCTTGTTAACTTTTTTTAATTAACAAAAAATATTTCCGAATTCAGTTATCAATTTAACTCAATTTTCGTGTGTCACACTTTAAATTTCTATGAGATTACATTAAAGACACCTTTTTTCAAACATAAGAACATTTTTTGAATTCGATACATGATATCATCATGTTATCCTCGAAAAACCAACATACCAACATAAGTAAGTACATTACATCGCACTAATTAGTTAGATAATTTGTCGATAGATATGCGCCGTACTTGTTACATGAGATAATTCAAACTATTCCAAATTTGTATGGAACCCTCGGTTCGCAGTAAAACGAACTCGCACTTGACCGTTTTTTTATTGTATTAAATAAACTGACAACTTTGCCGTAAGAAATCTTTCCCCGTTTAGAATTTGAAAGTGTATATTGAAAATTAAATAAAAAAAACATTTGTGTACAAAGTGGGCCGATAATCGATGCTGTTGAATATTTCAAACAGGCGAAACGTGATGAAAATACATTGCCCGCGGTTCCGTGCTGCTACCTTTCCCCGCTTTCAAGTTTGTTTAGATAACAATCTAAGAGGTTTTCCTAATAGATATTTTATTCAGCTCTTTTAGTTTGCATTACGGGTAAATTCATTTAAGAGTCTAACTTTACATTAAAATTTATTTTAGACATTTACCTAGTACGCATACAGAAACTACACTGAAAAGTATATTTTTGTAATTCCTTATTCTAGCTAGATTTGTTATTTTTATTATTACAAGTTTTTATTTACTTTCACCTGACCGTTGTCTGTTTGTAATCAAATCTTGCAAGTTAAATTTGATCCACTTCCCGGTTTCCGATTGAGCTGAAAATTTTCATACATATGTAAGTCGGGTAATTTCCTCGCTGTCCCTGTAACTTCATACAGCTTCATGGTTCTACAAACTAAACTGGGGTTCCTTTTACTTTCATAGTTTGTTCTAGTAGCCGTTTAGGGTTTAGTTTACATTAAACGCTTCATAACGTTAGTCGTTACTATTGACAACCAAATTAACTTGAACCTTATATGGATCGACAATTAAAGTCTGTGACCGTACCACCTGGCCTATAACCGCGAAAATCGAAGTCGTCAGTCTTTGCCAATTTTGTTGGGCTCTGCTCTAGATCCGGAATAGTATCTGTGTGCTGTGCCCTACCACACAAAGCGACGTGTTATATGACCCACTGAAAGTGGGATAGGTACACGTTGTATAGGTCATACTGAGCAACTTTTTGAACTTTAAGATATCAATATCAGCCAGCCAAAATGACTCGTATGAAATATACTCGTAGAAGAGTAAATTTTTTTCGCGATTTCGTGGTTGGTCGCATAATAAAAGTTGTTCAGTATGACCTATACAACGTGTATCCACTCCATTTTCAGTGTCTGGTGTAACACGTTGTAGAGAAGTAAAGTCTAAGAAACAAACGTGCTCCTTATTTTAACATCCAAAACAGATGGCGCTGTACTGCGCCATAAGTTTTAAGGTCACTGATTTGTCAAACATCAACTTTTGACAATCAGTGTTACCGCAGAATATATGGAGCTGTAACGTACAGCGCCATTTTCTTTACCTGTCAAATTTGAAGCACAAAATTGTGTTAGTTTTTACGCATCTTAATAAATGTATCTTTGATCTGGACTAAGTACTAGAAATAATATTTTTCAAATGAAGTAATTATATATTTTATTCACTTACTTCGAAAAGCTTTATTCCTTAGAGCAAGAGACGTTCCAAGAAATTTTACGTTTATAAGTAAAATAATAAAAACATTATTTAAACAAATAAACTACCATAGACATTTATAAATTGCTGCTAGGATTACTAACAAAATATCAAAATAAAATACGACTAGAAATAAAATTTAAACAACAGCGCATGCTCTCTTTATACGTATATTCATACAAATCAGTTTCACGACAATGAATTAGCAGGCTATTTATTTTGAACGGAAAATCCATACAATTAAAAGGCAGTTCCATGTTGAGTCGCACGTCGCGCCGCGCCGCGCCGTGTAATTTCTAAACAGCCTCCCGTCAAAATATCGTCTGCGGATACCTAGGCTGTGTGACGTAACAACACTTCGCTTCCCCTGTGTGAGTGAACCAGCTTATTGATTCATGGCGGTGGATTTATGCCTGCCCTCTTGCTCTTAATCAAAACTACGTCAGAGGAAGAGGGAGAGAGCCTACCTGCCGGCAAACTACCCACGTGGCTGAAATACCTCCGCTGACGGAAGTTAGCCTGTTATATTGCATGGCCAAACATCAAGCATTATTAAAGCGCCCAAGATATAAATGTCGGATATAAATTTTCACAAAGCCAGTGTAACAATAATTATGCGCGGGTGAAGGAAAACTTGTGCTCTTATGAGTTATGCGAGCTGTCACGTCAAAACAATCAACCTGTAACTTCGTTTTGACGGCCCATTTAGCAAAGTGGTTTCTATATGTGTGCGCCAGCCTCGAGTAGATAAGTCGCATTCGCGGGTACTCGCGCTCACTAACTTAATTTGGAATTCAGTTCATAAATACAGTTATTTTCAATCATGTCTTCACTAAAAACGTTGTTCTAGTCCCAGTTATATCATAAAAATATTTCGGGTGTATATTAAATTTTGTCTTGTGATCTGGATATTTTTTTTCATAACTTCTCAGAAATAGGAACACATTAGCATTTTTTACCCATATTCGAACATTAAGATACGTCAAATATTAGATATAGAAACGATAGGGATTTTCTTAAAAAAGACGTCACTTGACACTTATTTGACACTGACATATCCGATCCATATCGTTTATATATCTAATATTTGACGTGACTTCCGCTTTGAGCGCCATCTTGATAGCCACGCCTTGTAATTAATTATTTTGTTTTATTGCTCATTAATATTGTTTAAAGTGTAATATCGATAGCTAATTATACAGTAAACTAATGTGGTAGCGTGCAGTAAATGAATAATTAATCTTGAAAGACGTTTAACCAACATTTTGGAGTCGACGGTGGTAGTCCACGTGCTACTCGTAAAGTCCAGCTATCGCTTTACAAGCGCCGATGAAATCACGGTACACTGTCTTGTACTAACCCTACAATTTTCGTCGTATCTGAAGCTCATAATACCTTGATACTGGCGAATTATAAAAGAAGAATAAGAAAATGAAATCACCGTACAGTGTCTTGTATTAACCGTACAAAGCTACCAATACCTTGATACTGGCGAAATAGTCCCACTGGACTAAAGCCATTTTTTTATTTTTATAGAAGTGCAGTGAAGTGCATATTTGACATATCTTAAAGTTCGAATATGGTTGTGAGACTTGTATAAAAATATGACATTTTCATGTTTAGATTTCGTAAGTGACGTATTTGTTTTAGTCTGTTATTAAATCCATATCGTATCCGTTTCAATTTGTATTGAAACATTTAGGACTAAATATTAATTTATAATTCCAAGTTACCTTTAGAAATGGAACGGCAGTGTTCGGCAGTCAGTTCGGTGTTAGCGCTCGCCCCGCGGCGTCGACACAATTGCGATGCTTGAGCAAATAGTCTAAACGAGTAATTCGTTTGTTTTACCTTTTGAAGGGTGGCCTTACCCCTTCAACTCTAGCTGTAATCACATCTCTAAGGCTGGATATCGAAACTGAACTGTAAATTGTTATTCGTTGAAGAGTAAATTCGTGAGTTCTTGAAGCCGTAAAACATTCTGAAGTCTTTATTTGCTTTATATGGTCGAAGCGTAAATAAGTTTTAGGTGGCTCGCAAGCCGGTTGGAACGTTAAACTTAAATTACTACTCGGATCTTGATTAACTACGTATAGGTATCTCAGTACTGAGAATAATTCGGAAACATTTCTTACGGACGGATACGGATGGATACAAATGGATACAGACGGTAGGCACAAAGTACCTACTTAATTAGAAAGAGTTTAAAAAATCAATTTCTGGCAATAATTTAATTCATTACTCGTAAATGCATATGAGGAATTTGTTACTGCGCAATTGGTTTGATGTGCTTCATTAAAATCCACTCAGTATCAATTTATTATCAGATGTACTAACATTGTGCGCTGAGTAACGCAACCTAAAATCACTAATCAACATATACCAAATTCCAATTAACAATGGACTCGGAAAAATACCATTACGGGTTTCCATTCAGTGGACGATACATTATTTTGATAAGATTGAAGCTTGATATTGACAAATACCAAAATAGACTTCTGGTATTACAACATGTTGGACCTACCTGACTTTTGTATGCACAAATAGGTTTTTTTGCCTTTTACACAATAAATACTAAAGATTACGATCCAACTAAAAAATATTAGGTCATCTTTGAAGGCAGGCAGGTATAAACGTTATAGTAGTGCAGCGTAGTGGGTTAGGTACGTTAGACCCATAGCTACTTGACTTTGACATAAGTTGTTTTTAGACCGGCATTCGATACTTGGCAGTGTCAGTATCAGAGTTTGTAACAAATATAAGCATCAATTAGACTGTTATAACTTTGATGTCAGGTGAGTTTAAAGTTTTCATTGTATGTATTAACCTAAAGGCTTTGGAATACCAGGCTTACCATACATTTACATACTTTGTTTTCAAGGTTTAAATCAATCAGAATGGTGCTAGTTCAGTAGTTCTCACGAATTCGAGCCAATCGTGCAGTCTAACGTAACTAGTTACGACCAATCGCGCGCGTGATGCGAACTCATCAACCAATCGCATTATTCTACACGGTTGGCTCGAATTCGTGTGCGTGTCACCGGAGTACTGGCCCCATTCTTATAGCCCATCCTTAGATGTCAATGGATTAAATGTCAAATAATCCAAAAATATTATTTTCATTGTAATTGCGTGATACACAATGAATTATATTTAGTACGATTAGTAGATTACATTATCTATTATTATGATTAGAGTCGGGCGGCCTCAGGCGACCCTAGGGCGGGCTCGTTTTTTGCCCAGAGGCTTTCCGTAGGAGAGTGATTTTGGGAATGTTTTATATATTCAGATTGTTTTGATTTTTATTTTCAGTCCTTTAGTTGTACCTAGTTGTTGCTTGTTTAGATTTATAATTAGTGGTTGTTAGTTTTAAGCTTGATATGAGCTTGTTCTTTTTAAAATGCTCGTCTGTAAATTGTATTTCTATAATCCTTTACATAAATAGTCTAATTATGTAAGGCATCCTAAAAAAATAGATACCAATAGATACAAACTAGAAAACATAACGAAATAACTTTGTTTCGTAAATAAAAGTTTTAGAACGAAACATTTGGAAATAGGTTGTCTAGGAAAAAAAGTTAATGTAGGTACCAGAATTACTGAAAACTTGGCGTTTTCCGCTAAAAGAAATGTCTTTCACGGGATTTATATTGTATCTTAAAACAGTAATTTCCTCGCCTGTCACCTTCATTCTGACTGTAATGGAAGGCAGGCTTAAGAAGCAATTACAAAAGTTCTTAAAGATTTTAATACAAAAAACCTTTAAGGCCGCTTTGGTGGACCTCATTCAAAATTCGTAACAAATTAGCTATGCTCAGTGTTCGCTTCATTTCGCAAACTCCTCATTCTAAGTTTTCGAGAGCATTAAATTTTCACGAAATTGCTTTCGAACTTTTGCTCTCTTAATAAGCTCCAATCTCGATATTCCAAGGAATAGTTTGAAACCTGATACGATGTTAGCCTTAGCATTATTGACAACGTTTTACTATTTACTTACCTGCTAGACGTAATATTTAGCATAAAGGTATTAATAGAGTTAAAAAATATAGTATGTTTAATTTTAACTTAATGTAAATCAATAACGCGTCTTACCGATCAAGGCGAAATATTAAATGAGCACAGAACCCAGACTCCGGAACGGCGGCGGCGGCGCGAAAACCTAGCGCTTAAATATTTATTGAAAAAATAAATGCCACTGCTAAGTTAGCTGACAGGTTACCAAAGATTTTTTTTACCTTATATATTCTGACCATTTTATGCGGGTGTCAGAATTCTAAATGAGCCGCTTTTGTAAACGGACTTACCCACGTAGTTATAGGTCTGTGCTTACTGACGGGCTGCCCGCAGTACGAATATAGAGCCAGCCGGAGCTGCCTTAATAATTCAACAGTGCAATGCTTTTACAAAACCTGTCGACGTCAATCCTCATTTAGCGCGCCGATCGAGTCGCTTTCGGATAGTGTCGCTAGACAAACGTAATGGAACTCCCCTGTACCCACAGATCAAATGTCTTACTTTGCTCCAAATTTTTGTTTTATAAATTTGTTTTCAATTTAATGTTTGCTCAATGATAAAAACTGACCGGTAAAAATAGCCCATATCTAAATCAGGAGGGAAATTCAACATGTTTTAATGACCGTTGAGATAATGGTGACTATAATGACGTAATATGAGTTGGAGGTTTCGTTTTTGGATATTCAAGAGAGGAAGAAAAATGAACATATGACAAAGTTATATTACAATATTTTTCAATATTTTGCTACAAAATATCTGTTAATAAAATAATATGGGGTTGGTGTGTAGTGTTGTTTGGTTATATTATTAATTGGTATCCTTAACTTGAAGCGAAATGTTATTTTATCTATACCTTACCTTATGATCGATTTGTGTTAACAGACTTCTCTTCTGAAAAATACGACACTGAATCTAATATGTAGGTACTTATTTTTTTGTTATTAACTACATAATATGGATAAGTAAACACTTTGTAGTCATTTTTACATTTCATTTTACCGGGTTGACACGAGAGTATGCTTAATTACTTAAATGATATGTACTTTGGTAAAATTATCTTTTAACTAATTACTCAACGTCTGGCCAGTTAATAAAAATCGAAGTTATGTGGAAGTTTGAAACAAATATTCAGTGTCTTTATTTCTAGCGACTCGATTTAAAGTATTGATACAGCTAATTAAGTTAATTGACATAAAAGTAACACTCGATTTTTTTTTCACCTTTGACGCATTTTAATCCGGTGACAAAAAACTAGCTTATGAAAGTTTTTAAGACAACATGAACTACGACCATTTGACCAAGTAAATAAAAAATCCAATTAATAGCTATTCTATCGAGTGATCAAATATTTCTTTTTACGAAAACGAACTTTTAAATATTTTATTATATTAGTTTTGAGTAAATATATAAGAATAAAGTCCTTTTTTGCGAGATAAACAAAAATAATTCGTAAAGCTACCTTGAGTTTTCTCTATCAATATTGTTTTTGTATTTTTTTCTAGGTCACTTTTCTGCTTAATATTAATTTGTAAAATCAAGAGCAATAAATTAAGCGGTAAATCAAATTTATATTCCATAATGGCATCGCCTAACTGCGTAATATTATCAAAATACTCGTCATACTTCCCAACGGTTAACATCATAAACATTTCAATTAATTAAAGTTTCCTTGTCAAGAGCGTAACTTAGAAGACCCTCTTTGTTTGTCCCTACTCGAACTTTACACTTCCAGCTCTATCTGTGTTTAAATTGTAAGTATACCTTTAATTAGAAGCGGTCGAAGCAATTTTGAAGTACATTTCAAAATTAATAACACTTAGGTACGTGCGAAACTACTACTACTAACTTATTTACTTGCGGATTGCGAAATATCGTTTTTTTTTCATTTCCAAGAAAATTCAAACGCCGATAATTTATATACGAGTGTGGTTTATTATAGGTATTTATTATTTATAAAGTTTGGTTCGTGCTTTACCTTATGAAGTTCTTGATTTGTACCGTGATAACTAATTGTAATTTTACTAACAATATTATAAAAAAGAAAAAGGATATGAAGCTCAATCGATACACATTCTAATCTTTGTTAATTCAATATTATAATTCAATAACACAAATCAACCTGTGCATAACTATTTTGCCTTAAAACTTACGGTCCGCTTTCCTATGTCGCATTTAAACCATTCGGCCTAAATGGATAATCTTATTTATTCAAACCACCATCTGCGTATTCATTTTATACCTTTAGCTCAATACAATGACTGATTGGCTGTGATTACTTATTTTGTTTGTTAAGTTAGTTTCGCAAACAATAGAAGCAATTAGCAAGATGTTCGGGGACTCGAAACATGTTCGTGGGCTAGACACCCTCATATTGAATGTAATAATATAATTGGAACATTCATTTGTCATTGTACTTATGCCACTGAACTCTAAAAGCACGACAGTACAAACAAGGTTTTTGATAAAATATTATGTGATTGTTCAGGGTATCAATAAACATTATAGTATTTTTAAGAGGGAGCGTAAAGCTAGCACATTAGAAATCATCGCGATCGCGCGGGTTTTTTCGTTGTATCTGAAAAACTCTGAAAGTACACTTCTGATTGAAATGTTACGAGTCAAATCCCTCGGCTATATCACAAGATATTTTATGCTAAAATTATACTGCTACAATATGGACGGTAGCGATGTGCCTACAAATGAAAATTAGACATGTTTTTGCAATTTTTTCAATCGAGCCAGCTTTAATGTTTTGCTTAGAGTCTGCCCTCGCAAATAGTCTAGTTTCTGAGTGATTTCTTACGGTATTTTTCCTTGGTTAAAACATGTTAAAAAAATCAATATACAAATAATAATTGTGCGTTAGGAAAACGCAGGTAAGCCTTAATCGTACGCACAACGGCCGATTTCCACTAATTGTCGGTTTTTCGTAAATAACCGACATTAACCCTTAACTGGTCTTATGTTTAATGTAGTGCCGCTCGACCTCGCGCCCTTGCGCCATTTATAAACAGATTGCGCAATCTTGATTTAAGGGTGCAAATTAAAAATCAATACCATCCGAAAACTCCCGGCAAAATTACTGTTAATTCATTATGCGATATTGATATCGTTTGGGCTTTGAGTAGGTAATTATATTCAAGTCCTTGAAAGTTTAAGGTCTGAGAATTTATTTCTTATTACTATTTCCTTGGAGTGGATATTGAATGTTAAATTGTTGAATGAATTTTACGTGATTTTAGCTTAGCTAAGTTCTACAGAGACCTAATTGCAATTTTCAATGTAAAGAATGAACAGTTTTGTGGCCTTGGTCAAAATTCTAATTCATGACTTTATGTGATACGCTCTGTGATCTATCAACTGAGCTATCAAACATCCAAATCCGGTGAATAATTTAATAGCGAGCCGCATATGCATTTCTAAATTATATTGAAAACGCATAGGTGGCAAATGGTAACACAGATAGATACCTAGGAGCGGGAATACAACTTTTTAAAACACTTCGCCTATTTAGGCAAATATTTTTAAGCGAAGAAAAGGGGTGCACCAGACATATTTGGATAAATATGGCAAAATGCTTGAAATACTAGTCGATGAGAGCGCGATGCGCGAGAGCAAGTAAAGCTTATTGTAAATTAATTCACTGTACCTTGCACGTTATAATGTGATACCGATTTTAATTCAACAATTATAGTTTTTAATTGACAAGATATATTTTTTTCACGTGGGTAATTTTATGTTATATATAGAAAAACATATAAAGTGTTTTTGTATTTCACCTAAAAACCAACTTTTCATTTAAAAATATAAAATCTGGCAACTACACTTGTATTGAACTTATTTTGCCTGTTTCTGTTCTTGACACGAACCACTTGTATTATAGATTGTATTTCTACTACTTACTTACTGGCGCGGCACGATTATGTTTATTATTTTTACTCACTAATTTTATTTTATTTTACTTTATTGCACATAAAATATTAAATACAAATGGTGGACTTACTGCCTATTTAATTTTGTAATTGATTGTAGTGTTTTTCCTCATGTAAATGAATCATAATTATTCTTTTGAGAAATAAAGATCTTTAAACCGAAACCTGGAAGTAGCCTATTCCAAAGGGTCGTAAGTGTAGGATAGCTATTGGGAGCGTGCAAAGCGGGTGGTGGGGGAAGCCGGAATGATCACAGCGCTTGATGTGGCCAAATGTGGCAAAAATGTTAAGTGTGTTTCTGTCAATTCCCATACTATTCCGTTATTTTGTTCACGTTTTTTGCTTTAAAATCATATTTACGATAAAAATAGGTCACGATAGCTGATAAATGGTAAACTGCAATAATACTGGACGAAACAGTAATAGTAAACTTTATATATTTCCAACATCGAGCTAGAAATTAGGCTTTTATATCATATAGTATTATTCCAGGCTTACCAACGTAATGGCTAAACATTTTATCTAGTCTATGTCAACGCAGAGTTTTGCTTGGATGTTAATAAAATAGTATGGCTAATACAGTGTACCAACATTGGGTAATTGTAATATTAGTTATAATGACAGTTACTGAAAGCCCGTCAGAAACATACTTTTGACATGCAGAGTTGTCTGTCGTCTGTCACAACAAACGTTGTGATAAGCTAAAGAACATATGTTTTAACGTAAAATGAGTTGATTAAAACCTGTGAAGAAGGGCAAAGCTTTTTTCTTGAAAGCACCATACGTATCCCCAGGAAGAGGATCACGAAGTGGGGCTTCAAAACATAATGAAATATACATTTTTTCATTTAATTTGTAACGAAGCAACAACGAAGAAAATTAACCGAATAATATAAAATACACAGATAATTCTTACTATTTTCAGTAAAACAAAAGTCAAGATTGTTTAACATTAAAAACGAAAAGATTCCGCACATTGGTAACTGTATTATAGTGAACATTTTTAAGGAATAATCTTTATTTTGTTGAGCTCATTATTTGACAGCTCCCCAATAGTTGCGAACGCTAAGCGGCGCTGCCATCGTGCACTCTCCCAATACCTGAAAAGCTAAAGAAGAAACGTTAAACATAGAAACATGACAACTGGCAATAACATTTGAAATTTATGACACTCATATGACAACCGGAGTAACCGGACTCAATTCAACATTTAAACATAAAATAGTTGATTTCATGCAGCAACAGTAATGACGTCACACTTCCAATTTATACTTTTTCGCGATTCTTTAAGAAATTAATGAGAAATTAAAAAACCGGTCAAGTGCGAGTCGGACTCGCACAGGAAGGGTTCCGTACCATTATCTATAAAAACGGTCACCCATCCAAGTACTGACCCTGCCCGACGTTGCTTAACGTCGGTGATTGGATGAGAACCTCGAGATTGGAAAGAAATATTAATTTCATCCTGTTTTTAGTATTTGTTGTTATAGCGGCAACAGAAATACATAATCTGTAGAACTTTCAACTGGCTAACTATCACGGTTCAGGAGATACAGCCTGGTGACAGACGGACGGACGGACGGACGGACGGACGGACGGACGGACAGCGAAGTCTCAGTAATAGGGTCCCGTTAGACCCTTTGGGTTCGGGACCCTAAAAAACTAACTTATTACATATGTATACGCCCAACTTTTAACGTTGGTGAAATCCAACAACGAAATTAAAACTTCATGTATCCTATCGTCGTGTTTTGAGAGCCCGAAACCTCGGGCCAGGTACAGGTAATTGAGCTATAAAGTGAAAGTAAACATAAATTTACACAAACAGAATGATAAAAAAATAAATTATCACTCGTCGTTATCCTATGAAGCACAAGGAGGGAAAGATCAAAAGATCACTTTAGAGGAGTCTCTTTGAAACATTTGCACGTATACGCCCTCGCCAGCGTTGATTGACCTTCCCCGCCCACCTCTCGAGTGGTCGCTGCTCGACGATAAGTATTTTTTATGAAATATTTATGGGTCGGCTAACACTGGCTGTTCCATTGAACACAGCGGTATAATATCATTTTGGCGACGATCTTATATTCGATTTCATTCCTTTACCTTAGTAAAACAAACTCAGGAAATTTGGAAATTACTTTTTGTGTTCATACGTGAACAGTTAATAAAGTTTGCATGAAACCCCACAATTATATATTGTGGGGGTAACATGAATAATTATTTTTTTATATCATAATTGGTATTCACGGTGGTATGTCAATCATTCTATTCGCTAAATAGCTCACTAACATAAATTGTTGTCGTATCTTAATACGATAAAATTAAAAAAGAAGTCATATTTGAAAATTAGAACTTTTTAAATTAGAATGACCGTTTCCAGCTTTTGGTATAGAATTTCGCCTTAGTAGAATCTGTAAAAATATATCCTAAATAGTTTATACGATATAAAAGTTCAGACATTAAAAATCTATAAAAAAATACTCGTAACCTACATATTTTTTCTTACAAAACATTAATTTAATTTGAGTTTCGCTCTTATACAAGTCACTGCACATAACGTTTTGCGAGTTCCAATTAAAGCGCCTGAAACAGGGCTTGCTTATTATTTTATACAGCAAATAATCAGAGAAAACTTGTTACGTAGGTATTCAAGAAGAATAACATGAATTTGTTCAACTGTCGACCGTATTGCTCAAACTAGCTTTTGAAATTCCTATTCCATTATAAGAAACATTGTTCTATTCTTATTCTTTTCTTTTACAAAAAAATATACGTTCTTAATCCAGATATAACCCGAACGTGGAAAATTTTAAATGATTACTTTACCAACAATACCTAACAATGAAGTCCGACAAATCGAGAAAAAATATATATAATAATTTAAAACAGCTAATTTCCATCATTGGCTATCTGTACTTTACTATGAAATTTAAGAACACGTTATTCAAATGTATTAAATAACTGGAATAAATATATTACGTCAGGACTCCAAAATAGTAGAAATGACACTGGGGGCTGTGTAATGTGTCCCTTCGTAATTTAAGGGTTACTATGCTAGGCGGAGATCTAGCATAATACCCTTCTATAGTACATTTGTAAATTGATTTACTTCACGAATACCTTTGATGAAAGAAATAAAATTCAATAGTTAAGTTCACGCTTTGCTCTCGAACCACACATACGTCTTGCGAAGAACGAAACATCCTCATCCCCGCCCACAAAATCAGGTTAATGTCGGGTTCGCCCCGCTGGTCCGTCAACGGAAATCCGTCTTAAATACCTAATAAGAAAACCGCATTCTCTATTATTGTGTAATTGATCATAATTATTATTTTCTTACATTTTTAGGTACTATAAATTTTATGATGATAAAAAGTAGGCGTAATTTTTGGATAAACTTTTATTGTGATGGACGCAGCTCGTATGTATGCCGAAGGAGGTATAGTTATTTTATTAGGGTCATTTGGTTGCCAATTATCATGTTTAGAACCGAATCTTAAATCTAATTCTTAGTCTAAATTTTCAAGCAAACATGGTAATTATTATCTAAATGATATCATTTGTAAAAGTTTTCAAATATCGGGAACCCAAAACTAAGTAATTAACAATTTACCAACGTTATCGAATTTAGTTTTTTTAATTTCATAATAGTCATATTTGTTTGTATAGCGTCGGTGGCCTAGCGGTAAGAGCGTACAACTTGCAATCCAGAGGTCGCGCGTTCAAACCCCGGCTCGTACCAATGACTTTTTCGGAACTTATAAACAAAATATATTTATATATATTTAATATTTACCTATCGCTTTTCAGTGAAGGAAAACAGCGTGAGGAAACCATACTAATCCCAATAAAAACTTTTGCCTACGCCAATTCTTGGGGTAATTTGCCAAGCAGACCTCGGGCTCCCGTGAGCCACGGCAAAAATGGCGTGGACAGCGTGAGGAAGATGATGAGTCATATTTCATATTTGTTTCACAAGTAAAAAAGAAATGTCTCTTAGCAATGTCTTTTTAAATGAAAAACAAAAGCCTGTTAACAATTTAGACAAATTGCGCCGAAGCGCTGACTTTAATCACCCCGAGGAAAGTGATTTAAAGTTTCAAATATATCTTATTACATTACGATTATGCAACTCGTTCGAAGTTATTTATCCAGCTTACAACGCCACGTAAGTCTGAAAACTTCTCATTGCCTTCGTGCAAAGTAACAGCAAATATGGTAATCGGGAAACTATTTTCCGCATACTTCAAGAAGTGTGGAGTTCCCCCCTTGTTTTGTGTTTAACAGGCAGCGGGTGCTTTAATATGATAGTATTCTCGTGCATGTAGTTATGTAGATATTATGCATGCGCCTAAATAATGAATAAGTATCACTCACCATTGCCTTGGCAATTTAGAAAATTCATCAACAGATAGATAAACATCGATCATCCCGGAGAGTGACTTCGTACCTCTAGTATGCTGCGTAACCACTGCGACAGTATACAATAATACTCCATCGTAACGTTTCTAATAATTAGGTCTTAGGTTCTAAATTGACAGATGTAACTTAACTTAACGCAAGCGTGCGCGTGCGCATGCATTTTTCCTACATTCCATTGATCACATGTGTTCAATCACATAAAACAATCGCGCGCTTTAAACGGGTGGAATATGCTGTAACGTTCTTAATCTTAACCTATAAAAATCTATTTTGATTCCATTTCATTATAAGTACTTATATTCGCTCTATTGTTTTCGTCAAAGCGATGCTTATGTTTCCAATGTTTTAAGGTTGGTTAATGATGTTTGATATTCGGGTGGCAACTGCAGTTGCATCACTGTTGCGACATTACTGCCACGGCCTTGACGCGGGTGCTGTATCCATTTCCTTAACACATTCAGTACCAGCGCTTGCTACGTGCTACGAGCGTAGCCGATAACATGCAAAATCCCGTATGTGAAAAACAGCGACTTCGAACACAGAACCCGACTATCGGGTCACTGGCACTGATTGAAAGTCGTAATAGCGGCAGTAATGCGGCAGCGAACGTCACGCATTTTATCAAGGATATTGATAGATATATTAGATATATCGGCGACATCAACGACGCAGCACTAATGTCACAGCAGTAGTATCGCAACAGTATTGCAGCTACAGTTGATATCCGAATGTCACCCTTAACACATTGAAAACATATGGCATAGGTTACGCGAAACTAAATAATTACAAATAGTACGTACATAGATACCTTATTTTATACTTGAGAATCTCCCGTATAAGATCTAAGGTCAAATTGCTTTCAGGAATACGCCACAATTCCTGAAAGGCGAAGGCTGACAGACGCATTACGCCGCTGATGGAGCAATCAAGGCTCTCTCTCACTTTAATGGAGCACATTAAAAATCGATGCACTATGTGAGTGCCCCTTAACATCACGTAGTACTTTGTGATAATGCTATTACTAAAGTGCTTAAATCTGGTGGTGTTCGCGGAAAATAGTGTCTTCAAAAGACGTCACTGTCAAAGGGAATATCTTGGTGTCGTAATATGATTTTGCGTTGTTGCGACTTATGTGAACCCGGGGCAACAAGGGCCCTATAACGATATTGTCATACGAAACGTGAAATAAGACGAACATAATGATATTCCTTAAATAACCGTTCATTAGTCTGGCATTTATTTGGTCGATGATTTCTCAAAGATCCGAAAATTGTAATCATATATATTCTACGTTGACATTACATAGGGTTCAGAAGTAGATAAACATTATGCAATTGATAATTTTAAAACTAATACGGGACTTAATCTCGTAAACTTACGTTTATTATATCTGCCTGTGACCACGAATGTAACGTCACGTTCGAAACGTCCAGCCATATAATAAACGTAAGCTTACGCGATTAAGGCCCGTATTAGTTTTAAAATTATGAATGAATGAATCGAGTTGGTTTAAATCAATATATTATGCAATTGGCAAAAGTAAAAAACTGTTTTATATTCTCTACTGCTCAGCAGTAACAGCTAAACGAGTGGTGTGTTCAAAAATACATAAACACGAATAATAGAGAAAGTGCGTGTAGGTTCAGATAATTCGAAAAAATCGGGTTCGAATCCCACTACTAGTGCGGCTGACCCATCGTACACCTTTTCGGTTATCTGTCTTATGTGTTTACTTTATTTTCAATTTCTATTTAACATCACTTAATGTAGGTAAATAAATAATGAAATATCCGCTATAACTGGAAGAAAAAAGAAAGTGCTTTCCCGGAATCTGAAATTCACCTTCAAATAAAACTCACCGGCAAACAGAAAGTTTTCATAGTCGTGCGTTGCTAGTATGATATGTTTTCAAACGACGTTGTTGCATGAGTGCATTGCTGGAGTGACACGACTTCGCGGAAATGAAGGAATTTTACCGTTCCGACGTGAATGCTTGGAGTTCTCGCCGCGAGTACGTAGTTACTTTCATTAATTTATTATTTCTGTTAATTTATATTATATATCACGTAACTAGGTGGTAGAGCGAGCACCTATAACAAAGTTTTGAGCGATACTGGAACTAAAGCTAAAACGAACTAAATAGGTTATGAATTAACTGGCATTGCGATGCAACGAGGAAATTATGCCGCCAGCATCAAGTACAATGCCTCAAGGGCCTATTTTAATTTTAAGCTGGTAACACCACTGTATATATCCATTAAGTATACTGTTATTGTAAATAAAACATTGCTTTTAAATTAGGTTAGAATCATGTGTATAATACATGATCCCTAAACATAGTATAAGGTACGTGTATTTTATTGTATAATGAGCGCAGGTAAAAAATATAATGCAAAATCAAATTTTTCTCTTCAGCAAACCAAAACTTAGCATGAAGGTAAGTAATGTAAATACAAATAACTAAGGATTAAATATTTATGTTTGCCACATACATATTTGTGTCTACAGTTAAGGCTACGATTTATGATAGCTATTGTAAGTCTCACAGGGATCGAAGAGGTATAAAAGCTTAAAGGAAAAGCTGCTTATTCACTACTGCCTACAGTTTATGTATGTATGCAGGTTAACATAAAACAGATAAAACAAAACAAAAAAAATGTTATGTTATGTTATGTTGTGTTTACATATTTTTCTTGCTTTATATTTCAGTAAAAACGAGACAAAAAACGTCACACGTCGATTATGTTTCTGTCGGGTTCGTCCAACATAAAGAAAGTTTCGCGGAGTGCGCCCCGAGCGACTCCGAGATTTGTACAGAACCCTCTTAGCCTTTCACCTACATTCATAGCAACACTTGACACCGCGTCAAATGTTGACATCGACCCCTGTTTGTTACGCGTTACTTTAAGGAATCGTTTCAAGTAGAGGTGCAATACAGTAAAAAAAATATATAAGAGTTTTAGGCTACCTATGAGTAAACATACCATGTGTTTTTACACGCTTCTCCACTCCGTATAATATTTGTTTCTAATTAATTATTTATTTTATTCAAATCTTGTGATAGTGCAAATTGGTATGGGAAATAATATTGTTTCTTAGATTACATAAAACCATAGTAATAATGCCATTTCAATAAATATGTCTTTGTTTTATTAAAACAGAAAATAACATTACCACGTTTTTCATACCACTCTTCCACAATGTTCCCCAACATTCAAAAACTTAATTCACACGAAACTAATTTCCATCTCCGTTTCCAACAAACGTCGCTTTAAGTATACAAAATCACGGCATGTCTTTAAAAGGGCAAAGTGTTTTAAAGCTTCCAACTTTTAAAATTTATTGAAGCAAATAATTTCTGTCATCGAGTTATCTCCGCTCGGCTTACTGAAATGACAGGCCCCTTTTAAAGTCTAAAACATTTCAAACAAACGGATATTACCTCAGATCTGTTCAAAAAAGGGTTACTATGCTCCCTGAAATTTCGAAAGCTTTGCATTAAGTATTACCTACCCGCGAGTTTCATATAAAAAGAAACTATATATATATTCTGAGCAATAATAGTTAAATTTCTGAGAACATGAAAATTTATACGCGATGCATGCGTTTTATTCAAAGTTATTAATTACAACGTTAACTCTCTATTAACAGCTATATCGGGTGGACCTTATCACACGAGCAAAAACTTAACCACATGGTTCCTCGGACTACTTTCTAGCCTGTGACCGTATTTTAAAAATATTCAGTATAGTATATTGTGTATTTGAAGTTCCTATCTATACGTGCTATCATATTGAAATCACAATATCGTAGCAGTTAAAAATTATTGATCATCAGACAGTAGCAACTATTTTGATATAGATTATTAAATACTTAAACTGCCATTTTACAAATACAAGACAGTCTACATTTTGAATCCACCATTTAATTATCCGTGTTACAGACCCACCCTGTATTTAAGATGAGAATTATGTGTAACTCTTAAGATCATAACTTCGTTAATGGTGCTTTTGACATCATCGATTTTCTCTTGATATTAACAAAATTAGAAACGAACCATTTCCTTATCACGAGACGTTAGATGTTTATATTGGAACATCCTGTTTCGACGGCAAAACAAAAGTTTTGGCAAATGCAAAGTGAAAAGTTTTAATTAAACATAAAAGGTAATTAGCTTTAGTTCCAATGTTATAGGTATTAAGTTCTATTTTTCATGCCGATTAAAATGTAACATAGCGTAGGGAATAAAAACCTAAAGGTATTTACACCAGTATAATGAAAACCCCTATTAAAGCTCCATGTATACGGTTCAAGAACTTGCATGCAATTTTCATTAAGTACTTTGTGGTTTTGGTCTTATTTTTTGGTTTGTTACATGGAAGTTCTTGAACCATATAAATGGCATTAGACATATCTTTTAGTTTAGATAATGACGCATGGCTGCGTACATGTCTAAAATACGGAATTCGTCACGCCTAGTTTTCGTTCTTTAGATTCGTCTACCTAAAGTAGGCATATTAAAGAAATATACTAGATGATTGGTTCTTCTTCCTAGCGTTGTCCCAGCATTTTGCCAAGGCTCATGGGAGCCTGGGGTCCGCTTGACAACTAATCCCAAGATTTGGCGTAGGTACTAGTTTTTACGGAAGCGACTGCCATCTGACCTTCCAACCCAGAGGGTAAAACTAGGCCTTGTAGGGATTAATCCGGTTTCCTCACGATGTTTTTCTTCACGGACAAGCGACTAGTAAATATCAAATGATATTTCGTACATAAGTTCCGAAAAAAGCATTGGTATGAGCCAAGGTTTGAACCCGCAACCTCCGGATTGAAAGTCGCACGCTCTTACCGGTAGGCCACCAGCGCTTACTAGATGATTGACAAAAATGAAAATCTGTTACATTAAATGTATCCACAAGAGAGGCAAATATCAGAAACAAACAATGCGTAGTATTGGTGTTGCATTACAAATGAAACTAGTTGTTGAGCACAGGCGAGTATCTTTAGAAAACCAGTGTAATTATTATCTCAGATTACGCATAGTTGTTACTGATCTTTAGGTCACATTTCACAGTCCGGGCTAGAACTCGAAACGCCCGCACTCTTGCATGTAATAGAATTACTAGATGAATGTTGCTACGCTGTTGCTGTCGAGGCAACGACCGACGCCGGCGCCATAAGCGGAAGCGTATTGTTCAGCATAAGTGAGACTCGCTCCTCTTATCGGCCACTAGCCGCGAATGCGCTTCCATTTCCAAAGGACTTTTATGTTTCAATGAGAAAGCCCGTTCGATTTATATTTACGCTGCCATCAACTCTTTCGCCTAAGGTATAAATTGATAAAACTCGCACACTTAGAACCCCGTTCGCGGTTCTTTCTCATAACAATGTGAAAAGGCTTTTTGAAATATCTTAAGAGGGAAGAATAACTTTGCGATCCTAGCGAAATAACGGTACTTTTTCTATGAAATTCCATTTCGCGCGAAAACATTTTACACTAACTAAATGTTAACATATCAATTAAATCACTTCGATTTTGATGTCGATCGGTTCAGCATAAAATATTCTACATTTATAGGTTTCGTTTTTATGAAATTAAATTTAGCAAATTAAAAATAAAATAAAACCTATAAACTTACTTATTCATTGTGTCAATAACATGTAACATTATGTAATCATGGAGAATGGAAAATATTTAGACGAGGAAAAACGTTTTCTCTTTTGGTATGGACGGTCACGTTCTACTTCCCTCTTAAGTTTTTTCTGATAGACAGGCAGGCAAACGGTATAGACCTAGTAATATAGTGAAGTATTCCTTCTTAGCTATAAGTATAAGTACTGTTTAGCCACGGATCATATCACACACCGACGTAATTTGTTTTGTTTATTTTGCCTGTAATATTGCTGTAAATATAAAAGATTATTAACCTCTGCCTTTTTTGTTTCAGGTATGTGCTCCCAGTGCGCTGTTCAACTTAATACATTTTTAGTTTACATGTTAAACTAGTACAAAAACAGGCCACAGTCTGGCAGAGGTCCAATCGCGCAAAAAAGTGCTATCCCATAATCGTGAGTTAACCGCGACACTTCCAAACAAAAGCTCCATGTCCTAAATACAAAAGTACACGTTCAATAATAGACTACGAATTTCTAATACTATTTCGGTAGCTCGCTTGTGCCAGCGTAGCGTCTGAGCGTATGATATTATTGCCAAAATAATAACGTCGGGTAGACAACGCCGTCTTACCCGGTTAGGGCTCGCATTACATGCGCGACAATCTCGACTAAGTAAAACATTCATCTTCTGTCTTCTATGTTATGGAAATTAGTAAATGTCAAACCGCTTTTTCAATTAAAGGTGACATTCGGATTGCGACTTTAACAGGGTTCTTTTACTGTTGTACCATTAGGTCACGGCATTTGAGGCGACGAGGATTTCAAATGTTCCCAACGGCAGGTTAGAAAGACTATAAATAATAATTATAATAAAAATGTCAAATGGCAATATGAACTTCTCAAATTCATGAAATTTACAAACTGTAAGGCACCTAATATGAAATGATCGAGGTAAATTGTCTGGGTACAGTCGTCTACGAATTAATTAATTACACGAACCAAAAACGTAAGACATCATCAAATAAACGGACTTTAAATCCAAATTTTCTTACTTTATCCTTATAAATATACATTTTAAAAGAAGAAAGACTTCTTAAAATTTATATGATAAAAGTCTTATAAAAATGTATAAAAATCGTTAATATTTGTAATGACCACAAAAAAGATGCCGGTTTCCCGAACGTTTTTCACCCACATAAACGAAACGTAAATATTAGACTGACGTCACCTTTAAGAAGAGTAACGTAACCTAATTTTTAATTGCTTACTTTATCGTCACGGCAAAAATGTATTCTCCAGTTTGCACAATGCCATACCCTCCTCCTTCAATCATCAAACATTTATACAAAACCAATATTCAGTACGGTTATTAGCCGTACATAATTAATTTCGGAGATCAGATTCAAAGACAGGTCGTAATAATTTAACGCCAAGCGTTTGATCGAGGCGAAATTATTCCCGACGTAACGACATGCTATAAAGGTTTAGCAGCCCTGGCGATCGGCTTCCAAATTAAATGCTGCGTTCGTCCAAAGTTTAATCGCCGGACAGGTGCGGGTGACGTACGCCGCGTCCCGCGTCCCGACCATCGCATTCTATTTATTGTCCTTACCTTAGTGACATGTCACGTATGTTACAAGTATCATTAAAATAGTAGGTACTACCTACATATTAATAATCATTCTACTCATACTTTCACATATGCTTAGAAACTGCTGGTTTTAAAAGGGGTAATCACGTAATCGGTCATTTGAAACGACCCTAACACAACTTTTTAGCCTCTTTTGATTTGTTAATATCGCCCATTCTTATTTAAACGAGACTAACACGTATAGTCGTACACCTTACATATATTTTTTAATGTTTGTCTTTCAAATGTGACGTTACTTTTTTAGTCGCGGAGAGACTTTGAATGCCAAAAAATAAGAATATATCTTTTGAAATTCTCTCTCATATTTTCACAAAGTTTTCTCAACACTAAGGTAGGTACTTGTGCCTAAGTTGGTTCATTGTTAATTGGTCAATTGACGCAAAATTTTAACCCATTCACAATTACAAAAGAAAGTATAAAATTTTGAGAGTAGGCAAGCTAAGACCGGCTTAGAGGCTCAAGTATCTTACCGTATAAAAAAAAACTTTTATTAAGGACATAAAGAACGCCCTGAACACACGTACTTTATCCCTTTAATACGTAAACTGCATTACCAGGTCGAATTAAAGCGGAAGCATCACGGAAATAAAATAAGAAGGGGAAGACTCGGTAAGGTAGCCAGCAACACATCCATTTACGGCTTAAGGATGACTCGCCTCGTGCTGAGCAGTGACGACTCCGGCAATGTGACTTGATTAAATAACTAAGTAGTTTAGTTACTGTCACTTGTCACAGCGTAATAATTGACATTTGTAATCAACAGAATCAGGCGGTACTTTGCCGAAATCCATACCAATCAAAACAAAACCATTACTTTAATCGGCGAAATAATAACGTGCTACTCAATTAGTGCTAGAATCAGACCAAGATTGGGAGCGATTTTGACAGCCCAGAGAGTACAAGTGTTATTTTAAACGTTAAACTTCTATGAAATTATTATGTTTACTTAGCACTTGCACAGGCTGGGCTATCAAAATCGCTGCCAACTTATCTTAGCTGACTTCTTACCCCGTATACCTCCCACCTTCTTCTTCCTGCCCGTAATCCTAACTTCATTTGGGGTCGGGCCTTCTTGTGCGTTTGCGCCAGGCCGGTCTGTCCTGGGTTGTCAACAATGGGATATTCTGAGTTTTTCGGTCTCTTTTGACAGTGTACCACCAAGTGGCGAGCCGTCTACCTCTGCCTCTTGATCGCTGCGTGCTAATGTTCAGCACTGTTTTTACGGAGTAGCTATCGTCTCGCCTCATGACGTGCCCGTACCATTTTAGTCGCCCCTCCTTGACCTTCTCGGCTATTGGCGCAACTTTGAAGGAACCTCTTACATATTCGTTTATTACTTTATCCAAGCACGTCACGCCTCCTGCCCAACGGAGCATTTTCATCTCTGCTGTGTATAGCTTTTGTTCGTGCTTCTTCAACGTTGCCCAGCATTCGGAACCGTATATCATGGTAGGTCTAACAGCCGCCTTATATACTTTCCCTTAGTTTTTATTGGCACTTTTATATCACACAGAACGCCGGACAGCGTGACACGTGTTCTCAAATTACATATATCCGTACCAAATTACATCTAAATAAAAAGTAACAGATAGGCAGACAGTTATTACTTTCGCATTTAAGGATTTCACCGCTGCAGTGACAGCAAGGTTCCATTTTTATTACTCGTCACTATGCCCATCACTGTCGCACTTACATATTTATTTGTTAGAACGTGACAGGCATGGTGACAAATGATAAAGAGCAGACCATCTTAGCCCTACTGGATGTTATCTTATAACATAAAAAAAAAATTAAATTTCTTGTTTAAATAATGTTCCGTACAAAAAAAACAGTAAGCAGAGGTTTCAAATATTTTGAATGCGTTCTAAGTTACACACATGTAACTTTGAACATTTTAACTGCTGACGTCAAGCCAGAGTTGACGCGCCTCATTCCGCGACTTCCCGGCTTGTCAGACACAAAATGGAGCGAAGGCAGAGCCTTTTGTACTTGTAGGCTTTGTGTGCAAAGTAAGCTTCCTACCGACGCATCTGTGCGATGATGAAACTTGCCAGACACCGCTTTTAAGCTCGCTTTACGTCTAGAATTAAAACTTTACAGAAGGAAATTAACCGATGGAAAAATACGCACGCATCACACGTAGCAATCGTTTTGCAATAAGTATTCGCTTGTTGTGTATTTGGTTAAGAGGAAAGAGGACGGACGCTTCTCCATACAAACGTAGTCCCCATTTTCCTCTCTGGATATCGACATTAATTGGATGTATATTAACAATAGCTATGCCCCTACGTTTGACTTTTTTTCGATTTTTTGATTATGGTAAAAAATTTAAAGCGAAAAACAGTTGTCATACAATTTTTCAAATGCTCTTCACTCTCACACTCTTATAATAATTAAATATTTGAAAAAAAAAATCTAATGTAGGGGCATAGCTGTGGTCGATATACAACAAAGTGTATCAAAATATTTTCAATAATGTTAATATCCAGAGAGGAAAATGAGGACTACGTTTGTATGAAAAGGCGATTTCACGCGGGTCCTCCACTTTCGTCTAAAGTAGTTCAATCGTTGTTTTTAGATTAGATCTAAAAGAAAAAAAAGACTTTACAACGACATTTTTACAACAAAACGTACGATTCAAAAGAATATATTTTTACAAAATAAAAACAATATTTAATATGTGGATATCCTGGAATTTATACGTGGAATGGATATCTCCATTCTCAAGCAATTAAATCCAAATATATTCCTTGACTGCGTGCCGTGAACTGCATTTATTTTTACTTGACTGAGATTTTAATATTATATCCATATGCCTTGACTGCGCTAGAGGATGGATCTCTAAAATTAGTCATTTCCTAAATAAATGACTTTCTTTTGGCAGAAAGTTTTAATTTTATTGACAGAATTTTGTGAATGCGATCCTGTTCCTTAAATTACGTCCATCTTAAATTAACTGCAAAAGTAAATAATGAGAAAAAAATACAGGCTACGGGCTATTGACTATATCTCGAGTATGAAAAAAGGAGCAATAATACTTTAAACGCGTGCTCGGTACATGAAACCTTTTGTACGCCTTATTGGCTTACCTCACTCGCCTTCGAGCACTTGATTTGATTAGAAAACATCCGAACCCAGGACGAAGAAAAATACGCACATTTCAACTTTACAACGATGGAACATTAAAAATGATTCTCCCTAAATGCGGTTTCCCATCCACATATTCTACTTTATTGCTCACCGAAGTGAATTGTCAGTCGGGGTCGCGGGTACAGCGCTCTGGAGTCGTAACATTGTGCCGTATTACAAATGGGTAAGTAAACAAACTTGAACGGTAGCTTATTCCCGCGACCGCAAACTTATCAATGTCAGGATGTATATTTCCGCCCTCTCTGACAAAACAAATTCCACTTGTCAAAATGTTCACGCTATATTCACGGGAATCACAAAGCGAGACGTTTACAAAGAACAGTCCTAACAAATTGTTCCGTCAAGCGCCTCGCCGTGTTTGTGTACGGCACGGTCGGCTGCCGTTATGAACGCACTACTAAATACTCCTTTACTTGGTTTACCTACGACAAATTGTAATAAACGTGGTGTTCTGAGGCCCAGGATGCCATTTTAAGTAACAAAGACTTCAGGAACCGCGACAAAACAGCATCGTTTGATGATAGCATCACAAATAAAACGCACACAAAAAACTCATCCCGCGCCGCTAATGTTCCGGTACAATTGACTTTTTTTGCATTAAAAAATAAACCTACCGATTGCAATTCAAGAAAAACACGTAGCACGTATACAAGGATTAAATTTATTTTATAGTCAGTCACTTTTTGGGTAGATCTAAAAATAATAATATTTTGTAGTATATTAAAGCCCCCTTTTATTGTTTATTTACAATCTCATTATTACATTCACCGCTGAGCTACGGTCGTAGCGGAACGTCGTAGCCAATAATATGGGTTTCCCAGTATACAGAAGTAATGCTTCATAGAGGCAAAACGACAAAGTGTCTTGATTAGCGGTGAATTGAATAATATCTAAAAGCGCACCTAATAAAAGGCACGCATCAAAGTTCACGTTAAAGTTAGACAAAAATAAACAATGCACAAAACGCATGCAAGTTGTCATTGACAACGACCTTTACAGAAAAACATACCTAGGTTACTTATTAACCGTTCTCAGAGCGCATGAGCGTTATCATGTTATCAATAACAACTGTATGTTGATCAGTTACATATCACCAGTCCGCAGAAAGCATGCACTGATAAAAATCAATAGGCTAATGCGAACTTGCACCTGACATGCAACCGATATTAGAATAATATTGAAATAATATCAGTTAGCTGTCATTCGCGAAAATCATAATCAAGTTTTACACGATGTTACAACGACTAACGACTGCAAAAAAGGTACTTTAGAAATTTATTAAATCATTTAACGCTACAAAACATGTTCAGAACCTACTAAAAATCATGTCATTAGGGGAAGTACGGACAAAATGACAACGTGTTTAATTTTTGAATTATAATTAGTTTCAGTTATTAATAATGATAATAGGTACTTTGACTAACATTAACACAGCTTTTTAATTGAATATGAACAATATTAAAGAATATGTTCAAAAAATATACAGGAATGAAAAAAAACATTTTGTCCATATAGTATGGGTAAAATGACACATTAGGGACATTTGTCATCATCTTCTGTTTGACTTGACTTAAAAATTATATTCAATTAAAATAACTTTTCACTGTAGTAACATTTAGACACATCAGTATGTAATATAATTGGTACTCGGTATCAGTCTAAATAAATAAATGACTACACATAATTCTCATGAAAACTGAAGAAACTCATGTAAAAAAGTTACTTATTCACACTCATTACTTCGATGCGACTGAGCCAATGATGCTGGGCATCTGGCAGAATTGCAAAAATGGCAGCTGTGAGGTGTTGCTGTGTCGATAATAAACTCACTTCAGCCCGACAATTTTGAAATAAGCCCGCTGTGTCATTTTGTCCATACATGTCATTTTGTCCGTATTTCCTCTACAGTATACTCCAGTTACCACCAACCAATTCTATATTACCTAATGGTTTTCGTAGGTTTACATACTGTACTAAATCCGTAACAAACACCTCGCTCAAATAAGTAATCGGATTGTGGAAAGAAGTAACCTACATATTACTATATACCTAATTTCAGCGTAGGCTTAAACGTACATCTTGGGTTGTTTACGGCAGAAATAGTAGCGGATAGAAATACGTGCCAAAGTATTTGCTACCCTCTAATACTTTTACAAATAGAGATTTTGCTGTACTTTGCTTTCAAAAGTAACTGTGACACAAATTATACAGACATTTGGTTTCGTGAAGTTATTAGAGAATAGATACTTTCCATAGTTACATCCGCTAGTATTGATGCTGACTGTACATAGGTATATGTATAACGATAACTTTGAAAGTGATAACTGTTGCAAATAAAACATTAGAACAAAGTGCAACTCATTCAAGCACTAGAAGGCCTAGGAACATTTCAAAGTGATATAGACTGCTGCTATACAGGGTGTCCCAAGACTATGGGACATCAAGGGAAAGTACCTTAAATATCGTAGATAGGATATTTTGCTGACAGAAGACTTTATTTTATTTTTAAAAGTAAGTAATATTGCATTCAAAGAATTTATAAAAAAAAATTGAAAAGTGCTTACTTTTTCTGGGAATTAAACCGAATCTTGAAATTTTAATCAAAATTTTTACTGTATTCATTTGTTTTGCGATATCATATTTCTGAGATGACTTATTTTTTATGCATTCTTTCAATTGGCTTGTTTGCCACCGTCGTGGTATAAAAAAAATCTTCTAGTTGAAACCTTCGCTTTACAACACCTCTAGTGTTTAAAAAATAATGTCAATTCATTTGATCTTAAATAATTATTGATTGCCAATCTAGAACTTACCTGTATACTTTGAACAACGGCTTACTTTTGATTGGGTTCTTGTTTGATTTAACAATGAACAATCTTCAAAAGGGAAAGCCCGTAAAGTAATGCAAGGTAATGACGTAATATGACAGGTTGAGTGCTATTTGGGCGGCTCCACTGTTCTTTGTTTACGTTTTTACGTTCGTTAAAATATTTTAAAATTGATTTAGTAGTTTTTTTTATTTATTGGAAAAGTAGCATATTATCATACAATATTAACTCAGACTCTATCTCGAATAACATTCACACACCTTCATTTTCACCACAATCTCAGTAACTGTAATGCGTACTCGTACTCGTAGTGTGAGTGATTAAAAATAATTATAATAGGTAGCCACTCCTAAAAAGGAAGTACCAAGAGAGTTTAAATAAACTGTGTCTGGTTTGTGGAAATGGGTTGGTGGCAGGATGCGGACCTTACGTGTGTGTACCTTAGTGAGAAACACACTTTTGTTGTATCTGCAACCGGAAAAAAATCATGCATTACATATACGCAGGGGTCGTACAAAAAAAGCGGATGACGTCAAACCACTTATAGGATGATTTCAAATAGTATTTTTGTGATTCATAAACAATTATCACTTATCATTTATCAACCTCTTTATTAAACGATATCGCCACTTGAAATGAGTAAGTAGGTTTTTGACTGACACATTGTCAATCAGATGAACAATAAATTGACTTCGTTATTGTTTAGCTATTGTATCTTCACGATTATATTTAGCTAAAATTTATATTTACTAATGTATAAGAAAACGCTCTAAAATGTCATCTTTACTCGAATATTGTGGCAATCCCACAGACTTGTTCTAACTAATTTCAAATAATTATACCTTATTGTAACAAGTTTCGTGAAATTTATTTTATTCACTACATCACTCTACCACCTGTATTATTAATTCCATGGATTTATTTACGATTATTTTGTTACTTCATTAATACTACTTTGTTACTACATGTCACACGGAAGTTTAAATACAAACTCAAACATCATCCTGTGTGCAAGATTACGTCATTTTTACGTCATCCGCACTTTTTGGCCGACCCCTGCTGATATACGTATTTTCAAAAAACCTCCCAATTTCTGTGGTTGGGTATCGCCACTACTAAAACTTGTATAATTATATCTAACATGGGATACCATGTATTGTAAATCTTCTTTTTCTTTTCATCCTGTTACACCCTGCTGGGGTGTAGGGCTCGAACCATTTTCTTCCACTGACTCCGGTCCTGGGCAGCTTAGGTAACCTCCTCCCACCCTATCCCCAATACACCCAACTCTTACTCCACGGAACGACGCAAAGTAGATTTAGGGCGACCATGTTTCCGGTTTCCGGGCATCTTCCAGGTCAGAGCCACCTTGGATAGGTGGGTGTCAGGCTTCCTGAGGATATGCCCAATCTAATGCCATTTGCGCGTTTGGATCTCCTTATGTACGGATGCTTGTCCGGTTATTCTCGTGAGTATAAGTGAGAACTCGCGCAGAATTTTGTCTGGAGTTTTGTCTTTAGGTCTTTGCGGACAAACCAGGTTTCGCACCCGTACAGTAACACGGCCTTTACATTGGAATTGAAAATCCTCACTTTAGTTCTTCTCGTCAGGGTAAAGGATTTCCACACAGGTTTAAGCTGGCTGAATGCGGCTCGGGCTTTGATTATTTGTGTTTCAATGTCAGCTTCCGTTCCTATTATTGTTCGTATGTATTTTAAATACCACAAAATAATGCTTTATAGAAACTTCTTCCTATAAAGCATTATTATACTCTCACTCTATCTTATGAAGGGTAACTAATTTGCGTACTTCGTTGAAGTTTTTTTTTGTACAATCCAATATTTTAGATGTTCTTTTATTTGATACTTCGTTATAATTTTCGTCTATTACCAATATGAAAATAAAGCTTTATTCCGTTTTTTATTTATTTTATTTGTAACAAACTCTTGCGGGTTTACAGGTGACCCCAAAACGCTGACAAAATAGTACCCATATTACAATGTCAAAGTAATAAATAAATGAATTATAAATTATACAAATAAGAAAATATTAGATTAAAATGAAATTAAATTATGTCAAGCTTACGAGTCAAGTTACGACTTTGTGCCAGTTGCAGTCGAGACTGCGGGACCTTGGGCTGTGGAGGCCAGGGACTTTGCAAAGGATTTGAGTCGGCAGCTGAGGGGCAGGGACTACAACTCCCGGTCCGGATCGTACCTGGTCCAACGGATCACATTGGCCATTCAGCGCGGTAACGCTGCCAGCTTAATGGGGACATCTGAGCCAGGTACGACGCGTGACGATTATTTAATTTAATTTAAACTGTTATTTACAAAAGCTGACGGAGTTAGAGCTAAATAACATTAAATCACAATTAAGAATAATTAATTAATTATTATATTTTATATTTGTTAGTTTTATTGTTATATTTTGTTACGTTCAAATTGCATTGTAATGAATCAAATGCATTAGTATCCTAAAGCCTGAGAAAGCGCCTTAAATAGGTTAATTAGCCTTTAATTAATGTAGGTTCTCGCGTCCCCTCCGATTCGTATTTATTCCCTCCTTCATGGTTAACGAGCTCTAAAGAGAATTTTATGAGCATAAAAAACTGACGTTTTTACTATTACCCGCGGCTTCCATATTCCAACATCACATTTTCTTCTACGCGAAGATTAAACCTATTGTACTGTCACTCAAGGAATCGCATTTCTGACAAATTTTTCTTCACGTAAGGCGAAGCGTGTAACCTGAGTTTTATGCGGCCTTTTCGTTTCGTCTATTTATAATACTGCGCAGCTCATTTCCACCGTGACAGTAAGTGGAGACTGAGACATGGGACACTTTGATATATTGGACCGCTTATATTTTTCTCTAAAAATCCATGCGGTCTTAATTTTAAGGTAGCCATAACAAGATTGTATCAAGATATTGATAATGTTTACGCTCAGCTAAAAAAGTGCATGTAAACTTTATGAATGAAATCCATTTTGAAAGTGTATGTAAGGTACTTGCGCCAAAGACGGCTACGTTCTTAAGCCGTCTACCTACCATTAAGTGTGAATAGTATATATTTCATAATAAGTATGAATTTCATTTTGACACTTGGAGAGACTACATATCCAAATTTAATGTATTATTAACTATAGAGAATATACATCTCTGTTGTATTGCAGTAATTATTTATTTTAAGATTATTATACTGCAATGTTTACCTAGGGGCGCATTGATTTTGTATGAAAAATCACTAATAGTATTAGCTTGTATTTTATTATGCAATATAATTATATCTTCAAATAAAGTGACTCATATATGTAATATCGATCGAACTTCACTTTAAGAAGTTCGTTTGATCATCAATTATGTTGCTATGTATTTTTCATGTCACTATATGTTGTTACTAAATGTTGTATTGACTTGTAAAAGAGCCCTTGAAGACTATTAGAAGAATAAGTTTTTGAATTTTGAATGGGTTCAAATTCAGCGTCCACATTCGTTAGTACCATAGACAAACCTGCAATTTCATATTAAACATTTAAAAAAATGCAAAAAAAAATAACGAATATGGCTCATCTTTGGTCCAGGTACCTTAGTAATGGATTAGATTCGAAACAGGTACTCTTCTCATCTCTGGTGTGGCGCTCCACAATACCAGCTCCTCCCTCTTGACTCCATCCAACAGCGGGCATGGCCAGTTCGTATTGCTTGCGATCCCGCACTTACTTACGGCTCATAACCTCTTAGGAGAGACGTTGGTTCTCTATGCTTTTTCTACCGTCTATACATGCTCTGAACAACTTTGTATAATTGGTTCCATCGTCTCACTTATATTATGGTACCTCCCGCTAAGAAACAAAGCTCATTTCAAATTCTTAGATACATGGCACACACTGAATAATCGGGCGTACCGCTCGAAAAAAAAAAAAAACCTACTGAGGTATTTCCTTTGCGCTACGACATGGGGTTCTTCAAGAAGCGGGTATTCAGGGCTCTCAAGTGTCAGCAACGCATAAGTGGCTCCTTCGATGTTGCTTATGCCCATGGACGATAGTGACCGCTTCCCATCAAGCGGCTCGTCTGCTAGTTTGCTGACTCTAACAAGGAGGTCTGTTCAGATAGGAATTTCTTGTTGCCAATTTGTAATGGATGCAGTCTGGCAGCTGCAGAAATGTCACTTTTGATAGGTGATATCTATTATAAATTACTAACAAAAACTACTATCCGAATAGACCTTAAGGGAGATCTGCTGCTAAGTAGGCTTACTAATAGAAGTGCTTGACACCGAGGTTTTCGTATGTGCCCGTTATCTGCGGCGAAGTAATAAGGTAAATGGAGCCTAAAATTACCGTCCTCTTCCCAGGGCTCTCTCTAATTTTCTAGTGTAACAGGATATTTTTCTCTTAACTACCAACATACCCTCCAGTTGATTGAATGTCAGAAGAATCCTACTTTCCTGGAAAATATTGTTTCATTATTCATTAATTTTTGGAAGCCTCAATGATGAAGACTGCGTCTACATCAAAATAATATCAAATGTTCGCAAGGTAATTATGAATATACAGAATTATCTATTTAGGTAAACGTGAAAAAGGGTAGAACAAAATATCTACCTACATTTTACCTATATAATACTCGTAACAAAGCGTAGTTAAACAACTCGTCAATCATAGATTCAAATTTCGCCCGATAATTTTTGATCTCCATCATACGAGACGACACTTTTTTTTTTTTGTCTAAAACTAGGTATTTCTAAAGCTAACCAGTCGAATCTTATCATTTAAACTACAGCCAGCTGCACGATTGCTCCTTTATTCGTTAAAACCACAACTCTTCCACTGAAAGTCAGTACTGCAAAGACCTTACAAAGCCGCAAACACTAAGTGCTTTATCTTCAAACACTGTAATAAAAAGTGATTGGAAGCGAGAGAAAAAAGTAGTGTTGTGGAAAGTTAAAGTCCTCTAAAATACGTAACAAGTCTATAGTGGAGTTAAGTGATTTGCCGTGTAGTGGTCAGCTTTAAGTGATAGTTTCTTGTTTCAGTCACATGACTTTAAAACCCTCGGTCAGTTTTAGGGCGCCAATAATTGGAGACGGACCGACAATAGGAGATGGGTTATCCTATAAAGGTTATTTACATGTAGTCCTAGCGGTACACCCCGGAAATCAGTAAAATGCTGCAAATGGTGTTAACGGTATGCAAATCGGTACGATTGAGCTTTAGTCCATTGAATGAATTTAAACCCTTCTTTTTTTGTATGAAAATAAAAAATAATAATTTTGAAACCTATCGTGTGTGGTATTAAATGAAATGGCATTCTGAGCCGGTTCTAAAAATATGTAACATCATTACATTTCAGTCACAATTTGCAGCGTTTTTAGGCGTACCGTTAGCATTAATACCAATTAAACAATGTTGGCGTGCTTAAATATATAGTTTGGGGTAACAAATAATGTAAGCATAACAATATAGCTATTTAAGCATTAGTTATTTATTTCCCATCTATATTATAACCTGCCTACTTATTTAATTAAGCTACCTAAACCTTTTATAATAAAATCAAAGATCGACCCTTACCAGAAATCTACCTTCTTTATTTATTTGTTTATAAGTAGCCTATTAAACTTGTATCAAGCATTTTAATGAGTTAATTGTTATTTAATTTGCGCTGTTCATGCGACGAAAAATGTGCAATATTGATTCAACGAACACAATTAAATGATATCGCTTAACAATCACGCTAGCTGTGTGATTGAATAAACACTATAAATAGTGTTTATTTTACACCAAAAACTCTCATGAATATTTACGCGACCCGTGATAATGTCAATATTATTGTGGCAAACGTAATAGGTAACAATTACTCTGAGTTTATCATATCTGACTTTATAGCCTCTGTGGCCGACCGATATTTAAGTATAATTAACTATGGTAATAATGGTAAGCGAAAGCGAGGCGGCCAGTTTCTGCGGTTCAAAGATGTGTTGAAGCGGCATATGAAGAGAGCTCATATAGAGCCAACGACATGGGAGAGTCTAGCTGGTGACCGTCCACAGTGGAGGCATATTGTGCAGACGCAGGTGCGTGAATTCGAAGCCAGGCGACGCACAGAACTTGACGATAAGCGTGACGAGCTAAAGGCCAGACCACCTATGGCCATAACATATAATTACGTCGGAGGGGTGCTGACCTGCAGCGAGTGTGGCCGCACATTCGCTGCTAAGATTGGCTACGTCAGTCACCTGAGAGCGCACCAGCGACACTCTCAGCAGTAGAAAGTGGTTGCTCTGGCAGAAAACGGATCAGATAAGATAAGATAATTAACTATTTATGGATACCTACTTTTAGAGATATACCTACTTGTAGAGAAAGCATGTAATAATTCCATGGATGTAAACAACAACATATTTGATGAACTTAGTACATGTACAACATATTTGATGTTAGCGACTGTCTAGACAAGGCAGCGTGTCGAACTAAGTTCAAGAAAAAGGAACTGACATATTACACGAACCATTGAAAGCCACTTTCATACTAGTTATATAATGTTATCTTGGTTAAACAGGAGCGACTACACTAGCCACAATCGATGGATAGAGATAGATCCTAAATCACAGGTTCGCCTACTTAGGAAACAGACCTTCTGGTTTACTTTTAAGAATCCTTTTGTACAAGTTTTGCTTATGAAATTAGTTTTTTAAGAATTCTTTTGTACAAGTTTGTTTATGTTTATGAATTAAAAATTAAATTAAATTAAATTAAATTAAGATTACCGTTAAATATTTGGCATGACACTATTCAACTTTCCATACCACATAATGTTAGCGAACGTAATTTCCGGTGAACGGTGTTAAGCCTTCAGCTAAAGAAACTTACTCGTACTTCATTATCATAGCAGGCAAAACAATTAAAACAAAGGTAATAGAAAAGTCATTTTTGTCGGTAAAACGCCGAAACGTTTATTTTTATAAGTTGGTTAGTAAAATACAACGAACTATTTGCCAGGTGTTCCGAGACCCAACGCTCGGGAACAAAGAAAACGGATAATTAAAGTCAAGCAACGTGAAAAGAGATTTTTAACGAGCCCCGCCGCTTGCCGCGTAATAAGGCTTTATTATAACCATAAAAATCACATAGTTAATTGATACGAACGACCGCGATATTCTTGGGTATTTCGACTACAATCTTACGCTTCTTAAGTGCATTAAGTAAAAAAAAATTAGACTAAGTTATATAGGGATCTTGATATATGTATGGAAACTAAATAAAAAGTCGTCTTTAAATTTTTTTATTAAATAAGCCAGGAAAATCCTTTTAACTAGTTAAAACTCGTAAACTAGGTAAACTTAAACTCGTAGATAACCTAAATAACATTTTTAAACCAACGCGAGCCTAGGTTCAAAGCAATAATGCCATCTCAAAGGCGGCCTGTCTCGCATATAAATTGACAAATTTGCCTCCATTTACACCTTTCTGTCATGCAAGCCGGCTTGACGCTGCTAATAGTCGTTAGAAGTATATAATCGCCTCAGTTTATACACCTTAACTTGAAATAGTAATTGGTTCAAATTTTGGAGCCCATAGTCGTGTATTTAAATTAATTGATCGCAAAAGTATCTGTTTAGAAAAATACTACCGCTTTATTTTTATTAAATTTTTATAATAATTATTGCTTGCACTGGTGTAAGTATACATGGTGATTTTTTAGTCACCTGCAATAATTTACGGCGTGAATATATGGGGAATACTGAGTAACTTTTACTATGTGACTAACCTCGAAATCACAAGAAAACATGGCTGTTTCATACATTTTGGATGTCTGACCTTGACATTTTCTATGGGAGATTTTTTTTTTCGAGATTAAGGATTGATCCCATAGTAAAAGTTGCTCAATATGACCTATATATTCAGCCCGTAAATTATTGCAGGTGGCTAAAAAACACCTTGTATACGGCACGATTCGAACTTAATATACGTCAAACATTTGCTTGTCAAAACAAAAACGTCACTTTTTTCAATGACACATCCAATCCATATCGTATCTTTAGGAAATTTTTGACGTATCTTAAAGTTCGAATCGGGCCATTCATCGAGTGTGTATTCATTTCTCGATTAAGTACTCAATCTTCCTTTGACAAATCAAATTTATTGAAACTTTTACTTTTTCTCAAATACACTAAAATTTGCCTACTCATTTACCGAAAGAGCTGCTTTTGGCTACGAATCATATTGTTTTGTTTAAGTTTATTTTTGTATAATGTTTTAACAATAAACAATATTGTATTCTCTACCACAACAGCCCCCTGATCGGATTCAAAGATAACAGATTCTTATTAAAGAAAAAACAGTAAAAGGCGGCGGAAACGACAACATCCGTTACATTACGGAGACAGATTAATAAACCCAGCGTTCTTTGAAACCAATTTTTCACAGGATTCGCGGAAAATTCATAAATTCGTGTAACGGAAAAGGGGAATTGAACGACGAGCGAAACAATCTTAACTGTGGCAAGCAAACGTGTTCAAGAGCCAAGTCGTGCTGGTTCATAATAAGGGGTCCCATCAGGGTAGAATGCGACTGCGCCCTTCATCCCTTATCTTATCATAGATCTGTAGGTCCCTTTATTTTCTATGTTTTCACTTTCCTCCAGGTGACCGTTGACCTTCGAGCGGAGTACATTTCCATTGCCTGATAACTGAGACTTCATAAATCCTTCACAGATTAAACAGCGGACAACAGAGCAGAGGGAGGTGAACACAGTTTGCTACACTTTATTTTATCTCGATGATAAATCAACGACAACAAAAGTAAAAGGTATTCTACATTTTCGTGCAGTCTTATAACGGTTGAAAATCCTTTTTTAGCACCCAAGAGCGAGTCTCCATTAAAAAGAGTATCGCTCACGACCAATTGAATGCTAGAGTATTTATCGGAAAACTTAGCCGTTCATTTTCTAGTGGATATCACTTGAGTAAAACATAAAAAACAAACCGGACAAAGGATATCCGCTGCGGCATTCGTTTACGACAAAACATGCACTATGTTTTAGAAATTAAAATTCTATTTCTAAAAATTCAATTGAATATTTCGATTAACCGATAGAGATTTCAATTTCCTTTAGTCACGTGCCGGGATATCGGATCCCGCGGTTGGCTCAGTCGGTAATGAGCGCGGATGGCAATTTCACTAGATGGGCTTTTGGTTACAGGGGAGACTGTTTTTATGTCAATGTGCTTTTAATATGTCTCGCTTGCGTCAAGGGACTTGAGGGGGAGTTTGCATTTTATCGACTCGTTACATATGCTTACTGATATTTAGGATGGTGTATTATTTTTTATAAGGATACAAAACGTGCAATTTTGTGTTTTGCGGCTGTACTATATATAAGTGGCATGCATTACCTGGATCACCTAGTTAGGTAATTACAATACAATACAAATCCTCTTTATTGCACAACCTCAGAATAAATGTACATGGAAGTGTTTCCATGATTATATGTGTATATAATAGGTACTACTAATACATGAAGATAGAGGTAACACCAGGAGGCCTTATCGCTACAGAGCGATCTCTTCCAGACAACCTTTAGGTAGTGGAGAAATGAAACTTTTAATTTAACTAGTCAGTTACTATGTAATTTTATGTATGTAATCCTCTTTATACATCGTTTTATGTTAACAGCCTCATTTATATTAAAATCTATCATGTATGGAATTAGTGATTACTTAGATATAATATTTTTTTTCTTTTTAAACTTAGATTTTTGGGCTATTGTAAAATAATTTAAATGTAATTAACAATATCATACATTATAACTAGTCATAAGTGATCACATGTGTTTTAATCTGGTGATGGTGGTGGTAATAATAAATAATTATTAATTATGGGGTTTCGAATTTGTCGTATATAAATTATTACAATTTACCTATGTATATAGGTAGTTCAAATGAAACAATACATTAGGCAACACATGTTTATTAAACAGATTAATAATTGAACTCTGAAGCCAGTCTATAACATTGAATCTCATGATCCCACCGGCAATTATCCAAGTGTAATGAAATCGGTGCTCAGTTCAGCTTCAAACATGATTTGAATAATTATCACAATTCCATAACTACTGTGATAAATTACTTTATTCAGCACCGGGAAGCAAGTCTCTGTACATCTGGATTAACACATATTTGAAATAGTCGTTTGGTTAATACATAATCAGTACTGATTGAATTCAGTATATAAACTTTATATGTCGGGAATCGTGGGGGTATCATATTAACGGAAGCGCATTAGATCCTTAAACAGTGGTAGATGAGGGCTTAAAATGAAATACGATATTCAACTTAGTCTTTACTGGACAAGACTGATTACAAATGACAGACAGCACATTTTATATTTCTCATTTTGAGCAAACCAGTGGGTTCTTTCCAGGAAACACCACCAACGTCACCTTCTCCCGGTCGTTCTCGTCGTTATTTTTCGATGTCAATGTTATTTTCTCTTATTACTCTTAATAGCGCACTGTGTGACGCCTTGTTGGCACTGTTTACGAAATCTACTCAGATGTCACAACAACTTAACACGCTATAGTTTGCTCTATTTGTCATAGATGCCATTGTTTTTAGTGTGTAAAATTCAATAGACGGCATATTTAAGGCGCGGTGTATAGTAAAATGCGCTATTTTTAAATCGATATTTACAAGCTTGTACAAAGATTTCATCGATTATTTTCTAGTATGTATAACTTCAATCCTTGAACTAGCCGTATGCTTGTCAGAAACACGAGGGCTCATATTTTTCTCCATAGATTATTCCTTTGAAAATATGCTTAAAATTGTGTCTTTTCCGATATTTTAGAAGTACTATGACGAACATCAATATGAAATTTACTTCATTCGATAGCTTTTAAGTAACTATGAATTTGCTTGTCATTTTATCGGTGCGTTAAATTTTTCATTCATAATTATGAATTCAACGTTTTGTCTACTAAACGTTACCCTGCGCGGCAATACCGTCACCGTCAGTACGCCAGTACGCCCGTGACCACTGTCAGCGTCGGACCTGTGCTAGATTAGCGGACGTTACATAAAATGGATAATCACACTATAAATACACAAATATGTTATACACACAATGTTTTCATCACACTTACGAAGAAAAACTAAAGTTTAAGCTACTTGATTCCTAAATACGGTGACATTTCAGTCATCCGTCCGTCATATTATCTTTTTTGATAAGTTTTACACACGCATCGTCCGGCATTCATAGTCAGCCATGATTAACCAAAGGGTGAAATGGTGCCTTGCACCTGAGTTATACACTCTACTTTTCATTTTTAATACGAGGAAAGTGAAAGTAATTAAAACACGGCTAAATATAAACTTTAGTAGTATTTCGTGAGGGGTACTTTTAATTATAAATTTAGGTAAAACATAATTATTTATGGAATGGACAGTTAATTATCAGAATGGAAATGGTACATAAAATCCATTTAAAACCAAAATTTGAAATGCTTATCCTAAAAAAAGAAATAAACGTACTAAGAACGTACAGTGCTCTAGACTCTCTCTACAGCAGTAACTTTTCTGCACTCTTTTGAAAACAACAAAGACCCACTTTCGGAGCATGAGAAATGATAAAATATTTTAAATGGCTATTGCAGTAATAAGCAAATTGAATACCTATTTTTAAACGTGAACAAATAAATTAATTGGCTTGTCTAATTTATATCAGTCATTATATTGGAACAGCTTCAATTTTAACACATACAGGATGCAGGAGATATACTGGATTCAAATATGCGGGAGTGCTTAGTGACAGGTACCATACTGGTTAATTATTCTGTAAATTCAAGAATGTCACTAAATTCCATTTTTGTTAGTGCTAAACATAAAACCCTTTGTACAAGTTTGGTAAAATTAGATGAATAAGTACTTTTATACCATGCTCTAATTTTTATGAAAAATGGTGACATTTTATTTCTTTTTTCTAATATAAATTTCGATGACATTCTGCCGCCAATTTCAGGTCTCAGCAATGATTTTACCTTCTTCTTTGAAACCTTGGACCTTGTTATGTCTATGTGATATACTTTTACTATTTTTCCTGCCAATACAAAATATTCGTGGAAAATCGATTGAAAATTTGACAAAAGATATTTTCTTCATTTTTGTATTAGGGTGCGTATGTGTAATATGTATGTATTAAATTTGAAATGAATCACTAGTCAAGGCCTATAATATATCCCTTCAAGTGGCGGCAGCGAATAACGTGAAAAGTAGAAAAGTGGCGGGGCCCCGTTGGGTTTTCAGCGCGGATTTAGAGAATATTACAAATTCAACTATTTAAGCTTATCTATGTATAACAGTATATATTGAAGCATATATCGTTAGAATAAGCATTAAATACGGTGTTCGAGTAGAACAATTAAATTATTGTAATGTTTATGCATTTCGCCACACGCACCTAACTAATCAAACCTAGCAACAGTGACAGGTGGCCGACAGCTTACTGGCTTTCGCATCGACCCGTGAGTGGTGGGCCGCCATTTGAAGGGATAAATAACATAGTTATAGATAAAATAATTTTGTTCATCGGAAAGTTTTGTATATTGATGTGTTCTTGTAAAAAAACATTACGGAACAGGTCTTAATTGTACTTCGTTCCACAGGAAAATAATACTCATCGAGACAATTCTAACAACCTCAAACGCAATTAGGTTGCGATGTTTTTACACAGAGTTTCTATGGCCACCTCGTCTCTCAATCATCAGATCAGTTCGATGGTACCATAATATTTCATTGTCACCCTATTTACTTATGTTTGCAGATTTTCAACTTCATCTGAAACCTCAGTGGGTCAAATATACTTGTAATATTTGATTAGAGACAGAGTAGACAGACAACAGACTGCTTCTGTATTAGACATTAATTAAAGTCAGTCAATTATACCCATTACTATATAACTTCGAAGTAGAAGTGTGTTTTTTTAAACTTTAAATAATATATAATAATAGCAATTTTCTCGACTTTTGCATTGAAAGTTTATAATCGTCATCAATTCAAAAAATAATAAAGAAATAGTCGTTACACTTAGAGTCATGGTTCTTTTTTGTGAAGATAGCAAGTTTTATCTACTTTTTGGAGCTACATAATGGTTATGCATACCTTATGCTTTTGTTTTGTGTTATCTTAATACCTGCAAAAAAATCTACCTTTCCACGTTCACTCCCACAAATTACTTAGCTTTGCTAGTATTCTTCCTTTTTTCAATACTTGCCCGAAATTGACTTCTATTGAATTTTGAAGGTCAACTAAGTTTTGAATAGGTATCTATATATATGATTTAAAACAGATGGTTGTAACTTTTGTCTGAATTAGTAAGTAATATTTTATCGTCAGAAAATTATTTGGTATCATTTTACTAGGTTATCAGTTTGCCGCGGTATACTTTAGTATTGTATATAATTATCTAATTTTTAATTTAATTGAGTAAAAATCATAATCAATATAAATTTCCGGAAAAGATCCGAGAACTAACAAACCAGAATACGGATGGCGTCAGAATAAGGACGTAGGCGTGCTGCGGCCGCGCGCGCGGGGCGCCCGCCTGCCTGCTCTGCCACTTCGTCTGCTTCACCCCCTCAAAAACCTAAAATCCTACTATAAGAGCGCCTTAAGCCGTTCTCTGACTTATATTAAAATTTTGGGTTTTCCAATAACTATATTTTAGTAATTTGTTCATTCGTAATATTTACAAATGAACAACACATTTCCAGAAGTAATTATTCCCAAAACTACATAATAAATTTTACTACACATACATAATTCAGTAAACTAGTAAAAATACAGAATATTTTAAGCAACTGAGTTACCGTAGCCAATTTTATTTATATATTGTAATCTGCAAATGAAAAAGCTATCAAGTAGATTGCAAACCTATATATAATTTAGGAATATTTCCTAGTGATAAAGTAACTTTAGTGAAAAAGTCATCTTAGCCTTACTTATTATTAGGCAGGCCACAGGCACCCCTGAATATAGTCATAAAAATATTATAACCATTACTCGAGCAAGGAAACCTAAGTAAATACGTACACCGCGAGTACATTAGACAAAGTACTGGAGCGGGTCGCTTGGAAATTGAATTTAAAAAATATCACCAAGAGGTGAGTGGCTTGGAAAGTCCATGACGAAATTCACTCCCTGGTGCGATGTGGGCGCTTGTGACATTCATTGTTTTTGTACTGTTGCTAAACTGCCTTTTTTACTAAGCTGAAAATTTTTCTTCACTCTTTTGGGCGGATTATGTTTATCGTCCATGTCTATGTACACATGTAACTCCTCTGGAGTTGCATGCGTACATAGGCTACGGAGACTGCTTACCATCAAGCGGGCCGTATGCTTGTTTGCCACCGACGTAGTATATAAAAAAAATCGTGTGAAAGTATGCATATACCTACGTCCATAATTTGCCATCCCTTGTAGCCTGTATAGGTAAATGGCTTTTAATAAATAACGTGTCGTTACATTTGCCACAGTCATCAAATGGACGTACAAATAAGCTTTACGTAATCAAAATGAAGGAAAAAAAAATGAAACCTTTTTATAATTACAGTTTTTTTCGGTAACCTTTTTTTCATATTATTATACATACTTATGTCACCCCACAAAAAACAACTTTGCGGTCATTGAGGGTACTAAAAATAAATAATGTGAGCATTTAACTTTTCGGCTTCAGACAATTATCCAAAAAATAAGTTAGCATAATCTCATTTTATGATAAATTACCCTCCGTGCGGCTCTCGGCCCCAATTAAATTAATAAGAAAAGTTTGCTGAAAAATCTTTACGTAGGTAAATATGAGCAAACAGGTTACGTAAACAAGCAGGTTATGAAAGCAAAGTAATCAAAAATTTTATGGATAATAGAAAAAAGTAGTATATAGGTACATGTACAAATAAACTGCAATAATAAAAGGTACTTATGTCCTCATTCTTAGCTCAGTGGCATATGAAGACTTACCTACTCCAATTTAACAAGACAATAACGGGAAAATTTTGTAGGATGCTCAGTATTTTGATTTGCTAACATTTAAATAGGGAGTTGGAGAGCCATTTAGAGATATTAACATCACAAAATACCTCGCTTTATTAACTGTTTTTCCTCAAGTCAGGAATGAAGAATAGAACGGGTATAAAGTTTGAATTTTTACAAATTTATCTTAACTCGATTCCAATGTGTCATTACTCGCAGTGTGTCTCGCTCGTACTTTTGCATTAGTGTGAGAGAGACGCGCTATGATGTCAAACTGATATAAAGTTATAATATTCGAAATGCGGCTCCAGATGACTACACGCTACGTCGTAGCACAGCTGGTATCTACGCTTGTGTATAACACATATGTGTATATATATAAATAGGGAGGGAGGCCTTGTCCGAGTAGCGTGCAGTGGGACACTAAATAAGGCTCATTTAAAAAATCAACCTTGTATATGTAATCAATATTACATATGGCTCTGAACTTCTGTTAATATTTAATTTGTGAGTTTTGGTTAACACCTGACGACGTGTTCTCTTAAAATTAGGAACCACTGTAACATATATTACTAATGACGTCGTCCAATGTCTACTTTAATAGCTTTGGCCATAAGTCGTTAATTTGCCAGAAATTGTGCGTTATTAAAACTGTGTCGGTAACTAATTATCCACATTAAGTTGAACGCGAGATAAATCGGAGGATGTTAAGTGATTTGTGCCTTCCCATTTCATTTAAAATGTGTGTCAGCGGATCACAACATTAATATATATGACACCTCTCCGGGTTGCAGGGGATATGTTATGTGTTATCGTTAAAAGTTTTAAATATAATCAAGTATCAAGTACAATCATTCTACGAAATAATATAAAGGATTAACTTGGATACAATGTTAATATTAAATTCTGTAACATTAGAAACCATTCGTTTATAAAACATACTAAAATAAATAATTTTATGTATTTAATTAGCCACTGATTTCAATTTTGACGATTTTTACATCTATGTCACTTTTCAAACGTCGTTTTTAGGGTTCAGTACCCAAAGGTTCAAACGTGACCCTATTACTGAGACTCCGCTGTCCGTCCGTCCGTCCGTCTGTCACCAGGCTGTATCTCATGAACCGTGATAGTTAGCCAGTTGAAATGTCTACAGATTATGTATTTCTGTTGCCGCTATAACAACAAATACTAAAAACAGAATAAAATAAATATTTCTTTCCAATCTCGAGGTTCTCATCCAATCACCGAAGTTAAGCAACGTCGGGCGGGGTCAGTACTTGGATGGGTGACCGTTTTTATGGACAATGGTATAGTGGACATTTGTTTTGTTTGTGTGTGTCTTTTAAACATGTATTGTCTATTCGAACACGTCACAACTACATACAACAGGTGACTTACTTAAGTTTTTTACCTATACTCCTGTGCGACTCCGACTCGCACTTGGCCGGTTTTTGAGCTTACTTATCTACGCGACTAAATTTCGTTTCAATTATTTCGATTGTCGTTTTAAATGTAATTCATAATTATTTATTAGCCTTGTAGGCAAAACTCACTTACATACATAGAACTATTTGTCTGTCTGGTCTATGGATGCTGCTTCACTAAATAAACTTACTCCCAACACAGGTAAATATATTGCTTACTGGGAGAGACCATCCCGTATTATTGTAAAAATAAAGATAATTTTTGTATAAACATGTTATTGTAGGGCAGGTCAAGAAATTTCATTCAAACTTTGTAATCCCCCAGTTAACGTAATACTTGAGGATTAAAAACGGTTATTATTCAATCAAGATTCCATTTATAGGTGCTTTACCAAAATGAAGCGGCTACTGAAGCTCGCCGCGGTAAACTGTTATCCCGGAAACTCATTATCGTCTAAACCGACCGAGAAATCTTATAATGCTCCCCTTGGAAATGGAAAATTTGATATAATTGAACTCTAAAATAATTATGAAATTTTAAATGAGCACTCCAGGTTTTTTTTTTTGCATGACGTATAAGGAATAAGTATTATTATTAATAATTGTTACGTACCTACTTATGTTAGATTCCTACTGGTTAAAACTGTATGCATTGCGTTGCCTAAATTGATAATGGGTTGCATTTTCTCTAATATTTAAATATGACAAGAACAAAATATTCTTCATATAATTTATTATGATTACTTGAACTAGGTAATAAGCGCTGGTGGCCTAGCGGTAAGAGCATACGACTTGCAATCCGGAGGTCGCGGGTTCAAAGCCCGGCTCGTACCTATGAGTTTTTGAAACTTATGTACGAATATTTACCAGTCGCTTTTCAGTGAAGGAAAACATCGTGAGGAAACCGGATTAATCCCAACAAGGCCTAGTTCCCTCTGGGTTGGAAGGTCAGATGGCAGTCGCTTTCATAAAAACTGGTACCTACGCCAAATCTTGGGATTAGTTGTTAAGCGGACCCCAGGTTCCCATGAGCCATGGCAAAATGCCGGGACAACGCGAGGAAGAAGAAGACTTGAACTAGGTACATCCAAGCATAGCACAAAAATATTAAACATCAAAATTAAAGACATTAAATGTGACAGTGACGAAGGTGTCCTAGCTTGAAACGTTTATAATTTAGCCCACGTAAATAAGCAACGACTGGGCATTACACAAAGTAGCCTACGCCGCTCTTTCCTTAAAATTGAATGTGAAATATATCGCTCGCCCATTGCGGCGCCCGTTGGACACTTTCCAGTCCCCAATTTTTATCTGCAACTTTGTGGGCGTCTGTCTTCAGTCACTTAAAATTTATTATAAACTTATTCTGCGACCCACTTATATTATCGGATTTCACGATTACGTAGTTTGCATAGGATGTGGGTTTACAGCGTAGTTTATCGCGCTAGTAAGGTAAGTTAAGCAAATGGGTAAAGGTAGAAAATTATCTACGGAATTTTCGTTTGGCTTACACCCCACCGATGTTGGATGAGCAAGGAGTTTTGGGTCTATTAAACTTTTCGGGGTGTTATTTGACGGCATTGTTCCAGACCTCCCGTTTACCGTAATAAGATTTATCTGTCGAGTTAAAACATTGCGCACGCAGCCACAAAACTCGTTCGTTCTAAACAGCCCCAAACATATTTATCATATTAACCACAGTCAGTTAAACACTGCTCCGGTGAAAAAGTTTCATAAATCAGTCTGGCCGAAAGTTTAGTGAATACCATCTCCATTGTCTCTTTATGATTAAAATTTCTGTCGGGCGAGAGTTTTTAAATGAGACCCCAAACTTGCGCGTTGCAGAGCAGGTTCGAAGGTACGAAACAAACAGACTGGCCAGGGGCTAATGCAAAAACTTCCACGTACCGGAAGCGCTGTTTTGTTCACTTCCAAAACATTCGCGTGTAAGTGCTCCCGACTCTGACTCCGGTAACGAAAACATTACAAGTTTCATTGTTTAACTTTGAGTGTTTGTATTGAATAGTTTAAGTATTCATTATACTTCTTAATTCTTGTAAGCGTTACTTGCACTATTATATCTTCACATAAACAACGCCAATATTTATTAACCTGTATTTGATGTGAACGAGCTTCTAAAATTTTCATCACAATGAATCTAGTAGGTTGTAGTAATGGAGATGCATATTGTACTTCTATTTATTCATATTGCCTAGTAGCCTTATCACGAGCTTGTCACTGACATGATTCATATAATATATATAACTGAATACTTATTAGTGCGAGCGAGATGTATATAAAATAAGTTACGCAGACGTTAGCGAATATGTCAGTGTCAGGTCAGTGACAAGCTCGTGGTAGTCGTACAAGTATATACTTATAAAGATACATTAAAGTGAAGTGTTCCGCTAATGATGTAACGAAGAAAAAGTATAAGTTTTGGTCCGTGGCTGTACCAACATAAACGTCGTAGTTCCTATTTTAAGTCCCTTTAAATTTTCAATACACTTTGAGCTCAAACGTTAGAAACTCGAATTTATCAGACGATCTAAAATGGACGGTGACTCGGCAAGGTACAGGGAATGCATTATATTATGGGTATTATAAAACTGTAGGTCATTATTCAGAAGCTCCGAGCGTTCAGTTGCTAACAAGCGCGAGCAGTGCTCACAGCCGTGCTTACACAAGAGTAAGTACATATTTCTTTTAAATGAATATATAATATACAAGACGGGCGCTACGTATTGTCTTTTGGAGAGAGGCCAACAGTTCGCGGGCGGTAATATTTTTTAAATTCAATTTCGGTGAAGCCACAGTCCTCTATCCGACTGGCTTAATGTACACCTGTGAACGCTTAAATGAGGTTCTGTATGGAAATTTTACTTACGAGTATGTCTGTGGCCATTTAAGTCTTTGTTTTGGTTTATTTTGGGGATCGCAACAAAAATGTATAACATTTTTACGCAGCGGCTTAATATTTATTTTAAATAGGTTGAGACTTTATTGAATTATAAAATAGCTTTTTTTTTATAGAGCCTATATTAAACAGAAAATATGATACATCTTTGTCGTCGCCTAAAACAACGACATCAATTCTCGCTACATATAGGTACCAGATTCGGCGTAGCGCTACGAGCATAACTTAATGGTGAATGAGTAACGGCCCAATACGATTAAGATACGTCAAGTTAGGTCAAGGTACGTCAAGTTAGGTCTAGATACGTTATGTATCGTATATGTCAATGTCAAAAGTGACGTTTTTGTTTGAAGAAACGTCACTGTTGAGTCCCGGGACTTTCCTCTACAAAGCGGAAAAAAAAACGTTGACAGTAAATGTTAGTTTCTGAGCGATTGCCGGACCGATTCGAAGAATGAGATACGACAACGATAAGTTCTGGTTTAGAGAATTTCTCATTTAGATATCGTTTGTATATCGTATAATTGACAGAAGCAGCTCGATTCGGGCAACCAATGTCACTATGACGTTAGATAGATCTTATTGGGATCATAGCGGAATCGAAATAAACGTCAATTTTGACATGTCGTTTAATTATCGATATATTATATAAATAATTAACAGACATGAAATTAAATCAGACAAACAGACAAGAACCGAATAAAATGTCTCACGTTAATGCCAACATGTAGCCCGTGTAAGCTTTAACAGACCGGTCTACACAAACAGATTTACATATTTTGAAGATATGATAAATAGTACTAAAATTAAATACACATGCGAAGATGGTGTGTTAAATGTATTGTCAGGGTCATTGAGAGAGGGACGCACCTCAATTAATGTTCATCAAGGCAACGGTATGCGGTCAATTTCTACTCAGTAAGCAAATATTCGACAAAGCAGATAACAACAACGGCTTAATAACTACTGACAGATCCGTAATATTGCAGCGTTATATGTTTTCATATATCAATATGTATACATAGTAAGTAAGGTAAATATGTAGTGAAACTTCTTGCCTACATTTTGCTAAATATTATCTTCGTAAATGGGAGAGATGCCTTTATAATTATGAAGGCCAGATTACAAGTGATACGTTTCTGCACTAGAACATTTTATTTTCCAAGTTCGATTTTTTTTTAAGATTAGCAATTGAAATTTGGTTTGAAATAGATTTCCATTCATAACTCCCCATTCCATAAATAACAATCAACTATTGTTACCTTTTCACGGCTAAAGTACGAATTGTAATGAAATGAAATTTTAAAAATTAATATGTTTTAAACCTTGTGTCAAGGCATACGCTACCTATTTTGATTTTAAAAAACACTGAAAAGACCGATTTCTTCGTGAGCGAAGTAATCTGTGTCATAATCAAAAAAACGAGGAAAATAAATCTTGCAAGTACCCATGTAGTAGATACCCCAAATACGGAAACTATGTGAACATTAGTAAAAGTTAATAAACCACACTATTCATGGCGCATAAAGGGGGATAATAATCCCTTCATAACGTGCGGGGAGCATCCGTGGCCTCATTAGAGCGTTAAGCTGCACCTGCGGCGTTTTACGCTAAAATTCATGAAATAAGTCCTATATAAGTTCTATATTCCACATTACCCTCGTAATTGTTCTCTAGTATCAGAGGCGACCCAATGTGTGGTAAATTATAGTTCGTTTTCATTCTAAGGATCATACGCAGCCTTTTCTTAAACTTAGTCCATTAAGTGTTGATTTCCAAAAAAAATACTTTTATGCTCGAAGGTGGATAATGTGAAGAATGTAACAACAAACAAAGTTTTGTAATAGTCTCCCATATGTTCGAAATCACTAACTAGGCAAACTAGTCCAGAAACTTTAAACCGTTTGTTGCACGTCAAATAAGGTGTCAACAACTCAACAAACCTACGAACGTATTTGAACAATGCTTATAAGATGTCAAACCGATACGATACTGATGTCTCAATGTCAAAAGTGACATTTTTTCAACCAAAAACGTCATTTTTGACATTGACATATACGATACATAACGTATCTAGACCTAACTTGACGTACCTTGACCTAACTTTGGTCATCAGTATCGTATTGCTGTGACATCTTATAAACATTGTTCGAATACGGCCTCTAGAATCTCTTGCATAGTATGAACTTGGACTGAAATTGGACGCAACCTCTAATGAAACAAATCATTGACGTCACTCTAAAATAGAATAGTGCATACACGGATCAAATTTTGTTTGTTGTTGTTTATTCATTTTGAAGTTCTTTTTTATCGAAATTATTGTATCCAACATGCAATTACTGATCACCAATTGCTCGCTGGATATTGCTCTCTAAAATATGTTTGAGGTCGCGCTCCCCATTCAACTAAGCTGTTAAAAATATTTACACCGGGCTAGTTTCATCCGCCAGAAACAATCCCATTGAGGGCACTGCACTTAGACTCGTCATGAAAGCCACGTTAATTACGAGTTTTTACTGAAACTACTGTTCACTTTCACAACATCCCGTCTTCTTTTAACATTTATTTGAAAAAATGAACTTTATTTTGTTGAAGGTTAAGTTGTTTTAACAATGCTGTAACTCAATTCTCGAGTTTTTCACATATTTACAGCAAACGCGCACCCTGTAGTGGAAAAATAAACTAGAAGCGCTAACTTCGTAACGTTGTCTAGTTTATAGATTTAAATTTTCACGCAAGTGAAAGTTCGCGGCGGTGTCGGGTAACTCCTGCAGTGTCGCAGTTTGAGCAGCCACGAGAAGCAATTGCTTTGACACAGTCGTGTGATTTTATAATTATAACTTTGAGAAAAAATTTAGTTGGAATAGGGAGTTTAAACTATTGTTTTTTTTTCAAGCGTAATAGCCTGTTGTTTTATCTCTCCTTGAGTTGCTGTATTCTTTGTAGGTAATGTTTTTTTTTTGTATTGAGGTGTGCATAATTATTGTATTTTAAAATTCAATGCAAATCTTTTTGTCTCTTCATAATGGTCCAAGAACTCTAACGTAAGAGAAAATATATAGTTTACCGTTAGATACTTTCATACGATATATCTAATCAAATAACTAAAAATCATATTTTATTACAGATAATTCAAGTTTCCCTAAACATATACGATTGATAAACTGGAACCCCCGGTGAGCTATTCTAATTCGTAATAGCCCCTATTTATTCCCCGTCCCAGGTCGGGCTTTATTTACTATATAACCAACCCGGCGAAATAAAGCCGCATTGTAAAATCTAGTTTAATCCCTAATGTTGTTTTAATCCTCTGCTAAACAACAAAATACCTAATTCGTATCTCGATACCGATCTTAACAATTTTAGTTTACCATCCACCCACAGATCCCTTCCCTCTTCACTTCACACTCCATTTACTCCCAAGTTTCTGTTTATGTTAAACTTGAGCATTTTGAGCCCGTCTAAGTAAGTTTACTTGCCATTTCGTGCAAGAAGAATCCGCTCCAGGGGAGGAAATTACTTAAATAAAATTGACAGCTGCTTACCATAAATCGACTTTAGAAAATTAGGCATGTTGCGATCATTCTTACATATGCGGCTCGCAACGCTTACCACGGCATACATTTTAATACGAAGTATACGACTTCGCATTGCACATAAATATCAACTCTTTTTTCATTTTACGACATCATAACCAGCCTATACATGTCCAATTGCTGGGCGCAGGTCTCCTCTGATTGAACAAGAGGGTTTGCGCCTCAGTCCTGACGCTAGCCGATTGCTTGTGGGGGACTTTACACATGCACACCTTTTATCATATAATAAAGTATTATAAATAGTATTTTCTAATAATAGAATATTATTACAAAATTTCATCTCATCTTCCTAAGTTTCTGAGTCTGATTATCTTAATCCTACAGCTGATGAGATCTAACCACCACAACAATCCTGGAGCATCTAATAAAACTCCTTAACGCGCTCTTTGTACGTAACTGTTCATTTCAGTGGTGTTAAAATATTTTCTTCCCAGTGTACATTACTCGGAGCGACAATAAAAGAGCTTAGTAACTTGGGTGTTAATCAGATTAACTTTTATTAAAGTTGTGTCGTGCCGGCACGAGCACGGGCTGGATATAATTAATCTGATGTCAGCTTTACATCTTTGTATGTCACAATGGTTTACGTTATTACAGCACCTATTTGTTTATCAACTATTGTGTATTGTTATGACGGTTCCATTTTCTTTTCTGATCTTTATTACTTGTTACACTTTTGCCTTAATTCATGATTCTTTCCTTTCAACTAGCTACTTCACTTCATGAGAATAGTTAAAAAAAAAGTTCAGTTAAAATAATGGTTCAAAAACAATTCTTGTTTGAAATTCTGCTCAGGTGTAACGCGTGAGGGAAACTATAGAAGATCAATATTTTAACAATGGTTGGGTGGGTCGGCAGTTTTGAATTCGACACAATGGCCGTAGTTCGGGTATCACTGCAAAAGTTTGCTTAGGACGTGAACTCATTCACTTCTATCAATCCCTTATTCCCATTATTTGTTTACTCTTCAACAATCCAAACGACACATCGTACTTTTATCAACGACACAATTGGAGTCGTAAGCTTGTTATCCTTAAGATCCAATTTGAGATTCTTCTCGAAACAACATAATGCCACGATTGATTTCGGAAAACTAAAAAGCCATTGCAAATTTACAAGAAGACCTTCTATTAGCAAAAATTGGAGAGGATGATTTGTTTTGCTTTTGCTTTGTTCGCAACGTAAAGTCATTATTTGTGTAGCTAATTATTAGATAGGTATAATTTAGGATTGATAATGTTAAATAATTAATGTCTGTAGTAGTGTTGTTACCAGCGTTTGGCTGGTGTGATAGTGGTAATCAAAACTTCAATTACAATCAGGAATACCTGTCGGCGGGGAGCCGAGGAACTGCCACGCGAATTAATACGCCGTGTGAATATGTTTTAATTTCAATATCCCGATATCACACCCCGCCAGTGTCGCTTACATCAAACTTCGATTAAATTAAATGACGGGATTTTAATTACTTTTCCATTAAAATTTGTTTGCAGGAAATTTATGCCACGTGCAATGTTTTAATTATATACCTAGTTGGGATATTTTGAAGGTTTAGAAAGGGCGTTTGCCCTTTGTGTTTGAATTTAATACATACATTTTTTTTAAGGGCCTGTAGACTTGTGTAGACTGTGTGTTTTCTGAAATTGAACATTTGCTCAGATTCGTAGCGACATAGCACAGTATAGGCCGTAAGCCGTAGCAGGTTTTCCTCCCGCGGACGCTCCGGCTGTGGAATGAGCTCCCTTCCGAGGTTTTCCCGAGGGTCTACAGTATGGGGTTCTTCAAAAAAGCAGTGTACAGGTGTTTAAAGGGTCGGCAACGCGCATGTAACACCTCTGGAGTTGCAGGCGTCCATAGGCTGCGGTGACTGCTTACCATCAGGCGGGCCGTATGCTTGTTTGCCACCGTCGTGGTATAAAAAAAATGTAATCTTCATACATATGTAGCAAAAATCTGTCAGGAAAAACCGTATGTTTTTAAGCGTAGTGAATACATATTACTTCATGATGAATTTAACTTCTTAAAATAATATTTTTGAATATACAAAATGCTTCATAGAAAAGATTTAAACCCCCTTCGCTGGGTTAAATTATGTGATCTGTGAAAAACATAAAGGAGCAAATATAAACTAAAATATAATTCCACCGGACTGTCCGCGGTTTATTGTTCCATTCGTTTAAATGATCCCGCTAAGAAAGTTCGCTAATACTAACAAACGACGCGCTAAACGCGGCAACTCTTTGCCCTCCACTCCATTTGTCTTGCGGCAACGACTCAAGTAACTTACTACCTTTAGAGAATGCTGAAAAAGCTAATTACTCTAGAACATAAAAAGATAACTTTATAAGCAAAAAATGAAACAACTTTTAAAAGTAGAAACTACCGCTAATTATAAGAATAAACCTACAGTACAGGCTTTCTTTGATTGCGTAGCCGCTATTCTTCTCCGGAGTTGGGACTAAATAAACTCCCTTGTCTTGTCTTATCTCTATAATACAACCCTTTTCTTTTAAATCCTTACGATCGTTTACATAGGGCTAATGAATGTTAACGTTGAGAACAATTATGTCTTAATTTTTATTTGAGTGTAATAAAGTTTATACTCGAATTTAGCTTCTAATTGTCGAACAAATACTCATAATTTTGATATACCTAATAGATTAAATTGGAGTAAGTTTTGGCATTTATTAGTCACAACCAAAGTAGACTTTGGAAACAGAAGACACACTTTAAACGTACATATAGTATATAATAACAATAAGTAAATCAGAAATCAGCAATTTTTTTCTCATCTAAGCAAGTAAGTAACAAGAAAATTCCCCTGTCGATGTAATCATGTGAAATGTTTCCAAAAGCAACCTAATTTAGGAGCGAAATAGCGGAGCTTTATTGGGTTTAGCACAAACACTCCTCCGACTAGTTGTTTGCTTAGTGGAACCATAGTAAAGGCATCGGGGCATTAGGCGGGAGCAATCGGCAAACCAATAGACATTACATTAATCTCGTGCCATTGAAGGCGTGGATTTGTTACTTTTTCCTCGTTGATGAACGTTTAATAAAAATTCCATAGATTACTAGGATTTTAGATATTTTAATATCGTGTAGCTAGGGTTGAATATCCAGCGGAGTTTTTCATTTTTACATTGTGTTTAATTTTATAGTTTTATAAAATGCTATAATAAAGCGTTCATGGACGAGTCGCCTATGTACAGGACAACGTTTGCGTAGAATTTTATAAACTAACCAAGTCCCCTAACCCTCCACAATCCATATAAGTAATATAGAAGTATTCCAGCATACAGTTTCGTGGATATGTAGGTATTCAAACTTTGACAGTCAAAATATCCACACAGGAGTGTGTGTTTGCTTGTTTGGATATTTTTAATCGGTATGATCCAGTAAATACTACCATAACTTTTATTTGATCATGCTATAACTTAAATACTTACATTTAAATCGGTTAGAATCTAAATTACGTAAAGGGATTTTAAATAGTCCTTAACCTAACATTTTTCGTACCTATTTTATATATTTTTCTTTTGTTTCAGATAATATTGAATGCAGCGTTAAATCTGTGGCATAACGCAGGTAATTTTTTTATTTAATGTTTTATTAGTGTATAATCTTACAAATATGATAATATTTTAAGCTTACTTAGGTATATAGTTCGTTTTCTTAGAGCTGCAACTCATCGTCAATGATAGAACTGGTATAAATGTTGGCCAAAATGCAAAACTGAAAAGTTTGCCGGTGACACCACCAATTATCACATAATTGGCTTAATGGCCACGACGTCACGCGATTGAAATTGCGCCCGGCTCTCTCGCCTGTACATTGTACAATCCATGCACGGTTTTAAAAAATCGAAATGCTTAAAATCGTTTGCTATCCAGTTCATTCAGGCTCACTTCAGAGAACATCAATTATTTTAAATCCAGGCGCAGCCAGGCATAGTTTGTTTGTTGCAATACGAGAGATCGGACTGAAATCAAACGTTGCTTTGAATTTGTAAGTTATTGTATCCGAACAAAGGTTACGTGCAACTTGTTCGAACAAATAAGATTGTTATTTATTTCCCAGCTGTACTCTTAAAGGACTTATTTTCTTGGCAACATTCAGGTGAAACCGTTAAAAACCCTTAAATATTAAGTTATCAGTAGGTATTAAACGTGTTTAACTAATCTCTCTCTCTCTCTCTTCTCTTCTCAGGACATAATATATGCGTCCACTGCTGAACATATTTGACTAATAGGTCTTAAATATTATTCAAAACGTTTAAAAGGATTTATGTTTTTGAATACATACGTACATATTTATATTTTAGTGAATATAAATCCATGACTCGGAATTAATACTTACTAAAGGGAGAGACCCGTCCGGTCCGTCCTAAGAGAGTTACGAGAGCGGTCGGGTTGAGCTGGAGCGAGGCCAGAAGACGAGCTGAAGATAGAAAGACGTGGCGCGAGCTTGTGAAGGCCCTTTGCACCTCTGGGGTGCTTTAGGACAACAACAACAAAGGGAGAGCCCGAATAGCCCGACCAACTGTAATTCATAATTCATAGTCATTTATTTTCACATAAAAAGGGTTTACATAAAAGGTGTTATAAAAGTTACATGCCCTAGCCTTTTTAGCTGTTTTTAACAGCATGTAAATGGGTCCTTATAATACATAAAATTTGTACTACATAAGACTACTTTAAATTAACTTAATTAATTACTAAACTACATTTAAAGTTAATGCAAAATAAAGAACCATGTCCCGATTTGGGCCATATGGCGTGCAGCGATAATTTCTATATCAGTGTTTTACTTCAGAGGAGTATATGTCCAGAAAAATATCTTTAGTGCCGTTCAGCGAATGCGCCTCAGTTTACAGGATGTTGAAAAATAAAAATTGCATCTTGAGGAATATAAAATCGAAAGTCTTTCAATACAGGCTCTTGTCTGCTGTGATACCCGGAACCGTCCTGAATGACAGCCGAAAATGCATTGAGATTGTGTACTGGATGCTCTTGACATGTCAAGTCTGATAAGATTTTTTGTTTCTTCAGAACTTTCTTCGATAGATTGTATTTCAATATTATCGTTATTTTTCGATTGTCTATTTCGAATAAATCTTTGCCAACATTTCTGACAAACGCAATCATTTGGACTTAAGGAACGACTACTACTGGATGGAAGTTGTTGAAAATATTCATAGGCTTCTTCATTTATTTCAGAACCAGAAAGAGTATATGTTCGCAAAAGTTTTCTATTTCTTATAAGATTTACTCCACAAGAAATACAAATAAGTTTTTCGCTAAGGCCAGTAGTCCTTTCGGGGTGTCCCCGCACCAGAAGCTGATCATTTCCTTCTGATGCATCCGCCGCTTGCATCTCTTCCCCTCCAGGGCGGACTCCAGAGGCATCACAACGCATCGAATCTTTTAATCTTCTTGTCATGACGGCGTAATTCGCATCCAGGGGCTTAGCCTGTCAAAATCATACTTCTGACCGTTACCACCGTCACCACGAGGAGGTGCCCTGGATGCAAGAAGACTTGAGATACTTTAATAATAGGTACTGAAAAGGATTTTTTTTAATAAAACAAAATTTTTGGTGTCTTAGAGTCATACAGTTGGACCTCCTCTAAAACCTCACGCATTCAACGCAAGGATAAAAAGACACTAGATTGATATTGTACTAATTAAGTACTTCTTATTAGTATACAATTTAGTTCTGCACGCGCATGGCCCAAAACCACCTTTAAATGGGGCACAGTTCTTTAACTTAAACTAAAATAGAATGCTAATAAGCTAACTTTACAATATACACATACAGTGCCGGCAATTGATAATGAAATAATTAAGTATGTAATGTCATGGTAATAAAATATTTGTAATATAAATTTGACTTATATGAATTTTATACGTCATAAATATATTAATAGAGCTTTTTTATGCCAGTAGTCATTTAAAAAGCGTTTTTAAATTTAGTAGAAGGCAGATCTTTTATATGCTGTGGTAGCTTATTGTATTATGGTGACACCCATCGAGTAACAGTTTTTTTTTTGAAGCAACAGTTCTTTGCTGTTTAGGTACAACAAGCCTGTTTGTATTCCTAGTGTTTTTAGGAAACACCTCCTTTGCTGTCTTAAACAAGTTTATATTCAGTTTTACAAATTTAGAGACTTCAAGCACATAGAGACAGGGTAGAGGGAGAATATAGAATTCCGAGAAAAGAGATTTACAAGAAGTCATTGGGCTCACTCCACATAAGGCACGAATAATTTTTTTTTGGCAGATGAAAGCCCTTTGAACATCAACTCCGTGTCCCCACACAATCAGTCCATACCAAAACAAATCTATTAATTTGTTACATACATGTTCGATATGTCCATTCCATTTTAAATCCGTATCAACAATCAGGCCTAAGAATTTTATTACATTAGCATTTTCCAAGGCATGTCCACCATTATTCAGTATCCAGTTTAAACGATTAGTATTCATAAAATTAGTCTTAGACGAATTTACTTGCATATTAATATTTACGGCAGCTATGGTGTTGCTTACATTAATTTCATGATCTAACATAGATTCCATCTTATTATTTATGAGAATAATCGAGACGTCGTCGGCGAACAAAATACACTCACATTAGGTAAATCGTTGATTTAGGCCAAACATAGTAGTGGGCCTAAAACACTCTCTTAAGGAACTTCATAATGGTTAAATTTATAGTCAGATTGGTGTACCTCTGTTTCCTGTAAACCATTTTTACGCCCTTAATTTCTACACTTTGTTGTCTATTTCCAGATAAGATCTTAGCCATTGCAATGCGTGTCGTCTGATGCCGTAGCACTCTTGTTTTGCCAAAAGTAAGTCATGTGCAACAAAGTCAAATGTCTTGGAAATATCGAAGAATAGGAAGGTGGTATAGCCGCGGTCGTCGCAGTGAACAAAAATTTCGCGTACTAAGTTAATAACCGCAAGTGTAGTGGATTACAATGTTGTTCCTGTGCAATAACGTTGAATTTTTGAAATAATTCACTTATCGTTAGATACAATGCTTTCTCTAATAATTTAGTCATAATAGGTAGTATCGCAATGGGGCGGTAATTCCCAATATCCTGTCTCTATTTTTGTACATGGGGATGACAGTGCCCTTTTTTTAATTTTGAAGGAAAAATTCCTGCCTCTGGGGATGAATTAAGTAAATTATGTTAACATAGGAACTAGTTCACAACAGCATTTTTTGATAATATATGTTGCCATACCATCATAGCCCTCTGTATTTGAAGTTATTTGTGAGGTAATGATTTAGTGGACCTCTTGTTTTAATACCGGGTCAAAAACATTTCATAAAAAAGTTATTTGTATGGACAACACAATAAAAATGAACGAGTTGGTATATCACGTTTTTCTTACTTGAATCTCAAGTACTGAAAAAAATATCCCGCTTATTAGGGTGCAGAAATCAACAGTCTACAAGAAAGGTGCCTGTATGTTAATTTTATTCCTTTTATTAACATTATAAATTTTTTAATATTATGACATCTTTTGCATACTATAAAATGTCTATGACCCAACCAACCAACTAAAATATAAAGTATACGCGTAAAATGCATAGTTTATGAGATATCCATTATTTCACAAAATGAATAAGTCGAAAGTGCCAGATATCAATTATTACTACCGCAGCGCGACCTTTAGCGCTGTTTACTAAATGCTACAAAACGAAATTGAATTAGTTTGTTCCAGCTAATTACTTAGTTAAATTGAAGCTAAATTGATACAGTAGTGTAGTTTTTTTAGTACTACGTAGGTGGCAAACCAGCTTACGGCCCACCTGGTGTTAAGCAGTCTCCGTAGCCTATGAATGCCTGCAACTCCAGGTTTTATTTGCGCGTTGCCGACCCTAACACTCCGCACCCTCGTTGAGCACTGACAACCTTACTCACCGGCAGGAACAACATTATGAGTAAGGGTAGAAGTAGGGTAGGATGTTTTTTTCTAGCAGGTAATTTTTAGAAAAAACCAGTCAGACTTTCATGTTATTGTGGCCAAGCATGTACTCAATTATTTATTATGTTTAACTTACATGAATTTAAAATGATAGGACACTTCAAAAATAAACTGCTAGGTACGTCATATCTTTTAGTTAAATATTTAGGTCAACAGCTTTTATAAAATTAGAACACACGTTCCTTGCACCTAACTACCATTACCTTATAACTTTGTGAGCGCACATAAAGCAGAGTACAAAGTTTGCTATGGTCAAACTTACCCGCAAGGATGCACATGGCGACACTAAAACCCACTTTACCTCTATATAACTTTGTCAGTAAAACAACTTAATGACCAGTTACAAACACTAAATAATGTACATACAGCGTAACAACATATTTAAAGTATGTTAACCACTGAGCGGATAAGTTGTGGGCATCTGTTTTATAAATACATAAATAAATATAATAGGACATTATTACACAAATTGACTATGTCCCACATTAAGCTCAATAAGGGTTGTATTGTGGGTATATATATAGATTTAGATTTAGATTTATTTATTTCACAACATATGATTACAGTACAAATTACATCAATGTCAATTTATAAGAATCTATATTGTGATCGTCAGAAATAACCCATGGCTCAGGAACAAATATCCGTGCTCATCATACAAATAAATGCTTAACAGGATTTGAAGCCTATAGCCATCGGCTTTATAGCATACATACATACTCGTATTTTATGTAAAGTTGATTAAACACCTATTATATCAAAAGCTCTTGAACATTAGGTACATGATTTAAATAAATATCAAAAATGAATCATTGACAAGTGGTCAAAAAGTGGTCGTTTCACTTGTTTTCGGGGACTATTCATGCGTTCTTTCGACGTATATTCCTATCAAAATCCTGTAATCGTATTAGTTGTCACACAATACATCACAACCACATGCTTCAAAGGCAGTAATACAAACGAAAAAAAAATTGTTAAAAATTTACCTCCACATTTCCAATAGGCAACCGCCAGCTGTTTAATTGGCATAAAAATAACGATGTCGGTTAATGGAATTTGTGTACCTTAATTGAAATACATGGTCGGAATTACTGCAATAATCTCCTTTGATACTCATTTAAACCTTAATTAGTCGTAAGCATGGTTTTGCGATTTTTGTATAAAGCCACAATTTCGACATATATTTTTACACGTTTTTTTTTTTCAATATATATATTTATAGAAAATAGAAGCTTACGACTTCTTTATAATTTTGCAATTATTCTCAGGAATCCTTTGTCAAACACAGAAGAAAGTCACAAGCATTGGGCTTGTAACTTTCTGCTATGTTCTAGTGTGTTTCTTCTGTGGTCTTTGGATTGCCAAAGACCGAGTTTTTGGATCGGCTTGGGACTTTCCGGATAGAGATTCTTAAGCGTAAATAGGATAATAGGTCCCTACATACTGGGTAGCCTTAAGTAAATAATAATGATCACATCCATAATTCATATTTCGAGGCTCGAAATTCGAGCACAGAAATATGCATCCACGGTAGCTGATACAAATTCACAAATGAGCAGATTTTATATTAAGAATAGACGACAGAGCAGTCTTACTGTACATAATTGATTTCTAACAATTCTCTTTTTCACGATTTCTTAATACTGACTAATTAATAAACTGAATAGGTAACTTAAGAAATAAAACCCTTCATTTGATGTGATTTCAAAGACAACAAAGAGCCCATAGGACTGTCATTTATTTTAATTAAAGATTCCTGCAACCGTCTGATTAACAAAGTAAGTGATAGTTGAACTTCCGGGCGAAAGGAGTATTTAGTCGGGTTACATAGCGACTGCTTGCTTACTTACTTTTTGTTTCTGAAACGTGAACTTTATTTTGAACTGTATAAGATAGTTTATTGCAACAACTCGATTTAGTTAGGTATAGGAGCTACAGATAGTAACTAGTAGTCATTGTTCCAGCAACTTATGCAAGATTTCCCTTGGCTCCGCGATTTATAATCACCACCATATTCCATTAATATCGTTGGTCTATTTTCCGATAAAACTTACAAGTAGTTAAGTTTAGCGGCGAATTGATGCTTCCACATTTGGAAGATATGATACATGCCAGTTAATGCAAAATTTTACTATTTATATTTTTTACACGTTTTAATCAAATGAAAACGCCATGAAACAAATCACAAGGAATCTAACCAACAGACTGTAACCAAAACCTTAAAAGTTTAAATATGTCTCAATAAAAAAAACTGGACAAGTTCGAGTCGGACTCTCCCACCGAGGCTTCTGCACAGTTAACTATTTTTTTTTTTAATTTCGGATTTTTAGATTTTATTCCTGTAGGTACTTGTAGTGTAAGACGATATTAGTTGCCAAATTTCATAGTTCTAGGTCACAGTTGCTCGAAAAAGATCTTATTTCATGCAAGTATACTGAAGGACGCAGGCCTATATTGCTCCCCCGGGAGTTATGAATTGTGAAAAAAAAGTTATAAATCCGTAGAGAGTTATAACTTTTTTTATTATGTCACTTATTCATACAAACTAGTAGCTTAAATTAGTTTTACTTTTAAAATACTAACGTTTATAATTTTATATTTTTGTTTATAATTAAAAAGATTTAATTTGTTTAATTTAACAGCCTTTTAAAATATTTTTACATAATTTTCAATCGTGGCTGAATGCCGAATAGGTCTGTGCCTTCGATGCCTAACCTGTCAAGAAATTACAAAATGGCGGACGAATGTTTGATCTGTCACCGTATTTAAGAATTATTTCGCTTAAAATTTAGTTTTTTCTTCGCAAATGTGATGAAAAACATTGTGTGTAACTCCGGGGGTAAGAATATTGCAATCTCGGGTCTTTAATTCCCACCAGCCTGCGGCTGTCGGGAATTACCACCCTCGGCCTCGTATCCAAATTTCACTTATCCCCCTCGTTGCACAATGTACTATTTACACCTTTGTGAAAAAAAAAACATTACAACGAATAAGTATTTTTTTTATTTTTTTTACAGACAAAAATTGCAAGTTTACTTTAAAACTCTAATATCTGTCAGTAGGTAGGTATGTCTAAACTAAGTCACATAGTGTCAGTGTCCCAGCTAAAAAGGCGTTTTCACTAAGTTATAACAGAAACAAATTTTCACAAAAATTTACATTATCCCTAAAACAAGATCGATTTCAGGAAAGTTTGTATGACATTTTAGTCTGTAAACGCGATCAAGAATATACCTTTACAATCTGTCGGGTTCAATTGGCACACGGTGTATACATATATCGTTGTCCAGTACCCACAACTAAGGTCCGACCGAGATCTCGGTCTCGGCATTCTCGGCCAAAAATCGAGCTGAGATCTCGGTCTCGGCTCTCGGCCAAAATCGGCCGAGATTCTTGCCTAGACCGAGACTGGGCAATCAGTTATCATTGGTGAATTTGAATTTTCCGCGCACGAGCGCCGGGGTCTAAGCCACCCGTTGGTTGCATCGCCCGGTTGGTGTGACTTTTTTTATGATTTTGATTGGTTTCGTACCCACATTTTGAGCCAATTACTTATCAAATACTAAGTGTTGGGATCGGATAGGCGCGGTTGCAAGTAATGACTTGTTCATTTGGGTCTTTCCGTTTTGTCGATGTTGTTATTGATGAATAAGTGAGTGTATATTGTTATCGGGATGTAACTTAACTGTAACTTGTTGTGAGTGGAAGATGACACTGGATATTTTGATAGTAAATATATTTGTGTTAACGGGAAAAGAAAAGTAGATAAGTACAAAACGACACCTGTGGCGGATATTTTGGGTTACAATATAAAACTCTTTATTTTGATTATTGTTATTGTACCTTTTTTTGTGTACATCCATTCTGAAAAAACCGGCCAAGTACGTGTCGGACCACGCACAATGGAAGGTTCCGTACCTTCATACAATACAAAAAAGCCGTACAAGCAAAAGAGCGTTAGTGGCACTTCCATCGTTTTAATAAAAGACCAGTTTTTTTATAACTCTTAAATGGCTTAACCGACCATATTAAAAATAATTTTCCTAAAAAAATATTTGCTTATTAAGCTTTTTTATTTATATATTTTTAAATGGTTATGCTCTCCCGGTTCAAAAGTTAGAGGGGATCACACTATTTTTTTGGACCGATTATGTCCAAAAGTATTTACTTAATCAAAAAAACGTTTTTAGCAACCTTTATGTATTTTTAAAGACCTATCTAATGATGAGCCAAATGCTTTATTTTTTTTTAATTTTAGTTACATTTATATGGATATTTGGAAAAAAATTTTTTTTTCGAAACTAACTAGCGACTTACATAATACATCACACCTACGTTCCAAATTTGGTTATAAAATATATCGTATAGTTTTTGAGTAAAATGACCATTATTTTTCCAGACTATTAGGGTTACATTTTTGCTATTTTGGCTACGGAGCCCTAAAAATACTATTTAATAGCCCTACGAATTGATTATGATAATTTCTTTCTGATAAATCGTCGAATTTCGATTATAAATACATTTAGTGCAAAATTCGTATTTTTTTTTTCTATTTTATAAATTCTCGGTCTCGGTCTCGGTCAAGACAAAAAAAGCGTTCTCGATCGGACTTTACCCACAACACAAGTTTTACTGAGCTTACCGTGGGTGGGTCTAGGTTGTTCTGTCTAAATGCTATAATTTTTATATTTATTTAAAAGGTTATTTTTCAAAGAAAGAAAATAAATGTCCTTTTAGAAAATTGTGCTTTCGCAATAGGTATCTCTGGGAAGTCCAATATAATAGTACATTATGTATTAAGGGCGGTAAACAAGAATTTAAGTGAGGGCTTAATTTACACGAGTTCGTAATTCTCGTACCGCCCGTGGCATACACAATATTTTTCATCGCACATGTAAGGAAAAAACTAAATATTAAGCGAAATAATTTTTAAATTCGATGACATTTCAATCATTCGTTCGCCATATTGTTATTATTGACAGATTATGCATTGAAGGCAGAGACCTATCCGGCATTCAGCCACGATTGAAAATTGTGTGAAAATATTTTAAACAGCTATTAAATTAATAAAATTAAATATAAACATACACAAAATATAATTTGTAATCGTCAGTATTTTAAAAGTAAAACTCATTTATACCTACTTGAACAAAACATTATGCCCAAATATAGGCCTACAGGGGTTATGAAATATAAAAAATGAAATACGCCCGTGGGCATAATACAGCTCATTCCATCTTAGTAGGCTGGCATACAATAACACCGTTTACAAGCAAGTGTGATGAAAACTACATTAAATAGATACATGTTTAGTTAAATAAACATTTCTATTTTTACGCTATTTCAAGCTGCAAGTAGCTGACTGATGTGGCAATATTCCATGGAGAATTTTCCCGTATTGTCTCAACCACGATGTCGTCTGTGAAAAAAGTGCAAGGTCACAGTGGCTAGAGTGGAGCTCTCTAGCACGCAGATGAAACGAAAGAAACGAAATGTTACCCAACACAAGTAACTTAGCTAACCGACGACTACGATACTTGAATATTTTAAACAGCAAGTTTGCAATATTATATGCGCGACGGAATTAGGTGTGGGGCGTCGGTCGCCGGAAAATGCGGCAAATCCTCGCGGACTTCCGTCCCCGTACCTGCGAGTGAAACCGCCGCCGCCAAACTACCGCTAATTAGTTAGGTATTTTCACGCGAAAACTTCAATTAATTCCATCAAAGCGCCCACTGGCAGTTCCGTTGCCTTTTTGTTCGCGAGAAAAGTCAAAGGCGCCGCAAAAATCTGAATGAAGTAATGAAATTTCCGTTGGCGAGCCGTTTCGACTCCACGGCTCCTTACTTATCCGTTTAGGCGAGCTGTAATGATACGTTAATCAATTTAATGCCCAGTAAGTATTTCAGCTTGGAATAACATTATTTGGTCGATAAGTAGTTACATCACCTAATTTTATTTGTATCCTCGATGGGGATTTGTATGGACTGTGATAAGGGAAGGAGAAGTATAGCGTATGCGCTACTCACAGGTCATAAAAAATCACGCCACCCGAATCCTCCGGAGAGGTCACGAGGCGCGAACGCGTCGGAGCGCACCATCCGCGGACGCTTGGGATAATCTCATTGAAAGATTTGATTTTCCGCCAAATTAGATAAAAGTAATGAAATACTCCCTCGAGATTCTGTCAGCTCCAAGACGAATGGATGTTCACGAGGGACATGAATTTAACCTAGAGTTTTATGCAATGTCAAGACAATGATAGAATGTTGCATTGTGTAATTTATGTTTCTGTCAAATAATTCAGGAAATATATTTCAATGGCATGGTCAGTATAACAAACAAATTATTTTAATATTTACCTAGTTGCTTGCATAATTATTTTAAACATTATGACGGTGCTTTTTAATATTGAGAATAATAACTATTAGATAAAGTAAGCGTAGGTACGCCGGAAAGGACAATAAAAAATATGAAATATCGACTATTGCCCACTGCACCTTAATAAAATTAACGTCTTCAGAGAAAAAAAATACAATATCCTCATTGCAAGTAATCTAGCGCTAGCTTCCAACTTTTAGATTTTATTAGTGCCTAAAGTGCAGTATGTTATGAAGGGAGAGCGCGCGTCCCCCGCGGGGTATATTCCGTACCTCTTATTCAATTTGCGAGCGAATCAGTTCCGCCAACCCGATTATCTTTCACGACTGGATTTATATGCTTACAAGAGGTTTTTGTGAGATTTAGGTACGTACTAAACTTTATAAAAGACTCCCGTATTTTTCAGTAGATGTCTGATTGACTTTTTGATCATTTTCTTGCTTGTTATTAAATTTGATTTTTTCTTTTGATGGCTGATCTCGTTAGTGACACACGATGCTATAGACATTTGTTAGCTTCAGAGCTATTCCTATTTCAAAATATTTTCTTTTCACGTAAAAGCTAGATGAAGAACAAAAATGCTAAATCAGGCACATTTCAGTTCTTTAACGTTTATATTATTTTACCGTTTCCAAACACTGTCGAAAATGATCCTACCGCCTACTTCCTTTTCCAACGTCTGTATTTCTCTCTAACTAGATACTTCAAATACTCAATGAAAATATGAAGTATAAAATACCTCGTTATGCAAGCTAAAAAGCAAATACATCGACGTTGAAAATGTTTCTTTTCAGTGAAACATTACTGCAGTGCTAGTCGCTATGTAGATCCTCTTTATTGGCTCATTGCACTGCAGAGGCGGAGAGGCCGTGAGAAAGCAACTAGTAAGTTGCTGTAATGGGGAATCACTTGGCACATGTACAGAGCAGCGAGCAAGAGGCCACTCGGCTCCGTAAACATTTGCCCAATAATTGCGAGTCCTCAGTTACGCTACTAGAATAAATATTCCCGCTCCCCGAGGGGAATGCACGACCGGATGCCTTTAACACAAAGCATTTCTTTATTGGGCGAAAATCATGACTTATTGTTCTATTAACAAATAACTTAGACGTTTCAGTTTTTTTATTCGCAGACTTGGCGAAGGTTTATATGAAATTAGGGACGAGCAGGTTTGTTTATTTACTCGCAAAAAATCGTTAACACTTTGTTACTTAATGTTGATTCTAAAATGAGTGTTGTTCTTTGTTTTGCACTCGTTACTCCGAAATTACCCTCTCAGTTTACAGGCAATTAGTAACATAAATACTGTATGAAATAAGCCTGTTCTTTGGCAACAAACTGAAAGCAAATTAATTTCCTATCTCAGATCTATACAAGCCACTTTGAGAAATCTAGAATCGCCGGTTGTTATCGAGTTAAGGCTTCCTTCCGGTTAGCAATAACTTTCATTCAATACCTGTATAACTTTTAGTGTAAAGTATAAGTTTAGAGCGTCCATTAGATGTTGTTCCAATATTACCGGCATTGCTAGATCATTACTAATCGAAAAAATATACATCTTAATAAATTTAATCCACAATTTTGAAACAACGTAAAATTGCAGTTTGTCATGAGATACAGATTTAACGAAAGCGATTTTGCTGAAACTCATGAACGTAACCGAGACGGCTCACTCTTTATTTTTAAGGGTTAATCATGTTTATCGACTACCTTGCATTAATATCAGGATTAATTCCATAAACCAACGTTTTTGCGGGGGCGAAATTAAAAAAGTTTTTATTGTAAACATTTTTATTTAGTTTCCAAGTTTTTAATTTTGTTTCCTTAGGGTTTTGTTACATAATCTGTACTAAGAAATATGCAAGCTCTTAAGGATATTAATAGCAAATAAAAACCTCGGAATGTGCGTTTAATTTATTTTTATCGACCAAAATGAAAAAGATAAGAGCTTCTTAATAGCGACTAAGTCAAAATTGCTTCGTTACTTTTTTACTTAAAAATTACAAGCGCTTTTATCCGGGAAAAAGTGGGTAATAAACAATAAATCTGAATCGTCAAGCACTTTGGACATAAAAGAGAAAGTTGTTGCATGGACCGCTTAGCCGGAATTCAAAATTAAATTAGCATTTAGTAGGTATCAGATCGAGTTGGACCCTCATGGGGCCGATCGCCCCACCTTCATGTTTATTTATCAGGTCCTTGAAAGGATACGGTTAATAATATGAGCCGGGCTTAAAGAATTTGCATTACTAATTTGTTGTTTAAGCCTTTCAGTGAAGCGTTTAAGTATCAATGGACTGTACAGAACGATATGGATTCAATAGTAAATTTTGTATCTCAAGTTCAGATTGATCAATTTAGACTAAAGTAATTTAAAATAAGTTATTTTAAAGATAAAAGCAGTCTTTATTAGGGGTTAGAGATCATTTATTCATACTTAACCAATTAAGTTTTAGTACAAAACAAAATCCTGTTTATTAAGTATATATTTTTTGTATTAAAGTATAAGTAAAACCATCATATCTATCTACATGCACAAGCTGATGACAACATTAACGGGTTTAATTTCGTTGTTCTATTGTATTACGACACAATGTAAACTCATAGTGGTACATTACATTCGTTCGTGTCTGCAAGCCATCATATTGTCAGGGTGTAATACCCGCGTCGGTGATACAACAACATTTATCTGAACGCGGTCCTCTTCGCACGTGACAGTGACAAGTGCTTCCGTGAGCGTCGACCGTTATGCTTAACAATGGCTACCCTACATCTGTTCTGCCCACTATCGCATTACAAGTCTTTCTATGCGATTTGTAAAGGTTTCCTCCCCACCGCGATATCGTATCACGTTGACGTTTTCAATAGGTGATAACTAGTTCACAGCCCGTATCGGCGGGAAAATCCTCGTCACAAAACAAAAGGAAACTACTGATGGAAGTGTCTCTTGGGACCCGATTCATTTATTGACAACCCACGACGCCGTAATTTCACAAATATCCGAAAGTATTTCACTGCATTATAGATAATAAAGTGTTCTAGTTCAATGCAAGTATTAAAGTTAGACAGTGTGTTACTGGTGCTTTTTACGAAAATGTCTAACATGGCTATGACACGAGTTACTGTTTTCATTTCAAAAGTAATATCTATCTTAAATATAAAACTATCAAGCTTGTCAAATACTTTCAGTGTTTGAAGACACAAACTTTCTCATCCCACAAAGCCAGCAAGTTCATAATTATTTGTTAGCATCACCGCAAGTTTAATAGAATGCGATGCAAGTTTAATAGAAACAAAACTAAATTAGAAAAACATGCTTGACCTGCGATTGAACTGCTTAATTTGCAACAAACTTAATGCTTACACGGCAAACTTTGTAAGTAATAACTTTTACCTATGTTTACGCTTACGTAGCTTCTCTTAACTCGCATACTTAGTTTATGCAGCTCTAAAATCTGAACTTTAGGTACAAGATAATCGTTAAAATATAGTAGTTCATAACGAACTAAGATCAACACCGCACACTTAGTTCAATCTCAAACACTGAAGCTGATGCATGAAGAGATTTGTCGAGTAAACTGAGACTAGAGTGATGATTTAAGTCAATTAGGATTATGATGACGTAAGATAACTTAAGCTAACGTACTGTACCGAACTTAGTTTCAAACTATAACGGCTTGAATTTTAGATACCAGAGCTAGTTAAAATATTATTCTGAAAACAATTATTCGGTAATTTTGCGAGTTAGTTAATTGTTATAGGGGAACCTATTGGGCCCGAAATGAAAGCTCGTCGATAACTCGTGCAGTCCAGCTCGCTCCGAGCGCGAAGTTACCTGCTGGCCAAACCGCTGACTCTGTCAAACTCCTGAAAATTAGTTTCTGAATTCTGATGAAAAGTTTAATTGGTTCCTCAAAGCCAATATGTGGCTGTTTCTGATAGTTCAATCGAAAAGTTCAAGTGACTACGAGTTAGAGAAGATTGTTTAACTTTTGTAATGAAGTAACCTGTGACAATATGTGGTGCCCGGGAAATGACATTGTGCTTCAAACTAAATTGAAACATGCGTTTAATATAGGTATTCCGAAGCGAAGCAAAGTCTGTTGATTATTAATCAAATGAACGTTAACTGCTTGTTTAAGCATAATTGAAATTGTTAACTTTTAGAAGGTTGAGATTCGATGCAAATTGTTTGTGTGCTTATATTGTCCTGAATCGACCTGAACCTGAGTCCTATGTATCAATCCTTTATTTTTTTCTGAAGGATTAAATAAATAAAGGGCTTATTATTTAGCAAAATAATTTATTAGTCTTTCCAGGTAGATTATAGATAGATACCTACTGTTATACTTTCCCCGAATCGGTTGATACTTTAAGCTGGGCATAAAATTTTTAATACTAACCTTTTGCTAATAAAATATACTAATTACTGCGGGCACAAAGTTATAGGGGTATTATTGTTCGCGGTGCCATTCTTCTTGGGCCTTGCCCCACGGAATCTGATTAATAGCAGCAATATTCGAGCACGCGCCCGTATGGACCACAAGAATTGTTCCACCAGCCAGACCAAAGTTTGTATTCTGACTCGTTACTCATTGCCACCACTGCTTCTATTAATATTTAATCGTACAAGAAGAACGTATATACGTGAGTGAGATTACTTTGCTTTTAAACCCAGTGCTTATTAGTGGTCTCGTAAATACCTTTCCATTACTCGGTAGCGAATGAAAACGTATTTTAAGCAGAGCCCTCAGCCTTTATTTATTGTACAGATACGATTCCTGGTTTTGGATCCAATGATAGCTTATTCGCCAATTTGCATTGTTAATATTCAGCGGTAAATTAATTTGTTTATTTTGCATTTAATTTTAGGTGACGCAGATATTTCCTTTACGGTGGTAAAATAAAATTTAACCAGTGATTTGAACATTTGGAAATAAATAAGTTGGAACGTATGTATTGGGTTGGGTGTAATAAAGTAATTTATAGGATGTCGCATCGTTAACTAGATTGGAGTAAACATTTAAATGTACTCATTAGTATAACGTTTCTGCAAACATTCAGAACTTGGAGTCGAGCAACCGGAGGCTCCTATCGTAATTCTACATATTGCTATACATTTGTACTTATAATTATCGTATCTAAGTCCTTAAAATATGTTTTGCATTCTAGTATATTCCAATGTAACGAACACTTTTGCGGAATTCCTACTCAATGTGACGGTTTATTAGGTACGTTTAGTTACAGGTGGTTACAGCTAAACGAATTTGAATAATATTGACGGCAACAAATTTAAGTCTTAAAATAAACACATAATTATAATTCATTCCAAAATATATTGTGGTCATAAATACGGTCAGTTATTAAGAATGTATTTTATTTATATCCTTACTTTGGATTAAGCATACTTATTTCCGAATGTAAATTTTCTGAGTTATCGTAAGTGACCGGTCCCTATGAGGTATTTATTTAACCCCATAAAGCCGGGTTACGCCGACGAATCTTATCGATTTAAATTATTTATTGATACCGGTAATTTAAATAATTATACACAGAAAAGAATGCCACTTATTTTAAAATGTTTCAACCGTACCTAACCTATGTATATTTTTAGATTTATCCCATGAAGCGCTCAGCATTATCAAAAGTAAATTACATACTTTATGTGCTCAACCTATTAAAAGATTACAGATATATCAACGCTTCAACTATGTTTATATCTGTGGGTTTCAACCCACCTGCTTTGTCCGAATCTAAAGAAGTTATCGTAAGCGACCGATCCGTGCAAGATACACTGCGCAGCTATTTATTTAGCGTCCCCAACTCCCCAGTGTCCCCACGGGAGATAGTTTCATAAAACAGGGTCGAACCGACGAAGCGTTACTTATCAATTTTAATTATTTCATCACTTATTATATTGATTCTGGCAATTCCTTTATTACACAAAAAATAGAGCCATTTTCAAATAGTGTAATTTCAAAGAAAAGCTTAGTTTTTCAAAAGAGTTTACCTATCTCGTGTGACACAACTATCTTTATGTACTCAATGGATTGAAAAATGCAGATAAATCAACGCATCAAATATGTATGTACATGTTTTTGAAACCACCTTTACTATATTCGAATCTACAGGAGTTACAGTAACTATTGTAAGCGATCGGTCCATACAGGGCACACTGTGCTATTTATTAAGCGTCAAAGACAGTCTGATTAAACAGGGTCGCGACAAACGAAGACTTACGTGTCAATTTGCATTACTTCCTAATGTAAAAATAATAATAACAATTTATATTTCTTATCAGTCCTGAAGTAATTAACAATTCATATACAATACCACACAAACTAAAATTCAGTATACTTAACGACTCGGACGAATGCTTTCTTTAGAAAAAAATCACAGATATTCACTACTGTGTTACAAACCTAATACACCTGTCTTACCTACAAAATTTTACAATATGAATTGTAATGTAAGGTTTAAAGCAATAAAGATTTATTTATTTTATTTATTTATTTATTACTGTTAATAATTTATAACATCGAAATTTTTGTTGTAACATTGAAAGTTTCTGGAAAATTGATTATTTTTTCATAAAATATTCTTTTTTCCAGATGGCTACAATGTTTATGATTTTTATGTAAATTAAAAATCTCAGTAACCGCCAAAAATATTTAAGTATCGAAAGTTTAATTGGTAAGTCTCAAGTAATGAACGTTAACATAATTATTATATGTTCTTGGCTTATCATAGGGACAGTTCTTTTTGATTTATTACAAAAATAAGCCACTTAAAAGTTTCAATAATGATGTTTTATATCAGTGCATTGCCCTCGCCACGCGCTCGCTCAATATGAACTTATACACAGCGCGGCGCATAAAAAATCACAGTATGAATGCGCCTTATTACATAAAACGGTTTTAATAATTATATATTCATGATACAGTTAACATCCTGTAGATTTGCGGTAGCCATTGAAACCGGTTAGGCGGTCGCTGTAGTCGTATTTATTCAACGGCCCCGCGGGCAGGATCGCCAACGATACCATACCGAAGCTTATTTGCCAATTTGCATCATTAATGCGACGTGCATAATTGATTTAATATGCAAATTTAGCATTTTGTGAGTGTCATACTTTAGCATGATACGTACCAGATAGGTATTTAACTTTAGAAATAATGAAAATTACCTATTACATACGATAACTATTTTAAAAATCACTTTTATATTTTTATATGCCTTTTTCTTTCAATTCCTTTATTAATAGTTCACCAACAAGAAATATATAATATATTATTTCGAAATCGAAATATATGTGTATTATATATAATTTCGGACTTGAACTTGAACTTGGACTTTTTTCTTTGTAAGAGAACTATACCATAATATTATTTTACTTTCATTGACCTACCCATAATACAATTTGTTTCAACAAAACAACAAAACTGGCATATGGAAGTCGCACTATTTCTACCTATAGTAGGTAGAGTAATACGTGTATATAAATATGCACAGGTTGAAATGCACGGAACTAGAGATAATTACTGCGAGAATTAAGTTGCTAAGTAAGTAAGGCACCCACTTAATTTTATTCTCCTTGAATAAAATCCTACCAAGTCAGCTGACTAAAATTCCCAATACACAAGCCAGAATATTAAAACTTAAAGCAGCTTAAAATGGAAACTATGAGTCGAAGTTTTTCTTAAATATTTGCAGGAAAAGGCTTTCGCCTTGGCCCGAGCGGTGCATTTTTACTTTTGTTCTCAAAGTTGGGCTGGAATTAGCATTTATCGTCTATAGACTGGATTAAACGGCACCGCGAATTGCAATTTTATTCAGTGACTCTGCGATATTGCAGCATCGTACTACATTTTAATAATTGACTAACCTGAGAAAAAATCAGGAACTTTTTTTCATAAACATTGACTTCGCTTAAAATATACACAACAAACTGCGAAGCTCAAAGCAACGGAATAAAACTTTCATGGAACTCAAACAAATCGCGCTGTTAAAAATACACTGCTAGTTCTGTAAAAAAAAAGTTACCTGTAGGTATAGGTACGTAGAGATATATCAGCAAAACCAAGCGCAGAGAAAATTTGTGTTCAAATAAAATTTGATTCACATGTCCGCGCCTAGGTCGAGCTCACGGATAAAAGGGTTTATCATTTTTTTTTATTCGGAAATCATACAGAGAGCCCCTTCACGAAACGTAGAAATCTAATCCTGAAATACTTCTATATCGTCAGATATTTAATCCGCTTTGTATCGTTTATTAACATAAAATGGTTAAATTATAATGAAGTTAACTATTTGCTTTGAAATGAAAATCTAGTCACAAAATAATTAAATGCCTTTCGCCAGTGCCATTTCGTGGCACGTTATTTTTTCTATGTTTTTCTTATGTTAATTCTTAATTGACTTTTTGTGTATTTACGAATAAAAATACTTCAATTCTATTCTTACAACTGAAAGCAGAAAATACAGCAATACGCAAACAAAATTATATTTTCATAGGAATAGCTTTCTGTATTTAACAAACATTGAAAACTAGTATAAAGGATTTCAATTATTTTTATTTTCCTCTCTTGGGCATTTGTAACTGTATTATTATGATGAAAGCACGCAGTACAATAGCGAAAGGTAAAGCTACAGATTTGTAGGTATTTTTTATTCGGCAAACATCTGGTCGTTCACATACCCTTGTCTCGTCCCTGCCCGCCATACATCAATGCTGTGCTTCCCTAATACTCTATTTTTGTTCATCGAATCCAATGAAACACTCAAACAAAATAAAAGTGACTTTCATCTGTGTTTGCAACTGGGAAAACATTTGATACAGTATAGAAAACTAAGGAACGTATTATATTTAAAGTATTAAATATATGTTTAATAACAAACATAGGTATAGAAGTTGAAACTATACCAAAATCTCGTATATGAAAAGTAATAATAAAAAATATAGGTAGCTCTCTAAGTCATCCCATAGTACCGACCTACAGGTTGAATATGGCAATTCGACAATTGAACACAATCGACCAATCGAAGTATATTTACAACAAACTTCCCTATTCGCAATCTCTTTTATTCTACCGACATCTGTCCTGCATCCGGACCCTTTTCGAACCCTCGTTGAGTTTCTGACACTATTGCCTGTCAATATCTTCATATGATAGTTTGTTGCCAGTTTCCGATTTGAATATAGATATATAATATACGTCTGACATTCAATATGGATCAATTGACTAATTTGCCATGGGTTCAGGGGATATCCGGGAAACAGATTAAATTGTAGTTTAGGTTACTACCAAAATCATCATCATTGTGCTATTTAAAGAATATTAAAATACATTAATTTAGATTTTCAAGTTTTCAATAATTAGTACGAGTAAAGGAGAAGCAGTTTTACCATTGCGCCCCGTGATCAAATGGGTAGTTTGCAAAATTGGTACAAAAATAAAATATTTTGTAAGTGTATAGGCCTTAATAGGTACAGTTTGACAACAGTACGTTGGTGTTAAATTGGATATTTCACTGAAACTGAGCTATATGTGTATATATAATTCGCCATACAAAATAATTCAACACAATATTCGAGCGAAGCAGAACTTTACCCAAAGCATGCAACAATGAAATACTTTAATAAACTCCTCCAAAATGACAACTAAAAGAATGGTGTTGCGTGTCAGCATTTATCAGCTACAAAACAGATACTCAGTTAAGCTCGAATAAAAACTATTTGAACCTTCCTCGATGCTCAGCGCTGCACTTTGTAGCATTGGACAGGGGATTTCAGTTTCAAGTGAATATTACTTTTTAGCGCGATGTTGCTTATGAAAGGATTTTGCATATTTTCAACAAAGAATGAGAGAATCAGAGTGATAATAATTGTAAAAAATTTCGTCGGTGCATTAAACTTAACTAAGAAAAAAAAAGTAATTATGAATGCCTTTAGCTTTAAAATAAATTCATGTGACTGATAATTATGTGTGACAGGCATAGGTAATATGTAACGAATATATTATTATGGGTTATTTATACTTATTGAACGAATCAATAAATCACTCAATTCCACGAATAATTACAGTATTTTATGTACTTATGTATACATAAAATACTATCATTATTCTACGAACTGGCGTTTAATCTATAAATAATCTAAATCGGTATTGCCTATGGCATGGCTGTACAAATATAACAAAATATTATCAGCAATATACCAAAAGAGTGGAATGTGAAAACAGACAAAAATATTATGGGAGAAATTGATACTACATCGTAATAAATAAATTGCTAAATTTTACTTAGGTACTGACTGAGTAACCACATTGAATGATTTGCCCTTAATTCCATCCACCAACATAGGTAGATGTATTTGTATTAACCAAATGCTAGTTTGTGCAATATACCAGAGCACGGCAAGTGCGCCCCGGGCAACTGCCGCATTAGGAAGCCTGAGAGGCCGACTATCCAATACTATTCCAAGATAACAACTAAAAGTCACATTAAAGGATCAGACCTTTAAGTTATTTTTATAATATGCTTAGAATTTTTATAAGAGAATAAGAATAAAATATTGGTATCTTCTATGATAACCTGCATCATTATTTTATACTACTAGTTAATAACGCCCACTCCATAATGATTGACCCCTTCAAGCATGTGGAAGGAAAGGCAGGAGTCTGGTGAGAAATAAATAGGGGTCAATGACCGTACAGATAGGGCCGTATAGGGGCTAATACTAGCCCCGTTGCAATAGAGTTCGTCTAATGATAAACAAATATTTTATTTATTTTAATATTTTTTACACATTACATGTAGAGTAAACGACTATGTGACTGGACCCATAATAGTAATGTTTAATCTAGTTTATCGTATAATAAAATGGCATGAGATTTTTATTGTTTAAAAATGGATTTTTTTATAAAACGTTGTCTGAATAAAATTGTCCTTTTCTTCAGTACTTCTGCATGCATGGGCTCGAAATAGCTCGAATCTAAATTATCAGGATATTGGCAGATTCGTGTTGCTTTCCCTAGTATTTTTTGGTACAAATGGGAGAACCTCAGAAAATACTCTAACTAGAAGAGAACATAATTCTGTATCGGGGTAGTAATTAGGTAGTTCACTTTACCAATATTAATCAAGATTCATATGCTTACTATGTATTTATGTAAGTATGTTTGACGACCTGTCTGGCCTAGTGGGTAGTGATAGTGACCCTACCTATAAGGTCCCAGGTTCAAATCCTGGTAAGGGCGTTTATTCGTGTGATGAGCATGGATATTTGTTGCTGCGTCATGGGTGTTTTCTATGTATTTAAGTATTTATAAATATTTATATATTATATATATCGTTGTCTATGTACCCTCAACACAAGCCTTATTGAGCTTACTGTGGGACTTAGTCGATTTGTGTTATAATGTCCTACAATATTTATTATTTATTTATTTATATATATAATTGTCTGGGTACCCACAACACAAGTCTAATTTGAGCTTCCCGTGGGACTTAGTCAATTTGTGTAAAATTCTTATTTACTTACTAACTTATTTTGATTTCTACGTATGATACCTACAATAACAGCGAAACATCTTATTATTAACAAACGCATCAACTAGCTCAACAGTAATATTAGGCATATATCCGAAATACTGAAAATTTAAATTAAACATTTCGTCCGCTTTCAGAATATTACTTCACTCAAAATTTAATAGACTGCAAGCGTTGGTGAACTTGATAAAAATATGCACTAAATAATCTACGTAATGATATTTCGTCCGTCCGTTATAACAAAACCGCTAAATCCCGAGCGCATGTTATCTACAAAAACATTCATACACTTTGATAACGCTAGTTAACACCTAGTACCTACTGACTAGACGTTTTAATTAAATTTCAGTCTACATTGTTACAATTTAGCGCCCCCCGTGTTATAAAAAGTAATGTTAATAAGATCTGGCCTCGGGGTTTACGCAGGTTGTAAATCAGGGCTCTTTTCATTTTGGCAGAGGTGTCTGTTCATTTCTTTCGCGTCGGAAGAAATTAAACTCGTCTATGAGAAATTTCAGGCTCCATTCGGTTTGTTTAACTGAGTTAGAGTAACTGGGTTAAAATATAATTACATTTAATCCCAAAACTTTCTGCGTGGTTCTAATTAACCTCTAATAAAATAATTTGATCATATAATTTATCGTAAATTTTACGGGTGTTACTAACACTTTATGAAAAAAATGTCGCATTTTCATTACTATGTAATGTTCGTAAGATTGTACGTAATGAGCTTTCATATCCTACAGTTTAAGGTATTTAATAAAATACCTTTAAGGCTTTATGGAAAGGGGTTGAGTATTTGCTGCAGTAACTAAACATATGTAATGAAAAATAATCGTCCAGCCATAAGTTGTGTTGATTTGCATTTGATAAATGTATTCTATACACAAATCAAGAACTCAAATCGACTTTCATGCGCATTTTTTTACATACCTCATAAGCACATAGAATATGTACGATTTATTATTGATAGGTTTTTGAATGTGTACAAACCGTAAATAACCCCTTAATGATAAAATCTCCCCATTTATATAAATAACGATTTCCCTACCTACTGAATTCTCCTTTCGGCTGGCTTTAACTACACAATCATTCTTGCAAGTCGCCTTCCACGAGTAACAACTCAATGTAATAGTAGTAATCGATTACGAAGTAACGGGTCACCAACATTTACGAGGGTAACGCCGAATGATTTAGAATAAAAAAAAATCCGTTTAATTAGAATTAATATGTTATTTACGTGTTCTCAAACTCAAGACTACGCTTCTACATTTTTCATACGATAAAAGCAATCTGGAAAGTAAAAAGTGCTTCTTTGCTTATATTTTTATGACGTTTTTGGGGCAATGGTAGTTTACAGAAATATGAATGTGATTATAATTTTAATTATAATTACTAATGCTGAAAGCCTCTGTATAAAAACATGAGCGAAGAGCTTTATTCTTAACTCGGGTCGCATTGAATGTTAAATAAAATTAGAAAACCTAAATTCACGGTTCTATTAAATAATCGGACAGACACACGGACATGACGAATCTATAAGGGTTCCGTTTTTTGCCATTTGGCTACGGAACCCTAAAAATAACGCAAAAGTTAGACATATTATAATGGTATTTTTGGCAGATATATGTACACTGGCGACCAACCCCGTGCGTCAAAATAGCTATTACCCTAAACGACCGTTGTTGTCACAGTGCGGCAAACACAACACCGGGCGTTTAGGACATGTGTGGGACAATGGCTCTTCCGTTATGATCACAGCACTAGCACAATACAGTCTGCGGTGCTCCAGTACAGACACGGCTTAAGGCTCTTGTCTCGTCGTTGGTGACAAAGCAATTGGCAATGTACTATTCGTTATCTTGAAGTACATACATGTTAATTTAGCACCACAAAGTATAGCGAAATAGTATAAACATAAAAAAATATAGTAGTACACATACAACACATATAGTTATCCAGTCTTATTTAGTAATGATACATTTTACCAAACAAGGATCCCTTGATTCCACATGAATTGACAAAGGCACCGTCATATACCTCGTTGTCATCATCGTCACCACTCACGGCAGTCGCAAATGATGAAATGATGATTGATTTGTGAATGATTTGATCTACATTTCTAAACAAAACGTAGCAAACAAGAGAGAGTGACCCCACTCTTGGGAACAGCGAGTAATTGGGAACAAACAGTGGGATATAGAGTACTTCTAATTGCACTATACAATCCTGAGTATGTTTAATACAAACATCAAGTGCCCCTTATGGGCCTAAGTGACTATCCGATTCGGAAACTACACACAAGCGGGCACGATAAATCGAAAACAATATTTTCAACTTGTCTTATAATTTTTATCACATGTTAGTATATATTAAAACGAAATTGTTGGAGTTAAAGACCTATATTATTTAGTTATTGTCCTATATATATATATATATATATATATACTATCTGCATTCAAACCCCATGTGGTTTCAGGTTCACCAAAAATACCATCGTGAGTGATTGATATTGATCACTTGGGATATTAGGAACTAAGAAAATGAGAACATTCCCAATGCCTACTACTTACTAATTGAACTTTAAATGTTTTTTAACTTTGGGAATTGTTTTTCATGCCTCGAGGAGAATACTAGCATGAAAATCTTCAGTGTTTCCATTTCCCCGCGGACTATTTCCAATTATTACCTCACACAGTTTCGGGTAAATAGAAACGACAATGTTTTTGATTTAGTCCAAATTTTGTTTGATTAATAACGTTTATTTTAAATAATTATTATATTATAATAAAATAGCCCGATAACCAAACTAATGATTGTCGTAAAAATTGATTCGATACAATTTGTAACATTCTTATAATAATATCATTTTAGAGTGTTAGCAGTTATGTTCCCAATTCTCCTACTTTATCCTACAAGTTATGGTTATTAGGTTTGACCATTGAACCCTAAAAATCGTGTTTGCCGTCCCGCCTGCCGCGGACAACCGGAAGCGTGCGTGATTTTTTGAAGACCGCGATTTTTCTTTTTTAAATACGAAACCCAAAGTTGAACGAAAGGTTTAGTCTGTAGGTAGATTTTTCACTACATTTTTTCGTTCTGTGTAGACTATCGTATTCTCTTTGCTCCCATGGACTTAACGAATTCCTGCTTGATCCTATAGTTGCTCAATTGGCATTGTGGTAGTCTTACTTTTTAATGCAATAAATATATGTATATTACATGTTTAAGTGCATATACATAAATTTTTTATATAGTACTGTATGCACTTAATTTTTATGTCAGTAAATAAATAACTTAATATATTATTTTGACTTATTAATTTATGCATAAGTTGCCCTATTTGTATATGCATATACGCTGAAGACCTATATTTCTACTTATATAGATATCATTGTTTATATCAATGCATACAACGACATATTATTTGTAAAAGATAATTCAACATTTCACTTGAGTTTATTACAAAATACATCCTATATACAAAATTGGACGTCAAAATCTAGTTGATTACGTTAAACACACATTACCTGTCACCGGCACCAGGCAGGCGGGAATTAAGCCTCATCTCATTTGCACCACGTCGAGACACCTACACGATACATTGGCTTTGCTTGTAAACGGCTACGTCATCATGCATACTGGATCAAGTGACATGATCATAATATTCTGCGTAATTATTATCTGTATAATCTTAAAGGTTCTTTCTCGGGCGTTTGGGAATTTTAAATGATAACAAAAACGTACTTATTGTTTGCGCGCTTACTCTATGTAGAGAATAGTCTCATATAATTCACTTACTGGTAATTCCAATACAGTGTGCTTACATTGAATATAAGTATAAATAACATACATAAGAACGTGGAACAAGCTAAATATGCATATTGATTTGGTATTATATTGGTGTGTTCAGAATTGGTCTTTCTCCATTACAATTTGCGACGTTTACATTGAATATTGATTTACCAACTTGATCGGTCAAATGTTTTACGAGGAGTTGGGGCTACCAAGTCCCAATATAGTAAAGTTGAATATAGTTTTCAGAAAATTCATATGAATTAATTAAATTAGTTACATTACAATACTAAAACTACGTTACGTTACGTTTATTATAAAACTTACGTTTTATATTAAACGTAAGTTTACGCGATTAAGTCCCGTATTAGTTCTAACGTGATTTGAAAAATAATCATACTGGGGATTTACTTACTTTCAGTGAGGGTGTAATTTGATTATTTGCTTATGTTTAACTATTTATAAAGAGGTACTAAAACATAAACATAACATAGAACAAACTGACAATAAAATTGTTGGCACTACAAATCAAAAGACAGCCTTTTAGGACGAGTTTATTTCTACAAAGCTAACGTGCTTCAGTACAAAATTGAAGCAGGTCTTTAGTTGATCTGACGATCTCCTGTAACCTCAGCATACAGAGGATGTATTCAGAAACGAAAATTTAACAGCAGTTTAAGTGATACTAATTTATCGTAAACTCACTTTTAAAATAAAGTCTACATGTTTGAGACTTCATTATAAAAGTAAGTGGGCATTCGAACCTTTATAGTAGTGTCGTCCATCATGAATGGTAGTTGCCCTTTAAGCTCAAAGTGTATCCTGCCCACCGTATTCCATACAATATACCCATGATACAATCCCGAGGCGGCTTCAGGTATTTATTATTGGTATTATATCGTACAGTATACAAAACGGTCGTTATGAAGATCCTCGAGGGAGACTTTTTCCAGCAGTACCTCTTCAGAAAGCTAGCAACTTGAAGAAATGTTGCTAGAGCTTTCCATGCCGATGGTGCCGAGTTTTGGTATGTCATTTTTTTAACACATGGAGTCCCGGGAATCCGCTCGGCGGGCGCTCAGTTTGTAGTCGTTTTCCTGTACAAAGCGGGAATATGCTAGAATCGGCTGCGTGTAGCGCTACGAAAACGTTGGCAGTAAATGCGTTAAGCCAGGGTACGTAAAATCATGAAACCAAAAATCGACTTTCTAGACTTGTCAAAACAATTACAAGAGCAACTATTTAAGTAATTTAATCCAAGGTAATAATTGAATTGTGATAGCTACGTGTTAGATTAATCTGAATACATATTAGAAAATTACAATGTTATAAATATTACATTAAAAATTACATAAATATTAACTAAAACTAAACTAAACAAAACTTAGTTAAACAACTCGTCCCGTGCCCTTCCGGATGCAAAGGTGCCCATCGCGCTCGCCGCATTGCCACGCTAGATCGCACTAGACAGCCTCTGCTTCAGAAAAGACCCGGAACGAGGGTCATAAAGCTTTTCTCTTAAACGCCGCCCTAATTCACTCAAGAAAATCTTGCCCTCAGCACACATAATATATTATATTAAATATTAATATTCTAGTAGAAGTATCACTTATGGCTTTTGGAGATTTGCTAAAGCAATCAATTTGTTTTCGATATAATTTTGAAATTTCAAATCCTCGAGAATAAGACCTCAGTTCCTCGGACCATGTAATCGGATTACCTCACTCCGCAATATTACGCCTGGCACGAGGGAAATATGTCTAAACACTACAATCTGCCGCTCTACGCTACGAGGAACACCCGAAAGGCATATCGCCGTTGGCTAGCGAGATTTGGAACAATATTGCGCTTTAATAAATAGAACATTAGTGCTAGCGGTACGCCCAAAATCGCTGCGAATTGTGTTAAAAGCATGGGAATCGGAACGATTGATCTTTAGGCCATTTGAATCCATTTGAGCAGTAGAGTAAAAAATGGTATCGTAGCGAAAAAAACAAACTTCGTATGTTTTGAAAATTATTTTTATTATAATTAAAAAAGTAACTGAAATGTATAATTGTGATATATTTATAGAATCTGCTTAAAAAATACTTTTCATTAAATTCCACACGATAAGTTTCTGAACTAAATTTTCTTTTTCCCATAAAAACAAAAGATGAACCGCTACATGTTTTTTACTGATAGACAAAAAGTAAATCGTTTGAATTACAACGATATGTATGGTGGAATTCGCTACCAACGCCTGAACTTTCTGTCATGGAGTGGTGATGGTATTTATTTTTTGACAAGATAATATAACATTTATGTTGCATATATGTAAGACGTATTTTTGAAAATATTTGACGAAATGCGAATATATTTGCCTATTTAAAAACCACTTATATAATTTTCAGTGACTATCGAACGTATTGTTAACAGCGATTAAATTCAATTCTAACTCTAATTAATGAATTTAGCAACATGTGGCGTAATGCTCAATCGAAAATCGAAGTTGTGATATATTTCCACTTCTTGTTTGGATACTCTTCTATTAATCCAGCCCAATGAACACGCGTTCATACTTAATATAACATTTTATTTGCGTTTGGCATATAATTGAGAACGGCAGAATTTTGTTATTTTATCCATTTATTTGAACTAAAATAATTATGCAATGAAGCAAGAATAATTGGGTTGTCATGTGTTAATTAACGACAGAAATATAAAAACAGTGTCTTGTTGTGGAAATTTAGATCTTGTTTTATGTTTATAATCTTCACTTACTTAGATTTAAGCCTATTTTAATGTTGTTGCGTATATTGTGTTTCGAATAAAAGCATCATTCATTCACATACTTTTGTAAACATAAACGTCCTCCTCTGTTTAGGTTGTAAAGAATGTGCTACATATATTTAAAATCAAATCCTCCTAGAGTCAGACCAAGATAAGTTGGCAGCGATTTCGACAGCCCAGACAGTGCAAATGTTATTTTAAACGCCAAACTTCTATGAAATTATGAAGTTTACTTAACACTTCGGGTTACTTCGCCCAGCGGATAAGCATTGCTATCCAGAGGGGCAATGCAGCCAGCCTTCTGGGTACCCTGCCAAGCGGTCTCGATCTGGGACAATTTTTTTATTTATAAGTTTTTAATTGTTTTTCCACCCATTTGTGTTTACTATAATTAAAATTATAGGTAACCACAGCTTATTCCAGTATCTTAGGATAAACAATATAAGTACAGTAAGACATTTAGACTTAACACTTGCACAGGGGGGGCTATAAAAATCGCTGCCACACTTAGCTTGGTCTGACTCTAAAGTTTCAAAAAAGTTTAATACAATTTTGTTAAACACTAGTTTTTACGAAAGCAACTGTCATTCATCAAGGCATACGCCGTGTTCACTGCATGAAACGACTTATGGGCCAATTCGAACATGCACCACGGAGCTTAGCCATGATGCCAATCGTTTGCGCCGTATAGTTTTAAGAATAGTATAATAGAGATTGTACTTAGCTATGGAAGAGCGATGCCTGCTAGCACAGGTTATCTTGTAAATAGCTTACAAGGGGACACCACCCATTGTAATATTTGTCTTACTGAAAGAATTTTATAACTATGTAAACCTAAATGTATATTAAAATATAGTTAAATAAAGATAAAAAAATTAAAAAAATTTAAGTTAAAAATAATTGTATGCCCGAGAAGGGTAAAACTGTTGATACTGTTGAAAAAATGTACCCAATACTCATATTCTTGTACCTACACAGTTTGCACAATAAATATTTCTGATTCTGATTCTGTCATGGTTTTGAAAAAAAATAAACAATTAATGGTATTTTGTTTGTTTGTATAGTGAACGAAACGGTAAGGTTTCTTTGTTACACTAATATGGAAGAGTGTTAGAGAGTCATTCGCGTTTCCTTCGCTACGGTGCAAGCGATTGGTATCTTGGCTAACCCTATGACCTCAAAACGATATCTAAATGATGCCAGTTAGTTAGGTATCATTCGTGTGTTAATTTCGCATATATGCATTATCGCGAGCGAGACGCACACATGAGAACAAAATTACATTAAGTATTTAGATATCGTTTTGATGTCAGATGTAAGTTTGAATTGGCCTCATAGCTACCTGTTTGTTCTTCAGGCCTTGATCAAAAAGTAAACCAAATTGGATCAGCTTGCCCTACGGCATACTCGTATTCAAGGTGCAGTAAGTTCAGAGAGCAGTTTTTAAAAAGTCGTAGCGCATTTTTAGATAACAATACGGCTGCCTAAAATTTAATTAGCAATCTCGAGGCTTTTCCTGAGGGACGCTATCCATTCGAATCCTGAGTTTTTAACTTGTTCGCTCGATAAAAAAAACACGAACAATAAGTCTTAAATGCACAAATTTTGCACAAAAGCTAAAAATATAAAATTTGCTTCTAAAAATCAGCTATGTTATGTTTGAGGGAACTTATCGATTACTTTTTTTATTTAAACGTACAAAAAATTAAAATTCAAAAACATGATATCCGCGCTTTCGGGCACGCACATCCATCTCGCTCACGCTTACGCTCAGTGAGAGTGAGAGAAAAACATGAACTTACTGGGCCTAACTCCCCGTCACTACTGCCACCTTGACACCTTCAGACCAATTCGAACGTGCACTGACATCAAACCGATATTAGAATGATATTGGCATCATTAGTCATATTCATTCGCGCGGGCGTCTCGCTCGCACTATACTTGACCGGATAAGTCTGAGCAAATAGTCCAACAGGATATAGTCCAATTCACGGCCCGATTCGAAAAATGATTAAGACACGTTTAAGATCTTGGAAAGATCTTTAAAAGGTCAATAACTAAACGGCATGTCAAAATTGACATTTATTTCGATTCCGCTGTGATGTTTCTAACGTCAAAGTGACATTGGTTGCCTGAATCGAGCTGCTTCTGTCAATTATACGACATAAAAACGATATCTAAAGGAGAACATATCTAAACCAGAACTTATCGATATCGTATCTCATTCTTCGAAGGCTGTCAATATCGGTTTGGTTCCAGTGCACGTCCGGATTAGTCTGTTAAATAAATTGGAAGATGGGTGAAGTGGACGATTTGATTATCAGGTATTCTCAAGCCACTCGAAAATCCCTAACTCTATGTTATCATTATCAGTGCTTAGTCACATAGCTCCGCCTCACTTACGCAGGAAACACGCGCTAATGAGAGAAGTCGAAAAAATATATGTCCGAGGCGATCTACCTGTCCATAAGAGTTCACTAACCCTCCGCCGCAGCGACTGAAATCGCGCAGACCTACGAGCGAAGCAGGGAGAAAACTGAGGTGTGGTGGTTTTCAGCTGGAGCAGGCGTGGAAGGAAGAATGGACGGCGACTGGTCACCACAAAAGTACCTAAAACCCTACTCGGAAACCTAAACTTCCCGCTGCAGAGGAAATATTGGTGCCGTCTCAACAGAATCCGCACAGGTCATGGCAGGTGCAATTATATACGACAAATGGAGATGGAACGAGAGTCCGATGTATGACTGCGGCCTTCAAAAACAAACTACCCAGCACATTGTTGAACGATGCTCAAAGATACGTTTCCAAGGCAGCCCAGAGGACCTCTATACCAATTTGACACCGGACGCGATCGGTTGGCTACGTAGCCCGGATGTAGACTTATAATAACTTGTCCTATTAGTATAATATATTGCCTACAATATTACGCCATATGCTTAAATAAATACATATGCTAATCAAACTAAACTAGGTATTTGTTTAACTTAAATCATACTACATACAACTCGGGTAGCGTTATATCATAATAGTTATGAACTGGCAAAAGTTATACACTCAATAACGAGTCTGTAATTGCATGGTTCTATAAATATTGTAGTAGGTAAGTAAGTAAATATTCTTTATTGCACCAACAATTACATATGTTACATATGTTATATATGTTATCTATATAGGTTAACCTTAGTATAATATTACGACTACCAAACTAGTATTACGCATCTATTAGTAATAATAACATTGCAAGTACAGGTCAGATATTATATTACCTTCATAGTCTGTGGAGTTAGCGCTCAGGATTTAACATCGAACCAAGCTCACTCTCTCTGTAATTTGTACTGAGGTATGAACTGGCCAATTAAGGAGTTTCGTAAACTGCAACATTTACTCGAGCTCTGTTTGTGCATGTATTCGCACAAACGGCGCTAGCCCAATATCGGGTCTCAAAGTAAATTGAATAAGCTCGTCAGAAAACTCTGGGGTTAGTTTTTGATAGAGATATTTTTTTTCTCGCTTTCATAAATGATTATTTGTACTTAATTTATATTATCTTTCATTGAAATTCCTTCGTCACCCTATAGTTCACGATCGTACTAATTACGCGGAAAAATTGGTCGTAATATAGACCTTTTGCTTGCGCACTATATGGTACTAATTGCAACAAAATTTTCGCCGTGATTAGTACGATTGCAAACTATGGTGACGACTTATTCAACGACAATTCTAAACAAATCTGTATTGCTTTTTTTTTAATGACAGAAACTACTGCGGTTTAGACTTAGAAAATTTTAACTTCGACGAAATAAGCAACACCCTAACTAATACTTATTATAGTCAAAAGACCCTACACTGCAAAGATTTAATAAAAAAATCAACCTTATACACACAGTACACCTATTGCTAGAAAAGTTTACAATTGCGAAAGTTTTGCAATAATTATGAAATCTAACCTAACTTAAAAATGTTTCAAGATTGTAGTACTTACCAATATTAGATAATAGTTATTTGTTTTACAAGAAGGCAAAGTTGTTGTTCAACCGCTCTTGCTAATATTGATACCCGAGCAAGCGAAATTGGATTCGAAAAGTGGAATCTTTAGCGTTGCGATGATTTCAAAACACGAGGGTTAAACATTTTTTGCCACTGAATTTTGAAACAAAATTTTTTACCACACAAACGCGAGATAAATAGTAAAACATCAAACATAATTATATCAACATTTAAAAGACAATTTTACCAGCCAACATAAATAAATAACTTAAAATGTGCATCAAATTACTTTGCCAATCTTGTGGATAAAATGCAATTTTCTCATCAATTTTTGAACAATCATCAAGAGAGCCTTTACAAGCTGGTGTGATGAACAATAAGTTTAGTATACAGTTATGTATAACAAACAACAGATAAGTAAAATAAGAGTACCTAGATATAAATGTGGATCTAAACCGTGCGGTGGTTTTATATGATAAACGCAGCGTTGAACGCATGCGTTAACGGAATGTATGAAAAATGACGATGCGTTTACCGCGTAAAACAATATAGTGTCATTAAATCCGTTTAGCGTTGCATTTATCGCATAAAACAACCGCGCGCTTTAGTGTTAAACAGTTACCTACTTAGTAACCTACGTATGCGAATTACTGCGCGCACCTCCCTATGATATAGAAGGCGCTTGCGACGTATGTTTAATCGCTTCACAAAAAATTGTAAGTACAGACGTATTCTGATTTTAATAACAGGTTCAGAATTAGATCTAGATTAGATATGGGTATGATCTGTCAGTGTCAAAAGTGACATTTCTTCAATCAAAAGCATTACTTTTGACACAGATCAGATCCATGTCTAATCCAGAACTGATTCTTAACCTATTATTAAAATCAGAATGCTCATGTTATTTATCACACAGCATTTCCTCTTTTAACACATTTTTATTAGCATAGTTAGACACCATGCTGAGGTCAACGGTTCAACCCGGGCCCGGTACCAATGAGTTTTTCGGAACTTACGTACGAAATATTATTTGATATGTACCAGTCACTTTTGAGAAAACCTAATCCCTATAAGGCCTCTGGGTTGAAAGGTCAGATGGCAGTCACTTTCGTAAAAACTAGTGCCTACGCCAATCTCGGGATTAGTTGCCGGGACAACCTGAGGAAGAAGAAGTTAGACACCGTGCTACATAACTAGTTATGGACTTTTTTGGGAGTATGAAAATCATACATAGATCTGTCGAATATTTTATAGCATCGCAATATATAAAATTTCTTGTGAGAAGTCTTTAGATTATCGTAGTCCAAGGTATATGAAGGATCTAAAATATTTATTTATCAGTCAATCAAAAACAAATCTTGTTTCAAAAATATTTCTCCATTTAGACGATATGAAAACCTAAAAATATTTTCTCATCAAAATCGCTATCGCTATCTATTCTCAGATTTTATCCGTAAATATCTTTCTGCATTTCTTTATCATTGAAATAACAATCTGACATGCCGTGAATTTTTGCAAGCGAACCGACCTGGAAATGCATTCCTTTTATAATAGTAAGCTCTTTTGTGTACACGAGGCTTGTAATGAATGCGTCAAGTCATACAAACCAATTAAAACTTGCAAACTTGACGTGAACCTGACTCAAACTTAGTTACAAATTGTATAGTTGCCTCAAATTTATATGATTGCCTGGATTTAGTTACAGTAGCACGTGAAGATAACAGAACGGTAGTTTAGCGGTACGCTGGCGCAACAGCCATTTTGATGACGTCACTACTCGGGAGTAGGGTTGCCATCTCTAAAATTTGGAAACCAGGACAAGACGCGTGAAAACCCCGGATTTTAGAGTCCAGAACCCGGACATGTCAAGAGGTTTTTTTTAAACAGGTTGTGCGTGTGTCGCGGGCGGCCTAAGGCTTTAAATTTTTAAACCCGGACTACAAATGAAGTCCTCCCCGGACGTTCCCCGGACGCCCTCTAAACTAGGACAAATCCGGGGAAACCCGGACGGATGGCAACCCTACTCGGGAGACAAGGTACTTTGTCTAGGAGTTTTGGGTACAGGCTTTAAACCTAAGCTACACGTGTAAAATTGGTGTGACTCTATTTGATGATGTGAGCAATCCAATCAAGCAGCATGACTAACTATAAGCTACGTCAAAAGTTTCTTAATTATACGATATGGATTAGATATGTCAGTGTCAAAAGTGACGTTTCTTAAAACAAAAACGTAACATTTCACACTGACCTATCTAATCCATATCGTATCTTTAGCAAATGTTTGACATATCTTAAAGTTCGAATCAGGCAGATGAGTTAGATGGTATTTGCATAAGTGTGCAATCATTCTAAGCATTACAAACAACGGGCACCACAGCGATGAGACGCAATGTCAAATCCAAATGAATTCGAATGTTATTGTTTGTATCAGAATAAGATTATTTTGAACTTTATAGAATATCCTTTGTAGTTACTGCTTGGAATATTGTGCAAAGATATCTCAATCTTACAGGTTCCACATATAAATATATTCATTTTTATATTGTTATTTCACGATGTATATATATGCCCTTTTTTATTTCATCATCAATCTTTTTCTTTATTCGCTGTATATCAGCAAAATTTATACCCACTGATCGCGCTGTTCGTCTGGTAAGATATAAATTTTAAATAAGAATTATTTGTCCCCGTCACAGTTCCATTACGTTTCGTCCGTCCACAGATGTCAAACGAAAGCATATTAAACAGAATGCAGGAAACATGCAATAGTGCCGAATTGGCCGGAGGCTCACAAAACGAACAAAACGAGGGGTGTATGTAACCTGTCGAAAGGTAAATACAAACAAACTATTCCAATATCGTTGAGCGCTGCTGCACAATGGCGGTCCTGTGTTATGGTCGAGCGGGCATGCGATAAATATAGTGGCTCGTGGACTTATTGTTTTACCTAAGTTCCAATCATTTTATTTCTCATATTTTTTATATCACCCGAATGACCAAGCTAATAAGTTTTGACAACATGTTGTTTATTCGTCAGTGTCTATAGAGACTGTGCGAAGTGCATGGTGGGGGTAAGTAAAGTGATCCCAGCGCATATATAAGGTGGTAAAAATGTTAACTAACAGTCAGTAACTAACTGCGGATAGCGTCTTCAGAGTTCGTACAAGTTATAATATGGCTCAAAATGAAACGTATTTGTCTAGTTTGTCGACAGCAACAAAATGTCCATTTCACTAGCTTCTGAAACGTTCGCGCTCCCCTTAGAATCCCCCGCTTCGTTCAGGATTTAATGTAGGCCTTTGCCGTTAACATGTCGTTTAGTTCCTTTGCTTCACAATCCACTAATGTTCAATTGAAGCAGAGTTGCATCTGAGTTTTTTTCGTTCCATTTAAAAACAAAACAAGATCAACCCTAGCTTCTACATAGGTTCAGATTTCAATAGCAAATTTCGGACTTTTTCCTTGTATGGCTGGACCCCAGCAATATTAACACAACAACATTGACAACCATAAAGGTATTCCCTTCTTTATGACTAAATTTCACCGACAGTATCAGTTTGTTTACTTATTTTTCCCTTTTGCATTATAGAAACAAGACCCAGATAATATTATGCTGATTTGGTTAAACAGTTTTTAAATGCATACCTAAGTAGCACACGTAAACAGTTGTTGATTTTTATTGAGTTTGACGCTAATATAAAGTCTACAATTATAAGACACGCCTATTGTAAAGTGTACACTTAATATTTAATTAGAGAACTTCTGGTTAAAGTTATTATGTGAACTATTATTAAGCAGATGTCGTTAATTCAACACATTTATGAGCTGATCATATACTACAGTGCACCAAGATATTGTTTCAACAACTAGGTATAGTAAATTAGGTCTAACAAAAATTTCCGATGAACAAACACCGAGCACTACACAGCAATATGCGCGACAGTTTATTTACTATACGTATAACTTCATTGTAGTTTTACACGCTTTATTGATGTCACAGTCGTTATAGTTATAGAAGTTGTTTTTTTTTTAGTAACTTATTTTACCGTACTTGGCTTAATTGTTGTTCACCGACTCGTTTTTTGAAAGATTCAGCATTCAATAGTATTTAACTGAATAAGACGTTGATATGTTATAGTAATACTATTAGCCTAAACATAGATTTTTTTCTCGATCATAATATAGTTTAAATACCAGAAGTGTACCTTATAAAGATGTTTATATGCTCAGGGCTATAAATAAATCCACAATGGGTAATCATACCTGTGATATTTTGGGTCACTCTTCTCCTTTCCTTTTATTGAAAAATAATTTAAAACTGATTACTTTTTGTCGGTCATTCAGTACATCGTTTTATTTTCTTACGTTTTTTTATCCTCGTCGCCATTGTGACGTCTTAGCTCCGTTGTATGACAAGGTGGTAAATAAAATACAAATTGTGATCGTGTGCTTGCCCAGCCATCTGCCCGCCATGACACATCCCAACGGAGTGTCGACTTGTAGATAGCTGGCAAACCACATTTATTGTGTAAACGTCACAGTAATCATCGTAATATGTTAACGGCACCAGTAATGGAACATTTAAGAGAAAATTTCGAGTATTTTGATATTTTCTCGGCATCTGTAAAATTTCTACCACTTTATGCGTTAAAAGTTGAATGTTCTATTCGTCCTTTATGTTTTCAATGTATTTAATAAAAGATACTGCAATTGGCTACTTGACAGTTTTTTGTAAATAATGTCAAACGATCTTGATTTTCCTGAGGAACAAATGTCTATATGGGACTCATGGCATTTAAGCAACACAAAGGTCAGAAATGAGAGTTAAAATTTGACGCTCGCACTCGACGATTGAAACGCCTCTAACAAAATGATAATGTGATGTGACGTCACATTATATTAGTCTGTCCTAAATGTATGGAAGATTAAGGACATTGACCCTGAAATATTGCGTTCATGTGTATAGTTGTCATACAATTTATTTTTTAATAGAATATATGGTATCGAATGGTGCCATTTTTTTCTATTTTAGAAAAACAATTTTTTTTTTTTGAGCCTTTGGAGCCTTGTATTTTTTTATAATCTCTATATAATTAATATCTCTATTAAAATAATGGATAGCTCATTCTCTATTCATTCAACTAAATTTTGTTATAATATTCAACATGTGTCAAGTACCCAATTGGTTTCAATATTATTAACAAATTAAAACTATGGTTTTTTGCTCCAATCATGGGAAGTATGGCGCCATTAATTTTAAACTAAAGAAAAAACTTGTGATAAAATATTGCCAGCGTTTAAAAACTGATGATATTTACTTATTTTACAGGATTTGTTTATACCATCCCATTACTGGTGCCTGTTCCATTATAGGGGTGTTTACTATAAATTGCAAATTATTAGCATTAAAAATAGAAATCCGTATTAGGTACTTAGAAAACATTCGCATGAACAAAAAAAAACCTATAGGGGTCGAAACCTTTTGAAGTCCAAAAGGAAAGTAATTATTTGTCTGGGGTTGTTTGGAATTTTGCGAGTCACTTAGGTTAATATTAATAAATGAAGCAATATTTCAGAACTTGTTCAAGCTGAAAACATATTTTATATAGGTACTTAATATTATTATTACGTCTTTAATTATTTGTAACGGGCATTTGTGTTGCCTATTATAACTAACTTTATGATTTCCTTTGCTGTTAGAATATTAATCATTATTCCAAGAATTTCGTCAATCAGAATCAATTATTTATTTAAGAAAATATTGGTTTCAATATTCATAACATTTTTTCGTTTATAAACCTTATTTTACCAAAGCAATACTTCAAATAAGCTTTAATGAAATTGAACGAGATTGATAAGTCATTTATTCTAGAGTCTCATTCCGATGCCTTAGAGGTTCGTCTGTCATATCAGTCAACCAATTTCCTTTCCAAATAGCCAACTTGTGTTTTCTTTATATCCTTAGTTAACTTTTACGGAAAGTTATCCATCAATCTAATAATTTATCTGAATAACTCTCAGTTGCGAGTATTTTTACTGGGCGTACGTTAACTACTTACTATGTACGGGTGGATATGTTCATCTTTAGATATACTTCGTTACACGAATAAAGTAAAAATATCGCATTAAGGTTGTGCGAGTTGGTATTACGAGTATTTTCTGAATGCTTCTTCTAAATTATTAACTTAGATGCCTACGAAAAAGTGTTACATATTTGACAGAGGCTCAAAGAAATCTTATCCCTTTGGAAATTATTGAACGACGGTTAAATTGTAAAGAGGATTTATCCAGGTTTATATTTTATATCAAGACTAATATCAGTGAGACAGCAAACCGTCAACTCAAGTAAATTACTTTTTGGCGCAACCTACTAAATAGTTCCCATTTTTGGACGTGGTAAACAAATTGATTTTGGATCCTTGAAAAAAATCCTTAATATTCACCATCACCCCTGACTAAAATTAGAAGTAAGGGTGGACTCAAAGGAAATCAACATGTTCGCATTTCTATGGCAGACCCACGGCTTGCCGGAAACATAAGAGGGTAGAAGATATCCAAAGATATTTTAATGGCTACATCTTGTTTATGAATGCGTTACATCGGGGCGGGGTTCTGGAAAGTATTTGTATATAAACATAATATTTGTATATCTAAGTGACAGGCTAAAGTGATGGATTGCGCTATTGTAGCTTGAACTCCGCAATAATCTATGCAATGTGTGTAGGTTCTAAATTAGTAAATGAACTACATGTCCATTACAACTAAGTATAGCTACTTAGATATAATATGAACTGCTACTCCGAAGGAAGACGACCTCAATAGCAAAGAATCACTTACCACTGTGTTAATTGCATTGCACGGATATATTACTACTAAATACATGCCCGTCAATTTACGTAGTCCGCTTTATTGAGGGCACTTACACTTCATTACGTTTACTCCATTGCGCTTCATTACTCTATTTTTATAAGCTCAATTTTTTTTTTAACAATCAGTAAAATCAGTTACTTGCCTCTTCGCTAGCTTGGTAGAACGTAGTGATAAATATGCTCTTTGTCTTTGCTAGCTGTTGGACATTTTTAATTATGGCTGTCAAAAAATATTAGGCTGATGCAACTGACCAGCCAGTATTTTGGATTTTTTGGACCATTGAGACTCGATTAGATCTAGAGTCTGTGCGGAAAAAAAAGTCATGTAATGTATGGGGCCCAATACATTCCACGACACTTCTCTTTCCGATCCCACTCTAAGAATAAGGATAAAAAGGTATGTCAAATATGTAACATACGCAGAGTAATATAATTATCCTTCAAATATATAATGTATATATTTTTATTAGTAATTTTCTCCAATACCCGTTTACAAAATTGTTAAATTAATTTAACCTTTTTAACCGTGTCAAACACTTTTGTTCCATATTTAGATGTGCCTAATACTCGTACTACGAAACAAAATAATAGGACAAAAATATTTTAATTAGTTGCCTATTGCAAATTTTACAGTAAAAAAAAAACAACGGGTGGCACTCCGGGAATGCCGGCAGAAGTGAAAACTTGAATATTAACGTTGTGCATTTTTGATATTTTGGAATGGTTAGGGAATAATTTTGCACGAATTGCTTTAATTATCAGTATAAAAGTACTATCATTTATGTGGTAAAATACAATATTCATTTACTGTGCTATCGTACACAAACATGACAATTTATATTACATTAAAAATTTTACACTTCAGTACTATTACAATTATTTAACATTAAAAAGTTTATCTCTCAGAAACAGCAACTTCCATCCATAATTTCAACGACTCTTACACCATCATCACTACTAGAACCATCATGGAGATTTTCGATCAGGTCACACGTGATCCGTCTTGCGAATTTTCAATCTGACGAATCTGTCGGTCACGTGACCTGTCGCGAGTTTGACATTTTTTCCCGATCACAAAAAGTGCACAGCGCCGCTAAAGAAGTTTTCACTTCAATCATTGAATTCATTCAATTTTGGTACTTAAGCCACAGTAAATGTCAATGCGACTTTTGTGCTGCGATGGGAGCTAAGGTCATAGGCTATTGATTTGTATATTGGATGGACTGGATGGCTATGAGAGGAGACTGGCGGACACCTGCCGAGACAATCAGTCTCAGAATTGTAAAAGACGGATGGTGACTTGCGAACTCATTGAGTGGGCCCACAATGGCCGCACGCACGGTGCGACAATAAAATAAAAAATAAATATTGTAGGACATTATTACACAAATTGACTAAGTCCCACAGAATACCTATAGTCTCTTGTGGCGCCAAATATCTTCAATATCAAGTACCTAACACCCACAGCTACAGATCTGGAATGCAATATGGAGAATTTCTGTAGGTACCTACATTAACTGCTCACGCGGATTCCTGCGGCATCGCCTTCATGTGTGCTATCCTTCATGTGTGCTACTGCCAATAAACGATATTCGATGAAGGTGAGTGGAGAGGAAAAGTGACTATTTTCTACGGTATCCTGTTATTGATGCAGTAAGCGGCTTACTTACTTTGTCTCAGAAATGTTCTCTTCATAATTGATTTTCGAAACATACCAGTACTTATATGTAGGTCTAACTATAGTATTTTTTCAGAAAAATCGTACCTGTTTTTAATTTTGAACTTTGCGCAGTTATCCTCATTATGTTTAAAGTTTTAAAAAAAATATATTTTATTATTAGGCACACATATAATACCCCGAGCAGTTTTTAATTTAAATTTTTAGAAAAATATTAAAGTTTTGCTGTATACCCGAATATCTATAAGATACATCATTAAACTACCTAATATAATACGATATAAAATTAAGCGATTGGTTTATTGATTTTAATAAAATAGGAGTTGATAACAGAATCGTTTCGTGGCACTTTATAATTTCTGTTTTTGTTATTTTATGTAATTTGTCTTGTTTGTGTTTACGAACAAAATAATTATATTCTATTATATTCTTAAAAAGGAAAAAGTGTCAATAGAACAACATCCCTGGTGTATCTTGGACACATCCCGTTGTACCTTGGACACATGATAATTCTAAAAATACATTATAAACGTAGAATGATTAAGTACAACATAGCAATTTAAGGACAAGTAAGCCTCGTAATAGCACTTCCAATTAAGAATAGGTTAAAATTACTAATCAACGTAACTTTAACGTACTATATTAAGTATCCCTATCTATGACATGACAGGCATGAAGTAATCATCCTTGATATAAAGTTCGAAATACTCTCGTTTTATAATAGGATTTTTTTTCTCGAGACACCGGCTATTTTCATGTTTTAATAACAAAACTTTTATATTAAAAACGGGTCACCCACGTATTCACGTATTTAACACGGATAAAAAAGATATCTTAATTCAAAACGCAAAACTCTCTTGCGCACTGTTGCTTAAAGAAAATTATAAATTGCTTAGTCCAATAAATATGTCTTGAGTTAAAAGCATCATGATTTTTTAAAGGAGAATAAAAAATATTTAGTTTTACCTTTACACATTTTTAAAGCGAATGGTAGTGATTTGAGTTAAGATATTAATTATTCGCCGCAATAAAAAAACGTCTTAGCAAGAGATATCACGCTCTTAAAAAACGGTTTTATCTTGAGTAACTCTTCCTCAAACCAAAAATGTTACCCAATTCCAAAGAAGAAGCACCAAAATTTTCCTTTGAGACTTTTAAGTTTTTTGGAAAGAGCGATTAATTCTTGGTTTGATGATGGGAAATAGATAGTGTTATTTAACTTATAGTTTTAATTTTGTTATAAATGTACAAACATTTAGTTTATAGGATTCCGAGTTTAAGTGAGACTAACAAGATATGGATTCTATGAGTCTGAAATAAATATATAAATATATATATATTAATTTTTTTTCAAGAGCTAAAGCTATTTTAAAAAAGAAGCACCAAAACTTTGGTTTGAGACTTTTAAGTTTTTATACAAGAGCCATTAATTCTTGGTTTGATGTTTTCAACCTACAGTCAAGAGCCAAAGCTATTTCAAAGAAGAAGCACCAAAACTTTCCTTTGAGACTTTAAAGTTTTTAGACAAGAGCGATAAATTCTTGGTTTGTTGTTTTCAACCTACAGTCAAGAACCAAAGCTATGTATTTCAAAGAAGAAGCACCAAACTTTTGCTTTGAGATTTTTAAGTTTTTACGCAAGAGCGATTAATTCTTGGTTTAATGTTTTCAATATACAGTCAAGAGCCAAAGCTATTTTAAAGAAATATCACCAAAACTTTGGGTTGAGACTTTTACATAAAATAATATCAATATATTTGATGAAGAGGACAAAAGCGCTGGTGGCCTAGCGGTAAGAGCGCTAGCTTTCGTAAAAACTACTAACTAGTGCCTACGCCAATTCTCGGGATTAGTTTGCAAGCGAACCCCAGGCTCCCATGAACCGTGGCAAAATGCCGGGACAACGCGAGGAAGAAGAAGATGAAGAGAATTATTGAAAAGTTTAGAACTACCAACATTATATTTTCAACGAATGACGAAAATGATGTTGGTTTAAGAAAATTAATTCTTTATTCAAGACATACTAAACTTGGCACTAAGAAATTTCAGCTCTAGATATAAATAATATAATATTTCACATTGAGTAACGTACTCTTGAACCAATGCTTTTTCTTGTTTTTATGGAGAAATATAATTCTCAATTCAATTATGAGTATCTAACCCCAAGAAACAAAGTTTCTTGGCACAAGTTCTTTAAGTAAGTATTGCACTAAGACACTTAGGTTCAATTAAAAAAATACAATACATAAAACAAAACGCAAACGCTCTTGATGAGAATATTAAGCTTTAAAAAAAACTTTTTATAGTTCGGTTAGAGAATTGAATCTTTTAGCTTAAATAATAAACTTTGAAATATTTTATATCTTGACGCAAGAATTTTATTGTTTCCTTATACAGGGTGACCTTAGCCATTGGACAAAATCCCACGTAGGGTTACTTCTCAGGAATGCTCTGACGTTAATATTTTTTTCATTAGAACAAAAGAAAAAAATATATATTTTTTGCGAACAAAAGTAATTTGCAATAATCGTCAACAAAAAGAAACACACGTCTTTGGCAGTGTTTTTGACAACTTGTTCGAAATATTTGATAATGATGTCATTTTTCAAAAATCAGAAGCTTATTAGTGTCATAAATAAAAAAGATAATCAAAAAGGTTGAAGAATGTTCCATACTATTCTTTGAGGATATTACCTTAGGAGCTACTAACACATACATGCTGCTCCAAAGTAGAAAATGGTAATTTGTCAATTTCTTCGAATCCGCTACACCGGCTGTTATGATACTTTGTACAATGGTTCTAAATACCCTAATGCATTATGTACATTTCGGCTTTGTTCAATGGCTAGGGACACACTGTATAGGAAACACAAAATGTCTTGACACGAGAGTATTTACTTGGCTGGAGAACTATTTTTTTTCTGTGAAGAGAGAAGTATACCACGTGATCGCTAATCAAAACGAGAAAACGTTTTTCCACTTCTAAATATTTTCCATTCTTCATGATTTTTAGTATGTTATTGATACAATGAAAAACCTACAGACCTAATAGGTTTTCCTTTATTTTCCAAAATTTGCAATACAATTAAAGTCGAATCCTATAAACCTAGTATATATTGAAATTGAAATTGAAATTGAAAATATTTATTTCGGATTTTACAACCATCCATATTTGTTAGTATAACTTAGGAACTAATGTTAATTTTGTACTTATTATAATATTACAACTAAAATACCTAACCTATTTTCTAAATTTCAAAAATCCTATAACTTGGCGAATCCAATGCGCCAGTATAGGATTCTCAACCCTCTCTGCAATTACTTCCAGAATGCTGTTGGTACTGCCCCTAAGCCTGCCCATCATCGAGACGATTCGCTTTCGTATAATCGCGTGAAAATCGTTATATTACGTTGTAGCGATCGACATCAAAATCAAAGTGATTTGATAAGATTTAGTTAGTGGAAAACGTCGCCGGTCCGCCAATGGTCAAGTTTCGTTACTAACTTAATGCGGATTTTAAATGATAACGTTGTATATTGTATAAATATATTTTGCTACTCGTCGACTGGTTGAATTAAGATTTCGTATACCAAACTATTATTGCGTACTTTTCATGTATGGGCTCCCAACTCAACTATAAGATTCATTTCGATACGCTGTAGTCAACTATAAAAAATTTACCAATCACGTGCCGCCGCGCTCCCATAGAAAAGACTAAACGGGCGCGGGGCGGGAGTCGCGCGTTTATGCCAACATTTTTGTCTACTGAGATACTTACCAATTTTCATTACTTATTTAGGTTTTGTATTTAAAAAAAAGTATTTTTTTAGATGACTCGTAGAAAAAGTATTGTATCAATCAAGCTTTTCAATCTCGTACCTTACTTAGGCAACTCAACAAGCTTCGTTGCCTAAACTCGGTACTCCAATGAAAAGCTCTCTATTATTTCACGATTGTATAAAATACTATTAAACAACTGTGAGAATATGGAAATATAGATTACTTATATAGGCTGTTGGACATAGGAACTATTTGTTATCTTCTTACATCAACGAACAAAATCTCTCAAAGGATAAAGAGGGTCCGACTGATCACAGTAACTTTACCAACTATTGAATCCCGTATTCTGCAGATACAAAAGATGTTGCAACTAGCCAAGGGAACTCAAATAAATGTGTTTCCCCATTCTCTCACAAGCGAAAACGCAACTAATCGTGGGTATTATGCTATTGCTATTAGTTTAGTTATTTTGTAAATTTGGTATTGTTCCAATAAGAGTTGCTTTTCAAATAATGAATGATGAATGATCTTTGTGTGATCAGAGAGAAGTGAGATTGAATTAAAATCTCATACTTTCAGCGATAAAATTAATGACTATTAGTTGCCTGTGTGAATGTAACGGAAAAATAAGTTAAGGTGATGCAGTAGTTAGAAGAAGACGACCTAGATAACCTCATATTTTTAGTCCTTGACAAAATAAAAATATCGACAATCCTGTTATCGACGTCTCCAACGTTAAACGTGGCGTTTTACTTATACTATTTTATAATCATCGATAATATAATATATCAATAAACTAAATATCGGAAGGAAGTCACTAGTGTTGCCTTCTTTGTGCTAGAAAAACCGCCAGGTCTAGTAATATTAAACTAATCACCTTAGAAGACATCAAAATAGTGCCGCCATCTCCTTTGAGCTCTGCCGTGACGTTTTGCTTACATTATTTTTAAATCCATGGTGGAGTCTATCCCTATAATTTCAATTAAACGACTTTTTTTCTACATAAAACAGATTCAGGTAGTCGATCCTCAAGTACTTATTCAATTTATCGCACTTTAAAGTGAAAGCGAAGGTAATGTCTAAAGATGGAATTTTCGCATTAAAAATCCGCTGGCCGAGATAAAACAACGGAATCCAAGACTTAATTTAAAAAGAGATCGTTTTATAATCTTTTTGTGAGAGGATTATTAACTTTAATTGGGTTCTGGACTGCTGTGAGACAGCGTCCATTGTAACATCGGTCCTTTCAGCCCGGCCCCTCTTGAAAGCCTACGAATATTTAAATAATCACTGGTATAGCAAGTTGCTCCTGAGGCATCAAACAATTGTTTGTTTACCAAACAGCCATGGAGGCTAATTCTGATTCTAATTATAGGTTAGGAATTTGTCTGCAATCAGAAATGTCACTTTTGATACTAACCACTCACATGATTCCAGCAACTAAGGTTTCAACATTTCGCACCTCTAAAATGATCGCCGCAACTCGAGTTGCGAACGGAGTGTATGCGGTTTTTTATTTCTTATCTGTGAAGGGCTGCACAGATATGGTGTAAACAATTATTAAAACACAGAATACCAACGTGACAATATTTAAAAAATGTTTCAACCACATAGACATAACCACAGTATTTTTTATCTATGTCACTTTGCAAGTTGTTCGGAAAAGTGCGTGTGTTAAAAGTTGCTGCGTGTTTTAAAATGCCGTAAGTATTCAAATTTACATATTTCTGTTAGTATTATATATTAAATTACTCCGCGTTTATTGGTCTATTAGATTAAAACTATATTTTAGACCTACTTAATATTGATGACCATAAAATCTCACTTCAAACCAATAACTCTGTAGATTTTTGGCGTGTTTCCTATTTTAATGCCCTAGATTTCTATGATTACCAAATATATCTTGAGCAACCTATAGTCATTAAATAGTTCGATTATTAAATTACATTAATAAACAATAAAATGCATTAAATCACTGTGTATTATCCAGGATTAGCGAACAAACCATGTGACGGAAAATTGTAAGTACAAACACAGCAACTCTGGTTGCTTAAAGCATTTCTGTACATCGTAAGGCATGTAGTACACTAGACGTTGCATACGCGTTTTGGGGTGTTTGTTACTACTTACTTATAATTTCTATTTACTAATATTTCTTTGCTATATTGCCCGGATCCTGGGGTAGCTTGCCGTTTTTCGTCTGGCAGTGAATGTGTTAAAAGTTCCTATTTCTGTTGAACATCTGCACCGCGCGACTGTTGTGTCTCCGACCTAAATAGGTAGCCATCTTTGTTTTTGACATGGCGCAGGTCAGTTTGTTTGTTTATTTACGTTTGTAATCAGTATAATTTCATGTGTTAATAGTTACTATTTGCTTATTGTGCTTAATTTGTTGTAAAGTGTATGTTATGGTGTATATATTATACGTGTTAGTGTAGTTATAAGTTAGTTCGGTTGTTGGTGATCGGCCGTTTTAAAAAACACTAAAGTTTAGTACGTATGTAAATACTCTTTTGTTATTTTAAGTTATAAAGCCACTATCATTGTGATAATTACATAAATTATGTATTTTATTTCAAGGTAATTAGTGTCTTAAACGGTTTTTTACTATATTTTTGTACTTCAGTGTCTAAATTAGCCACAAAAAAAATCACGAACATAGCACATAGTTACACGCCAGGTGGAGCAATTCGAAAGTTCCTTATCAGAATTTGAATCAGTTTTACTCTGCAATTTTATAGGTGAGCTATCAAGGTTATTAGTATCAATTAAAAGCTTATTAAGCCTTCTTTAAATTGAATACAAAAAAAAGATACGTTATCGATTTAGATTTTTTATTAAAAATAGTTTTCTACTATAACTCGGAAATTATTCCTTTGGGTAAACTTCGTGAATTTTTAATAATTATTTTTATTATAACAGCAAATAGCTAAAGTAAGAAAATAAATTTCTTTGTTTCTTTACCATTATAAAACCGAAAGAATTATTCCAAATGCTTAAGCAGAAGCAAAGTTATCGATTTTTGAAGATATCACGACACTGTGCCGTCGTATCTGCGAAATGGCAGAGCAATTCAGGGCACCTTTCGTTAAAATCGGAATCATGTGAGTGGCTAACAGATCAAATACTTAACAAACCCAAATCAAATTCATAACCTTTTGTTACAATTAGAATATGCCACCTATTTTATTAAGCAACACGTTACAAATTTGTAGGTTTATAAAATGGGACCTTGGGGTTAACCCTTTAATATGTATTATATGTAGGTTTTGTAGCCCCTATGACAACATACAAAGCTATAAATATTCGCAATCATTTCCGCACCCATAACCCCGGAGATACAGATATTTATAAATAATTATTATTTAGGTACTTAATTTTAGATCTACAAATAGTATCTTAACCTAATTAATAAACTGGTATTGTAGAGAAGTTGGAAAATCAGGATTGCGGAACGTATTTAGTTACCAACGAAACCCCGTTTTCCGTAGTTAAATCTAGTTCTCCGGAATGTAATGCCTTAGTTAAAACAATTTTAACCTGTGTTCTAGTGTTCTAGTAGTTCTTAGAAAATGTACATGTGATACTTACATGGAATAAAAACCATTCCAATAATTCAACATCCCAAAACACTTTCCGCTTTATTATTATGTATTTACTGGCTTCACGTCGTCAATTTAACGTATTCGCCCATCTAAAAGAAGTTCTAAGACACGTGTTCGATATTTCCACCGATAAAAACATAAAATTATAATATTATCAGTCAGTTAGCATTTGTTATTGTCCGAGTATGGATACATCAAATTAATAGCAATAAGTATCACAGCAACCGAGCGTTGCTCACATAGACAAAACAATTTCTTCCTTGTACTTTTGTTATCTGATGTGGTATTCATTAATCTTGTTGTTTCTTTATCATTTTATCTAATTTAGTTGTTACAAAATTGCCTACGTCACGACAACAAACTCGCCGTTTATTCACCCTCCTTTTATGTAAATATCTCCCGCTGAATCTCCGGGTGGTACGCAGGTATCAATAGAGGTGGAACACGATCCGCCGTTGTGCTAATGTTTAGATGATGCCACAATCTCGACCAACAAAGTGCCGCTGTGTTAAAGCCATCCAAGCCTCCCCTTTGCCCTTAAAAAAATCGTCTTTTTCCATTAAAAATAACTCTTGTAGTACTCCTTAATTGGTTCTGCGATTTGGAATAACTTCTTACAAAAATCACCGACGTAACTTAGCCGCTTAAAAAAAGATCAGCGATTGTCGAATGTTTTTTTTTTAGCTTCGGATATCTCCAAATATTTTGTAGCAGCAGTTTTAGGTATAATGACTGATATAAATTCGTTGCCATGTAGCCGTAAGTTGTTGATTTTAAATAACGTTGTCAAATGCATAGCCACCAAGCCTGGTTTAATGCGTTAGATAGCAGAAGGTGTCGCAGAAAGCAAACTGAAACTGGAACTTCAGGTGGGATGAGCTTTCTCTGCCAAAAATTTTGGGAGTTCGTGTCGCTCACGCATCCGCAAACGCATCTAAACAGCAATGCATAATGCAATTGACGCAAAGGCCTGTGATGAGTCAAATGCGTATTGTTGTATTTTATTCGATATTGTTAATAAGTACCTACTTTCCTTTCTTTTCAGATTTTCCTGAAACTATAACACGTGATCTAGCTGAAGGACATTGAAATGTAAGTTGATTTTCATTAGGTATTTTACGTAGTTTTTACTGAACAGCTATTACTTTTATTTTTTATTTAATATTAGAACAGAAGTATTTAATCGAGGTCATTGCTAGATATAGCTTACAGAACTCACTTTTCTAGCACCATTTATAATATAAGTGTCACAAAAAATATATCTTAGGTATGTACAGTAAAAGCAATGGAGCCAAAACTTATACATTTAATAGAAACCGTGACAAATGGAAAATAATATCTAGCACTTCGGAACCCATGTCACAGATAAAATATGGATGTAAGTTACTTACGGGATTATAATAAGTTATAGTGGTGATACAAACGTTCTTGTATCTTTGTGATGTATCGTTTTAGGAAAGCGAATACCTACATAAATAAAGTTTCAAATATCTATATGAGTAGGGTATTAAGTTACTCGTACCTACAACTACTTCTACATACAACTTTGTGAACAAATCAAATTATTTTTATCACATATTTTGATTTGTCTTTTTTAAAAGCTAGATTCGAACTGGATTGGAATCTTTAGCTATCCGCCGCGGATATATATTGTGTACAAGAGTGGCAGCACCAATGTCTCTCGCCATATCGTTATCCCGTAAGCGTAAGGGATTCGTACAGGAGGTGGAAGCATGTACTGCTCGCCCTTAGAGTTGGTCAAAGACGCCTAGTCTTATTAATATGGCATGTAGTCGAGAAATTGGGACCGGTTCTGTCGTGGCGGGGTGGCTTAGGAGTCCAAAACCCAAAGTAAGCCCGGATGGCTATAGACGCCCGTTCGAATCCAGCCTTCACTACTGGACGGCTACTTTTTCTTTAATATTTGGCATCTACTTCAGTTTAACTACTTCTATAATTCAGTTACCATCCAGTCCAATCAAGCTAATTAGTTACAGTAATTAGTTCAAGTTAATACAGTTCTTAATCAGATTATTCACACATATGTACCCTTAGCCGTAAAAGTGCATGGCCACTATAATAATGATAATAAATATTAATTATGAATGAATTCATTCATAATTTCTATATTCAATGTCGCAAGCTCACTGTACATTACACAGGTAGACTCAAGTCGCCTTAAAACTACAAGAAGACTGGCGTGAATTAGTTTATTTCACAATATAAATTTAGTCACATACCTATATCGAACTATATTATATATCCTTCCTAATATTTTAAAACAAATACAATATAAACACAAACCAGTTCCAGTAAAATAAGCCTAGCTACTAAAATTCAAATCGGTAATAAGTTAGATAAAACAAGAGCTTCCCAAGCCGCCATGCACCTGAAGTTATTTACCTACGGAGCATTCATCTCTTCAAACCAATATAAGTAGGATCCCCAATTACTCATAGCTATTAAGGATCTCAAGGCCACCAATTACTGGCCCAAGGCAGCAAGTAAGTGATGTAAGGCCTGGAAATACAGTCCGTGCTAATGACTGTGATTAAAGTCTTGGGGACTGCCCCATTTATCATTCCCATTTGGCGCTTTCCAATTTTTACAACAAAATCAATTACCATGATTTGTTAGACACGCTAATGACTAGGAAAATTAATGTTTTGCGAATAGAACATATTGATGAAACTTGTTTTATTTGCCTGAACATGGTTTATATTAATCTAATTCATATCAACGTGTAGTTTCCGTGTTTATGTAAATGGATGCACCACGTCAACTATACAAGAATACTTAAAAAACAATTCAAAAATTCATAGAATATGATGAATCCTCATATCTACATTTTCCCAAAAATATAAGTATATCCTTTACAAAACATACCCGCCAGGGTCCTGAACATTTAACGCGTAAATAATCCTATTGTGCTGAAAACATATGGACACACAGTTAAAGGATTTCCGGTCTTAAACGACACCTCAATATGCCGGGACATGGAAATGGATGCGAGGAATTATCTTGAAAGTCCCGAATATTTTGCCTCGGGTTGCTTTAATAGCTTTTATTTTTAAATTCTCATGCAAGTTTCCACTTAGAAAGTTCCATTATTAAACAATGGTTATATAGATATTCAAAAAATATTACCTATCTTTTCTAAATAATTCAGGTTAAAATTAAAAAAAAAACGCCATTATTTAAAAAATCCGTCGAATATCATTCGAATTTCGATGTAATTCCAGCTACCCGAAAATCCAAAGGCACATAGGTACTCATCCAGCCACCATTAAGATCAACAAAACTCCACCCTTATAAAGGCGTGTAGCTTCAAATATTTGGTTGTAACGGAAACCAAATCTACTCCATATCAAACAAAGCGGTTGCGCTCCCGGAAACTGTATTACCCATAAAATTAACCGCATCGCTTTAAAGGATGAACGTCAATTTACGGGATTATTAGACGTGAAAATTCTCAATTAACAATGCAAAACGAACGTCGGTCGTATCATGGAGGAGACGAAAATAATTTTACTAATTCAGACAGTTTGCTATAGTTTTGGTAATCAAGAACATATTATATAGTTAATGCTTGATATAGCCCTCGTTAAAAATCCAAGCTTTTTCTTAATATAAGTTTCGGAGTCATCATCTAAATCTATAACAAAAAATCGAAAAATTTGGTTCAAAAATAAATCAAGAAGAATGTGTTATAACTTAGAATATGTTAAATTATGAGCTACTGCTACATTTTGGTGCCCAAACTATATGCTTAAACGACATTACTCTTCAAAATATGCGCCGATAAACACTCACATGCTTCATATTTTTCAGTGATTTCTATTATTATAATAAAATAAGGGTGACAGCTGGTAACTACAATTACCAAAAGCAAGTGAATGGTTAAGGGTTGTCCCAAAAATTCCACGTTTATTCCCAGGGACCATTCACAAAATTAATACCCCAATGACACTTCAGGCGACGGCGTCACATGTTTCGTGGGCTTTCGTCGTGATGAATGAATTGTTGTCGCACACGGTGACCGTGTAAGGATTATGTGCTCACCCACGATACATTATCTTTCATGTCCCAACCGCCGTTTTTGACACGGCATTTGAGAGCCCCCCGTATTACAGTTATTGAATTATTATTGTTGGAAGACAAATGACGGCGCTTGTAAAAATAAAATGGATGAATAAGCACTAATATTTAATAACCGCAATTCCCTTTTTAATTAAGGTATTCATTTAGGCACTTATCTAACGAAGGATAACAGGATGATGTATTAACGTCTTTCCAACGCATGTACCTATAGGTATTGTATATGTAGGGGTGGTTTTTTAACCGACTTCAATTTCATAGAAGGAGGAGGTTCTGTATTCGTTTGTGGCAATTTTTTTGTGTATGTTCACCGATTACTCCCGACACCTGTGTTCCGATTTGAGTAATTCTTTTTTGTTTGAAAGGAATTACCTCCAAGTTGGTCCCATTTTAATTGGGTTCTGATCTGTTGATGGGATCCATGAGGAATTGAGGGAACTCCTCATTTTTTAAAGGCACGTCTATGGTGATTTGGGTGTTTTCTTAAGCAAACCAAGCATTTCCTCTCAAAAACCATCAACTTGAAGAAGTGGATCTGATGGTGATGATTTTTGATGATAATGATGATGATATTTCTTAATGTAATATGTTCACCGATTACTCCGTCACCCGTGCTCCGCTTTGAGTAATTATTTTTTTGTTTGAAAGGATTTACCTCCAAGGTGGTCCCTTAGTATTTTTGGTTCTTATCTGATGATGGAATCCACGAGGAATTGAGGTAACTCCTCAATTTTTAAAGCCACATGTATAGTGATTTGACTGTATTCTTACGCAACTCAAGCATTTCCTCTCAAAAACCATCAACTTGATGAAGTGGATCTGATGATGATAATTTTATGATGGTAATTGATGATCATATTTTTTATGTAATATGTTCACCGATTACTCCGTCACCCGTGCTCGGATTTGAGTAATTCCTTTTTTGTTTGAAAGGAGTTACCTCCAAGTTGGTCCCTTAATATTTTTGGTTCAAATCTGATGATGAAATCCACGAGTAATTGAGGGAACTCCTCAAGTTTTAAAGGAACATGTATAGTGATTTGACTGTATTCTTAAGCAACTCAAGCATTTCCTCTCGTAAACTTGGTTGTTTACGAGAGTAGTAGTTCAAATTGGTATTTGATGTAGTGCAACTGTAGCCTTACCACGAGTTTGACCCTATATATTAACTGACGTGTTCGTAACTTATTTTACGTAAGGAATTGAGGGTTAGGATTAGGAGATAAAGGTTCTGGAGTTGAGGGGTCGGGGAATAGCGGTTGAAGGTTTGGTGTTGGTGGTTCAGGGTCAAGGGTTTCAGTGATCACGGGTTGATGTTCTGTGAGGTTGAGCGATCGGAGGGTTGAGGGATTGGACCAGTGGCGGGGCGGAGGATAGATTTAGAGTAGTGGCAGGAATGATTTCCCAGACGCACTCGAGGAAAATCCTGATTATTTATTAAAGTTAATGAATTGAGTGTTAAACATGACTGTGTTTTTCATTTATGCGTCACGCATTACTCGTAAGCTCTTAACAATGCCTTATAACTAAAAATGGAAAAATAAAAACTTGTTACAAAAAAAAGTAAACCGACTTCAAAAAGGATAAAATAAAATATTATCTTTTTTTAAGTATATGTGTTACCAACTGATATGTTATAAGTCAGTGCCACAGTGCAAAATTCTAACAATACATGTCAAAAACAATCAGCTTTATGCCACGTAATAGGTATTATAAACGTAAAATTAATTCTGTCTGTCTCTTTGTTACCTTTTCACGGCTAAACATCTGAATAGATTTAGGTGAAATTTGGCATGAGTCGGTCCTTGAATTGTTTTATATTTTGAAATGAAGTTCTCTGGATAAGGGACTGGAAATAACTCAGTCCCAATTCCACACTTGCGTGCACACAGTTCGAAAATTAGTTAATATAGCCCTTTAGAAATCACGACGGTAAATAAACGCATTGTATTTATACTAATATACCCACAAACATCGTATGGACTGCGCTAAGAAGGTTCGACCGTGTGTTCTTAGGTACTTACCTTAAGAAAGTATGTTCATTGCTGTCGTAAGGCAATCCTACGTATTGTTTTTACATATTTATATAGTCGCATCCTTATCGAATCGCACCAAAATCATGGTATGCTTCAAAGTTTGGCTTGGCACCGACCTCAAACATATCAGTTGGTAACACATATACTTAAAAAAATCGGCCAAGAGCATGTCGGGCCATGCTCAGTGTAGGATTCCATAGTTACTCTTCCGGCGCAATAAGCTAATCTGGGGCTTAAAGTATAGTAAATTGTTAACCAAGGGATGAAACGGTACCTTTCACCTGAGTTAAACAAATGAGCAAATTTGCATAATCAGTACCTAATAAAAGTAACAGATTTTTAACTTAAATTTTAGCTTATTTACATGGATAATGCCAAATAACTTTAATAACCCATTTAATGTCGTACCTAATAACGTTTAACTGTGGATGTACGTCTTTTTACTATGAAGGGGAAAGTTTTTGCGATAACTCAAAAACAGCTAAAGTGATCATGTCCGCTATAGTTTTCATTTAATGTCTTTCTGAAGCTCTACTTCCAAGATTTTTTTCATATTTTTTGGACCTATGGTTCAGAGGGGGAGACACATTTTTTTTCTCTCGGAGCGATTATCTCCGAATATATTCACTTTATCAAAATGTTTGTTGAATACCCCTATTAGTTTTAAAAGACCTTTCCAACGGTACCCCACACTGTAGGGTTGAAGAAAAAAAAATCACCTCCACTTTACGTGTAGTGGAAAGTACCCTAAAAAAAATTTAGATTTTATGTACGACTTTGTCGGCTTTATTGATTTACATGTCCATGCCAAATTTCATCTTTCTAGCACTAACGACCACGGAGCAAAGCCGCGGACAGACAGACAGACAGACGGACATGGCGAAACTATAAGGGTTCCTAGTTGACTACGGAACCCTAAAAAGGATAATATTTTATTTTATTATTTTTGAAGTCGATTTACTTTTTTTTGTAAAGAGTTTTTATGTTATTTGATTTGAGTATCAATAGCATTTAATGTACGTAGACCATTATAAGTAGATTCAACTCGACAGTTACCAATTGTCTTTGCCTACTTATTTTTTCATACAATACAATTATAGGTACCAACTAATAACGAAATGAAACAACAAAAAATGAAATCGTAGAATAAACGTTCTTTGCCAAGTTAAACAGTATTTCGCTTCAGCAAAAAACTCAAAAAAAAAGCTGATTTAAAACAAAAGGGCAATAAAATTGAGAAAGATTTAATTCCCTAAAGGGACTGTGAAATCCCGAAGTGTCCGGCCTACATGCAAATGGTCGTATAAATTTTACGGCGTTTGAACGTCGCACTTCAACAACTTTTTTATTTATTTCACTTTATTACTCTTGTTCTAAAATTCTATCACACCTGTACTTGTCTTACTTTGCCATATCAAACGGCAAAAAAGCTATAAAAAGTAGGATTTCAGACCCGCGCGTGACTTGCCTCCGAAATTCATTCTTATTTGTGTTTCCTATATAGGTACATACTCGTACACTCAAGACCAAAAGGGGTCACTCTATAAATATTTCCATATAATCTACCGGTTTCCATTACTACATTACTTGTATACCTAGCAGGTGCTTGGACCATGATATTCGGCTTAGAAGCCGCACCGCATGTCTTACCGGTTGACTGTAATAAATTTTAACATTACACTGTCTTCTCTGCTATTTTACAGTTTAATAAAAAATAGCCATGCACTTCCATCGCGCTACGGGCGAAGTCGTTACGTACTCCGGTGATCCCGAGGCGCAAACAAGGAGTGAACCAGTCCATTAGTGAGCCTGCACGGAAAACACCGCGCATTTTTCTCTCACAAATATTTACTACCAGCACTTTAAGTGTTCATGATGTGTTGGAAAATATGCATAAAATAATAAACAGGATTTATGCTCCGGTATTTCGCTTCTTGATTTTAAAATCCATTCGTGGGTGACTTGCGAATTAATTGCGCGTACGCGGCGAGCCCAGTTCTTGAGAAAACCAGTGTAAAGTGACCGTAGGTATCTAATCAGTAATAACAATTTATTTCTCTTCATAGATTTTAGATACTGAGGTAGGTACCCGATGAAGTATATAAGTACCCGACGCAACATAACGCAACGTGTTACACTATAGCAGGGCTAAGATGGTCGGCTCTTTATCATTTGTCACCATGCCTGTCACGTTCTAACAAGTGTGTAAGCGCGAAAGTGACGGGCATAGTGACAAGTGATAAAAATGGAACCATGATGCCACCGCAGAGTCTTGACAAATAGCTGTACCTTGTCACAGTATCGAATAATATTAGTCGTAAGAGACATCATACTATAGTCATTGTGTTAAGGTACGAAATGGTACTGAAATTAAATTCCTTGACTATACTACTCGTAAAAGCAATCCTCTTACTGAACATCGATGGACCGTAATGGCGTTATCCTTAATCGGCTGTCAAATCTAACAAACCGTTAATGATAGTTTGTCCCTATCCATCATTTTGACATTTCTGAATGTTATAAAGAGGTTGCTATGTTTTTGTAATGGGTGGATATAAGTATACGTATATTATTATATTCTTTGGGTATATTTACAGTAAGCTTTATGAAGGGTCACGGCTCGATTCGAACTTTAAGTTAAGATACGTCTTGTACGTCGTATCGGTCCAGAAATACCGCAGGCGACAGTTCATTCCACAGTTTGGCTGTGCGATGCAGAAAGTTCCTGGAGAAACGCACAGTTGAGGACTGCTAACCATAAAAGAAGAGAAGCGGCAGGAATTAATCCGAACAATTCTTCGGAGCACTCCCCGTTATACATGCGATAGAAAATGCAGAGCGAGGCTTCATCTCTACGCAGCGCCAAGGAGTCAAGCAGCCGGCCTAGCCAGGGTGACAATCGCTATCGCTTCGACAGCGAAACACTTTGTGTCTCTCTATCACCCTTCCATATTAGTGCGACAGTGACAGCTGTGTTTCGATCGCTACGGAGTGTAAGCGATTTGCACGTTGGCTACGCGGCCTGGTCCGATATACGTATACGCTGCCAGTCGACAATTCGAGTCGTTCTTCATTGAATGCGGTCCAGAGGAAGAAGCTGGTATGGGGTTGCCCCTGCCCATAGATGAGAACACTATTCCATGTGTCGGCGCACCTGCGCTTTATATAGCTGTAGGCGGTGGGTCGGTGTTAAATACTGTTTCGCTCTGTTGAGCACACCGAGCCTTTTTGAGGCTAATTTGGCCTTACTCTCTAAATGGCCGCGGAACTGGACTTTACTCGAGATTTCGATGCCAAGGATTCCGATACCGGCTGTGGCAGTCAGGGGAGTGCTCTCAAAACGAGGTGACACGACAAACTCTAACGTTTTAGCGGTAAACGCGCAAACTTGTGTCTTCGTAGGGTTAAAACGGACTAAGTTAAGTTGACCCCATTCAGAGACTTATTTTAGGGAATTCTCTGAATGGCTCATAGGATGGTACCTTCGAAATAAGTGCTTTGTGCCAAACGCGATCGAAGGTCTTCGCTATATCCAAACTAACAGCCAACGCTTCACCCTTTGTCTCGATCGCCCGTGCCTACCGATGTGTTAGGTAGGCTAGAAGATCACCAGCCGAGCGGCCTATACAGGAACGTCAAACATTTGCTAAAAATACGATATGGATTGGATATGTCAGTGTCAAAAGTGACATACACTTACGGTACGCACCTAAAGGGTCAAACAGGACCCTATTACTGAGACTCCGCTGTCCGTCCGTCCGTCTGTCACCATTCGACTATATCTCATTAACCGTGATAGTTAGCCAGTTGAAACTCATACAGATTATGTATTTCTGTTGCCGCTATTTATTTATGTTTTATACTACGTCGGTGGCAAACAAGCATACGGTCCGCCTGATGGTAAGCAGTCTCCGTAGCCTATGTACGCCTGCAACTCCAAAGGAGTTACATGCGCGTTGCCGACCCTAAACCCCAACCCTCGTTGAGCTCTGGCAACCTTACGCACCGGCAGGAACACTACACTATGAGTAGGTAGTATAATAAAATAAATAGTTAAGGGGCTCCCATACAAAAAAGTTATTTTTAGATAATGGTACGGAACCCTTCGTGCGCGAGTCAGACTCACACTTGGCCGATTTTTAAAAAAATAACATCAAAGTAGAAACATTTAAATAGGTACGTAAATTAATTACTAACCTAGAAAGTCACACAGTTGGTAGATGTAATATAAGTATTATAATTGGGTCTGTAATAAAAAGACCCCAAAGGAAAGTAAAAGGACCACTTCAACGAAAACTTGGAGGGAAGTTACGCGAAAATACTTATTATTAGAAATCCTTTTGATGGCCTACAATGAGTCAAATAATTCGGAGCTAAACCACCAAGAATTAACGCTTACATTCCTTGATACGCTTAAACCTCTTAAGCGAGGATGATTATTAGTGAATTAAAGCCTCTTAACTTTACCCACTTCAAAAAAATATTTGGTGCCGATCCAACATAATAAAATACATTTTCAGTAATAATTTAGCGAGGTAATACAATACAAACTGATCTTCACCAAAATTAATGTCCTTTGAGTTTCAGTCATATATCACGAATCAAACGTGAAGATACTTTTTGATCCCAAGAAGGGACACGTGTAAGAAATAAGTGTAATAATAAATAATGCAAATAATTTCTTTGTAAGCCGGATAATTTTTGAACCTTAGAAACTTACACCCGAAAAGCTTAGAAAGTTGAGGGAATAATACGAAGGGAAGGAGCCCAGCACTAAATAGACCAAATTCGGGTCAAAATATTAAAGTTGCCGAAGGAGTTCATGATGCTGAAATACAACGTTAAACGCAACTTTTTGGCTTGTCTTAGGTATTGTTGGTTAACCATGTAGATTCTTGCAAAATAGGTCTTCTTGAAAACTGTTTGCGGAGTAGAAATGCCAAATCAAGGCTGGTTACTAAATTCGTCGATTTCCTCTATACTAACTCGAGACGTATTTAGCCAATTTTAAGGTACTTACCTAAAGCTCGTTTTAAATTTGCGTAATAGGGTTACCTACCTATATTTTTAAGTTTTATCTATACTAGAGTTAATCGATCTCCTCAACCTATTCCACGGTTTATCTACGATTGGTCCCTTTTATCAAGGTTCAGTAACACGGAATAGGTATTTGTTTTCCGCTCTAGGGCTGAAGCGGTTGTTTAGGATCAAAGTTCATTTCAATAATAAATTTTGTCGCAAACAATTCAGCTTACCCGAAGCGGAACTGTGCCTAAAATTATATTTATCCGAAGTTAAAGCATGTCAAACTTTCTTAAATGTGAATATGCTTTTGTTTTATCATAAAAAACATCTTCTACGGGAACTTTTGTTAAGAAGGGAGACACAGTAATTTGATTTCCGCTTTAAGCCTTGTGAGATGAGACAAAAATAAGAAACATGGTGCTATATTATTCAGATATTTACAGGAGAAGAGGCTAAAAATGTAATCAATAAATTTACAAAGGGGGAAACGGATACGAGTACTTACTTTTTGTATAGAATTTCAATGAATATTCCATTTCCAAACTAGGTCAATTTCTGAACTCGATATTTTTTGTGAAAATTCTAGGGTAGCGGCAGAAAATACACACCACATGTTTTTTTTTTTCTTAGATTAGGTATATCATTTTATTTGTCAGTCGGAGACTCAGGCAAGTTAAAGGATCAATTTGTTTATTTAACACGCATAAAAATACCTAAAGACCTAAGTTAAGACTCCGTGCCCTGACCGGAATTCGCTTTTGGATTATATTGAAAATTTCTACCAAAAATTGTACATTACTTTACCAAATACTAAATGTAATATTCTTAAACTAGAGGATATAATACTATCACTGAACATGTGTTATTTTCGTACCTACACTAGTTGTAGGGGAATTATGTTTTAAACAACATACTAAAAGTACTGATGAGAGGGGGTGAAGCTAACGGGTAGACGGGTGTGTAAAGGTAAAGGCCTCTTTTTTTTAGTGTTTCATCGTAGACTCAATATTTAATCAGATATGCAGGGAATAAGATGAACAATAAAGGCACTGGAGCAGGCAATTCCCCAAAACCCCTCTCTACCCTTTAGTTTCACTCGCACCCATCAGGGCCATCAGTACTTTTAGTATGTTGTTTAAAACATAATTCCCTACAACTATACCAATCCGGCTTCTAAGCTCACAGTCCTCTTTCTCCTCAAAACCAGTCCCAACCGGACAAAAAAAACAATGCGATGAGGTTTCAAGTCAGATGAAGGATAATTAAACGAAACAACATTTTATATTATTAAATAAAGAGCGGCCAAGTGCGAGTCGGACTCGCCCATGAAGGGTTTCGTACCATTTATGACGTATTAAAAATAACTACTTACTAGATCTCGTTCAAACCAATTTTCGGTGAAAGTTTGCATGGTAATGTATATCATATATTTTTTTTAGATTTTTCATTCTGTTATTTTAGAAGTTATAGGGGGGGGGCATTTTGGAAGTGTCTCTCGCGCAAACTATTCAGTTTAGAAAATAAAACCGGCCAAGAGCATGTCGGGCCATGCTCAGAGTAGGGTTCCGTAGTTACTCTTCCGTCACAATAAGCTAAACTGGAGCTTAAAGTATGGTAAATTGTTAACCAAGGGATGAACTGTGGGTGTACGTCTTTTTACTATGAAGGGGAAACTTTTTGCGATAACTCAAAAACAGCTAAACTGATCATATCCGCTATAGTTTTCATTTAATGTCTTTCTTAAGCTCTACTTCCAAGATTTTTTTCATATTTTTTGGACCTATGGTTTAAAAGTTAGAGGGGGGGGGACACATTTCTTTTTTCTTTCGGAGCAATTATCTCCGAATATATTCACTTTATCAAGAAATGTTTGTTGAAGACCCTTATTAGTTTTGAAAGACCTTTCCAACGATATCCCACACTGTAGGGTTGAAGCAAAAAAAAATGTTCACCCCCACTTTACGTGTAGGGGAGGTACCCTAAAAAAATTAAATTTTTAGATTTTATTGTACGACTTTGTCGGCTTTATTGATTTATATATCCATGCCAAATTTCAGCTTTCTAGCACTAACGACCACGGAGCAAAGCCTCGGACAGACAGACAGACAGAGAGACAGTCGGACATGGCGAAACTATAAAGGTTCCTAGTTGACTACGGAACCCTAAAAATGATATTAGAAACCTAAATATCATTTTTGAAGACCTATCTATAGATACCCCACACGGTTTGATCTAAGTATGGGGAACCCCCAAAAATTTTTTTTTTCTATTTTTGTGTAAAAATCTTAATGCGGTTCATAGAATACATCTATTTACCAAGTTTGAACAGTATAGCTCTTATAGTTTCGGAAAAAAGTGGCTGTGTCATAATCGGACAGACAGACGGACATGACGAATCTATAAGGGTTCCGTTTTTTGCCATTTGGCTACGGAACCCTAAAAAGACACAACTTCAGGTAATTATTTGATTTTATAAGTTTGTTTAATGTTATTAAAAACATGATGTTGATCGCAAATCTTAATTGATACAAAAAAAAACTTGAGGTTATTTTTAGATATCCGAATATATAAAATTATTCATAGAAAAACAATCAAATTCCACGGACACAAACATTTCCGTACCAGGGCTGAATTTAGACAAAAGTGCCTGTTTAATGAAATTGGCCCAAATTTTACAATTATTGTTGTTATAAATCAGTCTTCAAAAACTAAAGTCAAATCTGGATTCTGGTCCACTTACCATACATGAAGCATCGTGGAGCTTTCTAAGTCGTGGACACACGAATGGTGACGACTGCGTCCACGAAAATATCGACACCAGCTCGTGCACAGCTTGGATCATCTTCCGGCATGATCGGCCCCCTTGTGCTTCGACCTGGAAACGACATAGTTAACGATTAGATAATCCGCTCAGGGTTAATAATCTCACTGTAATAATATCATAAATTATTGTTGTTGTTGTTGTCCTAAGGCACCCCAGAGGTTCAGAGTGCCTTCACACGCTCGCGCCACGCCTTTCTATCTTCAGCTCGCCTTCTGGCCTCGCTCCAGCTCAACCTGACCGCTCGCAGCTCTCTTAGGACGGACCGTTGCCGGGAGTGTACAGGGCGCCCGGAGCCACGGCTTCCGTCCCACGGTTTCCAAGCGAAAGCTATGGTAGCGTTATTTGTTTCCCCTCTTCGAATAGTATGTTCTATCCATCTCCATATCGAATGGTTTTTGGCCAGAAAACGCGAAGGAAATGACCTGAGGGACTTGTTGACAAAGACTTGAAGTTTATTCGTTAGGCCCTTAGTCACCCTCCACGTTTCGCAGCCAAAAAGCAACACAGATTTTACAATGGATTCGAAGAGGGAAAGTTTTAACACGTCGCGTGAGCACATTCGGCTCCCAAACAGCCTTTAACTGAGCGAACGCAGCCTTTCCCTTCTTTTTCCTATTGCTGATGTCTTCATCCACTCCATCTTTGCAGGATAGTACGCTCCCCAGGTACACACAGTGAGTCTAGGCTCTCACCCCCCAGCGACAGCGGATCCGTTGTACTTGATTTAACTCGCATGTTACTGAATGTCTTACGTCTGTTGATTCGCAAGCCCATTCTATCGGCATCTTCATTAAGACTTTCAAGTTTGGCTTCCAGTTGAGCAAGAGTAGGCGAAATCAACACGATATCGTCAGCGTACTCCAAGTTCTCTAAATCGGCGCTCCAAGCTCCTTTTTATGGATCAACCTGCATGTGCTACCTTAGTATAAAGAGCGTATTATGCGCACGATACAGGTAGGAATACCCCTCCTGCTTAGTCTAGACCACAACGGGCTCCATTTCACAGTGTCGAAGGCCTTTTCGAAGTCAACGAAAGCCAAGAACAGTTGCGATTGCCATTGGATACACTGTTCTATAAGGATACGTAGGGTGTTGGTGTGATCAGTGCAGGAGCGACCTGGGTGAAATTCCGCCTGTTCTTCGCGCAGAGTGCGATCCGATTGAGTGAATTATTGTTGCTTGCAAGCAAAATTGTCACAATGACATCGAAATACGTACAAATTTCCCCAAAAGTTATCGTCAAAATAAAATAATGTCGTATGAATAATGTTATTCTAAGGACATAGTACTTATATTATGATACATATACGTATCACTTGAATCTAAAATAAAACGTCTGTCTTTGTTGAATTGAAAGCGATCATACTCTTCTACGAAGTACATAAATAAATTGAAGAAGGGAGCATCGCTTAAGGTCGTGATACTAGAATATAAAATAAGCTCTAAAAGAGTGAGGTACCGCCATCTGCACCCTGAAAGCATTAAAGAGAAAACACCGTTTTTATCGCCCTAGGAGACTTTCAATCAAGAACTTTTAAAATGTCTCATCATTGCTAGTTTATTTGGGTCAGTTAACGTTTTACGACACTTTGCAGTCGAAATGATACCGAATGAAATGTAAAACAGGTACCTAGGTAAACAGTTAAAATAGGTTACCTACCTAAGAGGAAACATTAATGGTATTTTTACCATACAAACGGTCTCTGGATTTTGGCCCTAGATGATTTATTAAAAGAGTTCAATATTACCAGTACCTGTGTCTCGTTTTGGTTTCTTTGATATTCTTGCTTTATAAGAACTTTAAAAGGCGCTAAAAAAGGCCAAATAAATGCGCCAAAACAGACGCCTAGCATACAAAATCGGCAACAATCAACGCAAAAAGCAAAACGGTCAGACACAGATAATTACTTTCTGATCCCGTTCTCGTTTGGTTAAGTTTTTGAGGCGGAGGAAAATGTCGTGAGTAATACCTCGATTTCTGCGGCCGTAGCACGGTCGCAGTTTTATCACTTGTCACCATGTCTACCGCGTTTTAAGAAGTATGTAAGTGCGAAAGTGACAGGTATAGTGATAGGTGATAAAAATGGAATCGTGCTGCCACCCCTGGGATTTTTACGCAGGATTTTTCGCCTAAGCTGCAGTTGTTACTTATCGCACTAATTTTAGGAGCCACCCCCGTCAGCGCGACGGAGATATTTAGGTACCTAAAATTCTCAAATCTGAGAAGGGGCTCAGCTAGATTTCATCTTAATATCCTTAGTGATCATATTACTACCTTCTTATGTAACTACCTAGAGAACCGAAGTCTGCAAATAAGTCAAAATCATATTAGATAATTATTCATTCATGAAATCGTATACAATAATCACTATTTTTTTGTTGTTCAAATACCTACTTCAAATTAACAAGATGTCGCTCCGCAGTAGCTAAAGATAACCCCCTTATTCATAAACGTCTACTAAAGATGACAAGCCGCTAATAATCGTTTGTCCCTTTCCGACGTAATGGTATAATGGAAAGGGACACACGAGTATTAGCGGCTTGTCAACTTTAGTAGACGTTTATGAATAAGGGGGAAAGTCGGGAAAATACATCCATGGGGCCCTTAACCGCCCTTCTCATTTCCTTTGGGGAAAATGGTACAAATTTGGTCCCATCCTCCTCTCGGGATATTAATATTTTTGAAAATATTATTACACGCCAGTAATATATGACCACGCGCCATATTGCTGTATTTCATTGGAACTACATTTTTCATACTAAGCTGAACAGTCACCCTATATTACATGATAATAAAAGCGCCCTCTTGACAATGATCACATATTTCTGGTCGGGCTTACCATAGTACTAGCTAGATTAGTAGTTCATAGATAGATAATAATAGATAGAGACTCGTAGGTAATTAATAGGTAGATTAAAATATTTTTGAACCGAATAAAAAAACTGCTTTTACCAAGACGTAAACCTGCCTGACGTTACCTGTAACTGTACCTATACAATTTCCATTTAGCTCTGTAAACCCCTTCCTCTCACCACGTTTCATCAGTAACAATAAAATCGATGAACCGATTTGCATGGGACAAAGCACTCAGAATTTAATAAAGCCGTGTACGGGACGTTCTTTTTTATCAAAAAGAAAGTTAAATTGCGAGTTGACGTCGCTCTCAAGACAGTTTTTCAACTTAAGCAATTATTTTATTTCAAACTAACGTTTAATAAAAATTATAAACATAATATTTTTTATAATTCTAAAACGGTATAACGGTCAAAGGTTTTTTTAGAATGGTCATAAATTTACTCAGTACAATATTATGTATGTGCTACTATATGTACTACCATGTACAGTGTAGTAAGGTAGAAGTACTAGTGCTCGACGCTGCACTAGTACTCGACATGGGCACTTTATGTCAAAGTGACAAGGATTAAGTTCGAATACAGAAAAATCTTCGTTGTTCAAATTTAACCTATATTTCCATGAAATAAAGTGCCCATGTCGGTGACTAGTGCAGCGTCGAGCACTAGTACTTCTACCTTAATTACTTTATATAAGTGTAATTCTTGCTTAAAAATTCGCTGCTGTTTTACTGGAACCTTTCACTATCCATTTAATCCATCAAACAATACATACCTAATTATTCAACAACCGATTACAAATATCGATTATATAATTTTGATTTATCACGAAAAAATTTTTATACCCGCCAATATTATATACCACCCAAACGCTACAATTTATTTTAAACACCAACACGCATTCAAGCAAAACGCCGCAATAAAAACTGCTTTACCGACCGAGATGACGTTGGACTGTCAAAAATAAGTAAGCTGTTCTCCACCAGAGGCGCGCCAGTTGCGACATTTTTCTATTGTCTATGATTTGGTTTGGCATTTTGGCATTACGGCTACGCATTACAAGACAAGCTTCAGACCGACGCGTCATCTGTGTCGGCTTTTATTTAATTTTATAATTTTAGTGACAAAGAAAATTGTGATAAGTGTGATTTTATACACGTCTCGGTGATATACATTAGATTTAAGACTTGTTATGTTGTTGTTGCGCTGTGGAAAACTTAATGAGGTAAGAAAAGTGTCACGGCGCTACCTCTCAGGAATTTGTTTGGGAAGTGCGGGATCGATAACCCGGTCGGCGCTCGACTTGCCATGAGGCGCGCCGCGGAGGTTATGTCGCGAGCGCGCCGAGTTCAAGTAACGGTTCCGGCGGCCGGAGCGCGCCGACCGCCGACCGCCGACTCGCATTACAGCCGCAGAATCCGGTCCGGGACCAGTTAGTTTATAATAGTGTCTTGATCCTCATTCGCCGCCCTCATTCCGTTACGCTTGCCGACTGTCACTGTAAATAAATATTCGGTAATCAGCTTCGCTTTTGATCGAGGAGGAGTGCCCATGTCCTATACCTTTAGTGAGCTCGAGTCCGGACGTCCCTTTTGAGATGTGCGCCTGTTTTCCAGCTTACCTTGCCTGCAGTGCGTGCCAAGAGCCCCCGAGTCCCAGCCATTAGATTGAGTGGAGTGCCCCCTGTCTGCCCACACGTAGCCCCGCCGCCACTATTCCGCGCGACACGGATACTTCCAGCATGGAACTGGAGAAAGCCCCCGCTCTCCATGAGGAGGACTCAAAAGTCACCCTCACCATCAGACTGATTATGCAGGGGAAGGTAAGAGAAACCTCTACAACTTGTTACAATTTGGCATCTTTCAATATAAATATTGTGAAAGTGTTCACTTTGCCTTCTTCTAAATTACTAGTTGCTTTCTGTGATAGTACAGTACTGGTATTAAAGTTTATTTGCCTCAGCAATATTCCAATTAGTATCACAGGCGACTATATATAAGACACCTCCATTGTGATTAGAATAATAGATCAAAACATGCAGTTTTGAATTTAATTTCCGGTAAACTATTTATACATATAAATCCTTCCAAAAGTCATGGATATTTTCAAACTGTAGAAAAATAAAGTCAAGGAAATCTGGGGTACATAACATTTAGTTAGTACTGAAAATGCATTGTTTATGCCCTAGTTAGGTAGTCACACAATCCTGCATGTTAATAACTATCCTATTGTTTTCCTTCTATAAGTCAATTGAATGTGCTTAAACCTTCCATCTGATGTTGTACTATGCAGTATAATATGTTGTGCGTAGTGGGTACAGATAATAATATAATATATAGAATGATAATACAATTTTAAATAAACAGTTATAATCTTGTATTACTAGTAAAACTGTTCTCGCAGTAAAATATAAATCTAATATCTTTAAATATTTCTCAAAAACAAACATTTTTATCTAATTGCTCTGTTACAGACAGTAATGTAAATCTTGAAATAAAATAAAACATTTACACAAAATGATACCTTTTCTGCAGAATATGTGAACATTTTTTTTAATATAACACACAAAAATGACTAAAAACAGATTGAGAATTTGGCTTACAAATGGCTTATTACAATAATTTATATATTTTTATTCTCCAAAATCATCCCCCTAGAAAGTGAAATGGGGATTAAACTTACTAGTACACTAACTACTGCACAGAGTCATTATGGATTTAGGAGTCACTATAGTTACTTCTATAGAAATGAATAGAATTATCTAGTCAATATAACTAGGGGGATTATCTTATTAATTATTTTTGTTTTTGTTATTGTAAGTATTATGATTATGTAAATTATAACTTATAACTCAGTAATGTAACACCTCCATTGCTCCCATTAATTTGGCACTCCAAAGCTGCACCATAACAAACTTTGTTCATACAGCTATGAATTATCTACAAACTGTCATGTCATCATTACTTCTGAATTAGCAAGGTGTATTGTATTTCACCTAATTCAAATATTATGTCACTGCTAACAATGGCCACTATGTTAATTTAATTATTTCCAAAAGAGTTGTACATGTTTTCAATATATGGTAATCTAATATGACATTGGTGTTACAAATCTTGTTAGGGAAGTGCACTTGTAGTGATGCTTGACACCAGATCCTGTTTGTTACCCGTACTGGCTTGCCTATGTCTAGGCTTTCATATTAATGTCAATCAATTAGTGTGTTAATGCTTAAGCATTTTACTGATCTCATATTATTATATAGGTTTAAATCAAACCCTGTTATGGATTAACAATAATTTGCCTTAAGTACATAAAGTTTGCCTTAACTTTAAATCATTCCACTAAGATTGTAGTGTGGGCGTATAGTAATTCAGTATTTATAAGTTTTAGTTTATTTTTCATATGAATAAAGTATCAGGCCAAGTTTGAGACGGGTGGCAAGGTAAGGTTATAAAAAAAATCTACTTTGTAAATTCAAGCGATTTATCTATTTCTTAGTAAAATTATTATTTTTCATATTTTATATGGGCGAAACGGGGCACCAAAGGTGAAGTAAGGGTTTCCTATTGTAGATAGTTTTGCTAACCCTTATTTCAATGAATTGCATTGATAATGGGGTTTGGTTTAAATACTTTTAAAATTCTGATCTTAATTATTACTTTCTTAATTGTCAAAAGAAAAGATTTATGCCGCTTGTGCTTTCTTGGCAATCAATAAAAACATGCACAGTTAAAAGGAACAGTGTGTCAAATTGACAAGCCATGAGAAAATTCTTACAATTTGATATAATATACAGGTGCAATTAACTGAGGCAGTTGGTATACAGTTATTATGGTCAGCTACGGACTTGCAGAAGGCTTGGCGGCTGAAGCTGATTCATATTATGTTAAGTAATTAAAAATGTAACATAAAAACTAGTTTTAGTCACAAACTACTGGAATATCACCACACAACTTATTTACCAACTGCCTGTGATATGTGGTAGAGTTATAATTTCAATGTGATGTACTCCCATGGTGGCTCAAAAGTCGATTTTGTTGACTGTACATCTTACTTGATTAGTATAGTAGAGTGGTGGCTAGATTGCCTAACCATTGAACTGATTTAGCACACCTAGATGCAACTAGATTGCTGTGACATGCGAGACATATTGATGTTAAGATAGAAGTATAACTAACTCGTACATCTAGGTGCTTTTAATTGGCTGTAATCCAATACAAAGTACATTTGGCACCTGTCCAGCTATTGGCAGTTGCTCAGTTCATAAAACTTATCGATTTGTACCTTTTTCTAATTTATGTCTGCAACATCTAATGCTCTTGTTGTGGCCGCTTGCACTTCCTCAATAGATTTGCTTTGTTTGTGTGTGTGTGCATGTAAAGAAATTAATGTAAGACTGTCAGCATTTTAATGCAAAACAAGCATAACTTGATGATATATTGCGTGCTTAACGGTGAGCATTGCGCTTGACATGACATAAATAATGTCTAATGTAAACACATGGTGACCAGCATGTGTACACAGACCATATGTCTCAAGCGAAAGTTCAAATAAATTAGTTGAAAATAAAAGAAATGCCCAAGTTAAAGACAATGCACATTTGCACTTTTAAAATACACATGTGTTTGCATTATAATGGTTCTGATAAGCCGGGTTTTTAATTACAGTCACAACAGTATATAATTAATGTAGTTAGAGTTCTTTGCTCTCTGCTTGCAACATCTATCAGCTTCGCTATTTGTGTCTGCAGTCAGTGCATTGACGCCTAGTGCATCAGCATTGTTCACATACTGCAGGAGTCAGACAGAGTTGCCAGCAACAACCTAGCAGTGATGTATCCCCATGCTATTATTGCAGTAAAGAAATGTCCGACGGCGCGCTATTATTGGCACAGGAAATCTTTTATGCTATAAATCTTATTGCGTCTGCATTAATTACGGGTGCGTTCGTTGCACAATAGTTAGCCAATTGTGGGGACGTTTTCAGTTGAGTTTTGGAAATTATTCAATGATTATTTATATACAGCCTTGGCTAGTAGCTTTGAGCCGTCCTCATCTTCCTAAATAACTATGTATTATAAATAATTAACTCTGGATAAAAATATAGTTACGCAAAATACAATATTTTTTTATTTAGGAAACATTTTAACATGAATGTAAACTTTAAGCAAAAACAATGTATTATCCAGATTATACATGACTTTATCAGTAACCATTAATCGTTTGTTTTTTTTTTTACAGGAAGTTGGCAGTATTATTGGGAAAAAGGGAGAAATTGTCAAAAGGTTTAGAGAAGAAGTAAGTTGATTTGAACTTTTAAGATTTGTAATTAATAAGTAATCTCATTTCATATAATTTAAGTACAATACCTACTGCGTCTTTCTTAAAATTAATTATATTCAAGAATACTACAAGAAATTCGCATACAATTCAGCAATAAGACTTTAATTTCAACTCAATGTAATTTTTCTACTGATTTTAAAACAAACACGCAAAAAATAGTATTTTGTGTTTGCTACATAATGTAACAATATCTGGGAAAGCTCGGAAAACATAAAAACTCAGAAATGCGGGCAGATTTTCCCTGAGATAAGACCTAGCTAGATCGATTTTTCGCCCCCGAAAACCTCCATATAGAAAATTTCATCGAAATCGTTATAGCCGTTTCCGAGATCCCCGAAATATAATTATATATATATATATACAAGAATTGCTCGTTTAAAGGTATACGATATAAGTAATATGAGTATGGGTTTATGAAACAAACTGAAAGTGAGGTTTCGTCCTCTATATTAGCATAAGAGACACATGTAGTATCGCGTAGCGCATGCCATTTTACACTATTTTGAGAATTTTAAGGTTTTTTTTTGTAAGGTAGATTGTCTACCGGCTCCCAACTGCTTGTTGTGCATCAAAGACGGCTTATGATATGTGTGTAGATAAATGATTAGGATTTGAATATAACATTTTTTTGTACTTTCAGTCAGGAGCAAAAATCAATATATCAGATGGATCGTGCCCAGAACGCATCGTCACAGTCACCGGCAACACAAGCGCTATATTTAAAGCCTTCACACTCATATGCAAGAAATTTGAAGAGGTAAATTAATTCTCTACTACCCCCAATCTCTATTAATTGTCGATTATTTCGTTTTAATGCCCGGGAATAATGCAGTTAGTATGAGTATAGTAAGATAAGTAATTTTAACCCAAATGAATCAATCACTTCACTAGTGAGCATATCCAAGCTAATTTCACTCTTAAGCAATTGAAGTTCCTCTTCATAAGACACATGCTTACCGGCCCTAGGGAACAAGGTACCCAGATACACAAACTCTTTTACTTGTTCCACTCTTTCTTGACCAATCAAAATTTCACAGTTTGTCATATTTTCTCAAAGTTTTAGCTAGAAATATTGAATACGTCTAATTTTTGCGTTTCGACTCGTTTCTATAAATGTGGGAATCGCAGTAGGATGATAAAATCTAGTCAAATAAATGAATTTCTGCAAAATATTATTAGTTTTTGCAATATGTGCAAATAGTTATTGAATACAACTATAAAAAACCGATTTCTCGTTCATTTTATTATTTCTGAAAAATATTCGAATTTTATGCGAATTTTATAAAAGTTATTTTTTATTTCCAAACATATACCAAACCAAGGCGATATAAATTTCATATTATAACTATAGTTATTATTCCAATGTACCTATAGTTGACAGTATAACATCCATCATCTCACAGAATGATGAAATGAAGTGATTTCCCTGTATTAGACTAATAAAAAGTAACAGTCAGTAAATATATTCTGTGTACATAACCTACTTATTTGTGCAATTAGTCTCAATAGGTTAATTTACTTAATGGGTTTTCCATATGTATTGTTTGTTATTCTACAGATACTGATAAACTCTTAGATCACACTCGATCCGTCAAGGTTCAGAGATAAACTTGCATTACTATAATAACAACTAGCATTGTTTGTATAATAACTAGATTCCTTGCAGGATACTGCATTTAAATATTATTCAATCGTTGTATGCAATATATATTCTGGGCACTATTAGATATACCTAACTAGTTCTTGTATTAGCATAAACTGAGAACTTTAAATGGGACTCAAAATAAACAGTAAATTCTACTCCTTTATCCCAAGAAAGTTGTCGTGACCCTCCTAGTGTAAAGCACCTTTTCATCACACGTGGCTCGAAAAATATCTTATTTCATGCAGGTGTACTGAAGGACAAAGGGCTATTTTGTTCCTGTGGAAATTATGGATTGTGAAAAAAAAAAAGTTAATTATGTCACTTATTCATAGAAACCAAATAGCATAAATGAGTTTTACTTTTAAAATACTGACATGTATAATTTAATATTTTTGTTTACGCTTAAAATAATTTGATTTGATTAATTTAACAGCCGTTTAAAATATTTATCAATCGTGTCTGAATGCCGAATAGGTCTATACTTTCGATGCTTAACCTGTCAAGAAATTACAAAATGGCGGACGAATGTTTGATATGTCACCATGTTTAAGAATTAAATCGCTTAAAATTTAGTTTTTTCTTCGCAAGTGTGATGAAAAACATTGTGTGTAACTTCTGGGGTAAAAATATTGCAAACTCGGGTCTTTAATTCCCTCGTGTCCAAAATTTCACTTACCCCCCCCTCGTTGCACAATGTACTATTGCACTATTCTTGTTCACATTCGCCGCGTTGCGATGGACTTTGCATCACAGAGGGAGGATCAGGAATTCTCTCCCGCCAATTTAAGGAGTCCAGTTCGTCCCCGTAAAATCGGCGTGTGCAGCCACTTCACGTAATTGCACACACGCCCAAACCCTGTGTCCTGTATTGTATACGCCAATAGGACGCCAAAATCTATAAATATTGGCGCGAAGGGTTATAAAGTTTAAAGTTCGCGCCTTATTCTACTGAGTAAATGGAATTGACCGGTCGAAGTATTTTACAAATGGCGCCAACATAGGTTTTACCTATCAATCCTACGAATAGTTTCACAATTCTTGTTTTTATTTGGGTTAAGCCGAATTCCATAGAACAAAGTAGAGACAGGATATAAAAACTTTTGACAGTTGCCAACCCCCATTGCTTTGCTAGAGTATAGTTTAGAATGTCCCAGATAAACGCCTTTCTCAATTAGTTATTTTGTCGTATTCCAGTGGTGCTCTCAGTTCAATGAAGGCGGCGGCGGCGGGTCGCGCGCGCCCATCACGCTGCGGCTCATCGTGCCGGCCTCGCAGTGCGGCTCGCTCATCGGCAAGGGCGGCTCCAAGATCAAGGAGATCCGCGACGTCACCGGCGCTAATATCCAGGTTCCTATTATCACACTCAATTTTTAAACCTGATTGGGTGAATCGACTTTTAGGATACTTGTTTTTCTTTTACGATATCGAAACTTACCACACGATATTTGGTTCATAATAATTACACAGTATTATAATTAGATCTTCAAATGTCAAATCAAACATTCTTACATTTAAAAAAAACTGGTAACACAAATAATAATAAAAGTATTTTTGTAAACTTATAAGTGTTGGCCCGTTTGACTAATATTTAGTATCATTTCTTATATTTGCTATTAAGTGTAACACGTTAAAAATTTAGTTGATTCACCCAGGTATGTACTAACGGCAACACTGACCATTTACGGATCTTAAGACCTTCCAATAAGGCTATGGGCTATTGAAATACTAAAATATTTCCGATCTTCCGATAAAGATTGGCCAATTTACTACCAATTATCCTGATTTTGTATTAAACTTTCAGTTGGATATGTAGTGAACATTTGAAATCATAATTTACTTTTAAAGATGATTGTAATAGCGATTTGTAAGTGCAGACAATCTAAAATATTTAGAACATAGTATGTTAAAATATGCAGAGTGTGCTTATATTAAGTTGATCTGTTAATAAATTTAATCACTTACTTGTTTCTTTTTACCGACAGGTGGCGAGCGAAATGCTGCCGAATTCAACAGAAAGAGCCGTAACCATCAGCGGGACGTGCGACGCCATCACGCAATGCATTTATCACATCTGCTGTGTCATGTTAGAGGTTAGTTCAAAACCTTTCAGACCCCAGAACTTGACATTTGCTAACTTGGCCGTAGCCAAAATGGCAAAAACGGAAACCTTATAGTTTCGTCATGTCTGTCCGTCTGTCCGCATGTCACAGCCGTTTTACTCGGAAACTATAAGACATATTTTATTAAAATTTAGAACGTGAGTGTATTTTGTGAGCCGCTATTTAGTTTAAGAGTTAAAATTTATAAAAATATATATTTAGAGGGGGCATTCCATACATTTAACTAAAAATCAAAAATGTATTTTTCAAGTAAAATGAACATGTGACACATCATTCGATAGGTGTTAAAAAAAAAACAATAAGGTTTCTCAGAGCGTTTTTTGATTCAGTGTATACTTTTGGAAATAATCGCTTCAAAACTCCTTGAATCCCACGGACGCACAGACGGACAGATGTTGAATAGTCCTGTCCACATAAATTAGGTATAAAGGCTTAAAATTTTAGCTAACATTGCTTTAAATTTTCAGAGTCCGCCGAAAGGTGCCACAATTCCATACAGGCCAAAGCCCAACGTCGCCGGGCCGGTCATCCTGGCAGGAGGGCAGGCTTACACCATCCAAGGAAACTATGCGGTGCCTGCTCAAGACGTAAGTTCTTTTCTTTCATATAAATGAAGTTTAAACAAATATCATACATAAAATTTGATGTATCAATTAATACTATGACTATAACCGATATTAGACTAGCGGTTGAAGCACGGTCACATTTTTATCGCCTGTCACTCTGTCTGTCACGTTCTAACAAGTATCTAAGTGCGAAAGTGACAGGCGACAAAAAATCCTTTCATGCTACCGCCGCAGGATTAACTTTACACAGGCGTTAAGACGTTGAATTTTATAGTTGATCGAGATTTTTAATTTTCTTTATAAGGAATAATGACCTCAAAGAATAATCATTGACAAAGATTAAGTTACGTACATTTAGTCATACATGACACACATGAGTTAAAGAGGGACAATATTTAACGCATTCACTGCCAACGTATTCGTAGCGCTGCTCGCGTAGCCGATTCTAGCGTTTTCCCGCTTTGTCTCTTTCCTCTGAAAGCGACTACGAACAGAGCGCCCACCGAATGGGTTCTTGGCATTCAATTAAAATAAAATATTTATTTTATTATGGAACATAATCGTAAAAGTCAGAGATCTATAAATACCAGAGATGTCAATCCCGCAAATTTCTGTAATTTTATTGAATTAGTTTTTGTAACGTTTTTTTTTATATTGACTTACAACATTTGGAATTTATTACTAGTACAAAGAATTTTACTCATAAGTGTGGGGCTTCATTAGTTGGTACTAATAATTTAACTTCAACATGCGCTCCTTGAAATTTCGAAAACTATAACTATTGAACTGAAAACTGATTGAGAACGCTATCTAAAATTAATAACTTAGTTGGAATCGTTATACTTGAAAATAATTGTCATAAATCATAATAGATTGCGCGAAGCAGCTCGGTCTGTCAGCCATCGAGTTTTAAAATACTGTGGTCACTTACCATTGCATAGTAAACCGTCGGCCGGGATTTCCATTGATGTACGGAACGGTCGCGTATCGGCGATGTGTGCTCGTCGAGAAGCGAAAAGTAGTTAGGTGTTATGCTACCGTCGGACGGGCAGCACACGTACGGTCGCCGCGACGGGCTAATGCGGGCTGCGCCCTGCGCAGGCGGTGTGCGCGCCGGTGTTCCCCCTGCTGGAGGTGAAGCCGCCGCTGGTGGGCGCGCTGCCGCCGCACCACCTGCTGCCCGCGCCGCCGCTGCACGAACACCACCTCGTGAGTGCGCCGCCTCCGCGGCCGAGTCCTCCGCCCGACCACCCTCCTCATAGAGACCCGCCACACGCCGAGACTCCACGTTCCACCAGATTTGGTTGTGCTCCTCTTGGATTTTTCGAATACGAGAGTTGATGATGAGATACCTGTCTTGTAGTGTACTATGAACTATGACGCGGAAAGTAGACTAAAGAACTAAAATATTTGGTATCATTCCGTAGTCCCATATGTCTTGATATGGCACGATCGACGACTTTAAGTGTACGATTTCTGCTGCACACTAGATTTTAATGACAATAGTAACCAACCAAGTTTGGTGGTCGAATTTGGTTTCTTAAAATGACACCTGGCCGTAGGTAGCAGATTCATCGTCACGACGAATTCGAAGGACGATCCAAAACCGTTTTTTCATTATTATTTTTCTAATTGTTCTGAATGTACTTTGTGACGATGGGCCGCAACGCCAGGTGTTTCTGTCGCATCTTCTCTAAAACCTTGTGGAACTGAAACTTGAACTTTCGGAATGCTCGATTGGACGTTTCTTGTGGTAGACCCCTCTCCCGAACCGACTCTCGGCCCAGCATTTTCTAACCTTTTTCTTCACCAGTAGCCTAAGATTGTAAGAATTTCTCTATACTATTTCTCTATGTACGGTAAAAAAAATGTTAGCAAATGTTGTAAAAATCCGTGTAAATGAATGTGGCGTATAAATTTGCGGCGTAATTAGACTCGAACAGTTCTGATTATAATTGCAAATGTATCTCTATGAGGTTGTGTGATTACGGAGTGACATTATGTGATTGGTGCTGCCCCAGAATCCCTTAAATTGGTTTGGATGTGTGGTGTCGAATCCCCTTTAGTTGCAGATTATTAACAATGTAAATACATAGACTAGACCCCGGTGATGTGGAATGTAGGTATGAATTTTATTTTGCGTTGTAATCTCCCTTACGCTTGTGACTCATTTCGATCCCCTTATCATAAGTGCACGTTCCAGACGAATCTTAATTTTGTTGTTTAGACCCCGTATCCATAAGCGCTGGTCCTTAGAAATAGCTGTATCACATTAATTTATTAAGCAAATTGATCGAACGTGACACACGGGTCATTTAGAAACAAACACATTCGCAAAGCTTTATCTGTTTGTTTTCTGGCATCGCCGAGGTACCCTCGTACAGAAAACTCACGCACAGTGCATCGTTGCCGAAAAGTTTTCGACCACTCCCGTACTTGCACCTCTCCTTATTTTGCCTTTGCCTCTTCCAAATATTGTTTTAATTTTTTGTTTACTTGCGATATTTACCGTTGATTAACCATGGTATCGCATGGCTAACGTGACTCGTATAGTGTTCATAGAGTTCAATTTCAGATTTTAAATTAACAGGAAATATTTAAAGGTGCATTCTACTTGGGCAGCACCATCCAAGAACTCGCGAAGTGGATTCATGCTCGTGCTAAGGAAATTCGCAAATTTAACTTTTTTTTAAATATAAAGTAGCGTGAATTTGTCTTGCGAATTATCTTAGATTAAGTTATTCAAGGTTCTCACCCAGGTAACCCTATCCAGCGATCCCATCCCGGCAATGTCAGAGAAGAAAAACAAGCAGCTGGAGCTGAAATGAAAACGTTTTGCTGCAAATTTTACGATAAAACTATACGACAGCGAGCACTGCAAGCGCCATCAGCCTCATTTCCAATCAATAATTTTTTACATGGTGTTTGAATATCATCTCAAGTTCTACGATATAAAATATATATTGTTAAAGGTTGGAATGAAGACAAGGGTCGCTTAAGAGTTCTCGCGATATTCAAAAAGTTGCGCCTCGCTTCTTGTCACTCCAAAGTCTTCGATGCAGTCGTGGACACTCCGGCTGGGCCTTCGTTCGTACGCATTTTTAGTATTATTTTGTCTGCCTAAGAAACTTGTAATTATTTTGAGTACTGTACACATGAGCTAATAGCGACCGCGTCTCGGACGAGCGCTACCGCCATTTCTTAGGAGCGACAAAAAGTCGGGAACGGCATCGTGAATTATCATCCTAAAATGACACTTGAATAGTTTTATGTTGTGTTTTAGATGGGAGGCCTGGCCAAGTCGCCGCTGGCCGGCCTCGCGGCGCTCGGGCTCGGCGGCCTCGCGCCCACCAACACCGGGGGCCTCAACCCGGCAGGTATAGGCAAAAGCACGTATTCCCGATTTTTACCTTTTTTATTTTTAGTCTTATTTTTTCGTCGGTGGCTTATAGTTTTGGTGTATGTATTACATATTAATTGGTTTAATTTCTTTATGAATATAATATGAATCATTTTGTGTCAAAATAATGTGGAATGAAAACGTATGGGTATTAATAGGTGTAGGGTATTTTCTATTCAAATTACACTATGTGCTTGAACTATAAGCCACAGATTGAATAAACATAATTGTTTTTATTAATCACTAACATTGACGTCCCTTCTAATTTGTAGCTAATGTAGAATAGAAAAACTAAACCCTAACAATATTAACAGCACAGCTTATACTCAACTAAAATTATTGAGTAATCTGACTTTTTTAATTGAGCTTCAACTATGGATCGTTTTTTATATTAATTTCTACTATATACGTCTCCATTAATTGCAATGAAATAGTCAGATTTATTGTTGTTTCACTTATTTAATGTAAAATAACATACTTGCATAATTGAATGCAGCTTGCACTATGTCACAAAAGGTAGTTAGTATTTATGCTATATAATTAAAGTTTAACTGTACATAAAATTAATTACAAAAATATACTTCCGATAAATTATCTGTCATGCACTAGATATTGACAGATTGACACTCACCATTATTTTCTGCAGGCTGGACTTGACCAAACAAACATTTATTCAGCAAATAGGCCACAGGGACACTTTTACATTAAATAACTAAATACAATTACAAATATGGAATCAATTAAATATTCGATACTTTATTATATTAGAGATGTATACAGTCTCTAATTGTCGAATTACACAATAAAAAAATATCATAAAAAATACAAAAAACAAATACCTACTAAAATTCCTTAGAGATATAAAAGTATAAGTGTCAGAGATAAAGTATATATTTTTTTTACATTACCATTAATATATCCTTAGAGATGTAAAGTGTCTCCAAGGATAGAATTCTTATATAAATAATTAAAAGACATGAAATTAACAAACAGACAAGAACCGAATGAAGTGTCTCACGTTAATGCCACTCAAAAGTAAAGCTACATACTTATAACATGTAGCCCGTGTACCTAAGCTTAAACAGACCGGTCTCCACAAACAGCACCCGTTCACGAGTATGACGCGTATCTCAGCCAGCCGCCTCCCTCAACCTTCATTCGTGAATGTGGCGACTTTAGTAGATATAATATATATATATATATATAGATCAAATTTTATAAAAAATATTGATATGATAACTTTAAACTCCCTATTTGGTCGAATAAAAACATATGGCATAGGGAGGCCTATTTCTTTCTCTTTGCCTTAAAATCTATTACAGACTATAAAAGCAGTGTCAGGCAGGGAGACGTTTTTCATGGTTATGGAAGCCAATACGGGAGCAGCAAACACGACCACAAGCGCTACAGGTGTAGTGTGCCCGTGTCGAACAGATGACGCTTGCATCATTACTTGCGAGTGCCTTCAACCAGGCCTTTCTCTTAGACACACTGTATTCACGAGACTCCGTGATTCAAAAACGCAATTTTATATTATGCTTGTACTAAATTGTGTTTATTCATGTTAAGCAGCACTGGCAGCGTTGGCGGGCTCGCAGCTCCGCACGTCGAACCAGTCCCGCAACCAGCCCGCCACCAACCAGCAGTCGCACGAGATGACCGTGCCCAACGAGCTTATCGGGTGCATCATCGGCAAGGTACATTTGTTTAATGTTTTAAAATATTTTTTTCACTTCTCATCCTCGTAAAAGTTACATTTTAGTCGTGTGTAAGCGGCATAAAATTTGTTTGTTTATTTAGTCACCTGCAATAATTTACGGGTTAAATATATCGGTCAAACTGAGCAACTTTTATTATGGGACCATCCCCGAAATTGCGAACAATTAGCAAGCATGAAACAGCCAATTTTTTTCGCGATTTCGGGGTTGGTCTCATAGTAGAAGTTGCTCAGTATGACCTTATGATATTCACCCCGTAAATTATTGCACTCTGTATTATGACCCTTATTAACTTAGCAATAAAGTCCAAAATCTGCTATACGAACTGCCAGCCCCGCCGGAGGACTGTGTGTGTGGTAATACAATAACTAACAATAAGAAAATTTCGTGCTACAGCGGATAAAATTGGCGTTGTACGGCTTCATACATTCTGTTGTAATTCTGGTTGTCAAAAGTTGCACCGTACTCAGAAATCTCAGAACAGTCTAATCTCACTGTCAGACACGGGACACGATTTTTTTCTTAGACTACAAAATCAATAACTTTTATGATTGTTTTATAATTTCTGTGATCTGTTTTTTTAATAGGCTTCATTGTGTCCTTGCCGCCCAAATTCCCCGCCACTTTCCGCCACTCCAGATCTAGCTATCAAAATTATAATTAGGTATCTCAAACATTGGTTATCTTTCGCTAATGCGAGAAAGCTTTTAAACTACAAAAAATGCGTCCGCGCAATTGCAAATGCATGGATAACAGACAGTTGCAAACCCATTTTCAAGAAATATAATATTTTACCTTTAGCATGCATGTATATCAGAAAAGTTTGTCTGTTTGTCAAAACTAATAAGAAATATTTTAAGTTACGCTCTGATGTTTTTAAAGGAAATCAGCGAACACAGTACAAAAATCTGCTTTGTCAACTTCCCTGTCATGCTGACATTTATAAGCGTAATGCATGCAATATAATTATTGAAATTTATAAGCTTCCTGATAATATCAAATTATTGTATGATTTAGAATTTAAGACAAAATTAACGAGATAGCTTCAGGAACATTGTTTCTACTCTGTTAAGGAGTATCTGGACTTGTAAATAATTTTAATGCTGTCGATACTTATTCCTAAAATTTGCATGCCAAATGGCTGAATATTGTTACTCACTATTTATAAGGACACCTTTGTACATACGTATTCTTGCGAATAAATTATTCTATTCTATTCTATTCTATACCGTGATTACCGTGTACGTTCCACAGGGCGGCACCAAGATCGCCGAGATCCGCCAGATCTCGGGCGCCATGATCCGGATATCCAACTGCGAGGAGCGCGAGGGCGGCAGCACGGACCGCACCATCACCATCTCCGGCAACCCCGACTCCGTGGCGCTGGCTCAGTATCTCATCAACATGAGGTGAGGTAGCGGCTAGCGAGGCCCGACACTTGGCCGAAGATCATTTGTCGAACGAGTTATCGTCGAATGTTTTATGAGATTTGTCGAGACTGAGTTTTTTAGTCTATGGCTTCGTTTACGCGTACACGGATCCGATGTGTGAGCGAGACGGTGCACCGCACATTATATAGCGATGTCCCGTTTGCACACCGCCGCGGATCCGTGTCCGTGTGACCGAACCGCTATCTGTCTCGAAGCGGATGATTAAAAAAAGGCGTAGTGATTCTTCCGTGCTTACATTTTTTTTTTTTACTTATTGCGAAGAATCATTGATTGTGTAACAAATGTAAATAATATCCTGATAATTAATAAAGAAAACTGAAAATCAAGTAAAACCTTCGACGAAAATTTACATTCGATCAAAAGTTTAGTAGGTCAAACGAGGGTACACACACAAAACACACACTTGCCTTATCCTCTGCCTACCAAATGACTTACCTCTCCGTTTTGAGTCACGCCTGGCCCCTGAGAATCGATTATTTTGACATCCCACGATTATCCTCTAATTTATCTTTACCTTTTGACGGGTCGGCTCGATTTATACTTTTTGAAGGAGTTGATGTTAATTCAGTGAATCGTTACTATGTTCGTGAGGTTGGGTTGGTGAAACAAATCAGTAGCTTAATTGAAAATTATTAATTATCGTCATGTTACAAGCTTATAAAAGAGATCGCGGTCTCGCAGAGAATTGGGACAAGTTTCGTCACAATTTTTGAACGTCATGGATAAATATGAAATGTTTCGTCTCGCCGGTTCAAAGGCGTAATTGAATCTGTGTCGTATAGCAATACAAATTTGTCACAGATAAGGGAGCGATTAAAAGTCGAAATTACTGATTGATATTTAAATCAGTTAAAAAATTAACTTTTTTAATATCGTTGTTAAATTAGGGTAACAAATATTAATCTTTGACAAAAGTTTTGTACTGTTTTTTATTTATTTATTGAGTATGAAACTACGTAACTTGAAAATTAACTTTTATGCATATAATTATAATCTTATTGTAACTATTATTTGTAAAAAAAATCTCTATTTTTTTTGCGTGCTGCGGCAGTAACCATGGCTGGAACCATGCTGCTACCGCAGGTCGCGTTCAACTTTGTGTACTTCGGATGATAAAAGATAATACCTAGACTAAAAACTTAGAATTGTCCCGTGTGTGTGTGTGTGTAAGATTGTAATTGTTCTATAGGTACTATCAAAACAAAGTTTCACTAAATGCGTCAACACTAACTTCACCTCACGTAACCTTATCCTTTCTATATCCGATCGCGTCGAGCCGGCCCCGCTTGTCGCCTCACCCTTTACAAGTCCTGTCCCGCTCCCGCAGTGTGGAGCTTCAGAAGGCGAATCTAGAGGGCTCCGGCAGCGGCGGCGGCGGCGGCGCCGGCCCCAGCGCCAGCCCGCTGGCGTCGGCCATCCCGCTGGCGCAGCTGCTCAGCAAGACGGGCGCGCTGGGCGCGCTCAGCAGCCTGTCGGCGCTGGGCGGCCTCACCGACCTGCTGGCCGGCGCCGCGCCGCCGCCCGTGCAGACCACCGGCGTGCACCGCTCCCACAAACCCTTCAACCGCCGCAGCGACGACGAGACCCCCACCAAAACCTCCAAAGAGCGGAACAAATACAACCCCTATTAGAATGCCCGGTTTGGATCTCGTCGTTGCGGCTCGGTTGCACGCCAGGATTAGGATTGTTCGGCTTTAGGATAGCCGTCGGCGGTGTAGACGTTCGATTTTGAACTTAGTTTTTCGTTGTTGGATTCTAGGGTAAAATACCATATTACGGTTTTCAATAGAGAATATTACGCAAAACTCTGCGTTGGGGGCGCCCCTAGTGCAAACTGTAAACAATCCGCTCAATGCATCAATGTCATTCTTTCGTTACAAATAATCTGGAAAACTTGTTAAAAAACTGTTTAGGACATAGTATAAGTTACTCTATGGTTAACGGTTTGTGCCAGTGACTGCCTCTGGTGACAGAACATTGCACTTTCGCTTCAACTTTAGCGTCCTAGACAGTAAATTCAAATTACTGGCTATAAATCAATGCGCTGCAGCGTTAATTTAGTCGGTACATGCTGTAAACATGAAATGAAAAACTCAGTTTAAAACCGAATGTAGTCCATACGCTGGACTTTTCGTAGTCGATTTATTAGGGACGACGTGAAGCTTTCGAACTATTTGACTTAAATCACTCCAATATCAGACGTAACCGAGGTTACTAGAACTGACTAAATCATCAATCATTCGAGAATACGTCAATATTTAATTTATCTAAAGAACTAATATGTTCGCCACTGTATAGAAATATGTGTATAAAATCGGACTTCCCGAAACTAAATTCCAGAAATCATTATACGATTAGGTTAAGACGTGTCAAAATAATTTATACGTCACATAAGTTGGCTAACGGAGTTGATAATCATGTAATTATAACTAATTGACGATGACTGACATTCATGAAATTAACAATGGATGCGTTTCTTTACGATTCAATTCGTATTTTTTGCTTGTAAGTTTAATATTAGTTTTATCGTTTTAGGCTTCATAGTAATAACACAGATTATCTAATACTATTGCAGTCTAACATGAATGGAACATTAGTAACATGCATTGAACGGCGAAATCACTTTAAAAAATACATTACGTCACAGTCAACCATATAGTAATATATTGGGAACGTTTTATGAGTGGTGCCTGCTATAGTATTGCATAATCTTGATATGTTTTAAACCAAAACACACAGTTGCATTTACGAAATAACAATGTGGTTGTAAAGTAATCGGCAAACGTTCTTAGTTTATTTAAGATCCACTAATGGATTTAAAAGTACTCATAAGGTACAAATAGGGTTGTCTAGTCGAGTGATTATTTGATTATTTTCTTATGAAATCGGCTTATATTGTCAAAATTTAAAGTGTTCGCGTAAAAACATTCAACGTTCATTACTAATGTCATTTATTTACAAAAGGGTCCAGAATATTTGTGCCAGAACTCAAAACTGTATCATTGAAAAATTAAAGTGTATCGTTTTACAGTAAAATGTATATTTGCTTGATAAGCAGTTATTTGTGTAAGGATGCAAGGTGAGAAACTTCTTTACCAACTTCCGGACCGGCTTACCTGAAAACGACATTCATTGTCAACATTTCATTGACCACACCTACTGCTATTAGCTAAATTATTATAATTTATTGTCGTACCATATAATTAACAAAACACCGTTTTAAATGCTCAGCATTTTACTTCAGTTAGTTAAAAATTTCATTTACATGAATTTTATTCTTCGGGCCACATGATTTTCTCCGTTCGGAACATGGGTGAGAACGGTTTAAGTTCATGTTCCGTATGCCGCAACCATTAGTATTGGTAAAAAAATATAAAAGTGCTAAATTTTGGTATACTGCCTCGATAAACAATTAATCGTATGTAATTATGACAACTATCGATAACTAGGGATCGTGACAATAGTAGAAAATACATAGATGCTTAAATTATAATTATTCTATCGGAAATACAATGCTTCGCGTATGAAAGATTGTACATATTTCTATTTGAATAAATACAGGGTGTCTAGCAAAAACATCAAACTATACTTCAGAATTACTCGCTTTTAGATATTGGACTAATTAAACAACGTCGGATAGATTTTAAACATTTCCGGAAAGCAACAAAGTTTTTTGAGAAGTATTTTTGATGGGCATTGTATTGTATAGTTGTTTAAAACACGAAATCGTAATACTGTGTTGTTTTAGAATACACAACGTTTGGCTCGTTTGTTTGATACCTGTAGTTAAAGTTAGAAGACTTGTAGGTATATGGTGTCGTGTTACTGACTCTTGACATTGTAAACATTGCCATTCGAAGATTGCATCACTGCCACTCGGGACTGAAAGCGCTTTGCCATTTTCAACCGCGCGCGGCCGCGTTACGAGTAAAATTAAAACGAATTAATTGTAATCAGACACTTTTACTTTACGTTATTTCGTTAATATCTATTATTTTTTTACTTGACTACCTACGGCAAATCAAGGAGGAAGGGTGATGATCTTACGTTGGATAATTTACTGTCGTATGTTAGAACATACGACAACAACAACAACGAATATAAAAACAGATCTCACCTGTGCCGTACGCCTTTTAATAAATCTATACCCCACCCTAGTAGACCCTAGTGTCAAAACTATTCAAATTTTGATTCAAACGATAGTACTCAAAATAAAATAAAATAGATTTATTAAAAGGCGTACGGCACAGGTGAGATCTGTTTTTATATTGCCGATTAGTGGGTATCAAACACAGGTTGTTGTAGTACCAACTGGTATAAGGAACTTTAGTAAGTTAAGTTACATAGAAGTTAGGACTACTAATTGCAAAATAACTTAGTTTATAAATGATGGGAAAGCGCTTTTTTGTTTGGTGTTGATGTATATTCAGATGCGATGTAATTTGAATTTGTACAATGTTTAACTAAATTCTACAGTATTGTAGTTAGCGCTACTTCTGCGAATTTTGTCTCTATTGATACTTGCACAGTAGGTGGTAGATGTTGTGTATTTGTACCAGTGGGCGAGGTAAAGGCAAACAGATTCGCCTAGCAAAAGTAATTTGCCTTTACGCTGCCTTTCATTAGTTAGTGCAAAATTAAAATCGAGGTCCAATGGAGTGTTTGTACGGTACTTGTAATTCCGCCGCCGAGATCAGTTTTATTTGTAATGATAAATCATGTTATTTTTAAGGCACTTAATTAACGTTTTTCATATCGTTTCAGGAATTATATTACTCGCTAGAATCGTTAAGTAAAAGTGTATTGTTACAAGTACATATTTAATAAAAATAATAATAATGTACGTTAGTTTCCTTTCCCTTTGTCTACGCAGTTCTTATTAAGCGCAGGTAATGTTTCAAATGAACCGATTCTAAAGCCTCCTATTCAAGAACCCACGCCATTTTCCTGCCTACCCAGGCACCACATTCCCGTGATACCAAACGAAACCGCCGACCGCCCACGAGTACCTCTCCTCAGCTCACTGGATCCGATGTCCCGGTAAGATGTTTCCTTTACATTTTAATTTACGTCCTAGAATATCCAGTCACATTGGGGTAACATCATATGGCATGTTTATAATTTTTGGAAATACGAATTTCTCTGCCCTGATTTGTTTCCTCTTATTCCATTTCCAAGCGATCCATAATGATTTATCACATTCATTTTAGCATTCATCTTTTTAATGTAACCGTCTGATTCTTCTAATATACATTATCTTAAACTTAAGATTCGTGTAGTTATGGAATTGTATTTTGAATTCACCTGTACACTGTTGGTTGAAGCAAGTTGATGAATTTAGTTAGTATCGCGGGTTTCGTTCGGCGCGCTAAAGGTGCGGTGGTGTATTGCAGGATCACGATGGAGACGGCGGGGCTGCCGCTGCCCGGCTACCACTACATCGCTCCGAACCACATCGTGAAAGCGCCGATCCATTGAGCGGGGCTCCTCGGCCAGGCGTCCGTCGCGTGCAAGCTGTACACCGACCGCGCGTACTACCTCCAGCCGCAGTACGGGACACTGGCTCCGATATATTTCTTCAAGTGAGTGCGAAGACCAAAATGAATCTCTAAAATGAGAGGGGAAGCAATTGGCAAAACTAGATACCTAGCTGAACGTATGTTTACATTTGTTACGAGTTTATAAGTATTTTAGATATTCTTATATTTATTCTCCACTGTATTTAATTAATTGTTCGGAGAGATCGGTCAAGTAATCGATTATGAAAGGTCGGCGTAATTTTGGCAGCCAAAAAATGTAAGCGACTGACGTTAAAAATTGTGAGTAATCCGTGAGCAGCGACGAAGACACAAAGCACTTATTTTATAGCGAACGATTGGTATTTGGTTTTAACTTCACTGGAGCTCGCTGGTCACGGATTATTAATTTATTATTATAATAACAATGTATGCAACAGGATTTAGCTAAGCTGATCGAATTTACTATGGAGTTAAGCGGTCGAGTATTTGAATTATATGTTGAATTTAATTTTGTTATGATCAGTACTGACCACAAATAAATAAAATGTTCAAAGTACGTTTAGTCGAGCGTCGGCGTATAGTAGGCGTAGAGCGTTATCGACCTCGGACCCGCTGACGTAGCGTAGCGTTAGATTAGCGAACAGAGTGAGAGGGTTAAAGACAATATTTGTACATATATAATCGTAATGACCTGGAAATTAGGTATTACAGTAACTGTTGCGCCGCTCGGGCGCGGCGCGGCGATACGAAACCGATGGGATCAAATCCTTTAAGAAACTTACATTAAAAGCGGAGATAGAGGTGAAGGAACATTCAGCACATCATGTAGAGTCGTCTTCGATTACAATCAGACGTTAGGTTTATAAAAATAGAGTTGTTAAATGTGATAGTCTTCTAATTTTATTTTACATTTGAATTACTAAGATCTCTGAAACACATCAGCAATGTGTGCATCGGCTACCCGAAAAATTAAGTCGAATAAATAATATTGGTCTAGGGATCAAAGCCAAAGATTGTTAAAGTTTGTTTAACATTAATATTGTTGTGGATTTATGATAAATTATTCTGAGAGTATGTAGTTAATGTTTAAAATGTAACGTATGAAAGTTAATTTGAATTATTTTATCACCCTCTCCAGACTGCTCATCGTATTTAGTCCTAGATCAATATAGATAGTCCTGTGGTAATCGACATATTTCCAAAAAAGTAAAAAAAAAAAAAACTTAGGATAATTTAGGTTAAGGTAAGTATAGGACCAGTGTAACATCATGCTTTCCAATGATTTTTCTGTCTTCACAGAAATAAACAAATTGTGTGCCACAAGAAAACAAAAATGCAGTGCCAACGTTTTAATTTGAACTTGTATTTCGTACGTAAATAAGCAATATGGTATAAGTTAATTATAGGCGAACAGTCAGTTTTAAATACGTTTTAATAATTAAAGTGTCAAGTTAAAGCAAATATTTACAAATGTATCCACACACTATTAATTTAGCATCGTAGGGAATAAGATTCACAATTTATTAGATTTACAATATAGACTCGAAACATATCCCAATAACATATTTTCCCTATGTCTTCCCCTTCAGTATTTCAGTAATTAATTATAAAAATTAATAATGAATGATTGTGCCAAAGTTGTGACTAAAATTTTATGTATGGATTTGAATGTGGCGGTATAGTACTGATAAAATAAGAACATTATCATTTTGTTGATATAACGGTTATGCTAGTCAACCTGTTCTGATGAAAAAGACATTTTAAATTTTATATATTCTAGTCAAAATTATTTCATTATTTTTTGTGTTCCTCTAAAATTCTCTATTCTGTGTGGGATTGCTTGAAGTAAATTAAACTAGCAATAATTTTTTTGATAAAATCAATTATATTATAGGTGTAATGAGTCGCAATTAAGACAATGTATAGAGCTTTGTACATTAAGTACCACACAGATATTAATAGGATAAATAGGTAGTAATAGCTCTGGAAAGAGAAGGTTGAGAAAAGACGTAAAGTTAATAAAGAGAAGAGATTTTATAGCTGTGATTAAAATTGGGAGTGTACTTTTGTGCAAATGTCAGCGTCAGGCGTGCTGTGGCGTCGATGGAGGGATGCAGGTGTAGGGTTAGTGCACCGCGTGTAGTAGCACGGCCGCCGAACCGGCAACTTGCACGCTTTTACGAGCATTGTTTTGTGAGTCGAGGCTAGTCTTGGTTGGAACTCGAGTCGTATGAGACACATATACATTTTAAAAGGTATATTAAAAACAGAAGAAAATTGTCTCTATTAAAGTGCTGTATTTTAAAACAACCAGATTTTAAAATTGAAAAATATTCTAGTGTGCTCTGAAATGGACTCGCGTATCTGTCTAATACCGAAATCGAGTCTTAAAGGAGACGTCTAAAAATACTCGAGTCTTAGCCAATACTAGCCGAGGCAGCCGACCGGTTCGCAGCACTGGCAGACTGTCAATAACGTTTATTCTGAATAATGCAAATTTAAGAGCAATTAGAAAATAACGTTGATATATCGTTGTATTGTATACATTCAGTTTCTATTAATCAAGTACTAAATATTATTTTATACTCATTAGTATAATAATTGTCGTTCATTATTGTTGTTGTTATTTTAATTTGCTCAATTTTAAACTTGTAAGCATAGGATCAATATGATATCATAATTTAAGTTGTTTCGTTGGTCTGTTAGCATTTGTATGTGCAAAATTTATTTCTAAGTTTTTACTTTTTTATGTGTATACTGTAGGGGCAGAATTTTCTTATTCAAAAAACAAATGATGCGTATGCAATGGAATGAATTAAGATATGTATAAAATCTTTCAAAAAGTATATGTTTCTGCCCCTGCTAGTTGCAGGTTGCTTAGCCAAAAACATTATTATTGTTAAATCAATAACTTATCATAATGCCATATCAAATAAACAAAGATACTTAATATGTGTTTATGCAGCAAACAGTACACTGTTACAGGTTCTAAAAAATCTCTTTCTGGTTTGATTGCGTGTGCTTCGCAGCTGAAGCACACTTAAACTAAAAGTTGGTGCCTTTTGTTCATAGGTTTCGCTTGAATATGTTACTGAATTCAGTTAAAGTTATAACTTAGCCTTTATTGACAGGGTCCGACAGCGCTGTATTATAGTGTATTAAACTAATAAAATTCAATTTTAGCAAATATTTATAAATGTAATAGCAAATTTCCTTTAAATATTCGTGTTAGCACCTGTATTTTGAATTTAAAATGCACCATTTTCAAAATACCCTCTTATATGGCTACTAGGATTATTTGGTTGTAAGATATTGCCAAGAAATATTTACAATGCATGTTGTGCATCGCAGAGGGATCGTCTAACATGTAAAGTGCAATGCTATTATTGGATATTTTGCTAGTTACTTGTAAAATCTAATCCGCATACAGGTCTGAGACGTTTGGGTAAAAAGGGTTGTGTGATTTGTTATGGATTTACAAAATTCAATATTATATTACTTCAATCCCCTTTAGACTCCTGGGTCGACCTAAAGGATTACATAAGAGGATGTTTATCTTATTACTATACTAAATAATACACCAGGGTAATAATAATACATAACTGCACTTCTCTTCCACAAGCGTTCAAACGGGACATAATTATAGTTCAAATGCTTAAAGATCTATTCTATAACAACTTGAACATTGCTTTAAATCTTTATTGAACAGAGAAAATGGGAAATAAAATGAATACCAGATGTATCCTTCGATATAATGGTGAAAGGCATAGTCTTATAGCGTATACGATCAGAAGTATGCATGTAAAAATGTGAATAATATGATTTAACCTTGGACAGATTCCATGTGCATTACATGGTTTGTATGGGCTATGCCGACATCTGTTTTCAGTGTACTCTTTTAGTATTAATGCTAATGGTATTGACTGAGTATAATTAAGAAAATCAAAAAATGCCAAATAATCCATCTCGTTCTGCAATTCGAGTAAGCATTTAATTTGTTATGTCACCAATGTCGTGAAAACACTGTAAATCGTTCGAAATAGAAAAGTCGAGGCGTAGCTCCACGGAAACCATGCGCTGCCGACTTGAATAATGAGAGTTTTCAGAAAGCATATGTGCTGTAATTGCGAAGTTCGACCGTACCATTCGATTTTGCATTAAACGATGAACAGAGATAAAATAATTACTGAAATCGGAATTCGCTTAGACGTCTGAATAGCCCCAATTTTGTTGCCAGTAACTTTAAACATTTCACTGCATGAGTGTGGTCACATCCTGCATTGATATTAAACGGCATTGGTCGCTCTCTGTAAAACAGTGGCTTAGGCCCGACGCACAGCCGCCCACACCAAGATGGTGAATGACCGCCTTACACGGTGGGACGCGAACCGACTCAGCCTTCAAAGCAGAAATGCGGGCAAGACCTCTCATGCCATCCCACAGGGAGGGTATCGGACGATTTTCAGTTCAGTTCTGTGAAACTAAGAGGTTTATGTATCTATTGAAATCTCTATCATTTTTGCAATAAGTATTCGAGTTTGTCGAACTTCAATCTTTTGCTGTTGTATTAGCCCTGGTTTTAGTAAACTTATTACCGGACTTCAAAAAACTCTCATTAACGGACGATATGACTAGTGTTAACATGCCTGGTAGAAAGGTAAACATATCTCACACAAACAGGTGTAGGTAGTGAAGGTAGACCGGGACACGAGTGTTCCGCTCTTGCCAGTTAGATGTTCACTCTTTAACTTCGTATCACTGTATTTGTCGACATATCTAATCGTTTTGTGAATTGTTAATAAATTTTAATGTACTTACGGTTACAGTATACTGTCATGAGGTTAATTTCAATATAAAAGTTTGTTTCATTATGTTAATTCAATAAAGTGTGTAAATATTATTGACTTTCATTGCCTACTATTTGTACACAATATTGACCCATACCTGACTTATGATGAATAACATTTTTTTTTTGTCTTAAATACTCGCCACTGTGCACACTATGCAACGAGGGGGGTAAGTGAAATTTTGGATACGAGGGAATTAAAGATCCGAGTTTGCAATATTCTTACCCCCGGAGTTACAATGTTTTTCATTACACTTGCGAAGAAAAAACTAAATTTTAAGCGAAATAATTCTTAAATATTGTGACATCAAACTTTTGTCCGCCATTTTGTAATTTCTCGACAGGTTAGGCATCGAAGGCACAACCCTATTTGGCATTCAGTCACGATTAAAAAATATTCTAACCGGTTGTTAAATTATGTAATCAAATTAAATAATTTTAAACATAAACAAAAATATTAAATTAAAAACGTCAGTATTTTAAAAGTAAAACTCGTTTATGCTACCTACTTGGTTTGTATGAATAAGTGACATAATTTAAGAAAAAAGCTATATCTCCCTAGGGAGTTATAGCTTTTTTCACAATCCATAACTCCCGAGGGAACAAAATAGGCCTTTGTCCTTCAGTACACCTGCATGGAATAAGATCTTTTCGAGCAAGTGTGATGAAAAATTATTAACGTAGTTCGAAATAGACTTTGGAGGACACCGTAGTACAGTCAAGGTATTAAATATCGATACGGACAAAGTGCCATAAATATGTACACACTACCTTAATGTATGGGCAATAAGGGCGTGTATACATATTTTTGGCACTTTGTCCGTGCCGATATTTAATACCTTGACTGTACATAAATTATAAGGGTAACGTATATCTACCACATGATGCAAGTTTACAACGGTAAACCCGGTACATTTACCATGAAGTAAAAACTATGAGTTCACTAGATGGCGCTGTGATACAAGCTATGTGATGTGATGTTATTAACAGGTAACGAGGATTCGTAGCCTTGTTAAGAGCCCATTAACGTGCTCACTAGCGCCACTGGAAAATAATTATGATTGTTTAAATTTAACGTTTTTACGTTGCTGGATTCGTCGATCGATGACCTCAAAACAAAAACGGCCGTTTTAACTTTGGACGCCTAGATTGACGAATCCAGCAACGTAATAGTACATTACGATACAAGTGCGAAAAATAGGAAATTCGAAACGAGTGGCGATAAATTAAAACACGACCGAAGGGAGTGTTTTAAATCGACACGAGTTGCGAATTACCTATTCGCACATGTATCGTACAACGTTTTACAGTACATATGGCCCTTTAAATGTTCGACACAGTAACGTAATATGCTACTTCTCGCACTAGTGCTATAAAGTAGCCCCATATGTACTATAAATACTATTATGATGTATTCAAAAGGTACTTATATACAAAATACAGTACGTAGCGGCCCCCTTTTTTAAATATCTATCGTTAAATTTGAATAATCACAATTATTTAGCAGTGGCGCTAGTGAGCACGTTGGTGGGCTCTTAACCCTTTTTCAAACCGCACCAATCTACAAATTTTATCGAAAAATCCAAATTTAGTCCAGTATTGATGATTCATTTGAAGACAAGTCAACAAAAGTCCAATTTAATTTGAACCTTAAATCAAATTGCTAAGGTTTAAATTCTATTTGCGAGTGTTTATGTTCGATAATCGCCTAATACTATGCCTGGAAAAGGATTACTTTAAAAATGGAAAGGGTTTTTTATTTCATAGATCGTTTCTTTACAATGGCACCATTATTTCTTACATAGCTAAATTGGCTTATATGGTAAGCCAACGAGTCTACTGACCTCTTGTTACTTGAACCAAAAAGAATTTGAAATATAGGTGCCACAGTAAATTTACTGCTATCTTTCGACACATGATTAAAACTTTTAGAACGCCATTTGACTTTGATCCTTGTTCCTTATAATTTCACTGATTTGTGTTAAATATGAAAAAGTGGCGCCATTTACTAGGTCAAAGGTATGGCAGTATCGTTTCGAGCGATGGCGCCACATCCTTTAGCCGATGCCCGGTAAGATGGCGCCACTTTTTAGGGTTCCGTAGTCAACTAGGAACCCTTATAGTTTCGCCATGTCCGTCTGTCTGTCCGAGGCTTTGCTCCGTGGTCGTTAGTGCTAGAAAGCTGAAATTCGGCATGGATATATAAATCAATAAAGCCGACAAAGTCGTACATTAAAATATAAAAATTTAATTTTTTTGAGGGTACCTCCCCTACACGTAAAGTAGGGGTGAATTTTTATTTTTTGCTTCAACCCTACAGTGTGGGGTATCGTTGAAAAGGCCTTTCTAAACTAATGGGGGTCTTTAACAAACATTTTTTGATAAAGTGAATATATTCGGAGATAATCGCTCCGAAAGAGAAAAAAAATCGTGGAAGTAGAGCTTAAGAAAGACATTAAATGAAAACTATAGCGGACATGATCAGTTTAGCTGTTTTTGAGTTATCGCAAAAAGTTTCTCCCATAGTAAAAAGACTTACTTTAGACTGATTATGAAAATTTGCCCATTTGTTTAACTCGCGTAAAAGGTACCGTTTCATCCCTTGGTTAACAATTTACTATACTTTAAGCTCCAGTTTAGCTTATTGTGACGGAAGAGTAACTACGGAACCCTACACTGAGCGTGGTCCGACATGCTCTGGGCCGGTTTTTTGATGTTAACACATATCAGTGAAAGAATAAGGATCAAAGTCAAATGGAGTTCCAAAGGTTCCAAAAGTTATAAATGAACTCACGGCCTCTGGAGTCCAAGTCTTACCCAAGACAGTAATTTTTCCACTTTTAATTTATTCTAAGCTTAATAGCATCGTTCGCAGACGTTTCTGCTTGTTAAAAATTAATTTATAATCATCTGTCGAAAGATGGCAGTAAATTTACTGTTGCTACAAATTTTTCTTTGACAACCCACCTCTACTTCAAATTCTCTTTACTTCAACTATGGAAGGTAGAGGTAAGGAATGGAATCTCTATGTACCAAAAAGTGTCATGAGAAAACCTTAAATAGGTGGCCCTACAATACCTAGAATACTTGAAAAAAAAAACAAATCATAGACAGCGCACTTCACTCCGTCAATAACGCCTAGGTTTTTAGCTACTCTAGCGCTACTCTGGAGAGATTTGGAACTATTATTTATAGCTGACAGCTGGACACTTGCAACAGTTCTAACATAAGAAATTTCACTCCTTTTAATTCCACACTCCATAGCTTGAACGAACAGCGGTCTTCCTTTTGCCACAGAATAAGTACCGTACAGAAAACCTACTACCGTGCAGAAAAGAAGGTTCCTATTCCTACAAAACCGTAGTTTGACAGCGATTCAGGGACGAATCATGCTGTCCCTTAAAGGAACAGTTTCACCTCCCTGCTTTTGTTGGCTATAGGCGACATCTGTCGAAAAATATGGCATACTTTCTGTTAATAAGCTTAAAGCCTGTTTCAACTAATATGGCTCACAAGATGGAGTGGCAATCGTGAAAAAAATAACACTACTTATAACAAAGACAGACCTTTATTTTGTTCAAAAAGAAACTTACAAATTAAGCGCTTGATAATAAAAGCAATCTATGCATAGCTTGCGTAGTAGGTACTCTGAACGTAGTGCCTACCTACTTACCTTATGTAGAATGGGATCGACAAAATATCTATATATACCTGATATAAATTTAGTCGGTACCCTTTTACATTATGATATTTATAAAATAAATTAGTTCTCACAAATAAAAGTACCTATGCCTTCCGTGAACCTTACTGAATGTAATTTTAAATTTTAATAATACTTAATAAAACCCGTCAATAATTATATGGTCACAAATTATGAAGACAAAATCCTTCCAAAGTGATGCAAAATCAGGCACTTATTTAGGTAAGTGTACATAGGTAATTGATTTGCATAATTATGAAAGATTAGCTCGCTTTATACTCGGAGCTCGGTTACACGCGATGTCTAACAGCTTGACCTGCGAGTTGCGACGCTTTGTTATCGACTTTCCGTCTAGTTACTATTCTATAGAGTAATTGAAGCGGCGCGGAGTTGTGCTGACGGTACGTCTAGGTCGTATGAATAGCGCTTGGATGTTTAGCTAGAGTTGTCGCTAATAGTGTCCCCGTTGAGGGATGTTGACTTGTGAGGAGTGAAAAGTTTTATGACGGTAGCGATGGCGGCGGGCGGGCGGCGCGCCGTAGGGCGCATGCCCGCCACTGCGCCACTATCGGTGCGCTGCCCCCTGGCGGCTCGCACCGCAGTGAATTGCGTAACAAAGCACACTCGCCTTCAAACGCTACGCCGAAAACTTTCGTCCCGTCCGCGCTCGCGGATTGTACGGGCGCAAAACGACTTAACTTTCCCGCGGCGCGCTTTTCCGAACCAACGCGAAAATTTCAAGAAACTCACCCATATTTTCAGTACACCCAGGATTTCGCTTGCGGCTTTTGTTTTTTTAAGTTTTTCAAGTTGTTAAAGTTGACTGTAAGCGGAAAGTGGAAAAGCATTGTGCGGCAATTTAAACAGTGTAATCGTTACGTGTTGTGTTTAATTGGTTATCATTTGTTTTAGTTTGCTTGTTTTGTTTAATTTGGCGAGTGGTAGAAGCCGCCGGTGGCAGCGCTGGTGGGGAATCGATACCGACTGCGGTGGGAGCGGCGAAAGGTAAATTTTATTAGCTCATTGTTTACCAATAAAATGAAACTGTAGTCTATAGTATATGCTTACTGTTAACAAAAGAAATTGGAAGTAACTTCAAATAAGTTGCCTTCAACAATGAAAAGTTTTATGTGTCATAACTTATTTTGAACTAAGTATAAAAAATTTTTTTTTTATTAAAATACGATCGCATAAAAAGCACCAATAACTTTTATTACCTAACGTAAAGTAATGTAGCCTGAAATGTACCTAGCCGTAGATTTAGTACCGTGTGCTATTTTCCTATCTTCGGACAAACAAAACTTATAAAGTGCCTGAATAAAATGTTTTACTGAGGCGGTTAAATTAAAATAAACCGTAAAATATATCTCTTATGAAATGTTTGTGTAAGTCTTACAGCTTACATAACTTAACTGAAAGTGGTTTTCCAAATTTGGGATCCAGCCAAACGGATGACGTAGGTACATAGTATCCACAGGAAACTAGGTCAAATAAATGGGCTAACACTAACATTTTTACGTTGTACGCAAACTTGTCTGAAATGCCTACTGGAATAGTACTTTAATTAATAAGTATGAATCAGCGTCTAGCGTGCGTAGGCCCCACAGTCGTTTAGCCTGAAAAAGACATTTTTACCAACTATTTTGTGTGAATTTTACAATAGTAGATAATGCTTATAGTGGCATTAAGTCCGTCTCTTGTACTATGCAATGTTTATGTGCAATAAAGTTTAAAATAAATAAATAATTAAAGTACCTAAAAGTTAAGCTCACCTTTTTAACACTATCTTAATTCAGACACTATATAGACGATAGAAAAACTACCTAACTACATTGGAGTAGCTATTTTCGAAATTAACCGCCTCTAAGACGAAAGTGGAGGACCCGCGCGAAATCTCTTTTTCATACATTCAAACGTAGTCCTCATTTTCCTCTCTGGATATTAACATAGTTGAAAATATTTCGACATATTTTTTTTTTATATAGACCATAGCTATGCCCCCTACGTTTGATTTTTTTCAAATTTTTAATTATTATAAGAGTTAGGAGCATTTAAAAATTGTGTATGAAATCGGTTTTTCGCTTCTAATTTTTACAATAATCAGTAAATCGAAAAAAGTCAAACGTCGAAGTATGGCTACGGTTAATATTCTTCAAAGTGAAAATATTTTCCGTTATATCAATATCCAATAAAGAGTATTGTATTGTATCCAGAGAGGAAAATAGGGACTATTTTTGTATAGGGAAACGGCCGTCCCATTTCCTCTTAACGGGTGATTAAAAAAATGAGAATGATTTTCTGTAGATTTATAAACAAAAGTATCTACATAAACAAAAATCCTGTTAACATAGGGACTATATATGTTTGTATAGGGAAACGGCCGTCCCATTTCCTCTTAACGGGTGATTAAAAAAATGAGAATGATTTTCTGTAGACTTATAAACAAAAGTATCTACATAAACAAAAATGCTGTTAATTAAGTTGTTGCTAGTTCTTTTGAGATTCTTGAATTTCAAATGTTTTATTTTTTTTCAAACATTTGCTTTTGTTAGAATGGAGTCGCAACAAGAAACTCTGCGAAAACGTGTTGTACATTGCAATCCTGTGGTGAATGTAAATCTTTCCTCACCTAATTGCAAAGGTTACGCCTAACCCCGCAGCCAACCCTCGTCAATTAATTATCTCCCCATAGCAAGAACTAGCTCTCAGAATCCCGCCGTGAAGGATTTCAACAAAACTTCTAATTGCACACTCGTAATGCTTGTTAGACCACAAAAACGGAAGAAATTGTTTTACTCTGATTGTTGTCCTATTTTTATTCTCTACAAGAGCAGAGGTCAGATTTGATTACTGAAAAGAAAAATATTTTTTGATCCTCTTATTTATGTTATACATATTGAATATTACATACCAATTGGATCTTGAAAAAGAAATAAGCGTAAAACTCAATATATACGAGTAATACGCGTTGGCAATATCGCATTTTACTTATAAGTAAGGAAAATCAATTAGTAATCATTCTAAAAGCTAGCCTAGATTAGTTTTTATAATGTTAATAATGTGTCTATTAAAGTATATTATGTTCTCGCTGCTGAGGTAAAAAGTTGCACGTGTCACGCGATACCAAAGTTACGTTCAAAAGACACAATATAGAGGTTTTCGCTTCGCTCAAAATTCTAAATAAAAATCCTGAACGTAGCGAGTCTGCCTTAGTTCTGAAAATCAGGATATGCAGCACGCAGCACAAGCCAACCGCTTTCTCATGTTGCAAAAATAACAAATCTTTAGATTTTCTTCAAATCGGTTGTTATTTTTGCTCTTGAGCTGACTTGAGGCACTGAACGGTACAAAAAGCCTAGTAATCAAAGAAAGACCTTGTTTACACCACGACCAACGACAATAAATCACATGTATCAAACGAAACTGTCAACACTTGCCATTTGTTTTGTAAGAGGTCATTTTTCTTCAAGCTCAGTGCTAATATACCTAACAATAAGATAAGTGGGTCATTCTACTTTTTACAGCAGGTGTTTGTGTACCCAGAAGAAAGTATTTGATTTTTATATTAGTAAATTATGTATTTTTTAATTGTATATCAATATAAAGCACATTTTAGTGCCACACTAACGATGCCTTGTAACCAAAGTAAAAAATATTTTATCTATTTTTATATTTTAGGGTTCCGTACCCAAAGGGTAAAACGGGACCCTATTATCCGTCCGTCCGTCTGTCACCAGGCTGTATCTCAAGTACCGTGGTAGTTAGACAGTTGAAATTTTCACTGTTAATGTATTTCTGTTTCCGCTTTATCAACAAATACTAAAAAGTACGGAACCCTCGGTGGGCGAGTCCGACTCGCACTTGTGCGGTTTTTTTTTAATAATTAACAAAGTTGTCATTATGAGTAAAATGGCAGGGACGGTAACATATGTAGTTGTATGTTTGCAAACTACAAGCAAAAAAAAAAGCCAAGGGTCAAATATTGAGGCCTATTCTGTGCTTATCATGTTTTAGTAGCTAGTGTGCCTAAGTTAAATAATCGCAAAAACCTGCAGTAATAAGTAGAATGACCCAAGTAAAGTTTCCAGTGTTAAGATAATTTGTAGATTTTAAAACGATAGATTCATTAAAAACTTGGGTGTGATAAATACGGGTGGGGCACTCAGGGACCGTTATCGGTCTTCAATTAATTTGAAATGAACGTCTCTTTATTGAAGATGTTTCTTTAATATTCTTAAATGATTAACTTGCCTATTTCACTTATCTATAAATAAATCACAAACGGAATAAGCTAATTTTAGTAGGTCTTGACTCTATTTTACAAGCTTTTGTTGAATTTAATAAAGGTATATGAATGTTTGGGTCAAATCTTGCAAGCTAAATTAGACCCACTTCTCATTATTCGATTGAGCTGAAACTTATATAAGTAATATGATAAGTAAGGGTCACAATGCAATATTAGATATGGTACTATCGAGCTGATTTAATGATGGGTATAGTTTTATAGCGTGTGATAAAACAACGCAACCTAATTGAGTTTGGGTTTGCTAGAATTGTCTGGATAAGTATTAGTTGCGTGAGGAAATAAAAGCTTGTACCTACAAAAAATTAAATTTTTGTCTAAATTTATTACTATGCTGTTAGAGAATGGTAGTGAGAATACTTTTGACGCTTAGTCTGATCCACTACTTTTGAGGCTGACTGTACCTCCTTGCTATATACCTACTTTGACTGTGATAGACGGTAGGCGTATATTTATACCACACGCCTTTTAGTGATCTATTGACCATTTAAATTGGGTACCAATTTCCACATTACTTTCGATGTAAATGACAGTAATCATTTGTCAGCTATGTAAGGATGACATGCAATTACCTTAATTGATGGCGGGTCAATATCTTTAATAAGGCGGTATCAGAATCATAACGAAAAGTTACGAGCCTAGTAAAGTTGTACGTGACTGCGGCACTGCTTATCATATTTGTAGGTAAGTATATACAGGGTGTTTATTCCGTCACCTGCAATAATCGGGGTGAATATATAGATCATATTGAGCCCCTTTTACTATGGGACCAATTCCGAACTCGCGAAAAAAAAATTTTACTCTCGTATAGAAAATGTCAAGGTCAGACAGCCAAAATGCATGAAACAGACACAAATTTTTTCGCGATTTCAGGATTGATTCCATAGTAAAGGTTGCTCATTGTAACCTACATATTTACTCCGTAAATTATTGCAGGTGACTAAATAAACACCCTGTTTAAATGTGTGCGTAGATAATGTTTCAAAAAATAATTAACTTTATACTTGACATAATGAGTTTTTGTATAACGTTACATTTATGTTTTCTTATGATCTACTTTGTATGGCTAATATTTAATATATGTACTTAAAGGATTATTTTATTAAGTAATTTTAATTTTATATTATTTAATCAAAATATATTCGCTTCTGCGAAGAGTCACAGTTCCAACCTTGTTTTTGCGAATTATATATTATCGATCGTAATACCTATTTTTGGCGCTAATCACGACACGTTGTCGTTGTGCCTCTACGAAGCAATTTCGCTACATACCATGAAACCTATGTAATCGGCTACGCCCGTAGCACACCGGTGAATGTGTTAAATTAAAAAAGCATTGGAAAAAAGTGGAAGTTTGCATGATAATGTATATCATATATTTTTTTTAGTTTTATCATTCTGTTATTTTAGAAGTTACAGAGGGGGCGGGGGGACACATTTTACCACTTTGGAAGTGTCTCTCGCGCAAACTATTCAGTTTAGAAAAAAATGATATTAGAAACCTCAATATCATTTTTGAAGACCTATCCATAGATACGCCACACGTATGGGTTTGATAAAAAAAATATAATTTTTTTAATTTTATGACGTATTAAAAAAACTACTTACTAAATCTCGTTCAAACCAATTTTCGGTGGAAGTTTGCATGGTAATGTACATTGTATATTTTTTTTAGGTTTATCATTCTCTTATTTTAGAAGTTACAGGGGGGGGGGGGACACATTTTACGACTTTGGAAGTGTCTCCCGCGCAAACTAGTCAGTTTAGGAAAAAAATATATTAGAAACCTCAATATCATTTTTGAAGACCTATCCATAGATACCCCACACGTATGGGTTTGATGAAATTTTTTTTTGAGTTGCAGTTCTAAGAATGGGGACCCCCCAAAATTTATTGGTTTTTTTTTCTATTTTTGTGTAAAAATCTTACCAAGTTTGAACAGTATAGTTCTTATAGTTTCGGAAAAAAATGGCTGTGACATAAACGGACAGACAGACGGACATGACGAATCTATAAGGGTTCCGTTTTTTGCCAATTGGCTACGGAACCCTAAAAAGGGACTCGCAAAGAGGAAGTACCAATATAGCCCTGATCACGGGATAACTCTATATCTTTTCATTTTTCCAAGCAAAATTCAAACAGATGTTCTCTTAAAATGGTTTATATTCCCATTGTGCGCGGAAAGCCCCGTAGCCGGAAGCTCGTTCCGACGGGATTAGTTCAAGCTTTCCGATGCTTTCAGAGCTGACTAACAATTGCTAATCATTTCCTACTTTGTTACCTCTATTACCCCGTTGAATTTCATGATGTTTCTGATAATGTTACCCCGTAATTAAGGGTAATTATAGCATTTATTATCAAGATTTATCGGCCCGATTTGAGCCTTAATGTACCTACGTCAAACAAAAACATCACTTTTGACACTTTATCCGATCCATATCGTATCTGGAGCAAATTTTTGACGTATATTAACATAAACAGAAACATTGTGTTGGACATAGGACTTATGGGTCCACTATAATTGTAATTTAATTTATGTAATTTTGTCCGATTTGTCTTATTGTTCGATAAACACTAAAAGTTAAAAAAATGTTTACTATCCAATTCCTTAACCTCTTCCGGTCCCATAATACGCGATGGTGCCGCCGCTATGATGTTTTTTCGCTATAGGTAGGGGGCAAAAAACGCTACGGGTGTAGCGCTGCGAGTCTAGTAATTTCCTATTGTTTTTATACTGAGGCAGGCGTTTTAAATTAAATAATCTACCTTAATCTCAATGCGTCCCTCTCAAATTAATTAAAGTAGAAGACTTATGTGAGATTACGCATGTGATGTATGAATACAATATGATACAAATACAGTTTGGATGCTCTAAAGAGGGTATATGTATGAAAATTGTTTGCACTAATATTGAAATCAAGTTAGATTAACATTTTGCACTTCTAAATAAGTCTGCAGTGAATGTCGTGGACCGTAAGGGACTTATCACACTTGCGATTTGCGAGCGAGTTGAAAGCGAAGCGAGCACGCAGCGAGTTCGCCGCGAGTGCGTAACGATCTCGCCGCGAGCGCGTAACGAGTTCGTCGCGAGTGCGTGGCGATTTCGCCGCGAGCGCGCAGCGAGTTCGCCGCGACTAGAAATGGGCCGCCGTGCTGTATATTCGTCAGCAAAATTCATTTCTACCCACTTTAGTTTATTTACTATCACGTTTATTATCTACGAGTGTCAGCGGAAGCATGTCATGTTGGATCACTTGTAACAATTCGTAAAATGTAAGTCTTGACATTCGCAGGTAGGAACGAAATTTTTTGGGATTATTTTTTATTCGTTTGCAAAACAGAACATAGTAGTCACTCTCTTACAGTCGATTAATTATAAATGGATCCTCCCAAAACCGTCTCTTCTGTCTTTGTTTTTGTTTCTTACGTCTCCGAAGCAATAAAGCTAACAGAAGTGTTTCCTCGTCGGAATCCATTTTGTAACTGACTGTCCAAGGCTCAGGTCACTATCAGCGATTTTCCCGCGAGTACGCTGCGAATTCGTTGCACGCTCGCGGCGAAATCGTCACGCACTCGGGGCGAACTCGTAACGTGCTCGCGGCGAAGTCGTTGCGTGCTCGCCTCGCTTTCAACTCGCTCGCAAATCGCAAGTGTGATAAGGCCCTAACCAATTCAATATCGACTGGCGCACGTCATGATTTTTATTTGGACTACCTTCGAGCTCGTAAAATGGGAATGGGAAATGGACGTATAATGGCTATCGGGCTTCGGACAACACTTTGATTAGCACTTCGTGTAATAGATAAGTACACATACATAATACTTACCTGTAGGTTATTCATTGCGGCCAATAGTTTTTTTTTTCACAATAATTCGATATTTTGTCAGTTATGTAGAAATTTACATAGAGCAATCAGATTCAATTCTACAAAAAAAAAATACTTTTTACCACACCAACTGGTAAAGGCTCTCTTGATTGTTCAAAAACGGATGAGAAAGTTGCATTATATCCACATGTGTGACAAAGTAATCTGATGCAAATGTTGAGTTGTTTCCTTATGTTAATGAATTTTGAATGATGAATATTTAATAAAGTTCTTTTGGATTTGATTTTGTTTGACATTTTACAGTTAGAATTTTCCTCGCGTTAGTGTGGTGAAATTATTGTGTTTCACTCTAGGGTAAGTTGTTGATCAGTGAAACACCACAAGTTCAAACCTTCCTATCTCTGTTGTTTTTAAAGTTATGAGTATGATATTTCGTACGAAGATAAACAATTTAGTTGGCTATCGTATAGAATTCTTGATTTCTACTTATCTTTAACAGTTTCTGTATTATAATCCTTTTTTTTTAAAATGAGTTTTGTTTCATTGTGTACTTATGCATGTTTTCAATGAAACACTCCAATTTTTACAGTGAAACAAATGTAATAATATTAGTCTACCTTGAAACATCGTTAATAAACGTTGAAACAGTGTTATAAATACATGACATTAATACATATATGCTTTAAATCAATTAATGAGAAAGGAACGGAAAAAATAGTGGTACCCTGAAATTGGTTATTTAAGAGGTTTCCGACATATGGAATGCTTATAAGATTGCCGAAATATATAAGAACGAAAGACTTGTATCATTGTACACAACTAAAGTTTCATTGTGAATCGAGAATCTGGTCGGCGCGTACGGCATGCTGCAAGAAAGGTACGCCTTTTATGTCCACGGAGCATGATTGCCAACTAGGTGGGCCCGGGAGGGTTTTGAGCATCTCTATGCTTGCTATCATACACTTTCTGGCAACATAGTGTTTTATAAATATCGTGAAGTTTCATTGTGTACGACTGTTTTAATGTTAGACATGTGACCTTAAACCTTGCCATCAATGAAACATTCAACATATAAACCATCCTATATCAGTCGTTGCTAAAGTTAAATATCTTATATGTTGCCATAGGATAGACAAATTATCATAAACTTTCATGGTATTTTACTTTCACAAATTTCGCATAAATTCTTTAATTATTTAAAAAAATAATGGTTTTGTTTCATTATGTACTGGAACTTGGTATTCAGTGAAACACCTGGACTGTTACAATGCCGTTTCATTGTCAACAAAAAATGGCATTGGTAATCAACAGTGAAACAATGCTATACGGCCAAGTAGGTTGATCATTTAGATAAAAGTGTAGAAAAAAAAACAAAAGTAGAATGGTCAAAAACAAATTATGAAAGAAATGAAATTTCGGTTATTAATCGGTTTGTGGATCCGCAAAACCGGTTATTAACCGAGCCTAAAAATCTCAGTTACCGGTTTTCGATTAACCGGTTTCTAATCCCTAGTTGGCAGCCAACGCTCTACTGCCCTCTACTGCATGGTATAGGTTTTTAATAACCACTCTATAAAACATTGACTACTCCGCCTTTTGCAAGGCAATGTATGGAGGTGGTTTCCAGATTATTGGCATAAAACGAATTTGTTAAACAATTCTTGAAATGAACATATTCACAAAAACAACTTAAAAACCAATCTAAAATAATTTTATAAAAATGGTAACCTATTGCAATTTATGACTTGGTCTACAATTCTACATAATACATAATGGTACATAATATACAATGAAACACGAGACATGATTCATTGTACACTATTGTAAAAATGGAAACTTGTTGCAATTTCTCACTCGGTCTACAATAAAACTACATAGTATACAATGGAACATGAGACCTGTTTCATTGTACACTACATACACATGTTTCATTGTGAGACAACGGGATGTTTATTCAAACAATTTAACAAAACTGCACCAAAGAGTGAACGATATTTAAAAATATTTAGCTCCAAAGAAACTTTAATACACATAGAACACAACAAAAAATTAAATAACACCAAACTCGTTTCTATTTCATGGTTAAAAATCGAGAAAAATAAATAAACCAACTTACTTTTGCCACACGAATTTATATTAACGCGCGCAGCAACGTGCTCTTTCCCCGAGGCTTAATCGCGTATTGGAGAGGCGCGGGGGGTCCCTGAGCCCCTCCTTGCTTGATAGCCGGCATTAACTGGTAACACCTAGTTTCCGAGATATTGCAAAGTTTCACTGTGTCCGTTTGTTTCAACCTAGGACAACTGACCCTATAGCAAATTTTGTTTAACTTACTTAGGGTTACAAGGCACGAGTGTAACCCTCGCAACACTCAAGATTCCACTTTTTGGACTCGTTCGCTTGCTCGGTTTTCAATATTAGCAAGAGCGGTTAAACAACAACTTTGCCCCCTTGTAAAATAAATAACTATTAAAAATTATATTGATATAAGATTAGTTTTTAACAGCCACAAGGTCCTAGCTGCCGCCCATACGATAGAAGTAACGCCCTCATTTTAAAACAACTTGCGGATATGACATGAAACTTGGCAAGGACATTAATGTAACGTATACCTATGTCTGGTTAGTACAAGTTTTCGTTGCTATAATTTGTAATATACAGAAAATAGATCGAATCAACGTTTTACATAAAACACGTGTACACGCTCTATTTATTTTGTACATATTTACAATTTTTACCAACGAAAACTTATACCAGCTCAAGGGCAAAAATTATTGAAATTTTCTCAAAAACGACCGAAGTGCCGTTGTTCTAAGTTCTATGTACACAGGTTGTACCAATATGTGACAAGCTCGTCTTTACTTAAAGTACGCTTGTGGTGAGGCAGAAGTTTTAATGGGGCCGTGACTGGCTGTCACTTACCTCCGGGGCTAAGAACAAATGCTTCTGGCTATAATTAAATTACTTCGAGCTACCCTTCGGTTGCCTTTAAGTATTTGTAATTATTATTTACAAAATGGCGTCGGTAACTTTTTATAGTTATTAAGCTCTTGACAGTTAAGTAACACATCAAATAATTACAATTGGTGGTACAGTCAGCATCAAAAGTAGCGGATATGACTACGCGTCAAAAGTATCTACCATTCTCTAATAACTTAACTAAAACAGACGTGTTTCTATATGAACTTATAGAACAATCAGACACAGCCCGATTCGAACTTTAAGATACGTCTTATATTCGGTCGAAATACGAGATAGTATCAATAGTGACGTTTTTGTTTGCAAGAACGTCACTTCCATCTTTATCTTAAAGCTCGAATCGTGCCGCGTGACTGGTACTTTTCAAAGCGAACTGTACAGATGATACAGATCCCTTTGAAAAGTAATCCAGGGTGGCAAATACTTTTAGCGCGTTGTTTCATACGCCACTATTGATGCTGACTGCACACCCATTTTCTAGGTTATTGTCATTTTAGAGCACGTATGAAGTGATTTCACAATGACTCAAGGGGTTTTCAAATTGTTTACGTGGCAAATTATGGCGTAAGTAAATACCTAAGTCAAAGGTCAGTAAAGGTTATTTGACAACCTATGAATTATACTTACAATATTGCAAATATTTTATACGGAGATGAGTCAAACATTTTAATTGAGTAATAGGTATTAAATGATTTATTTTACTAATTGATATTATAATCAATATTACTGAAGCTCTTTATTTAGGTACATATTAGATATATACAAAGGTATTACTATAACTAGCTTAAATATAAAATAGACTCTTGAGGCATTGTACCAAGGATGCTGGCGGCATTTCCTCGTTGTACCGCAATGCTGATACGTTGTGTAGGGCGAGGAAGCCGCCAGCACTGCGGTTAACAGTTACGTTCACCAGACGATCATACTCAGCTACAGTTCGAACAGAAACTTTATAAAAATTATGATGATTCAGTAAACACAACATACTTGCATTCAATTTTATAAATAAATGGTACCTACAAATCTAATATTTCAATGTCGGTTCCTTCCGGTCGTAAGCTTGCTCGGTTGTCTAGATATTTCATACAACTAGCAACGAAATATTTTTACTTTGTAGACAATTTATCATCAGCAGCAACGGCAGGAGGTTCTGGATATGAATCTTGGTATTTAACAACAAATAATATTATTTTATGAAATACTATTTGATTTGTATTTTATGTATTGTAATTATAACCTGAAATAGATAGCAATAGATTTTGGCATTTATTTGTGGTTATCACAAATATATGTTCCTGAGTTGTGAAAGTTTTCCATGTATATATAACTGTAAGTATATTATATAGTAGTCGTCTAGTACCCACGATATAAGCCTTACCTACTAAGCTTACTGTGGGACTAAGTAAAGCTGTGTAAATGAATCCTATAATAATTATTTATAGACAAGGCAGTGTACAGGCGGATCTGTGCCAACTCAATGCCGATAACTGGCAGGAAGTGGCACAGGATCGGGACAGGTGGAGTTCTCTCGTTTTTGAGGCCAAGACTCTCTTTGGATCACTGCGCCACAATAGTTAGTTTAGTTAGACAAGGTTAAGGCAGTGTCTTACGTGAGCGAATAAATCGCGAACGCGAAACGGCGCGGAGCAGATGCATTCAATCCTTTGTCACCTATGGAAGTGTCCTACGTGGGCGATCTCCGAATGCCGTTGGGCCGCCGCGCAGCGCCGCGTCGCGTCGCATTCGCGAGTCATCGCTCACGTAAGCCGCTGCGTTAGGCATGTCCATATAATCAGCAACATAATAACTGTGTAGATATACAATTTGGTACTTAGTCTCTTAGCCGTGGGTTATAAAGAACATGATATAACTACATAATATACGTATGTTAGTGGCTTTATACCTATTTTGTATATTGCGCCGTGCCCTTAGCTGCCAAGTATGTTTGCCTGAGACTTTGACAGCTGTTTGCTCAAAGGTGGCTGAATAACAAAAATGTAAACCAACCTTGATTTTTTTATAAATGTTTACGTTGTACATGCACGCAACGCAATGATGTATACAATGAAACGGTTAATTAACTAACATTTAATTTTATTTGATGAACATAATGAACAGCCTTAGTGTTCACCAAGAAGTTTAGTTTTCTTGTCTGTGTATGTGTCGTGCGTGTGTGTATGTATAGCAGGAAGGTACATACATGCCTTTGAAAAATGTAAATCTTTTGTTTACTTTGCAACTGACAATGAGATAACGGGATCTCGCAAGAATGGAGCTTTTTACAGCTCCGCAACGTTCTGGAGATGCTATCTTCCTCAGACTCGTGTAACGACGTACTTCCCTTGTGTGCAGTGATCATTAAAAAATAGAGCTTTTTACGTCTTACTTGGCAGCATTTTAAATCTAGGTGAAAATATACTTCGTATTTAAACTTTTGCACGAGCGCTGACTTACGCTATAAGGTGTAGCAAAGCAAACCGGCTAGCATGAGTTGCGTTCTCGCGCGCAAGTCTATAGCAGGTCTGATGTCCTTATGTATCCATAGAGGCTTACAACTCTGTGTTCACTTACCATTAGGCGACCCGAAGGCTTATTTGCCACCGTCGTAATATTAAAAAATATACATACATACTAGAGCAGCGCAGTAAGATGCCAAAGAATTAAGCCCCCAAATGCATTACCTACTCTGGTTCCTGGTAAATAAGAAGAGTCGACACAAAAAATAATTATGGATACTTGCAATACAGATTGGTTGCTAAACAAGTCCCATAAATTTGCCTTAACTGGCTTCTGCCCGCGATATCGTCTGCGTGGAATGATAATGATGATTGATAGAAACTATGCTATATAGCATAATGTACTGTATATAATGTACTTATATAAGTACATTTATTTAAACAAATAAATTACAAGTAAGAAAATAAACACTTAAATAGAGGAGATATTCAAAGGATTTAAATACTAATACTAAAAATAAAACTAATAAAATATAAAGATAAAAAATGTTTATTTCCACAATTAAGTACAAAGACAAAAAAAAATAGCACGTGAGATAAAACAAAACACACTTAATTGCACAAAAAAATATTTAAACAATATACAAATTTAACTTAAAAATAAAATAACTAACTATAAAAGTCCTTCAATCATTTAGTTCTGACATAAAAACTAATAAAATTAACTTAGAAATACTTACATAAAAGAACTTCTAAATTTTGCCCCTTAGGCAAAGTGCCCATTACCTATGCAGGAAGCATTCCCACGCTGGATTGCGAATATAGAAATGGCCAATCTTTGCGCGAGAAAGCCGCCCGCGCGAGGGTCACCTGAGGCCCCCCTCAAACGTTTGCTGAGTGCCTTGTGGAGCCCCCGTGCCCCCCATGGGCCTAGTGTCTTATATTCTTTCCCGGACCTCAAACTATCTCCATACCAAATTTCGTCTAAATCTATTCAGCGTGAAGAGGGAACAGACATATAAACAAGCAGAGTTACTATCGCATTTGTAATAAATAAAATAAATAAATGTTATAGGACATTATTACACAAATTGACTAAGTCCCACGGTAAGCTCAATAAGGCTTGTGTTGCGGGTACTTAGACAACGATATATATAATATATACATATTTATAAATACTTAAATACATAGAAAACATCCATGACTCAGGAACAAATATCCATGCTCATCGCACGAATAAATGCCCTTACCAGGATTTGAACCCGGAACCATCGACTTCATAGGCAAGGTCGCTACCCACTAGGCCAGATCGGTCGTCATAATATCAATAATTCAAAATGTAAAAAAAAAATCTGCAAGTAGCAAGCTCTTTTAATAAGAATAATAATAAAGAATATATTTATTTCAAGAATTTGGCATTACAAGAGCAGCAGTACATTGATCCCCACACTAGGCTCAGCCTGTGACGGGAATCTCAGAGAAGTATCGAAATGGTGCGGTTCTTATTTTAACAGAATATAAAATTGTTAAATTAAATATAAGTTTATTTTTATTATATGACTAACTATCAAACTAAGTACAAAGACAGTTAAAAAGGTCTCAGTAAGTTGTGTATAAGTGAAAGTGTTTACGTGAGGGTATGTTTGTATGTATGTGAGTATGTATGTATGAATATGAGTGTGAATAACTACGGAATGTGTGAGAAAACAGAAGAAAAGAAAAGTAGCTGTACAAGTCAATATAACATTTATGATATATGATATAATGACATGAAAAATTGATTGTTATGTGTATAAAATCCATACATATGTGTGTTAGTTACGAACCCATATGAAATGTATAACTATCGTTCATAATTCATGGTTTCATAATACAACTCTTGGAAAATATCGACCGCTGTTTTCCCGGAACAAACATTTGTGTCACAGGCATTCTTTGAGCGGCGCACAAACGTATTATCAAACCATTAAATGCTTACCTAGTCCATAATTTCCAGTCCAATCATTCGGACGGCTTAACTATTAAACTAGGTATAGCTAGATAGATTTATACGTAACTCGTAGCTATGAGCTACGTATAAATCTATACAATTTTATTTCTATAACATTTGACTAACTAACTTTTCTTCTTACAGAATCCACTCTGTAGAACATAAAACATAGAATAAAACTACGTCGAGGCTTTGTAAGAAATCATTTATTTTTTGTTGTATGCACAAAAGATTTGTCCATATTATTATTTTGTATCTGAAACAAAAAAAAAAAAACATGTTAGCTGATCGACAATTTCACTTTAAAAAGTGACATCGCCACATACCTATCATAATACATAGTTATATCGCCTGGAACTCATCAACATCTGTTACTCTCTCTATATAGTCAAAATAGGCTTTTGAAACGCGATATTCGAAATCCATGAAATCGCTTCATTGATATTACAAAGTTTCACGACAAGTCTACGACGGAAACACCGAAACAGAGATACCAATCGGTGCTTTATCGAATGTTAGAATCATTGCATGTCTATTTACATTTTAGCAAAAATAGATGCACAGAGTTCTGTGGTTCAAAGGGTCTTAAGTTACCAATATAATAATGGCATTTAGGATATTAATGCTCTAGGTTGAAAGGGTTGGCATGCAAGCGCTTGGCAGACATGAGCGAGTCAATCACTCTGGCGAACCAGTAAATAAACGCTTTCCAATTATGAATACTTATTACTGGTCTTGTGCGGCTGTAGCACAATCGCATTTTTATCACCTGACATCATGCCTGTCACGTTCTAATAAGGATGTAAGTGCGAAAGTGACAGGCATAATGACAAGTGTTAAAAATGCAACCATGCTGCCACCGCTGGTCATATTTGGGGACTTGACTCGATTGGTCTCATGCAACCAATAGGAATAAGTCCACTGACAATTAGAAGCTGACACGTCCATTGCGCCCGAGCATTGTACCTGTCTCACTCACTCATATCCCAATGCTAACGTTCGATGATAGATCTTCATTGCTAAAAGCTATTTTCACACCACGCAAATTAGAAGTGTGGACACACGTGTGTTTCGGAAATAGCATTTCTTTGTTAGCGAATTGGATTGAGACATTGTTATGAAAAGATTTATTGTTTTTTTACAGGCTTTGTGTTAGTGTCAAGGTCAAGGTCTTTAGAAATAGCCGTATTAACGCTTTTTATATAGGATATAAGACGATAAGTCATGCCAATTGTTCAGCAGTTATTTAACGCTTAAAAAAATTACTTTCACTTTATTGTGTAGGTACGTGTTTCTTTTCATTACATCGTTGTAAAGTTATATCCTGAGTCGCATTTAGAAACATCAATTCATTCTTTCTTTTCTGAATATGACCTCGTATTTATCATATGGATTATTTTCTTACATAATTATAGGTAAGGTAAAACAAATTACACGAACCGACAAACAATTCGAACAACAGATTGGCGGGTAGAGGTTTAATTGTAGATCGTGTCATTCACGAAGACGCGTGCCTTTACTCGTATTGTCATGTAATTAAAGGTTAGATTTGACAAATCTGCGCGTCATCGTGGATGACACGAATAATAATGGTTAAAACAATTATAACATTAAATGAATATTATTTTTAGTTTATCGCCATCACTATTCTAATAGGCTGCAAGGTGTAATCACCTACGACTGGCAAGCTTTTTAATTATTTATAAGGGCAAAAGTAGGTCTCCACGAATCGATTAGCGGCCAAGCCTTTAAATGTCAATCGGTCTTGGTACCTAATGACCCGTAATTTTTAAATCTCAAGCCCAGGTAACGAACGCCTGTTCCGAATTTGGAAAACTTTTTAAAATGTCGTTCTTAGGTAGAACAGGGAGGTTGCGGTAATCCAAGGGGATTTGTACAATTGGTCCAACATGGCACCGCTGCTCCTGTTTTTAGGTATTTCAGTTACGCCATGTTAAAAAATTTACGGCTATTTAATGTGAGCATGTCCTTGTAAAGGTCTCAACTCAACTTCACCTTTAAAGTTTATGTGATAAAATAAACAGGAGTAAAAGTTTTAGTGCAACACATAAAACGGTATATTCTTGTTTATTAATAAAAGGCTAAAGTCGCTTTGCCGCCATTACGTAAAGTTTAAAGACCTCGAGCAAAATCGATACTAATGGAGTAGTTATATGCTACTAACAATTTATATTTCTCGAAAATAGCATAATTATTGATTATGGCGGGAGCTTCGCGTGGTTCTTTTAATACTTTTATACATGCTAACACTATTACTGTGAGGGGGCAGGTGTAGGGAACCTCACTCAACAGGGTGTTAAAAGCAGGTACCAGGACGACGATATTTGAGTATTAATGGTAATAAGAGGCACCCGTAACAAGACAGGCACGAGGTTAGCCCTCTGATGCAGATACATACATAACATTAAAAAACATTTTCTTAAATTACCTACAACTCTAAACTTACAATTTATGTGCCTTTAGGATTAGGTAGAATAGGTAGCCTACTAGATGATATGCACTATAAACTGCACTACTACTTTTAAACAAATAAATATTTTAAATCAAAAATACTATGAACGTAAAGTAAGTTGCTTCTTGAGCTTATGGAAGCAATATGGTATGTTGGAAAATGAAGATGTTTTAATTGATCGAAGTTTAGGATCAAACTGAAAATCAAAACTAGCAAAAGGAATTCCAAAAAAAGATTTGAATTTTGAAATTTAGAATGTGTATGTGCTTGAACTAATAGGAAAATTGATCGATGATGATAGTTCCGTTATACGCATCGTTACAATCACCATTACTAATTTAATAATGTCATATAATACCGACTATCAGGGAAGTCTCACTACGTTATACATACAGATTGGGTGGTCGAAGTTTATCAGCTCATATTTACATAAATAAGTAACGAGACCTTACACTTATACATGCAGGTAATACTTAGGTACCTAATACTTATAAACCAAAAACTATGTGTGAATGAAGAATGTAGTAAAGTATAATAAGTTTGGCGTTAATATTAAAACACCAGTTGCCACACTTGCCACCTAAACCTTGCTACGCAGTCTATGGCAATCGACTCTTGAACTTGGTATTGATAGTTGAGTACCTATTAGTATCTGTTACGCAGTCTACGACGTAGCCGGGCGTAGTTTACCGCGTAGCAAACCTGATATCGTCTTACGTTATTTGATGATGGCATATTGAAAGCGTGAGTATTATTAAGTAAATGGACTTGAGTAGGAAAATTAAATATTGTCATAGACTGCACAAATAATATGTTTCTCCATAGTTATTATCGATAGTTTGAAGAAGCGCTTAAGAAATGCATTGAGATTATTCAGATTGACAAGGATAAGGGGCAGCTTTTCCGATTTGGAGGTGCCGAGTGCCAACGACCATCGTAATCCGCTAAGCCGACAAGCATAAGTAAGCTTACTACGGCGGCTGTTTTGGCAGCTATTTAGAACCGATTCAATATTTATTGAATCGGTTTAGTATAAAAGTATAAAGATTATACGGTTTGGAGGTCAGGAGTAATCTCGTGAAAAATTGTAACAATACAGTAACATATTTTTAACTTTGCAGCTTAATTATTGATGTTGCTCCCAAACGGTATTCCGTATTTTTTTTCGAACATAGGTGTGTGGCAAGAACTGCCCACTAGCTAACTAACTAGTGTTGTTCGTGAACTTTTTGCAATTACATATTATATTTAGATCACATTTATTTTAGGTTCATAGTCTGTGGCTCGCGATAACTTTACAGAGTACCTACACCACCGACTGTAGGTAATTGTAATGATGTGCAAATTGCGGAAGATTTTCTAAAAGGGCCAGAAATTTCTGGAAAATTCAATGGAAATTTCTATTTAGGAAACGGAAAGTTTCAATCTACTACTAAAAAGATATTCCAGATGTTTCCTAAATTATCCTTTGTGGAAATTTAGCAATTTTGGAAACTTTCCAGCGGCATATTACACATTAGTATGTAAAAGTGCCTTTAAAAGTGACAGTCCGTATCAAAAGGGACCTTATAGCGGTTGGCGCTTACGTCGCATAGTATTGGCGCACCGCTAATAATGGTGTAAGCGCCGACCGCCATAAAGTCCCTTTTGATTTGGACTATCACAAATATTAAGTATTTCCTGTAATTAACGTAATCCACTCTCATATTATCAAACGTTAAACCGGCCATGCATGCCGTTAATGAAATTAAACCATAACACAGTTTGCGACTTTGGCAGCATAGCTGGCTATTTGCAAACACCATTTGATGCACGCTCCGAGCGAGCTGAGCAACCCAATCATGGAATTGTCGCCGCGAGACATACACTTAGGAGCAAAATTGTCCCAATAGTAGCATATGAGTAGAATGTGAAGACGAATGTTGACGTCGATCAAGGGGAGGGGCACATGATTAATACATAACAGTAATCCTTGAAATTTTCTACAAATCCGCCTAACATATGATGTACTTGGCATTTACGGTTATTTTGTAATTTCGTATCGAAAGGTAGAAAAAAACACATTTTTATTTTTTCCAATATTTTTATATCCTTCTATGGAAACTCCAAATAGGGAACCATATATAATTAAGCAACTTCTCCACATTCTACTATTATGCTACTATTGGGACAGTTTTGCTCCTAAGTGTACAGTCAGCATCAAAAGTAGCGGATGAAACAACGCGCCAAAAGTATCTGATATTCCGGATAACTTTTCCAATTATGGATAAATCTCTAAAACTTACATTCAAAAGTATATCTTTTACAGTCTTAATTGTTCTACATATAGAACCACCACATTTTGTTAAGCTGTTACAGAATGGTAGATACTTTTGAAACCTTGTTTGATCCGCTACTTTTGATGCTGACTGTATTACGGATAAACTCGTTTAGGTTCGAGATACATTTTTTCAATATTTACAGAATTTTAGAGTTGACAACCCATTTGTCAAAGATCTTATGTCAAACATACCTACATACGAGTATGTTTGTGGAAGCTTACATAAGCTTCTTAAGGCAAATAATAGAGTATCATCATTTAGCAAACTCATATTCGAGTGGCGGCAATCTAAACGCTCGGACAAGGACTTAACATGTGTGAAATACATTATTCATATTTACATACATGCTATTCAACTATTTGTACACAGGAGTGAATTTTGTATGACCGAATTTCTTTTAACTAAAGGTAAAGGTAAGGTAAAGGTAAGTAATGAACTACTAATAATACTTAGTTAAGTATTACAAATAAACAGCACCCCAGGTATTTCAGCCAGTTCCTGTTGGCAGACTGATGTTATCGAGTTAACCCAAATCTGAAATGTGCGAGACATTATGCGTCCCTTAGATGTACCAGTAATGCCAGCATAATTGTGAATTATTAGTCGGCTTAACACATAACTTCTGGCTCGCAGTCGTTAGATCGATGTTAATGTGACTTCATGAATTTGTGGAGCAATATGCAATGATATTTCGGTGTCTATTAATTGTGTGTGTTTCTTTGTGTCTTGATTGTGACTATAATCACTGTTTTTATCAATAATCCTCACCATCATCTTAATGTTTTCCTAGTTGCATCCTAAAGGATGACTCACGGTTGAAGGTCCAGGTCCGGGCCGAGACGTCCGACACTTCGTGGTCTATAACGGGTGATCAGTGATCACGTGATTATTTTTATAAAAAACGAAGTATCGGATACCTCTGCCCGGAACCGGAAAGTTCTAGCGTGAGCCATCCTTAAAGAAGCCCGAGATCCGCTTTATATTTTTCTGGACAATATTCTCTATAAGCATAAGCAAAGAGGCTGAGGTTTCGTTGATCCTAGATATACTTTTTTTTTTATACTACGTCGGTGGCAAACAAGCATACGGCCTGCCTGATGGTAAGCAATCTCCGTAGCCTATATACACCTGCAACTCCAGAGGAGTTACATGCGCGTTGCCGACCCTAATCCCACCCCCCTCGTTGAGCTCTGGCAACCTTACTCACCGGCAGGAACACAACACTATGAGTAGGGTCAAGTGTTATTTGGCTGCGGTTTTCTGTAAGGTGGAGGTACTTCCCCAGTTAAAAAATAGTCCTATAAAACAAAAATTTAATCAATCTGAAACAGATGTGGCCAGTTAATCCGACTGGCTGGTCTATTTGCTCAGACAGTACCATTATTCCGCTAGTGCCTGTACTGAGTATAAAAATATTACCCTACTTACTCAGTTTCCTGTTCTAGAAGCCTTTGTCTTTTTACCGGCAGACGCATTTATACGTGGCACAAGATTTCTTTACCACGGGAGTACAGAGAAATAAGCCAATCTGAATAAGCTGCCTGGGGAGAAATAAATCCTTTGAACGCCAATTTGCATGAATGGAAATATGAAATTTTGTTCAACAGTAAACGTATCCCACATTAATAATGTAGGTATAGTTTTTGGTAAGTTCTTCTGCCCAAATAGGTTTAAAAAATTTAACACAAATAATAATTAAGATCTTCTTACTTATGGGGAGTTACATAATAATTCTATGATTGTACCTAGTACTTCTAAAACTACTAAATTAATTAGTACTAGAGTTAGACCGAGACAAGTCTGCAACGATGATAGCACACGCATTGCGTGTTATTTTAACTGTCTCTATAAAATTATGACGGATAAAATAAATAACATCATCGATCATAAAATTGTATCATCGTTCGTTCAATGCTAAGAATAGTGACAGCATTTGCCTATAAGCTTCTAATACAAAAGCAATAGCCAAGGAATAATTGTTCATAGAAAACGCCAATCAAAACTTATAATTCAATAATGTATGGAAATGATGACGTGTCTTTTCGACGCATCTGTCACTCCGATACATTTTTACTTTTCTATTGTCATTTTTCAATAAACGATTGCCATATTGGCAAGGTAGGTCTTCTGTACATCATAAATTCGCCGAAACAATGAAAGCAAAACTTAATAAAAATAATAAAATAGTAGTATAACGTAGCAAGATCTATAACAATAACAATGCAATATTTAAAAAAAAAGCGGCCAAGTGCGAGTCGGACTCGCCCATAAAGGGTTCCGTACCATTTATAACGTATTAAAAAAAAACCACTTAATAGATCTCGTTCAAACCAATTTTCGGTGGAAGTTTGCATGGTAATGTATATCATATTTTTTTTTTAGTTTTATCATTCTGTTATTTTAGAAGTTACAGGGGGCGGACACACATTTTACCACTTTGGAAGTGTCTCTCGCGCAAACTATTCAGTTTAGAAAAAAATGATATTAGAAACCTCAATATCGTTTTTGAAGACCTATCCATAGATACCCCACACGTATGGGTTTGATGAAAAAAAATATTTTATTTTATGACGTATTAAAAAAAAAACGACTTACTAGATCTCGTTCAAACCAATTTTCGGTGGAAGTTTTTTATGGTAATGTACATCATATATTTTTTTTAGTTTTATCATTCTCTTATTTTAGAAGTTACAGGTGGGGGGGAGGACACACATTTTACCACTTTGAAAGTACTATTACATATACTATAGAAAAAAAATACTATTCAGTTTAGAAAAAAATGATGTCCATATGACGAATCCATAAGGGTTCCGTTTTATGCCATTTGGCTACGGAACCCTAAAAAGAACAATACTATTACCCACCTCGAAAATCGAAGTCGAGGAACCGATAGAATACCAAAGTTATACGCCAGGATAACTACTCTACTAACTTTGGCAATAATTCTCTAGTAAATCCTTAGCTATCGCTATTTATCACTTAAAACGCTTTTATAAAAAAGGTAGGTTAGTGACTATTTGAAAGGGTGGTATATATTATATATTGCACATTTTATCCGATAGACGTTCTTCACGCGACCTTTATTTAATACACGAGGACGGGTCTGAGTTTGAATAAGGCATAACGAGATGGTGCAAAGTTGAGATGAAAGGACGGTCTGAAATCGCTGTAATGAATGATACTCGTAATTATCGTAGTACAACGGCACTCAAGACAATCTTGCATGAAACTATATCCATGTAAGATACCCTTTTCTCGTGAAATAGGGACGACACGTGGCGTAAACTGCCTAAGGGTTTGAAGTTTGAAAACAAACAACATTATTTGTTGTTGGTTTAAATAAATTTTCGGAATAATCCTCCTTATATTATAAGTACCTATTTATCAATTTAATTTCAATATTGTGCTTCGTTGAATGATAACGTGTTGGATGGTTTTTATGCGATAAATGACTATATGCCACTAAAGTATTACTAACTAGGGGTTTACATATTATTGTTTTATGGTTATAAATGTAAGGACATGACACTGTCACCATAACTCAGTTATGTGAAAAAAAAATCTATTAATTATGTCGTTGTGGCGATTGATAACATTGAGAGCATTGTGATCAATTGAACTTAATACTACAGTTGTGACGCCTCTGAAGTCTTACCGCATAAGCAAAGATATGGTATATACATATTAGTATTCAGGACACCGTTCCTCACTGATTTAAGTTTAAATACCCTGGCCCAGGTTAAATATTCTATTATAGTATGGATATTTTAAAGTCATCAATTTGCAATGTTGATTTAAGTTTCAATATGACAAACATTATGATTATGACCAAATTATGACCGTGTTTGTCGTGACTCCATTTTCGGTAAGTGCTCTTCGTTCAAACTTAAGCGACAAACAATGTCTTTTCACGAAACCGTAACTTTTGCGGAATTCGTATTTCATAATAAATGTTAATGGGTCATATACACGACAAAAAAAAAAAAAAAAAAAAAAAAAAAAAAAAAAAAAAAAAAAAAAAAAAAACCGTACCTATCTTATTCGAGTGTACACCACACATTCCTGTAACCAGCGAAAAACAGAATGTAGAAATGTTTTTTTTAAACCGGCTCTTCTGTATCACAAACCGTACCCCAGAATACCGAAAATGTATAAGGTAAACGTCCTAATGCTCGACATACTAATTTCCAATGGTTGACACTTGTGACAAGCACTCGGACATCTACCTTATTTATACACCGTGGGCTGGTTGAACCCGACTGATTTTAAAGGTGTATTTTTGACCACAATCTGAAATCAGTCTTGTTTCAGAGATAACTTAGTGAAAAATGCTTTTTCGGCTGCGCCGCTGCCACTAAGTGACTTGGTTTAGTTAGACATACCTAGTGAATGTTTTAAAGGAAACTCGCATTTTTAATCTGTAAAAAAAACTTTACCTATTCGTTCTGATGTTTGTTTTTCGCCAAAATTCAAAAAGAAATAACGTGTCTTGTACACAAAACGAATTTTTTTCGACAAAACTATTTTTTTCCGTATTTGATCAAAAGTCATATGACATTTTTTGCTCTTTATGATCTCAGGTGGTTAAAATCTGTCGGGTTTTACCAGCCCACGGTATATGAGTACATACTTTATATTTTTATGAACAATCACAAATAGCGAACCCAGTAGGTATTACCAGTGCATATTTAAAACTTAGCAATAAACTGAAAATTTAAGTAATTGTTATAAATCTTCCGAACTATGTTAAAAAAGACTACACATGTAGGACAGGCTTGTTTTTCAACATTACCTGCTTAACGACATCTGATCGCAGGTTCTTCGTCCTAAGTATACACTTACCAGTCGCGCAACCGAGTTAAGTGCTTTCCATGGCGACAATAAAAGTGACGTAAATCTACTTAGAAACCACGTGTTGAATTTTATATTCCATAAGTCATATTGGATGAAAAACAAAAAAAATCGTAACACCTAGTAGCACAATCGGAATAGAACAAACCTCGAAATCTCTTGGACAGTCCTGAAATTGGGTATATACGTAAATTAAAGGACCCTTATTCATTTCCATACCATTTGACATTTGGAGGCCCCGAGGAATCACAGCCATGTTGGAAAATGTGTACCATCCCGGAGAAATTCGCGTTTTACTCTAAATCTAACTTATCTAGGAAAACATCGAAGAAGAAATATGAATGGTGGAAGAGATAGCTGTTTAGCGATAAGTCCGCCTGTTGTTACCTACATATTTATACCTTTACATACTTCGTACCATTTTTTTTGTAGTGTGCAATAAAGCATTTTATTATTATTTATTATTATGGTGCAAGACAACATTAAATAATAATAAATAAATAAATATTACAGGACATCATTACACAAATTGACTAAATCAATAAGGCTTATGTTGAGGGTACTTAGACCACGATATATATAATAAATAAATATTTATAATACTTAAATACTTAGTTAACACCCATGACTCAGGAACAAATATCCGTGCTCATCACACTAATAAATGCCCTTACCAGGATTTGAACCCGGGACCATCGGCTTCATAGGCAGGGTCACTACCCACTAGGCCAGACCGGTCGTCAACAATTAAAAATTAAATAATGCAAGCTTATTAAATTCTACACAACTTTTTAGGGTTCCGTAGCCAAATGGCAAAAAACGGAACCCTTATAGATTCGTCATGTCCGTCTGTCTGTCCGATTCTGTCACAGCCACTTTTTTCCGAAACTATAAAAGCTATACTGTTCAAACTTGGTAAGTAGATGTATTCTATGAACCGCATTATGATGTTTACACAAAAATGGAAAAAAAAACAATAAATTTTGGGGGTTCCCCATACTTAGAACTGAAACTCAAAAAATCTTTTTTCATCAAACCCATACGTGTGGGGTATCTATGGATAGGTCTTTAAAAATGATATTGAGGTTTCTAATATAATTTTTTTCTAAACTGAATAGTTTGCGCGAGAGACACTTCCAAAGTGGTAAAAAGTGTGTCCCCCCCCCCGTAACTTCTAAAATAACAGAATGAAAAATCTAAAAAAAATATATGATATAGATTCCCATGCAAACTTCCACCGAAAATTGGTTTGAACGAGATCTAGTAAGTAGTTTTTTTTTAATACGTCATAAAAATGTAAAAAAAAATTTTTTTTCATCAAACCCATACGTGTGGGGTATCTATGGATAGGTCTTCAAAAATGATATTTAGGTTTCTAATATCATTTTTTTCTTAACTGAATAGTTTGCGCGAGAGACACTTCCAAAGTGAAAAAATGTGTGTCCCCCCCCCCGTAACTTCTAAAATAAGAGAATGAAAAATCTAAAAAAAATATATGATATACATTGCCATGCAAACTTCCACCGAAAATTGGTTTGAACGAGATCTAGTAAGTAGTTTTTTTTTAATACGTCATAAAAATTAAAAAAAAAATTTTTTTTCATCAAACCCATACGTGTGGGGTATCTATGGATAGGTCTTCAAAAATGATATTTAGGTTTCTAATATCATTTTTTTCTAAACTGAATAGTTTGCGCGAGAGACACTTCCAAAGTGAAAAAATGTGTGTCCCCCCCCCCCCCTGTAACTTCTAAAATAACAGAATGAAAAATCTAAAAAAAATATATGATATACATTACCATGCAAACTTCCACCGAAAATTGGTTTGAACGAGATCTAGTGAGTAGTTTTTTTTTAATACGTCATAAAATTAAAAAAAAAATTTTTTCATCAAACCCATACGTGTGGGGTATCTATGGATAGGTCTTCAAAAATGATATTTAGGTTCCTAATATCATTTTTTTCGAAACTGAATAGTTTGCGCGAGAGACACTTCCAAAGTGGTAAAATGTTGAACAAGATCTAGTAAGTAGATTTTTTTTAATACGTCTTAAATGGTACGGAACCCTTCATGCGCGAGTCCGACTCGCACTTGGCCGCTTTTTGTAGATATCTTTGCGAAAAACCATCATTTAATTGATGTTAAAGGCCAATGATGATAGAAAATATACTTGCTGAATCTAGGTTTAGCGCTTATACACTTCCAAAGGACATTCTTTTAATAAGAAACTCGGAGGAATATGAATTTCACTTTTGTATATACATTTGTACATGATCTACCCCAATATCAACATTTAACTTGACAGCGACTTCACCAGAAAGTAGGGTTATGGGTTTAAGTACTGATAATTCAGTACACCAGCTTAGGATACTGGCCGGATTTAAAAAAAAAGACATATCAGTAAATTCCTCTTGCCCTTCATATTCTGTTTACACTTGTTTTATTAAAGAAAAATCAGCAGAGCCGCTTTGAGAGGACGCAGAATATTAAATCATATTTTTTCTTCTAGCGCCTAAATGAATGAGCGAATTTCAATGAAACAGACATCAGTAGAAAAAAATAAATGGTGTACGAGGCCGGGGTGGCTACAACTAACTACAACTGTACATTCGTACAATTCCCACTTTTTGGGAAAATAGTTATAACTTGGCAAACAAACATTAGGGAGGGAGAAGTTAATTTGTATCAAATCTGAAAAAACGCTGCTATTATAGATAAATGTACGATGAAGTAGCATTACGTAATGTGTTTTAAAATAGTTGTTAGCTTTTGTTTTACATTGCTCAGAGCAAAAAGGGTACGAAGCTTCCCCACCTTCCCCTACGTAGAAGAGCTTTCCTCATACGGTTTCTCTTAGATTACCCTGAGCAAAATAAACTGTTTCTTATCCCACCTGATCTTAAAAAGTTTTTTTTGGTTATATCGACTATACAAAACATTGAAATTAAACGAATATTGTAGCTATTAAAAGTAACACGTTGCTGGTGAGGAAACAACTGGAAATATTTTGCATCACAAAAATAAATACGATTGACAGCATGAGAAAATAGACACTTCTCTATTTGCCACATACTAGCTATAAATCGATATCGCTATAAATAGTTGGAAATACTTACAATGTAAATACGGCTCACGGCGGGAGTGAATTCAGTGTTCTCTTTCTAGAGTTAGCGGTATTTCGTATACAAGACACAGTCCCGCCAACTTCGTGATGTGGAAACTTAAAATTGAGTTTGTAAATTTGTAAAGCTCGCTCCCTAATGTTTGCTTATTGTTTGAAGTTAGTTTGACAAGGCAATTGGCTAAATTCATTGTTTACTGGCTAATAAATTGTGTAAACTGCAATCTGTCTTCGGCATTGTCTGAAGTTAAAAGGCCAAGAGTTGCGGAAGATGGGACACGCTCGGAGCGAGAAAACCGTTTTAGGAACGATCTAGTTATAAAATTTTGTCGAGAATTTATCGCAAGCTAAATTGAGTCATTACAGGTACATTGTACTCGTACTTGTAAACCGTTTATTTTTCCATATTGTCAATTCTCAATGTTCTCGAGTCGCATATTAAAATATATTGAATATAAATTAAATTATTTCTCGCGGAATGGAAATCCGCACATTGAATCGCCAAACGGAAATATTTTAAAATTGTGTTCAGTTTTTGTGAAAGAGTGTTTTAATTTTTCAATTCACAAAGTTTTCGATTTACAGTTTTTTTTTTCAAATAATCCAAGTATTTTCTTATATTCTTATTAAAGCAATAGTTAAATAATCACGTGTCAGTAATAGATTCCGTTAGGAGTCGGTGTACCGGCGAGGGCTCGCCCGGGGGGCAACCGCGGGGCAGATTGCAGTGCTCCTTTGTCCGTGCCTGAAGCCTCGCAGCTTATCTTTACGGTCAACCGTTTCATTTTGTTAGAAGAGGTTAGCCAATAGGAAAATTTTAGTGCTGATTTGTCCTCATCCATATTGGCGAGTACTGACGTCGTTTCAGTATATTTTTATTTATTGTAAGATTATTCTTAGTTATAAATCTTGAACTTTTATTTTTTCTCTACCAAATTACGCTCCTTCGTAACTTTAGCAGTTGGACTTAACCAATATGACATATCTTTGCCAATATTCCATCGAAATCGCAAGCACAATAAATAACAACAAAAAGTAACTGTTTAAATAGGTACAATTTCGTTTTATTTCACCAGTAAAATAAGGGCACGTGAATCGCAGTTCGCAGTTTATTATTATTACGATGGCAAGCAACGTGGTTCCGAAAATAAACGAAATTTTAACTTAAATACATTTTCCTGGATTGTGGTACACGTCGCTATAAATTACCTACTTGGATACAATTAAACTTTTCTCTCATGCCTATTCTAAATGGAAAAAAATTCAACGTTTTGTCTAATTTGCTTTTGAACCGAGCTCCTTAAACCGATTTTTTATGGCATGTTTTCGTAGCTAAGTAGATGGAAACAGTATCATGATTTGCAAATGCTTTATGAATCACAACTGGCAGTTTTCTCACTCAACGCAAATTTGTATTGCAAGGTGGCGGTACTGCCAGCATCTACGGCAGATACCACGGTACTTATACCTATAGGTACCTAATCATTATTTTTTTACCTTTATTTTCAGATATATAATATTAATTTTGATTTGAAAATAATTATGTTTCCTCGAGAATAATTGAGTATCGTGAATTCTACGTATATAAAATAGTGACGTCACTTAGGGATTTAATTATGTATGAATATAGCGGAGTCGTTTACTCTAATTAGTATTGTGTATGTTTAAGGTAACGCCCCATGGGGTTACATTCGCAAATTAGTTTTCCGGTCGATAGACCCATTAATATTTTTGTTCTTCAGCCTTGGTCAGTGCTATAAAAATACGGCTTCTATAACAATGACGTAGCGGCCAACAGGTTCTATTTTTGTTTTTATATATTAAGTATATATTCAAAATTATTTGGGCAAATAGTTTGAAATAACATCTGAACGCCATGTTGCTATTACATAATTATACATACCTCGTTTTTTCAGATTTGACATTTTACAACTTAAAAAGTACTTAGTGATAACTTTTTACCTCCAAAATTAAATCTGAGTAACTAATGCACTGAATTATAGTGTCGTTTACATATCACTGTACCGCAATATCAGATATCAGAGGAACTCTAGCATTTCGGAAGAAAAAGTTAATTACCACTACTTTAGAGGTTAAGAAAATACTAAATATAAAATAAATATAAAAGTAACAAATAAATAGGGGAAGAAATCGCCCTCTGGTTTTCCGAAAAAGAAATCGACGGATGGACCCCAGCTGCCAAGAAATGTGTAGATATACGAATAAACTATAATTCCTAAGTTTAATATTCCAATCGCTAACCTAAAATTCCATGGTGTTGAGGCTAAGTGGTTTTTTTAATAAAAAATATCAGAATAAACCGTAAAGTAATTACAACAATAAGGTGTAGATTATTATAAATCACTTATAAATTCATATTTGTCTAGGTTTTATGGCCCTACTTTCTTTTTCATAATTATTTCGCATAATACGAGTACGCAATCGTGTTTAATTTTAATGAAATTTACACCTCGTTACAGGTATTAAGCATTACGTACCGAAATCTAAAATAACCAATCACAATCGATATTGCGACCTTCGCAGTAATAGTAACATACATAGTTACATTAGTAACAAGTTAACAACAAGTACTACGAAACTATGACCAGGGATCGGAAACCGGTATTTTTTGTATGGGAACGAAAACGGTATTTTTTCGTTCTTTGTTAATTACTTCATTTCTAATTAGGCAATCTAATAATACGAAGTCGTTATCTGAAAACACAAATGAGTCCTACATTTAGAGTATAAAATAAACCGAAATATATGGTTATTTCGATGTTTTTGCAAAAAACCGGTTCCGATCCCTGACTATGACTATTCCGTAGTAACTTGTACTGCTTAAAAGTTTGTATGTAGTACTTTAGTCACCTGCAATAATTAACGGGGTGAATACATAGGTCATACTGAGCCACTTTTACTATGGGACCAACTCCGAAATCATGAAAAAAAATTTACTCTCCCGTACAAAGTGTCTAGGTCAGACAGCCAAAATTTATGAAACAGACAATTTTTTTTCGCTATTTTGGGGTTGGTCATATAGTAAAAGTTGCTCAGTATGAGCTATATATTCACCCCGTAAATTATTGCAGGTGGCAAAATAAACAACCTGTATTTGGACGACTAAATATATAGAAGCTCCTGTAGATATAATTTACGTATTAGTAATCACAGGCCGTCGTCGTCCGTAAAATGTACTTACAATAAAAGTGTTGAAGTTTTAGGTAAGTAGAAAACAACTAATTGTTTTAACTTTTAGTCGTATATTAAATATCGCGGCTTAATTACCCACTAATCGAACGTCAGCAGTTCCAAATGAGTTGTGCAAACAATCGGTTGTTTGCAAAATTGGTTCAGTTTTAACAATTTGTTCGGCGATTTCGCAAAGCTTGTAAAATTTCAATACAATTGTAGTAGCGGACCCGACAACGTTTTCGTTAAAATTTCAATTTTATTTGTAACCGTTTGTAGAATTTGTTGAAAGTTGAACGAACATACATCTGTAGTAGTTCAGGTTGCTAATATATTTATGATACAAATGTAGATTTTTCCCCTAAAACACAGTCGGATAGTTATATCATAAAATATCAATTTATTAAATCGCCCTACGATTACTACAACTGGGTACTATGAAGTATATCGTTTACAAAACAGACTGCTACAGAATTTAAGTGTAAGTAATATATTTCTGATTGGTAACGTTTCTCATACTACACCAAAAGGGACATAAAAGTACCTACATTACTTATACAAGCGTTATTCCTTTATATTGCTCGGTATCACATTCATCTTTAAGTCTATAGCCGTCATCACCCATCATAAATCATGATGGCCGCGTAAGCCCTTCCTTTTTGTTCCCTGTTAACATCCAAAGTTATGTTCAGATCCGTATATTTTTATACGAGAGATCATCCTATCTGTTAACGTCCGTAATGAAAAGAAAACGATACCTTTTCAAAGGGAAATTTGCTATAAAACGCGTTAATACCGGCGAAAATAAGAACTTACTGGACGAGTGTGAGTTTAAAAAATGTTTACAGCTGCCACTAAACACCTTTAGAACCATAAAAAGGTATTCCAAGTCTGTAGAGGCCATTGTTTCAAAGACGTCAAAGGTATTATACGTCTGGGCCAGGGCTCGAATTGAAATTTAATGCAAATTGCAAAATGCACTTTGTAAGTTTGTAACAAGGAAGTATTATATTATAACAAGGTGATGGGTTAGTATGTACCAACCGATGTATATCGATCTATACCAACGGTATAGATCGATAAAATTAACCTAGAAGCGTTTGCCAAGTTGGCCACCACTGCCCCTGACCGCGTCTTACACATTTGTCATTAGTGCTGGCGTCTTTAGTATGTGTTCTTAAACTTATTATATTATGAAATTCTGAGTTGTAGGCACTGATAATATGTTATGTCCTCCACCTGTGGTGCCGCGTTTTAAATGAGTGAAAAACCTAAAAAATATCGGTGGCGTCGGGGCAAGCAGGACGCCCTCGTATATCTCGAGTGAGCGGGCGCAATGCATACGAATTAGTAACTCGGACCTCGTTGTCGGTATTTCACCCCTTTAGTTAGAAGGTAATAGTCTACGAAGCTCCTTTCATTTTAAATCTCAAACACACGTTGTTGGTGACATTTTCGATAACTCAATTTATCAGCCCACCGTGGGTTGAGTTGACCTAAAAATTCAATGAATCTGATCGAATATTACTCTGATGTGTTCTGGCGTTTGAAAATTAGTTCGTACATTTACTTACCACATTTTGCATGACACATCACTTCTTCAGCGCGTGAAAGTAGAGAAGGAAACATACTCACCTACATCATTATTTTTATATGTAAATAAGTACTACAATGATGTCATGTGGTAAATAGTTCGGAGTTTTGACAACTGTAGGTAGTAAGTAATTATATTTACATAAAAGTGAATTGTTTTCTTTTACTGTGACGTACGTTATAACAATATAAGTGGTAGTTGTCGTGGTTAATTTAAGAAATGGGGCGGTGCGGGTCAACGATTTATATTCATTTTATCGCCACTCCGACCACCGTGTAAGGACAGTATCTGAGGTACAAATAGTGTTCCGTGACGGGTCAGTTTTATTTATAGGAAGGTAGACGTAGAGAAAGGTTAGTGAAATTTATTAAGAGGAAAGTGGAGGACCCGCGCGAATTCGCCTTTTCATACAAAGATAATCCTCATTGTCCTCTCTGAAACAACACATTATTGAAAACATTTTGGCAAATTTGTTGTATATCGACCATAGCTATGCCCCTACGTTTGTTTTTTTTTTTCATTTTATTAATTATTATAAGGGTTAGAAGCATTTAAAAATTTGTATGATTTTCGCTCCTACGGTAGCTACGGTTTATAAACATCAAATTATGTACTTAAAAATATTTTCCATAATAACAATATCCAGAGAGGAAAATGGGAACTACGTTTGTATGGGGAAAGGGCCGTCCCCTTTCCTCTTTTTAAGTCGTTCTTTCAAGTTTTTTCGTAACATAACCAAATCGCTCACAATATAATTATATACATTCAATAACGTTAAAATTTTATTTTTATAAGTAGCTTATATAAGTGTTTCGACTAATAAGTACTGAATTCAAGTTCCCCACTATTTGTGTTGCGAGTGTTGCGACAGCTATTTGTTTCATGTCCAATTTATTATTTTGAGTAGCTAACACTTTTGTAGGTACATCTCGTTAGACGTAAACTGTACACTTGAACAGAGGTGAAAGTATTATATCTTATTAAATATTGTAATAAAGGAACATTGATTATTCTTTTATAGGGAAACAATTTACGACCTACCTTTATTTTTGAAAATAAAAGCCTCTTATTTCTTTATTACAAAGATATATAAATGAGCTTTTGTTCTAATCCATTGTGATCAGGAGTGTTTTCTTGTAGGGATAGTAAACAAGAAAAACCCGTATAATTACGGTTACTGTTTCTTCTCAGCTGGATTCCAATGGTGTGCCAATTAAAGGTAATAATATTTTAGGAGCAATAGCCAAAAATAATATCTTGAATCCAGTCGGAAATCAGTTGATGAGAACTAAATAATATATTTTTAGCTGGGACTTTTTAAATAGGTATTAAATCTCAATAGATACAACACATCAGTTAATATTTCCATTGCCAGAGTTGATCTCTATCTTTCTGGATACCTTCTTTAAAGATTTTAAAATGTGTGTCAGAGTCTAATTTTTAACTCTCGACAAAAAAAGGTGTACTTCTGACTGTCTGTGTTAAAATTGTATTTTTGTATGTCTGTCTGTGGGCTCTTCAACGGATGGGCCAATTTCGATGCTGTTTTTTTTTTTACGTGAAAGCGAGTTTTCTTGAAGTGGTTCTTAGCTATGTTTCATAGAAATCGATCCCCCAGTTTGAAGAGTATCAGCTCTTTTCCGAAATGATGTAAGGCATTTTTGGCATAAAATAGATTTTGTTGGCATATAGATAATATACTCGTAGCGTAGGGGGTTTATTACATTTTTGATTTAATATTTGTATATCCTTGGATTTCACGGTCCTGTAAATCCCGGTGTTTTCATAGGCTTGCGTGGGGATATAGATCCAACGCGTAGAGGCCCCTTGGAGAGCATTAATGTCATGTAGAACGCCTGCTGGAACCCGTTCACAGTCGCAACAAAAGACACCCATTAACCGGTCGCAGCAGGCATTGGGACTATTGTAGAAAAAGTGAACAGTATAATGGTCTATGGATTGTTTGGGTAGACAATGAGACTGGGTTATTGCAAAGACATCCGGACACCTGCCATAACAATGTTTTCACTAGTTATGGAGGCAGGCAGTGACTTGCCGCCCACTAGATGGGCCCCTGAAAATGCAGTCGTGAAGACGACCAGGAGCAACAGACGGTGTGAGTGGCTCAGAGGTGTCGATAGGTGTACGCCGCTTTCTACCCAGTGGCTATGATAGCAATCACTATGCTAACTCGTGTCTTATGCATGATTCACTTCCATATAGCTCTAAGGAAGCCTCTCTGGATGCCCAATGAAGGCAAACCAGAATTGCGAGTCCCGCGGCTCCCCTTGGGGTCCACTCCCACCGACGAAGACACGCCGGAGACGGAGACTCCGACCGACTCTCGGGGTACTCGGGTCCGTAGGGTCGTTACTCCCCAGCAGCCACAGGCTGCCCTGCGATTAATTTAATATTTATTATAACTAATGAAAAGTGAAGAATGTTTTTCGAATACCTACGAGTATATATTAAATGATGTGCAGAATTTCAATATGTTAAATACATTAGATGTTATTTTAATTGTCTCGACTACCTATGAATGTATTAGTTTCTATAATTATTAATTTAACTTCACCTGTTTGAGTTACCGTTATCGGGCATCAATGTCGTAAAAATTAAATGAAAATTTAATATTTCGTAGACATTACGCTTAATTAAAGGTCATCAAACAAGTTTGATGTGGTAAAAATAGGCTGTGAACTGGAACACGGCGATGCAACGAGCTGTAAAGGATGACATTTTGCCCATTGTTGTTCCAGATCTGAATAAAAGAGACGGTTATTGATGGCTGGTCAAACAAAGTACTCATTCACTATTCACCTTCAAAGTTAGTTTTATTTGACACTGTTTACTAGCACAACCGTTTCTATTTGAATGACAAACAAAGAGATTTCATTGATTATATATATTTTGTTGTTTAACAATATTTCAACATCCTTTTGAATCTTTTGATATATGTACATATACTACTACTATACAATTTTTACAACGGTTAGGCATAAACAGCACGATGTTAAGCCGAACGCCGAGCTGCAGGAGGTTAGAGTTAGGACATGCTTCAATGGTTAGGTGTCTTAAGGCCGTCCCCTATCCAACTCTCTCGACCCCCCTTCCTCGTTCTTCACCTTGACAACTTGAATTTGCACACAAAATATTGCGTATGTTAGAACATACTCACTCACTTTAAACTAAAAAAAAGTATACTATCACTCAAAACTCACAAAAGTCAAAATCGGACGATAAATTCACAGAGAAAAATCATTTCAAAAATGGCGCGCGCGTCGCCTGGAGTGACCGTGGTTACCCGTCTAAGGACCTCCGCTAGCTGGCGCGGGTGCACGGAGCGGACGAGCGGGTTAACATACGTAGTATGAGCAACGCTAACTGAAGCGGACGCGTGCGGCGGATTTCACCTACAAATAGCACCCGCGTGCGCATGCGGCGGGCGTCCGCGTCAGCTAATGTAGGCCCTAAAACGGCCAAGCAGCGACTGCCCCTCGTCGCCCGCGCAGACACCCGTACGCCGCTGTAACGCACGAAGTTGAAATGTATCGATTTTTCAAAACTATTTATATAATTGAAAAATTATATAAATAGTTTTGATGTAACTGAAGTGTACATCATTACTCACTATTGGGTAAAGTTAACGTCTAAGCGTTGCATAATAAGGGAGTTTATACGGGTGTTAACTCGAGAAAAGGGTTCACGGAAAAATTATTTACTTGTGATACGATATGTTTTTTAAAAATATCAGTAGACACAATTAAAGAACAATTATCAAAGTAAAACAAGTTACAGAACCTAATTGTTTATACAACGTTCAAGCATGCTATAGCGACGTAAAAACGGCGAATTTGGCCTGGTAGCCCCTTAAAGGCGAACCGACAGGATGTGCCGCAACGCTACGCTACCATGTGAAATAGGTATATATATGTAATATAGCATACAAAATTGCAGGGATGCAAAAACATACACACCACGACATTGCATAGCATTAAGTTAATTTAAATTCTCATTTTAAGTGAATAATGTAACATTCTTATGAGAATAAATGTCTTAAACCATAAAATTGGCAAGCTTTAACTCTAGCTCAGATAACGAAAGAAAGATACCGGTTCTCAATATTTCGTCTTTTCCTATAGATCGGAAGGTACTGTGAAGGTTTGAAACCTTCACAGTCTTTTGGTATCTGGCAACGATTATGTGTTTGAATTCAGAACTATCGCCCTGCTAGATGATTAAATATATGAAGGCGAGGATTCCGAAGGTGGCAACCATTAAGAGTAGTCGTAGTGTTTGTGATCTTGCTGATTGATGAAAAAAAAATAGAATCAGAAATCTCCGACTGGGTTTATTCTCCACCACAATCTAGGCGACACACACTTTTACAGTACCCAGTTAGACGGGGCAGTATTATACATATTTATCTTTAATACTTTTTCGAACATCAAGTGTTTATAAACAGATTTATATAACATATATTCAAACTCATGAGATATTTAGTGATAAACAGTAACATCTTAAATATTTTTGCGTTATCTTTCAGCAGGCACTTTATGTGTCACGTTCCTCGCCCTCGAATATTTATACTATAATAGATAGAAACAGTGCCAACGTGCTGATCTTCGTGCATGGAAATTAAATATAAATTATTCGTTGTATACAAGTACCTAACGTCAATATGGAGAAGACTCTACATCACTACACATCAGAAAAGACCGTCTACAAGCTCTTTCGTCGCTTCTAATCTAACTCTTGCACACACATTCCACTTACTGAACGTCGGTATAGCGGAAGGAGTGAAGGTCTTCCTTTCTTACTGTGCGAGTACGTATACAAATACGAGAATTTTTCCCTATGACGTTCTTCCCAACCAAACATTTTATGTGCCGGTCTTTTCCCACATTGACCTTACGCTAGAAATGTCTCTTATTGTTATTATTACGCCAACACCAAAGATTTATAATAATTTCTTTCATAAACATGAAATATGATCCAGCTGGAAATTGTAATTATAATACCTAGTGAGGAAGTCTTATACGTATGTAGGTAACTCGCTACAGTTTATATCTTCCTCATAAAAAAATACAAAAGCATAACGTATACCTACCTAGTACGCGCGAAATGTGCGGGCGAGTGATGTCAAAATGAAATCAATTTAACTCCTGAACGGTGCTACTTTTATGAAGAATTAATAGTTCGTCTTTACCCCTCGCCTTACCTTTTCTAATTAGTCACGACCGAGAACGCTCACCGGCAAACTTCCGGAAATCGGAAAATAGTGCTCTAAAACCTCACCGAAGGTTGTATAGCGGCGGATAAATGTAACCCCGGTCATAACGCAAGGTGCCATACAAAGTTTAGCATAGTTAATTATTCAGCGCCCCTGTTCGCGCATGTTCTCTAAGGAATGTCTCCGTACGCCTTTCGTATGGAGATTTCACTCCGCCTTATTTTTTTCTAAGAAATATGCTGAGTGCCGTGCTGACACGCTGAGACGTGAGGCAATTCGGAGCAGTTGCTCTCTTTATTTGCATTGTTGTGCTTATTTTATGAAAAAGAGCTCGTTTGCCTCCTGATTTAATTCTATAGGGCAAAAAAAACTGTGTAGGTTTACTGCTATAGTTTCGTTACGGAAACTAATTTGGGTAGTAAATATTTTGAAAATTATATATTAAAGCCCAATTTACACGGCGCGAGAACTTGTATGCAATATTCGATATTTTTCTAACTACAGAGACAATGAATTTGGTCGATCGACCAAATACAACAATGTAACAAAATAGCATGCAAGTTCTTGATCCGTCTATGGCGCTTACTATAAAGTATTTCAATAGGCGTCACTTTTTCTTCTTTATGTGTACCTACACTATATATGAATAGGGAATTAAGTAGGTAGTCTTAATTTTCTAATAAATCAGGCAATTTTTTTCCCTGTCTGAAATTCTCAAGACATATTGTATATCGATTTTAAATGAAAAATGTTTAAAATTATAAATCTAGTTAAATTTGTCAGAGAGTACGAGTAAAATCAAAACTGTAACTTTATTTCAACAATGTGTGCCGTGAACGATGTGACTGAAATTAAATCTTGATAATCCTATTATGCGTGTTACGGCCAACATAATCGAGCACATGCAGATAATCCTTTAAATCTGTTGGTTTGTTGCTGAAAGGTCATAAAATTCGTAATTTTACAAAAGCCATCAATTTGTATAGAACTTCCTACACATTATTTTATGCGCGTTCGTTGCTATTGACGGTAGTATAATACTTTTATGATGTTGAACGTAGGTAGGAGTGGGGGGGGGGTAAATCAGTAGCTCCTAACGATAGAACACAATGTGATTTGTAGTGTTTAGTTTTAAAATATAATGTTATAATATGTATGTTAGTTTTAAGGTATTTATTTATGGGCCACTAGATGCCTGAAATAATAGTTTCATTCGTACTTCACTCATTTACGCGTGTAATACACAATCATTACCATGGACCAAAAACGTTCAGGAAAAGTGGCGTCTTTTCGGCGGACATTACGAAAGTTAACGCTTTGGGTAGGTACATTTTACTAAGACTTTTATCATAAAAAAATTAAGAAGTAGAAGATTCTAACATGACGATGGGGATAAAGTGCGAACATTAGGCTTTAAAGTCTGTTTGTTTTATGATGTCCACAGGAAAGTCGCATAACCATAACTTAATAAAGTTTTCACCCGCACCCGTATTACAAGTACAGGACCTCGGTAATATCTTTTCTGCAAATCAATACCTACAGTGTATACAGTTGATCAACGACTACATTCGCTACATTCAACATTAGTAAATATTCATAACTTCCGTGTAACGGTTAAGAGGGCGATGCATAATGTACGAATCGTGTGATTAAACGGTCATATCCATCTCATATCCGACTTTCTGGGCAATACGAAAATACGTACACAGATAAAAAAGATATCTTAATTCAAAACGCAAAAGTCTCTTGCGCACGGTTGCTTAAATAAAATAATAAATTGCTTAGTCCAATAAATATGTCTTGAGTTAAAAACAACATAATTTTTTAAAGGAGAATAAAAATTATTTAGTTTTATCTTTACACTTCTTTAAAGCGAATGGTAGTGATTTGAGTTAAGATATTAATTATTCGCCGCAAGAAAAAAAAGTCTTAGCAAGAGATATAGCACGCTCTTAAAAAACGGTTTTATCTTGAGTAACTCTACCTTTGGTCAAAAATATTACCAAATTCCAAAGAAGAAGCACAAAAAATTTCCTTTGAGACTTTTAAGTTTTTAAGCAAGAGCGATTAATTCTTAGTTTGATGTTTTCAATATACAGTCAAGAGCTAAAGCTATTTTAAAAAAGAAGCACCAAAACTTTGGTTTGAGATTTTTAAGTTTTTATACAAGAGCCATTAATTCTTGGTTTGATGTTTTCAACCTACAGTCAAGAGCCAAAGCTATTTCAAAGAAGAAGGACCAAAATGTTGCTTTGAGACTTAAGTTTTTACGCAAGAACGATTAATTCTTGGTTTGATGTTGTCAATATACAGTCAAAAGCCAAAGCTATTTAAAAGAAAAACACCAAAACTTTTACATAAAATAGTATCAATAAATTTTGAGTTTGAGACTTTTACATAAAATAGTATCAATAAATTTGATGAAGAGGACAAAAGCGCTGGTGGCCTAGCGGTAAGAGCGTATGACTTGCAATCCGGAGGTCGCGGGTTCAAACCCCGGCTCGTACCTATGAGTTTTTCGGAACTTATGTACGAACATTTGATATTCACCAGTCGCTTTTCGGTGAAGGAAACCATCGTGAGGTAACCGGGCTTAATCCCAATAAGGCCTCTCTAGTTTAACCCTCTGGGTTGAAAATTCAGCTGACAGTCGCTTTCGCAAAAACTAGTGTGCCTACGTCAATTCTCGGGATTAGTTTCCAAGCGGACCCCAGGCTCACATGAGCCGTGGTAAAATGCCGGGATAACGCGAGGAAGAAGAAGAAGATGAAGAGGATTATTGAAAACTACAAAGATTTCAATGAATGACGAAAATCATGTTGGTTTAAGAAAATTCATTCTTTATTCAAGACATACTAAACTTGGTGCTAAGAGATTTCAGCTCTAGATATAAATAATATCATATTTCACATTGAGTAACGTACTCTTGAACCAATGCTTTTTCTTGTTTTTATGAAGAAATATAATTCTCAATTCAATTATGAGTATCTAACCCCAAGAAACAAAGTTTCTTGGCACAAGTTCTTTAAGTATTGCACTAAGACACTTAGGTTCAATTTAAAAAATACAATACTTAAAACAAAACGTAAACGCTCTTGGTGAGAATAATGAGCTTTTAAAAAAAAACTTTTTATCGCTCGGATAGAGAATTTAATTTTTTAGCTTAAATAATAAACTTTGAAATATTTTATATCTTGACGCAAGAATTTTATTGTTTCCTTATATAGGAAACACAAAATGTTTTGACACAAGAGTATTTACTTGGCTGGAGAACTATTTTTTTTCTGTGTACTGAAGAAACTTTATTATCATTACGAACTTCGCTTCGTTTTGTCAATAAAAGGAGGAAGCTAGAGTATCTTGGTATCATCACCATCATAATAAGAAGTCAAAAGTACGAGAACGTTTGTTCAGTCATCTTAAGCAGAAAGCTTAAACAGAAAAGGGGTCAACCTCTGAATAAAAGATGATAAGCTAATAGAAACTCGTGTACACCTTCATTGTGATGATCTAAAAATGGCACAAAAACTGAAAATCTATACTTCAATAGTGAAACATTGCCTAAAAAGAGGAAAAAGATTTTTCTGTTGAGACATTATTTATTAAATCTAGATACTCTTAAGTATAAATAATAAAAAAATACTTACGGTTTTACGCAAATGAATTTCCTCTATAAAAAGCGCAAAAGAAAACACACCCCAATGTTCGATACCCTAATTCTATTAATTGAAATCCTAACTAATGGTACAATATTGTAGTGTTGAGCGCTAGAAAATTCCCTTTACATTCTTCCAATACACGGGTAAAGCCAGCGCATTCAACAAAAATGTTAATGTTCGCATACCCCATACCTATATGTCTTTGAATAGAAATGAGGACAGCAAAGACTCTATAACCCCTTGCCACTAAAATAACCACCAGTAATGAACGTCGCAGTGGCCTTGACACACATACATTTACCTGTGATTTGCGCCATAACTGCTTACTGATAGCAAATAGGTAATGTATTTACTTAAGTGGAATTTAACACAAATACCTCTGTGTAGAACAGAGACAAGGAATGTTATGCATTCTACAACACGCTTAGAGTATCTGCCAAAAATAATAGTGAGGTAGGTATAACACCATGTTAAATTATTTTGCACTACAACTAAATGAACCGGAAATGTGCCATGGGGCCCTGAATACCTTAGAACGTATTTACAATCATGTTATTCGAATTGCAAAATCTAAGTTTATTATAATTAAGCACTGAAGTCCTTAACATTTATTTATTGGGCTAGGTAAATGAATTTAATGAATACACTGGATTTCAGCACTTAGGGATAGCAATATTTTGCGGTAGCTAAGTGCAGGTACGTAGGTACCTACCTATTCTGTTTTCACTATGCACTTCGTCATGTTTGTTCAGTTTGCTCTATATTGGCTTACTCCGAAGGCAGACCTCTCACAAATTTAATGTAAATAGGTCAATGTTTATGTTAGGTAGTTGTTTATTGTTCCGAAGTAAACGTCCGTCCGCCTCACATATGCCATTTTGTCTAAAAGGCTGCACTCCCAGCGAAGTTTTTAGAATAACTGCTGTTTTTGCTCGCTTCAGCGAGGTAACGTTAAAAGGGAATATCACTAGGGGCGCCGTTAATGTAGTTAGGGTGGGTAACCGTAGGTATATCGCTTATTACAGTGTTATACGTGTACGTAATTACTTTGAGAACCACGTTTCGTTTTATGACATTTTTATGAGTTTCTCTTGTGAATATGATCTCCCTCTTATTATTAATAGGGTGTCATATAACATCTTAAATTTTTTATTGCAGTTGTTGAATACTTTATAAATCCAAGAATAACATTATTTATTGCTATTTCTGGTTTCTCGCAGACAGAGGAACATAAGAATCGTACCTTTATTACGAGAAGCCGTCGAGGTTTCACAATTTCACAGTTGATTAAAACAATATATTATTCAGAGGCTTGCTGGCAGGTAGTGAAAGCTATGTCTATCGTGTTCGTGCCAGCATTGCTAATGCATTCCTGAGGCCCTGCGGTGTGGCCACCGAGACATTGTAGGGTTAATACGATGCCAGCGATATGCAGATTTGTATAATTAAATATCTGGGGTTCTAGCCAAGTGACAATCGTTTGTAGAAAACACCAAACAAAACTGAAATAAGTAGGTATAAGATCGTGGCATTCACGAAGTCGTATTGTCATGTTATTAAAGGTTAGATTTGACAAATCTGCGCGTCATCGTGGATGACACGAAAGAACTATGATATATGGAAATGATCACGTCACCTTCCATTGCATCTGTCATCTCCATACATTTTTAATTTCCATTGGCGTTTGTCGATGTACAATTAACATCTTGGCTACGGCCCCTAATCATCATACGTAGTCGTCGTAAATCGTCATTGTTATGTTATGTTATCATTACCAACGAGTACTCAGACGGGAGACAAAACAAATTTAACCTAATGGCTTGTTGATAGATCTAATTATATCATATGTTTATTTTACCAAATAACGCAATACTATCTCAAATCCAACCAACCTTATGGCGCTACGCGCCGTTTTTGTCGAAAAACTGTTACTTTCTAGAGGTTATTACTTCTCCTAAATTGGTGAAATAAAAATTATGAAAAAAATATAGATGAATTTTCATTTTATGTACCTATAACAATCGCAACATGTGATTTTTTCCTAAAATTTATAGTTTAACCTTAAAAAACATAATATGACAGGCTATTTTGCGGCTAACTTTGCTTATTGTACTAAGCGGCTTAATCGATTAAAATTATTCTTAAACTAAAAAAAAAATGTCTTAACCGGTTCTACAAATACAACATAGCTTTTGTTAATCAGTTGACTACTATGTCTCGCGCAATGCGTATTGACCTAAATTGAACCATAGCTCACGAGCTATGTAATAAGAGAAATTGACAATAGATGGCGTTACTCTGTGACAAGTACTGTAAGGTTGGGATTACGAATATTGAAAAAACAAATAAATTAATATGGATAAAATCACAAGTAAGTAGCTAAAGCACTTTTGTCATGGAAATCAGAAACAACGAAGGTACCACAAACACCCAGACGACATCGAGACACGAGAAAAGCGACATCTTCGCAAGGCGCGCAGGGCACCTCGTAAGACTCAGTATGGCAATGCGGAGCCGGTTAATTCTGGCCTTTCATTCTGAAAAAAGACCTAAATAAAATAAAAAAGTAAGGAAAACCTTCATGTGATCATATCAGTTTTTAGGATCACTGAAATCAAACACCTGATCTACACAGAAATCGATTGTAAATAATAATAATTGTCAGTTCACATTTTACTTTTTTAAGTTTATGTAGATTATCACCTGAACATCTAATAGCAATAAATAGGTACTTTTATTTATCAAGCAACTACTCGTAAAATAATATTAGTCGAATAGGTAACACTTCTAAAAATGTAATACTTAGTTTATAAATTAACTATAATGGCGTTATTTAGAGACACACTACAAGTCTCAATTCAATACCTAATATTAATGGTTAGTCAGTTTGACGTATAATTTTGAATTAACTATTTGAGGCTTGTAAAGTTGTATACGCATAAGGGGGTATATTTTATTATAATATACGACCTTCACCAAATGCATGATATATAAACATATCAAACAACAAAACGTCTGCAAAAGATGATACACAACTACGAGTAGGTATAGCGCCACCCGCGCGCCTCTGCGCTGAATCTTATTCTTTGAACGTTGTTGCGTGCGGTCGTCACGAGAGGGGTAGCGCGGGGACAGAGCGCTTAGCTCCGCTCCGAGGCCCCGAACGCTCAAGGGCATTGGGGCGACAATCGTCCTGGAAGCTTGTACAAGTTCGCATCATAGAAGTTTACACTTTTTTATGCAATACCACGGGCAAAACATCAATAACCTAACCTAACTTAAAATATCATGATACGACAGCAATGTAACAAGATGAATAAAGCACAATCTTTAAATGCTGGGCTCCCAATTTGCAAGTGCAACACAATACATTGAAGCATACATTGGAGCTATAGTCAACAACCATAGTACAACTAATTGTTAGAGACGGGTTGCAAATTAGTAGCAAGACCTTACGCTATATTCATTCGCTATATTCAATTGGATCTTGATTGGTTTGCACTAAACCACTTGGTGGCGATTCGCGCTAGATTTCCCCGCCCGTACATGTCGGCATAATTAACAGTGCGAGATTACACACGCATCACACATCCACATGTGCTGATACATTTGAAGCACTAATGAGCGGGTACAGGCGATATATGTAGAATATCGATATAAATTGAATGTTTTTTCTACCTAAGTACGACAAGAATAACCGCAGCGTTGCAGTGATGCCGACTCTTTCCTCGAAAATTGGATCAAAAGATGTCGAGCAGTTTTTGATTTAATAATGTGTGAGTATCCCGATGAAAATAATTTTAAGATGCTGAAGATGCCTTAGAAATCCACGTGTAAAACTTCAGTAAAAAGCTGATCATCAGCATATTATTCAACAGCAGCATAATATCAGCAATATTAACGTACGAGTTACCATAAAACCGTGTCTATGTTCGCGTCAAATAAGTAAATCTATTGAAACAAACCTCCGGACAGCCCCCTAAAGGTGACAGCATCTCAAAGCTTCAACATATTGTTTGGTTCAATCAAACGTCATTCTTGATTTAATCGTCCTTACCTACTGACCACTACTGTCTCATCTTGGCTCTCAATTATTGAAACCATGCGAAAAACGACTAGATAACCAATCACAATCAAGTACTCGCAGTTTGTAGTGAATATGAAGATAAGACAATTTGCAGCATAATATGAAATCAATGATTCAACGCTTTGGCACTTGATGCACATTGCACAACCACAGTCTTTTATGAAAACGGAACCTTTCCGATGATGTATTTTACGGAACAACTCTGGGGTCGGTCGGTTGACATGGCATCTGGTCTGTTTAACCCGTGAATATTTAGACAGATCATGTCCGCTGGAAATCCCTTTTGGGGCTGCCGATTTCCGATATGAACTGTCCGCACTGCGAGTGGATAGTATACAGCGCTATATGGTGTAACATTGAGATACCTACTAGTAATAAATATCCATAAATATCCCTAACAAGCTGTTCACAACACATTGTTATTTGAGTAGTAATAAGTTAATGCTGCGCTATTATTAAATACCTACAATACAATGTAATCTGGTACTCGGCGAAGATTCTTTTAATTCTTAGACGCTAGATTGCGGAAACTACAGACGACCATTCTTTGAAACTAACATTGTTTCACAAACCATCGCTGCAATATATAATTTAATTACTTGGATGCATTGCTTGCTACTGCTATTAAACCGGCAGAAACTCATTTAATCGTAAATAAAGTAAGTAAGTACAGGGTTAAAGTAATTTAAGTAAAGTCGTTCGTATCATAAAATACAAACTAAATAGCAGCATAATCAACTTTAATACTCGTAAACTATATAAAAGTACAAACAATGTCTAAATGATTATTCACAAGAACTTAAATTAGCTATGAAATTATTCATGGCCCAATTATTTTCGCCTTCGCACCTTACGTGACCAGCTTTCGAGAATGGTTCAATGCAAGAACAATTGGACGAATTCTGAGGATATTGGGCTTGATTTCCGAAGCAGAGTTGACTAATAGCTTTTCCGACGAATGACAAACGAGCCGGTTTAAATGTATTGCGACCGGGATATATTTCTACTAATAAGTTCTACGTGAAGGCGTGTAATTGCCAAGATACATTTATTTATAAATGGTATGGTGCGAAACGGATGTAGATAAATATTTATGATTGAATTTACCATTCATAGTAAAGGCTGGCGTCCACTAGGCTCGCCGAGGCGAATCGCAATAATTCGCCTTCTATACATTGACTATGAAACTGCGTCTATTGACGAAGAGCCGCGGCGTGTCGAATCGAATTTACCATTCATAGTAAAGGTATGGAAGGAAAATTATTGCGATTCTATTCGATTCGCCTCGGCGAGCCTAATGGACGCCAGCCTTAAAAGTATGGAAGGCGAATTATTGCGATTCGATTCGATTCGCCTCGGCGAGCCAAGTGGACGCTAAAAAAGCTGCAATTTGGGATAGATAAAATCATGCATGACAACAGAACGGTAAAATAAAAACAGGAATAAAATCTTTTTAGGGTACCTCCCATACAATATGTTTTTTTACGCTTTATCCCGATGATGTAAGGTATCGTTGGATAGGGCTTCTAAGATGATACTTACTAATAGCCCCGTTTAGCTTATTCTGACAAAATGATAACTACAGAACCCTACTCTAAGCATGGCCTGACATGCTCTTGGCCGATTTTTTTGCATATTGAACCCACATCGAAGCACTCATGTACAAGAAATATGTAAAAACTAAAATTACAATGAAAAAGTTTATGTTAGTGTAGCACTTTATAATAAAAAATATAAAAACGGTGTTATTTACATTATTGAAGTGGAAAGAAAATACTTAGATTACTTTTCAGTTGGCTATTCAAGCTCATTGCGGAGTTAGTGGAGCCGATGCCGCCGTAAGCATTTCCGTCCTTAAGGTAATCTCATTTGCCGCGCGGGCTCTCTACTCAAAAGCATTTGTTAATGCTGCTTGAGCAAATATATTTTCTTCCAGCTCGTGTTTTTATCCTTTTACTTACTAATGGTACTTACATAATGAATGTTTCACGCTTTTTCTTCGCCAGAAATCGGGGTCGGACGGTTATTAGATTCATTTACATGTGGATGGATTACTCAGCTTTAATGGCCCCACTTTTTTTTAATTTCGCGTGAAAAAGGTCGTCGGATATAAATAAAATATTAAGACTATGAATTATGTACTTATTAATATGTTATACACAGTCATAATGTTTGAATGCCTATGAAGGTCCTAGGTCCTGGGTTCGAATCCCAGTAAGGGCATTTATTTGTGTGATGAGCACAGACATTTTTTCCTGAGTCATGGTTGTTTTCTATATAGGTATCTTAGTATTTGTATATATATATCGTTGTCTGAGTACCTTTTTGAGCTGACTTAATTTGTGTAAATATGTCCTAATACAAATTATTTATTTATTTGTACGTGTTTTAGCAAGGATACTCGTACGAGTATATACGTAAGGCGAGTCCAATAGACTTGATTGACTTAATTGGACCATTATAGAATAGAAATAAGCGCTTGCATTTTAAAATCATGCAGGCCGTATCGAGTGATTAATGACGTTACCATCATTTTCTCTGAGAAATATGTATCAACTTTACCATCTAAATACATTTTCTTGGTTTCCCCGACATCATGTTTATTCCTTTTTGGTGTCGCAGTTATAATTCAATAGGGATTTCAATATGCTGCTTCACTTCCATAAGATCTTGTCGAACTATCAACGAGAGAAACTAGTTAGTGTATTAATTACGAATGTAGATTATATTGCCCCTCTGCGACTTCATTATGACACTTAGAGATTCGTTAGCGCGCGGCCACTCATATCGGGATTCGGCGAATATATGTGATGGCTGGTGTCTCTAGCTACTGAAGAAAAATGAAAGAGACGCCATCACGAATATTGGCCGAATCCCTGCCTTCGCATTTACCAAATATGCCACGCTCTGCTCCAATCTACTCGGAACTTTAGGAATATAACTCTGACTACTCTGAGAAACTAAATAGCTTAGAATAATAAAGAGATCGTAATATAAATTACAGTCACGCAAGTCGCGGTAATTCGCGCGCCAAGTTATTTTAGTTAATATTCTGACTAAAAGCCATTGTAGGGGTTGGTTGACAAAAGTTTTGGGAAGTTGGAGAGCCCTCAGAAGCTAAAGATGCCGGCTAAAGTGGCCACTCTGAGAGAGCCTCGAGTGACCCATTGTGCGACTAGTGACAAAGCACATAACCGTCCTTTGTCGGGAACTATTTTGAACGGGGACTTGTTAAGTTTTTGGCCATCTTTGTATATAGGCATCCATTCTGTTTGACAATGATTTAGATTGGACCTAATTTTCGCACTTAATAAAATTGTGTCGGTCGGTAACTTTAATCCTGCCTACCTTTTTACTAGCTTTTATATTGCGAAGATAAAAAACGAAATCTTGACATTTATTTTTACCACGAGACCTCACACAGAACCATAATCAAACCATCCATGTTATAAGAATATGAACCCAGGTAAGATCTTTATACCGAAAGGAAACAATAATATATTTATTACGACGACGAAAAATCCTCCTACAAACTATTACGGCAGAACGAATTTGGTATAGACGAAAATGGAGAAAAGGATCATGTTACTGTAGGCACACTTGTCGTCATTCGACATAGTATTGGCTTGGCCTATTTAATCCTATACGTAACCCGTAAATAAAGAGACTGAACCTACCTACAGTCTTATACGACAAAACAATGGCTGTGCACTTGGTGGTTACGAGTAGTGTAAGTATGTATAGGTAAAAGATGTACGAAACAATGTGTGTGTTGTATGAGGGCAAGATGTTCGAATGCCACTCCAGCAGCTGCTGCAGCTACAGCCGCAGGTTTCTTTAGATTTTGGCACCACTTAAATACCACCATTACCAATTAAATACCTACATTGTACATTACATTACATTAGTACATTGGTGTACCATTTAAATAGACAAGCTAGAGTAAGGCCACAGACTGGATACACACGACAGACCGGCGCGGCGCGACAAGCGGCAAATCAATGCTGTTCATACATTTGGTCGCGCGTAATTTATGTATAACCTTGATTTGCCGCTCGCCGCGCCGTGAGCCGCTTGCGACCAGTCCTCGGCCAAAACTTTTTAAATAAATACTATACACGTATTTATTTTATACCATGTATGTATGAAAATTTTAACTAATTATTTTTCTAGGATAGATAAACTGATCAGAACATATCGGTCTAAGGAATTCAATTTATTTGCTATCGACCACCCATTTGACACCCATGATCGGTTAGTTGCGTGTTTGGTCATCGATTTGCCGAAGACAGAAAAATAGGACATCGTTACTAGCTATCTTCTAAGGAAAGAATTGTTAGGTTGATTGATTATGCCAAATATAGTTTTCGGATTGGAATTTTTTGCGAAGACCTGGTCTCGGACATTGAAAATAATGCAAATATTTTACTTATATCTATTTGTACAAACAATAGATGAATATGTGACGAAAAAGGGCAAGTAGCCTTTACATAGAACTACAGGTAGTTCAATTACAAGTATAATAAAAAAACAGAAATATATACAAGTATATATACGTGTATAATATCATCATTTACAAAAAAAGTACCTATCAAATAACCGCATTACTTCCAATACGAGTAAGTAGTAATAGCATTGCACCTCGCGTGTTGTACACAATTGAAGCGTGCATACAAATCCCATTTACACTAATACCTTGTAAATGTACGTTTATTCTTGCGCATATCTGGTACATTTCGTATACTGACTCGAATATTTTTACCTATCCTATGTTTTATTGACGAAAAACAATAGGTGTTGTATAAGGGGGTAAAGTCGTTGTTCAACCGCTCGTACTAATATTGATACCTGAGCGAGCGAAAGATTGCAAAATTTTACCACGAGCGTCGCGAGTGGTTCGAAAAGTGGAATCTTGAGCGTTACGAGGGCTTTAAAGGCCCGAAGGTTAAACAAATTTTACCACCGAGTGAAACACAACTACGCCAACGAGAGGAAAATACTTACTGTAAAATATTAAACAAAAATAAATCAAAACAAATCAAACTGGCATCAAATTATTTTGCCACACACGTCGATAAAATGCAACTTTCTCATCGATTTTTAAACAACTAAGCCTTTACGAGCTGGTGTGGTGAAAAACAGTTTACTTTGTCTAAAAGAAAATTCGCAGTAGTGAGTTATCGAATGTTAATTTCGTTCGCATACTAGCCGGGCGGTCGATATCGCCACGACCATAGACGACGTGTCGCCGAAACGGTCAACATAAGGTCGTCGTTCCAAAAACGCTGCATCTTACCTTTTATTGTTTAAGTATTATATCGGAGGAATAAAGGAACACTTTGTATTCCTTTGAAGACTATGTTTTCAGACAACTCTGCTATCAAAGAGGGTCCAAGCCGATTTACGGTTTTTTTTTTTCGGTTTTGTTATGTATCCATTAATAATGTACCTAATGTACCTACCTAGTTTAAGTTCTTAATAGTGCTGCTACTAATAGCCGAATATTTACGCAAGAGTAGCCAGTCGGTATTGCGGCTACTATAAAGTTAATTTCTTATAAAACGGATGCGGAGGTACCCTACCACAAATCGATATCCCACTATCTTACTTCAAATACTAAACTACCTATATCGATATCCGTCTTACTTCAAATACTAAACTATCTATATAGATATCCCACTGTCTTACTTCAAATCAAAGTTACTGCCCTATATTTTTTCCGAGAACGCCCCAAATAAATATTCGTTAGCGCATTACTTAGTCTTATGTGACAGTCGGGTAAAAATATGTTAGATATTAGACAGAAAAAATAGAACACGTTACATCTACATCAGTTGATGGTATGTACAGCTGACATTTAATTGCCATTCCAAGGAACTTGTAATAAACGGACAGTGTCACGGCCCAAAGATTAAAAAGTTCATTCTCTGGCTAATTGTACTTCGTCGTTGATAACTAATTTCTGAATGGAGTGAGATATTTATTCCTGGCACTTAGAGTCTGAAATCATCACGAAGTCAATTTAGCAGCGGCATAACGATTCGCTTCGCTCTAAATTAGACTCCATTTGCGTGCATATTTGGATTGAACTATTTCTGAACGGGATGACGTCTGTGTTTATTTTTGTCCTCAATCTACTACATTACTATCAATAGGTACTATTAGATAGATATAGGTACTAGAAGATAAATCAACAAGAGCTGGCGTTATCGAATTTGAGGTAGATACCTAGATACCTACTAACTTGATTTTACTTTTGACTGACATACTCGTAAATTCCTTGCCTCGATTAGCATTAGATTATTTACGTTTTTGGTTTTTCATTCTATGTGTAAATAAATTTTGAAGTTTTGTACCGCCATTAAGTTTGTTATTTTGGCCTCTGTAGGTACTTATGTCTGAAGAACAGAACTGTCGTCCACTATCGTCTTCAACCCAAATGTTTGGCAAAGTTTGTTTAAATGACAACAGATACAACTGTAACAATCCCGAAAATTGGTGATTATAACGTTTGTATAAAAGCCAACATCGTAGGTAGGGACATGGCCACGCCTTCAACGTTGCTGCTGCGGAAATGTCCGAGGACCAAACATTGCCAACAAAATGGAAACAGTCACGCAATGAATCGTACACTAAACGCCCTACATTTCGCGATTAATTTCACGAAGTAAATATTCAATACACTAGCAGCTAAGGAAATGAATATTCATCATGGTATACTTATTAATAATTCGTAACTCTGACACTCGGGTCTGTTGCTTAGAAAGGTAAAATGGAAATGAGTAATAAAAAGGCATATCGTGTTTCAAGTGTCGGAGGACTGGAATAAAAGTCATTGGTATCGCAATCACTCCGTTGGGGACATTAAAGCCGCAAGCTTGCCATAAATACTAACAACAGTCGTTGCAAAGCGTTGCTTCCTCTTAAATAAAACGAATAGAAACACCTTTACGTACCTTTTCTTTAAATAAACGTAAGCTGGATTTAAAAGAAAACTTAAATAGTCCAGGCAACGAATGCTCAAAGAAAATGATAGAGGGAAATGCTTGGAACACAATGTTTTACTTCGTAACTTTGTTTGGACTAGTTAGGAGGTGAACATACCAAAAATCCCTCGGGCGTTGTAGCCTTGAGCCGGGGGGAGAGGTTTTGAGGGACCCGTCTAAGAATAGAATAGAATAGAAAACATTTATTTTTCATTTTTCGGTTTTTCGATTATATCTCGGAAACTAATGCGTCTTAATGACATGGCCATCTATAAAAAATTAAAGTTGATTAAATTTGTGACTAGTTGTATTTATCCAAGTTTTCTGATATCTTGTATAGTTTTTGAGATACCGCTTTTGAAAGGTAATTTAGGGCTCTCAATTTTATCTTGATATTTACATCAGTGAAGCTGCAAGGCCGTGCTTGGTATCAGGTAAAAGGCTTTTAAGGAGACGACCTGTCTGGCCTAGTGGGTATAGTGACCCTGCCTAAGCCTGCCTGCCTATATTATTGTCTAAGTACCTACCCACAACACAAGCCTTGTTGAGCTTACTGTGGGACTTCAATTTATATTTATTTGTCATAATGGCGTATAATATTTATTTATTTATTAATTACCAAATGATGAATGGATAGATGGGTAAACAACGATCAGTTAATCCACATACGGTTCTTTCGTTGCAGCGTATAGGAGCTAATAATATCGACTTGTATAAATACGAGTAAGTACCTATAAATAATCATTTAATTCAGGCATAACCCATAGAAGTGTTAGTAACCAAACTTAAATACTAATGTTACAGAATACAAGTTCATAAAACCAAAACAGTATACATGGCAAGGATAATACAATACCGGGTGAGCATACACATTAACATTAAATTTAAAATATTGACTGGCAATAAGTAGGTAGTAATATAAATATATCTGACGTTCCTCGTATAAAAGGTACCTTATGACAGTTGGCGCTTACGTCCCGTAACACCGCATTAGTATTGGTGCATCATTAATAACAGCATAAGCGCGGACCGCCATAAGGTACCTTACCCGTGGAACATCAGATGTTAGGTACCTACTTACAAAATGTTAAAATATTGGCTAACAAAAGGTACTTCGAACAGTGTCTGAGCGAAACAGATTATGACAAAGCGCAATATTCATCGCAAGAGGCATAAAAAGTTGGGACTTTGGAAGTTATTACAAACTTTTAAGAAGTTAGCTTCTGCCTGGGCTATCCCTGCGGGCCACAGCTCTTTGACTTAAATATTTCAAAAGGGTATAATCACCACAAACTTATTTTTTAAATTTTGTTTTCGCTTACAAAACTTTCTTCTAATCCCTTTCAGTGCACATGCCGTAAAGGCAGGAAATTAGACAGGGAGAAAAGATAGGGCGCCACGCGCGAAGCTTGCGACGGAAGATTTTGTGATCGCGCGAGTTTTAATTTAACGATTTAAGTACCCCATTAACTCTAAGAGTCATTTTGTATGTTTGCTAGTCAAATCCCCGGCTATATCACTAGCTATCTTATACTAAAATTTATATTGTGGTCGTATGTAGGGTAACGATATACGATATAAATTAAATGAAAATTAGACATGTTTTCATGATTCTCAAGTTTCGCTACATGCGAGAATTTATACCTGCTAGTTTACGGGCTACGGACCGGCTACGCTTATCTTGCGGCCTAATAAAGTGTAGCAAATAAGCAAATTATTCCATATCCCATTGCTCAGAAAACGTTAATGTAAATTTAAAACAAATAACACTTTTCTGACATTAGGTACAATTCACGCGTTAACATTTATTCGACTAGTTGTGGTAATCAAGTATCTTGTAGCTCTCTTTCGTTTTGTACCCGCGAAGGAAAGGATCTCCGACCAAAATTAGGCTTGGTCACGCGACGAGCCAGGGTTAACATTTGGAAGGTGAAAATTAAGTGGGGGTTAATGTCGACCGGGACGTTTCACCTAAGCGCTTGCCTTTTCTCAGGAATCGCAATCTTGCAAATGCTTCCATTTATTTTATAGGTTTTATGTGCCTAAACCTTAAAAATGTTTATCTAAGAGGATAATTTTATTCAACAGGCAAATATATATTTTTAAATGTTTAAATATAACGCAGGTGCTCTTTATTACGCTGCGTAGTTACGTGAGTGTAGGAAGCCATTAGAAAGTGCGGAATAATATAAGTACAACATGTTGTCGTTATAGGCTTAGTACGAGTGCGCCGCGACAGTATCGTGCGCGAGATAGACTATTCGTCTTCCTCTAATTAATTATGTTACAAAAAGGCAGGTAGTTTAGGTCACGCGTGGTATAGGTACTGTCGTGGCGTACTCGTGGCGGCTGGTTTCGGATATAGTGGATTTTCACGTTACCTTTATTTCTAAGCAACATATTTTATTCATTGTAACTATAGGATTGGTAATTACAACTTGATAGTACGTGAATGCAACATGATATAGGTACCTACGTACTTGTAGTTTCGAAACTAGCTACGTTAAGGCAAACTAAGCAAGTCCTCAGTAATATAATTGTATCTGCAGTGAAGAAGGTTACACTCAAAGATATGAAAATAGCGAACAAAACTAACCTTGAGTTGACTGTATTAAAGAATAAAATTATTGTTATTTTTATACAGCACCGCAATTGTAATTCGCCTTTGGTTTAAATTAGAATTGGCTCTTAAGTGAAATTACTTTTTAATACAGTTGCTCAAAAAGTGCAACTTTACGTAGCTGTTTAGCGTTCGCAAAGTTGGTTTTTGCGAACTAGTGCTTTTTACTTTTCCAACTATTTAAAATTTATTTCTGACTGCAATCCATACGTCCATACCAAAGAGTTTGGATACCCAACATTTTAATATATATTTTTATTTCGCCATTACACCTTTATTACGTCCAAAAATATTATTCCACGATATAAATTAAAAATTGATTTGTTATTATACGAGTACAATGTTTAAAATTACGATATTACACTAAAACACTTTTCACGTCAGCGGCAGGTAATTTGCTGCTTAAAAACAGTGAGCAAAATCGCATTTTGCTCACCGAGTGAGACAAAATAACATTCAAGTGACCTTTAGATTCGAATGTCATTTCAACGTGCGGGGCCTAATACAAGTTCGAAATATTTGGATTCTGTTGTCTTTTCCCTTTCACGTCATTAGCAAAAAGAAAGAGACAAAAAAAGTGCATACTTAATTCAACAGTATATTGACGGTTTATAATAGACCCCCGAAATAAGTCAGACCGTATCGTTCCAAAACACCCTACGAGTCTTCATTCGTAATAATTAATTAATGAAATAAAAGTTTAAAATATTATAAAAAACACCATATTTTACGTATTTTATTATACAATCAAAACAATGAACTCATACAAATTTACGCAATCGTTACGCAGTAAATAATTCTACTTAACTACTTTTAACGAGCTCTACTATAGTTGACAAATAGTAGTATCCGCAATTCGGACCGTATCTTACAAAGTTTTTTTTTTACAAAAAAAAAGTTGTTAATTGAACTGCCAATTGATGTTCGTTAATTCATTATTTTCGTATTATTTTATTGAAATTTCTTTCGTTTTGTTTTATTGCGGTAATTAAAGTTAATTGTTAGAATACCTTCAGAAAACATAAGTGAAATAGTGACCCGTCCGTCTGGAATACATTTTTTCAGGTTGTATTTTTTGATGGCTGACTGACGTGAAAAATTTTGTGTACTACACGAGATCAAAGTTATTTACATCTCGTGCGCTTTTGAGTCCCTTACTACGCTCAAGATTCTAAATTAGATTCACTCGCTACGCTCGTGAAACTATTATAGAATCTTTCGCTTGCACGGGACTCAAAACAAGCACTCGAAGAAATATCAATCTTTGCTCTCTTGTTGTACAAATAACTATTTTATTATTGGCTGAATGAAACTGCCATTGCCACGTTGGCTGTCGTTAATAAATGGAAAAAATTAAAAAGTAAAACCGGCGCCCGGTATTTTCAGTATTTTGAGTAAATTATTTAAAACAATTTAATTGAAATGATGGCTTCCATCTGCGAATGAAACAGACCTGACGTTCATTCATTATCGATCCGACAAATTTATTTTCCAGCCGCGTTGCCCCAGACTTGGCGGTTAAAGTCTCTTATTTAGACTGCCTACGTTTAAAGCTCCTATCCACCTTGAATGTCTTTATTGCGAAACCAACTTTCCGTTTAACCACACAAGGTTGATAATCGCGCTAAAGGAGACAAAATGTTGATGTCCTAACACTCTTAACCAGCCATTCTACCCTGGCTATTAGGTATTCGGAAACGTTTCGTTTTTAAGAGACCCCCACTGGCATGACATGTGACACGTGCGAAGAAAAGGGGTTTTATTTGGTATGTAAAGCAATAATTTACACGCGTTCATGATGAGTGACCCTTGTGGGATATACAAATGTGGTCGAGGTTTAATTAAAGTTGAATTCGCTTTGCTGGTATTTTTGTCCCGAAATGAGATACGAATAAATTAAAATTTTATGTCTATATTTTATCAGCTAGCTACCAGTTTATTTTTTGTACGCAGTATTGTACACCTTCTGAAGTGTTAAAAATTCAATTCTTATGGTCTTCATCAGCAGTTCTACTTCGCCGAATATCGGTTTCCTAGAACAAACGCACGAGTTACTATTTTAAAAATATGTTTGCTTATAATATGTGACGAGTTCCCTCTATTTCTCCATGATCCAATCATCAGATCTTGACCTGATGACAATGGAGGCAATTGTGTGGGGTCCTTTCAAACAAAAAAATATTTTTCGAAATCGGCAATGTATTGGAGATACGAAAAATAGGTGTGTTCACGCGACTATATACGTGAACTTGTTTCTTGAACATTTGTATTTAATAGAAACAATTTATAATACATTTACAATATTTATTGTAGTTTTATTTGCTATAGCTTGACATGTATCGTATTGTTTTTTATGATCATTGACATATTTGAATTAATTTTAAAAGTAGAATCCGCGCCGGGTCGTAGCTTCTTCTAGCGGCGCTAATGCAAAAAGGTTGCATCGTAACATTCTGCCCCTCCTTGAAAGCTAGCTTTCAAGAGGCTCATGAGAATGGGAACTTAAAGGATGATAGCCTTGAGACGGCTCGCTTGATGTTGATAATGCCGTTCTTTGCTTTACGTCGATGACTCTTAGTAGAAATTTCATTGGTGGGAGCTGCTCGTCCATGATTGGAACTACATCGTCGATCTTGATGGATCCCTTACTGGTTTTCCACTTGAAACGCTGCTGAAGAGTAGTAAGATATTTCTTAGTCCACGGCGTCCAAAAATGTTGCCTTAGTAGTTGTACGAGCTGGTATCTATTTTCTGTCATCATCTTCACTTCAGTGATGGCAGGGACATCAATAGTCGTCCGACAAGGAAGTGCCCAGGCGTGAGTGGAGCTAGTTTGGAAGGATCCTCAGACAAAGGTGTCAGAGGACGTGAATTCATGATAGCCTCAATCTATGCTAAGTACCTAGGCTAATTTCTTAAAGGTTAAATTAATGTTAACAGCAATATTTAAATATTAGCTAAGCAGATATTACTGCTGCCTTCCAGACTCCGCCGAAGTCTAGAACGTACACAGGGAAATAATGAAAGATAAGTTGCTCACTGCAAGCAAACTCTCCAATTTGCCGTATTGTATACACGTTTGTAACATTCTGTTCAATTCATATTAATTGCCTAAATATAAAGTTTGATTAATTGTCACAAAGAAGATATAACTACATGCTAATAATAAAACTAAGTAAATGCATAAAGATCGCTGCGCGCATGCACTTAGGCCGCTTAACGACCTATACTTCACTACTAACTCTTTGTAAAGTATGAAGTTTAGAATAGAAACGATTTAACTTCTAGTAATTGGGCATCAACGTGTTTGGCTATAGGCCACTTAGACTCTAGTTTCCCAAGGAAGCAGAGTGTTTCCCACCACAGAGCACTGGCAAGTATATTGTTGAGGTTTGACCCCCCTTGAAGCCAGATCTGCTGAGTTCCATTCTGTTGAGACGTGACGCCATGCTTTAGGATGGACTACCGAAACATTAACAGTTCGTGAATTAGGTAATGATGTACGAGTATTATAAAATACCCGAGAGCGGGACGGTCCGCTTCGGTCATGTGCCCTAAGCTCTCGTACACTTTGAAAGTTAGCATTATAATTTTTCATGTCATATTCGCTTAATTTATGTTGGTTAATCACACTACTTTTAGAAATATAATAAGATTCGCCTAAGGCGTCCTCCGGGGCCTCACGAAGTGGAAGCCTCTCTTGAGATAAGTTGCATCGCGTAAACATTGCAATAGTAGCGTTTGTATTATTAGATAAATTTGTATCAATGTCATCTTTAATTTCAATATGTAATAGTGTATTGTGTTTTTCATGACAGTTCCTACATGGGCCTAAGCGGCAACGAAAATGTTGATGGCCAGGGCGCAGGCAATTCTTGCATAAATTGTATTTGGAAACTTCCTTTTGCCTGCAATCCACTGACATTTCCTTGAACTTGTCACACTGATGATTAAAATGATTTTGTTTGCAAAACGAACAGGTTATAATTGTATTGTTGTTATTAGCACTGGTTGTGTATTTATAGTCACTTATGCCTAGCATTGTTGTAATATGTTTGTTTTCTTTTATTTGGTTAGTAGGTTTATCAAGTTTTTGTGTGGAAGTACCGCACTGTATAGTTTCTAAAACATCAGCTCGATTGCGAAGGAACATCAAAAAATCATCGAGCTTAGGTGAGACTTTAAGTGAATTTTTGTGTTCTTCCCACTTCCTACTAGTGACGCTATCTAGTTTCGACACCATCATATATATAACTAATGTATCCCAACTGTCTGTGGGCTCTTTAAGTGTGTTTAAGGCACGTAGGTTTTTGGAGAAAGAGTCAATCATATACCTTATAGCCTTATGGGATTCTGTAGTAATTGGTTCAAAGTTGAACAGTGACTTAATGTGGTTATTGATCAAAATTTTCTCGTTACTGTATCGTTCGCACAGTAAATCCCATGCGAATGTATAATTAGCACTTGTAAACTCAATAGATTTTATGACTAAAGCTGCTCCACCCTCTAAAGACGCACGTAAATAATGAAATTTGTTTATTGCAGGGATGGACTCGTTTTTATTTATTAATGAATCGAAGGTATCGCGAAACTCCATCCATTTCGTGTAACTGCCTTCAAAGGAAGGTAATTTTATAGCAGGAAGCCGAATTGGACAGTTGACAGGAGTCTGAGAACTGTCATTTGCATGTATTGAACCTTCGGCCCGAGAAACAGCGGTAGCATATTTAGTAGTCGTTGGTTGATTCGACTCAAGTATCATTTGTGACAATGAAATCAACCTTATGATAGAATCCTCAACTTGCTCACGTTCTAAAAGCTGATCAGCTAAGTTTATGTCATCTAAATTTTCAATTTCTGACTGAACTTCATCAAACTGAGATAATAATTCTTGAAATCGACCTAGTTTTAATTGGAGTTCACCGAATAAGGCCTTAGTGAAGTTTTCCGTAGAAATCGCCTTTATTGTATCAATATATTTTTCATAAAAGGTAACTTTTGCCTTTATAGTACCGCGCTTGCGAACTAACAGCTTTAGTTCTTCAGACATTTTGTAAATAAATTAAATGCACATACGTAAGTATACTAAGAAACCGGGATAAATAAATTGAACAGACTGTACTAAGAATAAATTGAAATTCAAACCGTGCAGGCCACCGTATCAAACTAGTGGCAAACAGGAGAGTTGTCCGCGTGCAGTGATGCTAGTATGCTCACGATCAAGCGGAAGAATTACGCAGAAAGCCAACTGACACCCGTATCTCCGGAAGAACTCGAAGGCAGCATAAAGCTTATTTCCTGAAATTGTAGTGATGCTAATCTCAGAGCATGCTAAATATGCTGCATATTATACGCAAATCTCGTTTCTAACGTATGCTATGATGTTCATTTAGTCTTAGAACTTAAAAGAAAATGTTAAATATTTTACGTAATTTACTGGACTATCTGTATACAGTGACTGGACTATTTCAATTTTGAATGAGAATTGTTGTAAATATAAATGGAATCAAATGTAACTAGTAGATTATTGTGATATTTTCATTTTGACGTAATTATAGAAAAATACAACCTGATGCAGAGCAGGATTGAGGCAACCATGAAATCGTAATTTACGCTATTTATTCAAACACTTCACGCAAGGGTTCTCCTGTAATCTCTGTGCTCGTGTTGGATGCTGTTGTATTTACTGGACTCTGGACTTATATACTGGACTCCGGGATTCCGCTTGTTTTCCAAGGATCCACTTATTTCCAAGGATATACTTCGAAGAGAATTGTTGATCACGTCGGGGTCACCAAATGTTCACGCGACTATATACGTGAACTTGTTTCTTGAACATTTGTATTTAATAGAAACAATTTATAATACATTTACAATATTTATTGTAGTTTTATTTGCTATAGCTTGACATGTATCGTATTGTTTTTTATGATCATTGACATATTTGAATTAATTTTAAAAGTAGAATCCGCGCCGGGTCGTAGCTTCTTCTAGCGGCGCTAATGCAAAAAGGTTGCATCGTAACAAGGTGATATTTCAATAGCCCTATAGTAAACTCAAGAAGGCTTGTGTTGTGGGTACTCAGACAACGATATATATACCTAATATATAAATACTTAAATGCATAGAAACACGAATGGCTTAGGAACACATGAATGCCCTTACCGGGGTTCGAACCCAGAGCCATCAGCATCGGCAGGCAGGGTCACTATTAAACTAAACCGGTTGTCAAAAACATAAAACATAAGTACTAATTATATACAAATAAAATATCCCTCCGCCTTTTTGAAGGAGGTTAAAATAAATATGTATTCTCAATAATACTTGAGAGAGCTCACAGGAAACAAATAGCAACGTAGAAAACAACAATCACGATATTGGTTTTCAGAAGCTCACGGGATAAGATTAAAATTGGATGGAAAGGTCTGGTCTGCACTTTCCTTTTATTGCTGGCCCACATACCGATATTACAATGTGATTATAGTTATGTGAAGGTAGGGTAAAACGCAGGTGTTTAGGTACGTTTCATGTTTTCATTTCTTTGCTACAAAGCAGGCAGGCTAAGGCAGTGTCTTACCTGAGCGAATAACTCGCGAACGCGCCGCGCCGCGTCGCATTCGCGAGTCATCGCTCACGTAAGCCGCGCTGTTACTACGCCCTAAGTCTCACCGCTTGTATATAGCATTGACTGATCAACTTGGCTCAGCAATGAACCACGAAAAAACTCAAATTGAGTTCTATTGATATGACACGACTCGCTTAAAAAAACTATGTAGTCACGTTTCAACTAACACTAAGTACTTTTTACGGCGATAACTTTTTTCACACAAGGATTTGAGACTACCTGCCATTATTAGTAAAAGTTTTACAACTTAGAAAATCCTATCCGGTGACATACCGCTCGCCATTATTGGTCAAATGGACTAATTAGCCCACCCTCCTTTGTTAGCAATACAATTATACTGCTTTTAATTTTTTTATGCTTTCGTTCCAAAATTAAGACGCTAGGGGACGAAGTCACGTGACCGCTTCTCCATACAAACGTAGTCCTCATTTTCCTCTCTGAATTTTAACATTATAGAAAACGGCTATGCCCCTTCATTTACTTTTTAGCTATTATAAGAGTTAGGAGCTTGTAAAAAAATAAATGGAATTGTTTTTGTACAGTCACCTGCAAAAAATAATCACGTATTTCGATGCATTGCAAAACAGTATTTTAGCGTATTGATTTTAAAAAATTACGAATAAGTTAGAATTTGATTCGATGGAACAACCCACCCCATATCGGGGTAAGTTGTTTCGTTCCAACCGATCTCATAAAAAATGATCTGGTAAGAAAACTGTTTAATAAAAACAAAACAATATAACTTTTCAGAAACTCAAATAATCATTCCATAAAATAGCGCAACCACTAATTTTATAAAAATAGTAACTTCTATCCCTGCATGCCCTACCCTAACTACCTATTTCAGTTTTAGAATCGCGCAGCACAACAAAGGCCCGGTTGGCTAAATGGTTATCCCGCGGTGTCAGTGTTCAAACATACGCGCGGATTACGACACAGAGCCGCCTGACGCGCGCGATATCCGCTGGATTTGTCAGACGTTCAGACATACTGTGTAAATAAATAAAGCTTTTGTATTGTAAAATTACGTGACACAAAGTATTAGGTGCTTTAAAGTGTGACCAGTTAGGATTCCACAATCAATGTGCGTGTACACAAGCAATGTTTTGACGTATTTTCAGCTCTTAAGGATTTGCCACATTGGATGCGTTCTGCGGGCTGCGGTCAGGTCAGGCAACTGTCACTCTAGTACAATTTTTCTTCAAGTAACAAGTTGTATTGGAGTTAGGTACAACTATCATAGTATGTATTGGGACTGTGCGCGACGACAACGCCATAATTAAAGCTGTTTCAACTGTATAAGCATATTTTTTTACAACTGTCAAGCGAGAATACGGCAATTATCCAGTTATTTTGTTGTTCTTGTTTCCACCATACTTTCACTAATCTTGTTAGTTATTTACAAATTGCAAGAACACATTTTGTTAGGAGGTTTGCAAAATTTATGACAACTAACAGTTTATGCCAGTGGCTCAACCGCAAAAATGGAAACAGATAATTTTCCGACTTTCGCTTTTCGCGGTAGGCCCTTAGCCCCAATGGTCTTATTTTTAGCGCTGTGATCGTTTCGGCTTCTCCCACCAGCACACTACCTGCTTTGCACGCAGCGAATAGGCACGATAAGAACGAAATTATAAACATATATGAGAGCTTTTGTAGCTCTGAATGACTTTCGTAGTTTTTGGAACATGTTTGACTGAAATGCATGAAAACTTATAAAGGGATTGGACACAGACAGTTTGGTGAACTGGAAACTCATCACCATTACATAAGTGAAATATCTATAGGATGAAACAAATGGATTTTTTTTAATTCATTAAAACCAAATATATCGAATATTTGATGTTATTCGACATCGCTTGAAAAGACTAACTTCAGATTATTATAACACGCACCTCATATACGCCATATACATATATGACCAAGATACCTATCGCGAAGCCTTAATAGGGAGCGTGCATGAACTGTAGGAGGCAGCACAGGAGCCGTCAGATTTTTGGCGCGAGGCGTAAATGTGATGTTTATTGTTCCGATGTAGCTCACAAGATGGCAACACTTACTATGCACAAGAAAAAACGTGACGTGTAAATGTACATGTTTATGGTTCCGATTCAGGGCACAAGGTGGCAGACCCTCCAACGCGCACGGTCCCTATTATGTGCATATTCATACATTATTCCTATTCTTTAGAGCTAAAATTGTTTTTATTCGGGAACCATTCGAGTTTATTAGTGGTTATTTTTTATTGTATGAAATAATTTGCTACGACATATTTAATAATTCAAAGTATGTGTATTGGATGTTTTCAAAGCCTGTTAAAACTAGTGAAATTGGACGCATTTCCCAACGATAAGGGCTACAAATATTGCAGGCTACGCGATTTCGCTAATTAACTCGGCGTGAAACGAGTGTAATGCAAAGTAAACATTTAAATATGCACAACTTTTACATTTTCCCCAGAATCCAGCGCGTCTCCGTTCAGACTCGATTTAAATTTAAAATATTTTTAGCTCAATTTACTATAAAAACTGTATGCCAACTAGATGGATAAAGTTATGCCTTGTTAACGATGATAAATGTCAGGGGATAGTGCATGTAGGTAGTTTTTGTTTGCACCATCAACTTTGGTTATTTGGCGACGTCCCACTGTCGCTTCAGTTAGGATGATGGATAGAAGTTAGTAGTTTTTAGTAGATTATTAACCGAGGGATGAAAGGCACCAATTTCTGGCCAGGTATTTTGGCCAAAAATTCGAGTTAAAAATGACTAAATATAAACTTTTATAGTATTTTGTTAGGGTACTTTTCGGTTTCGGTTTAAAGACTTTTACTTTTAATAAGCATTTTAGGTAGGTAAAAGGATCGTTATTTCTATGGAATCGAGAGCTAAAATCAGAATGGAAACTATACAATGAATCCATTTAAAAAACCAAATTTTCTTTGAATATTCTAAAAAATTAAATTAAAATGTACTCGGAACTCCCTGGGCCGGAACATATCACTTTCAGCCCGTTTCATAGATAAACAATGAGCTCCTTTCAGAGCATGACAAATCACAAATTATTTTATTTTATTATTTTTTGGTATATTAATTCGATTCAGAGACATACTATTGAACGCCCCCCAAACCACCAACCCCCAAATCGCGAACAAAAATTGACTCTCCCATACAAAATATCAGCCAGCCAAAAAGTAATTTGGCGCTTTCGTGGTTGATCCCATAGTAAAAGTTGCTAAGTATGACCTATACATACATTCACCCTGTAAATTATCGCAGGTGACTAAATTAACCCTTGTATATCTCTATTTGGAAAAGCATTCTAAGATCACAGATACTTTTGGCGCGTTTGTGTCATTCGCTACTATTGATGCTGACTGTACATTTACTTGTGCACTTACTTCCTGAAACACTCTCACTAACGGCCCGATTCGAAGAATTAGATACGATAACGATAAGTTCTGGTTTGATAAGTTCTCATTTAGATATCGTATGTGTTGGTATAATTGACAGAATACACTTGATTCGGGCAATCAATGTCACTTTGACGTTAGAAATATCGTAGATAGACATTGGGATCACAGCGGAATCGTAATAAACATCAATCCTGACATGTCGTTTAGTTATCGATCTTTTAAAGATCTTTCCAATATCTTAAACGTGTCTTAATCATTCTTCGAATCGGGCCGTAAGAGATATATAGTTTATCAAGCCATTTCCGTTAGTATAAAAAAGCGGCTTTAAAAAATGTAGGTCCGAATGGTTATCGTCCCATAGAAAATTAGAATTTCGCGCCGAACTTGCTTGACCGACTTTATCCACATTAAGCTTAGAATAAATTTAAAAGCGGAAAAATTACTGTCATGGGTGAGACTTACCCCAAGACAGTAACCCACACAGACAGTTTGGGTTTGTCAATAGACAGTTTGGTTGGGTGGTTTTTATCCACATTGTAAATAAAGTGCTGAACGAATAATCAACTCAACACAGTCTATCAACTAAGTATTAAACTTGAAGTTATCAAGCAGTCTACCGCTCGAGAAATGGGCCCCTGGATATGACGTATTTGTTTAACGTAGTCTGCTTATTTTAATAGTGATGGTGCTCACATTTTTTTGTTTTATTTCTATTTTACCGGGCACTACGTAAAGATTGTGGCGCCATCGCTCGAAACAATGCCGATATACCTTTGGCCTTTGATTAGATGGCGCTGCTGTTTGATATTTAAGAAATTTAACACATATCAGTGAAAAAATAAGGATCAAAGTCAAATGGCGTTCTAAAAGTTTTAATCATGTGTCGAAAGATGGCAGTAAATTTACTGTGGCCATAAAGTTTTCTTTGACAATCCACCTCTATTTCAAATTCTGTTAGGTCATACTAACAATAAGCTAAGCTTAATTTTCACTTTATTCACATTCACAGACGTGTGTTTTGTATTGTATTGTATTTATTTACTTTATTTTCGCTCGTACTTATTTATATGTGCGAGCGAAATATGCTGCAAGCCTACCTAATAACATTTCATATACTTAATTGTTTTTAAAAGTTCAAATGCCGTTAACGGTTTGCAACAAAAATAGTTGGTACTTATTCGTAATGTGCAAACGGCTTGGTGGAAGAAATCAAACCAACGTGCGCCCGCAGTGCGTTCTTCGAATAACCATTTGTGACTGTCTAATGTCGTATGATGAATGGGTCCCAAACGCGCCAGGCGCTATCACTGCTAGCACCCAATTTCGCTGCGTATTAGATAAATACAACACCGCTGATGTAATATTATTCATCGGCATTACATAAACAATAAAAGGGCAGGTAATAGTATTACTGGAGAGGATATTTTGGATTTCCCCTAGGTAACATCGCCGGCGAGTAACTCTCATCGCGCTGTCTCGAGGGACTGTTGTCTAGGGCTCTGAAATGCTAGCAAACGCGGCTTTTATTCCGGTTACGCCATTGAGAATACCATAGATGAGAATACAATTTTTAACCAGTATTTTCTTAACTTTAATGCATATCTTATACCTTTAAACGAGCAATTCTTGTATATATATATATATATATATATATATATATATGTATATATATCTCTGTGGTTTTTGGGGGTATACAATCTATCTAGATTAGTCTTATGTTTGGGAAAACGCGTGTTTTCGAGTTTTCATGCGTTTTTCTTTCGACGCAGAATATGGTCGCTAATTTCGTGTTGCCGGTCACTGTCCGTCTGGTCCAGCGGGTTAAGACGCGGACTGCTAAACGAGTGTTACGGGTTCGAATCTCGCCCGGTGACACTAACTTTTGTTTTTTTTTATATGTTCAAGTTTATATATAATTTTTTAATTTTTTATTACAATAAATAGTTATAACCGAGCAAAGCTCGGTCGCCCAGGTACTACATATTTAACTATGATACACTAGCGAAATCGCTCACTTTATGGTTTGAAATATTATGAAGTCTCTAAATAGTATTTTATACAATCGTGATATAATAGAAAGCCTGCTGAGTTTTACGAGTCATCTAGAATAATACTTTTTTTTACTATAAAACCTAAATAATTAATGTAAATTTGTAAGTATCTCAGTAGCCAAGAATGTAGTACAAAAGACATAGAAACGTGCGAGCCAACCCCATTTAGTATTTTCTATGGGATCGCGCCGGCACCTGATTGGTAATTTTTTTTTTGTTGACTATTTGACTATAGCGTAACAAAAAATATATTATACTTGAGTTGGGAGCCCATCTTAGGTACCTACATGATAAGTACGCAATTATAGTTTTGTTTACGAAATCTTTATTCAACCATTACAGTCCACGAGTAGAAAAAAAAAACATTATTATACAATGTGTCCCTAGCCTCTAAGTTATATAAATCTTTGCCTGTTATAATAAGTTATAATAAGGCTGTTTGTAACAAGAGTTCAAATTCTTACACAATATACAATAACAATTGTAAAATAAAATTAATTAGATAAATCGTGCTACCTATTTGAATAAGCGATCCTTGTGATTTAATTTTTAAATAAAGGCAACTGTTTATGTGTGATATTCACATTTGTTTATTGTCAACCAACATAATTATGTTCTGTATTGGTATAATTATATCTATAGCTGGTGCTTTACATTTCTGCGTGTAGGTTCCGTGATGACGACGATGGAGACCGACGTGGCGGCCATTATGTCATCCTCATCTCTGTAATAACACATTAAGAATAGTTTTGATGAGTAGTAGATAACAAAAAACGGCGGCAAAACTTGTACCAAAAATTAAGCTTTTGACAAAGAACTAAGTTTCAAATAATAACTATATTACGGTAGCATGCGCCTTAAGTATTGTATAGACAAAAAGGTAATAATAGGTCTGAACTACACCGAAGTAGGCGGTAGAAAGTATAATATGGACTGTCAATTTCAATACAGCTGTCGATTTTCTCAGGCCACTTACCCACACTTCGTACCGAAATGGCTGGTATAGCTACTTACTTTTACCTCCTTCGCTACGTTTTTCCATCATGGTCATTTGGTCAGATAGAAAAATATCAACCTTACATAGGCTATTTATTTATTAGGTGTCTTATTTAGAGTGAAGCCAACTAGCGATATACAAGATGTTTATTTAGTGACCTGCAATAATTTACGGGCTAAATATATGGGTCATACTGAACAACTTTTACTATGGGACCGACCCCGAAAACGCGAAAAAAGATATAGGCTGTTTCATAGATTTTGGCTGTCGGACCTTGAAATTTTTTAAGGGAGCGTAAAATTATTTTTCACGATTTCGGGTTTGGTCTTAAAGTAAAAGTTACTCAGTATGACCCATATACGAGTATTTAGGCCGTAAATTATTGCAGGTGACTTAATGAACACCCTGTATAAGTACGTGCAGTCAGCATGAACATTCAAACCTGCATACGGAAAGGTAATCTTTTATAGGATTAACTCCCAAAGGTCTCCAAAATTTAAACTAGAAACGAAAACACGAAATTCTCTGACAGATTCGGACATTTCCCGTTAAAAATTCTTTCTGTAGGATATACAATCGCACAGGTTATTTGGCAATGTGAAAGACATGAGTCACAACACAACTCAATTTCTCAGTACCTATCGGCAATCGATAAAATAGGTACTGCAGTTCTGATTTGTGCTGCATTTCCTTTTAGGTACATTGAAGGTTATAAAACCCCGGTTTGACGGGAGCAAAAATAAATATCGACATTCATAAATATAAGCAATTTTCGAATGATCATAATTATATAGTACATTGTGCAACGAGAGGGGTAAGTGAAATTTCGTATACGAGGGTGATTATTCCCGACAGCCGCAGGCTGGAGGGAATTAAAGACCCGAGTTTGCAATATTCTTACCCCCGGAGTTACTTACACACAATGTTTTTCATCACACTTGCGAAGAAAAAACTAAAATTTAAACGAAATAATTCTTAAATACGATGACATATCAAACATTCGTCCGCCATTTTGTAATTTCTTGACAGGTTAGCATCAAGGGCACAGACCTATCCGGCATTCAACCACGATTAATAATTATGTAAAAATATTTTAAACGGCTGTTAAATTAATCGAATTATTTAATTTTAAACATAAACAAAAATATTAAATTATAAACGTCAGTATTTTAATCGTAAAACTCATTTATACTACTTGGTTTGTATGAAAAAGACATAATTAAAAAAAGCTATAGCTAATTTTAAAAACCGCGGGAACAAAATAGGCCTTTGTCCTTCAGTACACCTGCATGAAATAAGAACTTTTTCGAGCAAGTGTGATGAAAAATATATAATTGGCTTGTGATATGTCTTTATACGGAAAATCATTTTCGTATAATTTTAGTTTAACATTTTTTTAAAGAAAATTTCACCTTGATCTTTTATAATGTTTTGCGATTTCCGAACGGTCAGCTATCCATACGTAAAGTCTTCTTTCCTGGGGTTTCGGCTTGATAATGATAAGAAATCAATAGACGTCTTAATGTTATTTTAAAGATTGACTTAAGTTTAAGTCAATGTCAGATATCAGTTGTTTATAATTGCGATATGCATTAATAAAAGAGATTTGCAAGCAACGGGAAAATAACCTATATAGAATTGACACTCTTATTTTATAATTAACTACGATCATTCAAAAATTGCTTCATATGTATGTCGATAGAAGTGTCGTGATTTTTGCTCGCGTCCAACCAGGGTTTTAGGTATATTTGACATTACACGTCAAAGGGGTATTTTATATTTACTAAACTATTTATTTAATCGTGTTGAATTGACTCTTATATAAGGACGTCTTTGTGTTCATATAAAGTACACCTAACTTTTATAAAAACCTAGTTTTTTTTGTGTGAAAATTCGCGTACAAAGTTTTCATTACTTTAGTTTAGCATATTCATTAGAATTCATAAAAATTATTATGTAGCGAGCCACAACAGTGAAAAAGAAGAATTCCTGAATAGTCTAAAATATATGTCAGTCCTACGTATACAACGTGAGTTAAAACAGATTTATTTGCGTTTAACATAACTTTAGTACCAACCGGAAACTGTACTCGTACTGTTCCTTTCAAGTACGTTATTCCATGTATTTTACATTTAAATTATATGCCCTCACAGTATTCGCACCCAAAGTACCACATTAACCTTTCATAGATCAGCCGAGCCGTCCGTTATTCTTCATTTATATTTAATCCGCCGCTCTCTATAACATTTCAGAAGCAACGGTATCGATGGCGGGCGGGATATACTTTGAGACGTTTCAAGAATGATAACTCCAAAGTCATGGAGGAGCTTTTGTATGCTAAGGCTTTTTACTTTTAAAATATTTGTACTTCTCATCCTAAAAGCTTTTTCGTTATCGAAAGGGTCCGTTCAATTTCAATAAGTGGCGCAGGTATTATTTTTTATGAAAATAATCTGACCTTGTGACCTGGAAGGGGCTAGTCCTTGTAAGATGATTCTAATTAGTGTACCTCCTAAGAATGACTTCCTTCACCGAAGGATTACTACTCAGATAATATTTAATGACATTCCATGCAAAGGTTTGTGAAAGCTATTGGTAGGTATCTCGGGGTTGAAAGTCGCCGCGTTACCGCTTTTGCTACACGCGCTCATTATAAGTTCCTGCTTAAATATATATTTGCCAACAACGGCATTCCATTTTTGTTAATTAAAATATTTGTGGTGAACTAGCCTAATGAGAGAAGTAAAACCAGCTAGTTTCCACACTAATTATATATATTGTCAATAACGGCACACAAGAGTCACAAGCACAAAGAAAAGAAATAAGAGTACAAAGCACAGCACAGTATAGTTGAAGAGAAACTTAAAGTAAGCACAGGAGATAGAAAAAAGCACATAATGATAGCGTACATAAAAAGAAACTAAAACTATAAGCGCTATTCGGCGCGCAGCGCAAACCGAATATAATCCCAAATGTAAGCGAGTCGGTGCGTAAGCATTAACCGTTACTCGGGCGGCGCGAGCGCATGCGTCCAGCCTCGAGAGTGGATATCTGCCGACTAACTAGGATTTCCGAGCGCGCACGAATGCACGCTCGGGTCACCGATCTACGGCGAAGCGAACCGAGCGATAAGGCAAGTTCTTGTTCACCGCGCTCGCGTCGCGCGGAACCGTAATGGCGTTTGAATATAATAACATTAATATTATTTATTAATATATTAACAATTAAAAATATCTGTCGCCACATATTATTTTTTGATCAATGGCAACTCTGGTATGAAGTCCAACATCAACGAAAGCTGTATAGCCCTTGCGAATTTAGAATCTCCCGGGAATTAATATTATCATATCATAGACAGGGTCCCTTTAATATTTAACGGCCTGTGTAGGTTATAATCTGGAAAATGTAATTCCCTTTGTTAACTCTGCCTTAATCTGCATACTTGAAAAGCAGTGGCGTAATTACCTCGTTAAAAAAAATGTGATTGCGTCGTTTCATGTTACAGTTCGAATAAAATGGAGAGGTTTTTGTGGTCGGGAGCTTAAAGGTAATTTTCCCTGAATTTTCTTCCCGTCATGGAGAAAATCACTACCTTTTATGTGGTTATGAGAAAGAAAACGAAAGAGCTAAATTATATGCTTGAGAAAATACAATTTCTTAGCACAAGCCCTCATTTTTCTGACGGTTAATTGAATTGTTAGAAGTGTTAATTGAATTAACACTTTATTTTAAAAAGTTTTTTTAACGGAACAAAACAAACTATTTGCACAAATACAAATGTTTCTGACCGGACTAGAAAATAATAAAATTACAACGTGAAAAAATCGTGAAAAGGTAAAGAACTTCACTTCGCGTCGCTAAAATTGAATTCAACCCGAATACGAATTGCATTCCTAACAACGTTCTCCAAATGTCCGATCAAATATCAATTGAATTTACTTAAAAGGAATTTTTGTCGGAGAACGTAACTGCACGTAAATTTATTTCTGGATTCGCTATAGATACGAAAATACCTTTTTTACTCGACTTGTTACAGTATCAAAAGCTAATAGAATTCTTGTCACATACTTTACATTTCCCGTAGAGAAAATAAGTATAAATAAAATATATTAAAACGGAAACTCACGTCTAGTTAGTGTTTTGGAGTGGTTTTTGGTATTAAAATATATAGAGTACAAATTGGTAGTAACATTTTTCCACTACCAGCAGTGTACGCAGGCTAACTGAGGAGCAAGATGACAGGGGGCCTAGCCAAGATGATAACCGAACATCGTTCATCGCCCATGGAAAGCAAAAATGTATCGAGATGACAGATGCTACGAAATGTCACGTGACTATTTAAGTTTCGATTGGCATTTTCTATCAACGATAAACATCTTTTGTACATCGGGTCGGACCAAGCTAACTTTGCATGACAACGTGTGGCACTGTCATCATTAATAGTAAAATTTCTATGAAAATTTGATGTTTATAATTACACTCCCACACCTTGTTTTATTTAAGTCGGTACTTAGACGAACTATAATGGCCTGATTCGAACTTGAAGATACGTCAAATATCCGAGCCATATCGTATCGGATATGTCACTTCAAAAGTGACGTTTCTTCAAACAAAAACGTCACTTTTGACACTGACATATCCGATCCATAACGTATCAAGACCTAATATTTGAATCTTAAAGTTCGAATCGGGCTGTGAGCCCTCTTTTGAGCCCCTTTTCATGATTAATGTTCTACTAATTGATTGAATGAACCGTGCTCAATGAGGCGGAAATCAGTTTTAAGTGCAATTTGTCGTAGCTATTTAATGAGTTACTTCAAAAAATCCCACGTAGATATACAGTGATACACTTATGTCCGTTATTTATTGCAATAGAAAATGTAATGCTTTGCTCCCGCTATTGCTAACAAGAAACCAACCTGTAAGATGTAAAAGCGCGGCACATTGGTATTGTTATTACATTTGAACAATTAATTAATTGAATTAAAGAAACATAATATAAGAAATATAAAATGAATAATAATACCTTAATATCTAAAGTTTTACTTACATAATAAATTACAATTAAATAAAAACTAACTTAAAACTAACAAAAAAAGTCCCCCAAATCTGTTCCCTGCAGAAGAGTGCCCATAATACTGGCTACATTCCCCGCTGAATGGCAATGCCGATTCTTTGGCTAAGGAATGAGCCAGCCCTAGGGTCTTTAGTGAAGTCGAGGAGAATCTTTTTTATTTCCTTAAATAAACTATGGGCGTCCTGACACCAAGGTCCCTAAGTTTCAACTGCAAACGCCGCAAATATGTGGCTGGTTAATAAACCCGCATATTTGCGGCACTTTAGAGCTTCAGCTGCTGCCGCCGCACCGCGCGGCCGTGATGAAGCAGATTGAATTAAATTGGTTGTCGCTGAATCCAGGCTCATTTCCCTGTATAGGTACATTAATATGAATAATGAGTCCGACAGTTCACCACGGGTAGCGCATAGCGCGGCCTTCGTCCATTCTTTACACGGTATATTACTTTGAGAACAATCACTTTTCTTCGAGGGCAAAGTACCTACTACACCCCGTTTAGCTTGGTCTTATAAGCTTGCTATTTAATAATAGGTATTAACTAAGCTTACCTTCTTGACCTGCTTATCATAACTTTGCCAATTGTGTGAAAGATTTTAATTAGTAGGGGAGCGTGGGGCTAGTTGTAACACGGGTAAGTCTCAATTTTGACCTGGAATTTCAAATATTTTGATTAAAATTTTGTGCTGAATGTCCTTCTCATAACTCGATGCATAACGTAAACACCGCCAGTGCCTCGCCAGACATCGAAACAAGAGGATATACACAAGTGCTCTTTTTCGGGCAAGTATCGTAAAAAAAACATTAATTGTTTTTTTTTTGACTGTTAAAATGAAATTATTTGTTCATTGCTTTTTCATTGTTACAATTTAAATTTAACTGGCTTTCATTTGCTTTTTTTTAATTCTTCTAGAGTTTAGTTTTTGAGATATTTCATTAAGTAGACATAATGAGCATATGGGGCAAGTTGTAACACAAAGCAGGTGTACAACTTGTATTGTATAGCAAGGATAATGTACCAATATCCCGCTAGATGGCGCTGTTCCCTCCGCGCTGATTCGTAGATCGCGGTGATAAGATTTTTCTTAGATTGTATAAGTATCCTGTCATGTTCTTTGTTTACCAACTTCAATAAACCACCTATTTTGGATGAACAGTTTTGTTTGATTTGATCATGGTCCTTCGAGCCGGATTCCGGCAGGAATAGCAGTGGAAACGTTTTTTTGCGTTAATAAAACAAACAATTCGTCATAATTGGACGAATTGTTTCAACGCACCTATGGGCAGTGGATTGCTGTTCGGGGCGATTTCAGCAAGTACGTGTGGAGCGTACTACTGCATCCAAAGGCTGCCGACAGAGGGCGCCTTGGAAGGAAGCCTACAACGAGAGCGAGCAATCTACATCCGTGACGTCACGGAAGGGTATGGTGCAAGTGAATGGGACAGCCAGGTGACGAAAGCAGTGGACTAACTGTGAGTACTTTTACAATTGTTAAAGAAGTAACAACCTTAAATCAAGTGTCGTAAGGTTCAGTGTTTGAATAGTGGTCAAATAATATTAGTAGTGTTGTGCAAATTTGAACTTAGTGTTGAAGAATTGAAAAACTTTAAAATTCATCATCATCGAATCAAGAATCAAGTCAATTTGAACTTTAAGTGCATTAGCTTATTAACTTAGAATAATTTAGTTTTAAGGAAAGTAATTCAGACGGGGAACCTATGCCCGATTTTTGGTAGAAATTATATCTTAAAAACACTTGTAAAATTTTAAAAACTTATTCTATAGACTTGTAAATGTTTCAAAGTTTATTAAATTGGTCCTATAAACACTTGTAAAATTTGTTAACTTATTCAGTTGTAGACTTTGACTAGAAACACATTTACATAGCTAACAAAATGGAAGCCTTGATTGCAGGCCAAGAGGATATAAATCAACGTATAAATAAAGCTCGAACGAATTATAAAAAATCTCCGAAAGAGCGTATAACGGCAAAGTATATAGAAGTTAGGATAGAAACTTTGGATGAATTGTGGACTGATTTTTTGTTGGGTCACAAAAGATTAATGGAAAATCATCACAAAGAAATAAAGTCGTCAACATATGTTCAGAACGATATGTATGATGTAACTCAGGAGTTGTATGTGGAGTACAAAACTGAATTAAAATCAGCTGCTGAAGCTTTAGTTACTAGCAATAGTCAAGAACAATTATTACAAATCCCAGGTACCTCATCGGCTGCAATAAAAAACAATTCAGTGAAATTACCCAAAATTGTTATTCCGACTTTTTCGGGCAATTATACTGAATGGACTACTTTCCGAGATTTATTCGAGTCCCTTATTCACAATAATGACTCCATAGACAATGTACAAAAAATGCACTATTTAAAAGGGTATTTAACTGGAGAGGCGGAACAATTGCTCCGCCAAATTCCGATATCTAATTCCGATATCTAATTCCAATTATAACAAATGTTGGGAATGCTTAAAACAAAGATATGGCAATAAAAGATTTATGTGTCAAACAATTTTAAAACGCTTTTTATCTCAGAAAAACGCAACTTGTGAGTCTGCAATTTTTTTAAAGGAATTAATTGACACTAGTTCAGACTGTCTACATGCTCTCAAAAATATAGGTATTGATGTCAATGCTTGGGACGTCATAGTTATTCATTTGCTCACTCTCAAGTTAGACCCAGAAACAAGAAAACAGTGGGAATTAACTGCATCATTGCAAACTACAGAAGAGACCTTACCTACCTTTGAACAATTTAAGGAATTTATAACAAATCGATTTAGAGCTTTAGAGTTTATAGAAACCAAGAAAACTAATTATCATAACCCCACACCTATGACTCATAAAGCACGCGCCTTGCATGTAGTTCAAAGCAGTCAATGCCCGTTTTGTTCAGAATCTCACAAAATAATATTCTGTAAGCAATTTGTAAAACAAGACGTAGACTCACGACGCGAATTCGTCCATACCAAGGGTTTATGTTTCAACTGTTTAGGCGGATTCCATTCAGCGAAGGTATGCCAGAATCCCACACCATGTAGAGTTTGTAAACGTCGCCATGACTCATTACTTCATCCAAAAAGTGGTCCTGGGGCTAGTGTTTCTTCCGACGATGTAGTTGAAGGTACAACCAATGTTGGTACAGTGGAAGAGAACTCCGAAGAGATGGAAGAATTATATGATTCTGAGCCAACCAATATTACGACTTGTTTTTCTTCTGGAAATCATGGTCAAGTGCTGTTGGCCACTGCAGTTGTTGGAGCCCAGTCGAAGAACAATGAATATTATCCTGTGCGAGCTATGATAGATCCAGGTTCTCAAGCTTCATTTATTACGGAAGCAGCTGCTCAATATCTGGGACTGAAACGTATACCAATCCGCAGTAACATTTTTGGTCTGGGAGGGCAGAAGAATGCAACACCAAAGTCGAGAGTGATAATAAATTTGCAATCATTGATACATCCTGAAGAAAAGCTTTCAGTAAAGGCATATGTACTGAGTACAATTACTACGATTATGCCAGCCAAGAAAGTAGTAGATTTGGGCTCAATAGACGTCACAGGATTACCACTGGCTGATCCAAATTATCACACGCCTAACAAAATTGACGTCTTGTTAGGTGCAGTCGTTTACAGCCAGATTGTTTCAGGGGAAATAAGGAAAAATAAAGAAAAAACTCTTGTAGCCCAAGCAACTTCGTTGGGTTGGATTATAGCGGGAGCGACTAGATCCAGCAATAATGTATCTAATGTGTCTGTGTTCCATACTTACCTTGTTGAGGATGATCTGCTTAAGAAATTCTGGGAATTGGAGTCTGACGTCTCTATGGTCAAAAGTCACGACCTGTGGACAAAAGAAGAGAAAAGATGCGAAGAAATATTTGCAGCTTCCACTACTAGAGATGATACGGGAAGGTATGTTGTGAAGCTCCCGTTTGCTGATGACGACCCTAGCTGCAAATATAGCCAATCTAGAGATGTTGCAAAAAATAGATTTTATGCACTGGAAAAGAGATTAAATAAAAATCCAGAACTTTTATCACAATATAAAAAGGTTATAGATGAATACTTACAATTAGGACACATGGAGAAAGTGCCTGAAAAAGAAAAAAGTCAAATAGACGCGGTATATTTACCACACCATGCTGTGGTGAAAAAGGAGAGAGAAACAACCAAAGTTAGGGTTGTTTTCGACGCTTCCTGCAAAGGAAAGAATGGAGTGTCATTAAATGATAATCTTATGATTGGACCGAAATTACAACCAGATTTACGACATTTAGTACTTCGCTGGAGACTATATCCCATTTCGCTAGTATCAGACATCGTAAAGATGTATAGACAAGTCAAGGTTAAGGAAGAAGACGTTAATTTTCAAAGGTTATTATGGAGAGATAGTCCTGATTCAGAGCTGCACGATTATAGACTTCTCAGAGTAACTTTTGGTACTGCTAGTGCACCATACCTGGCAGTCAAAGCTTTACAACAAATAGCTCTAGATGAAGGAGAAAATTATCCTTTAGCCATTGAAAGAGTACGCAAAGACTTCTATATGGATGACCTAATGACAGGTTGCGAAACGGAAGAAGAAGGGATTGAAATTTACAGAGAAATGACTGAATTATTGGGGAAGGCTGGATTTACTTTACAGAAATGGACGACTAGCAACAATACCTTATTAGAGATGATTAAAAGAGAGAAAGAGGATGTAGGAAGTGGAATTGAAATTAAACAGGATGAAATAATCAAAATTTTGGGACTTACCTGGAATCGAGAAAGTGATGAATTTCACTACGCCGTGTCACTGCCACCTATTAAAATACCGGTAACAAAAAGAAATATAATTTCGGATATTTCAAGACTATTTGACCCATTGGGTTGGGTTGCTCCTAGTGTGATTTTAGCAAAGGTTATGATCCAAAAGTTGTGGCTGACAGGAATAACATGGGATGAGGAAGTTCCTAGCAACATAACAAATGAATGGTGTACTTATCGTGAAGAATTGGCAATGCTTACACAGATTCATGTTCCAAGATGGATCGGATTAAAGAAAAATAGCAAGAAAATAGAACTCCATGGGTTTAGCGATGCATCAAAAATCGCATTTGCTGCTGTAGCGTATGCCCGAGTATTAGACGAAACGGGAAAAGTCACGGTTACTCTAGTGTCAGCAAAAACAAAGGTAGCGCCAATTAAACAAGTGTCCATACCCAGGCTAGAACTTTGTGGAGCTGTTCTTCTAACTAGACTTTTAATGGAAATTTCGGAGCATCTGAATGTCGACAAGGGTGACATTCATGCGTGGACGGATTCTACAGTCGTCTTAGCTTGGCTTAACAGCCACCCAAATAGGTGGAAAACATTCGTCGCAAACAGGGTGTCCGAAATATTAACAACGTTAGATGCCAATCAATGGTCTCACGTTCCATCCAAGCTTAATCCTGCAGATTATGCCTCACGAGGTTTGCGTCCATCAGAGCTTGCAACTACTTCAATGTGGTTTAATGGACCAGAGTACCTTAAAAAAGAACCAATAAAATATGAAAGACCAAAAAACATAATCACAGATCTCGAAGTAGCAAGGGCTTTGCATATAACAAGTGATTGTACAATTTGGGATAGGTTTTCATCGTTATCACGACTGATTCGAGTCATTGCTTATTGCAGACGTTTCTTAAACTCAAGAAGACCTGTCACTGAAAGATACGATACAAAATATTTAACCAGTAAAGAACTAAAGGAAGCTCTCGACGTTTGCCTACGACAATGCCAAAGGGAATATTTTGAAGAAGAGTTTAAAAAGTTAAAAAACCAGGAAACACAAATGCCACGAGGTTCAAACTTAAAATCCCTGAATCCATTCTTGACCAAGAAATAATGAGAGTTGGAGGACGTTTAGAAAATACTCTCCACTTAAGCAACGATAGGAAGCATCCAATATTACTGCCCAAAATCTCTACATTATCACGTCTTATAGTATTGGACGCTCATATCAAGACTTTACATGGTGCCCCACAAATTATGCAAAATTACATCAATTCAAGATATTGGATTTTAGGATCTAAAGATTTAGTAAATGCCTGCTTTCGAAAGTGTGTGACTTGTATCAGACATTCTATAGCAAGTCGATCTAAATCGCAATTAATGGGACAATTACCAGAAGCCAGGGTTACACCAGCACGTCCGTTCAAATTTTGTGGTGTCGACTATGCCGGCCCTATCAACCTCCGAACGTCTGGAGGACGTGGACACAGATCCTTTAAAGGATATATATGCCTATTTATTTGTATGTCTACGCGAGCTGTCCATATTGAAGTAGTCAGCAGCCTTACAACTGAAGGATTCATACAAGCCTTCAAACGATTGGTAGCTAGACGTGGTCCCTGTCGAGAAATTTGGAGTGACAATGGAACAAATTTTCAGGGTGCCTCCAGAGAACTGAAATTAATGCTACAAGCAGAGAATAAGAATACGTTCTCAGAAATTGCAGAAGCTTTGGCAACCGAAGGCACCACATGGCATTTTATTCCACCACATGCTCCCAATTTCGGCGGTTTGTGGGAAGCAGGTATCAAATCAACAAAGTACCACCTGAAACGGGTTATAGGTGAATCCACGCTGACTTATGAAGAAATGGCGACGGTGTTGACTCAGGTAGAGGCTTGTCTAAACTCTAGACCTCTAGCCCGTATAAACAATGATCCACACAATACAAATGTTTTGACACCTGGACATTTCTTAGTTGGAGAACCACTGGTTACAGTGCCAGATTATAATTACTCAAACACTAACGTTAGCAGTTTGCGCAGGTGGCAGTTTACGCAACGCATGGTTCAGGATTTTTGGCGTAAATGGTCAAATGAATACCTTACAAGGTTTTTACACCGTTATAAATGGTCTCAACAGACTCCAGAACCCAACATTGGAGATGTTGTCCTAATCAAGGAAGACGACTTGCCACCAAGTCGTTGGCTGCTTGGCAGGATTGTTAACAAACACCCTGGTTCGGACAACATAACTCGCGTTGTTACTTTACGTTCAAAGGGGTCATTAATAAAACGCCCAACCTCCAAAGTGTGTGTTCTGCCAGTTAGTAATTAAGTTGCATGTCAAATTAAAAGCTGTCATTTCCTACTATTAAGTTTCTTCCCGGGCAGACAATCTCGTGTTAGTTTTAAGTAAAATTTCAATAATATGTTTTTATTTATTTTTTTGGTCAGAGATAGACCAGTTTCTAGTTTTAAGTCAGTATGGTTTCTGCCTGTTACTTTTACTCTAATTATAAGTATTCTTCATATGTACACAATCAGAAGAATATAATATTACTATAACTTAGATTATATAGCTTTACTTTCTTAGTTTGTTATCTTATCTTTTGTAAGCCCCTCAGGAAGGTTGTACACATCTATTCAACGTTTTTATAAAACTCCCGTCACGGTGGGCGGTATTCCCCTGTAATTAAAGAACGTAAGACGTTCCTTGGTGGGCGGAATGTACAACTTGTATTGTATAGCAAGGATAATGTACCAATATCCCGCTAGATGGCGCTGTTCCCTCCGCGCTGATTCGTAGATCGCGGTGATAAGATTTTTCTTAGATTGTATAAGTATCCTGTCATGTTCTTTGTTTACCAACTTCAATAAACCATCTATTTTGGATGAACAGTTTTGTTTGATTTGTTCAGCAGGAGCAGGTTGTAACATGTTATTGTATTTTTTCTGCTCTCTAATGAGTGTGCATACATTTGTATATATAATATTATTACAACTCGTAATCGTCCCAACAACAACAACAGTAGGTACGTACAAATTATTTGCGGCATTTGTGCATTCTTTTATTCTTCTTTGCCCAGAAAATTGTGCTAACTTATTGTATTGTATTTTTTAGCTCTTTTTTGTGTATCAACACTACAAGAGAAATTAAAAACTCCAGAATATTTCTTCAACGAAATGTGATCAGTGACAGATCCAGATCATGTTCATAACCACTATAACCAGTTAAGGTAGAAGTACTAGTGCTCGACGCTGCACTAGTTATCGACATGGGCACTTTATTTCATAGAAATATAAGTTAAATTTGATCAACGAAGATTTTTCTGTATTCGAACTTAATCCTTGTCACTTTAACATAAAGTGCCCATGTCGAGTACTAGTGCAGCGTCGAGCACTATTAGTACTTCTACCTTATTACAAATTACAATAAGAATAAAGCCTCACGGTCATTTTTGCGAATCACTCTATCGTCGTTTGACTTAAACAATTAGTAAATTTTGCTATGTTCTTTTTAGGGTTTCGTAGACTTAACCTGTATAGTTTTGCCACTATCGCCATGTCCGTCTGTTTGGTTGTCTGTTCATCCTCGGCTTAATTCGCTGACAGCTATAGGGCTAAAAAGCTGCAATTTGACATGGGTATACATCACTCACGCCGACAAAAGATTAAAAAAATATGAAAAATAGTTATTTGTTTAATAAGGGAGCAAAGTTGTTGTTTAACCACTCGTGCTAATATTGATACCTGAGCAAGCTCAAGATTCCAAACTTGAACCAAGAGCGTAGCGAGTGGTTCGAAAAATAAATCTTGAGCATTTCGAGTGTTTCAAGGCACGAGGGTTAAACAAATTTTGTCCCCAAGTGAAACACAAAATTTTTCATCACACAAACTCGAAAAAAATTATTAACTGTAAGATATCAAACAAAATCAAATCCAAATAAACGTCATTAAATATCATCATTTAAAAGTCAATTCTATCAGCTAACATATGGAGATAACTCATAATTTGCATTAGATAAATTTGCCCCACATGTGGATAAAATACAACTTTCTCATCAATTTTAAACAAGAGGCTCGTTGGAAAGGTCTTCCAAAAAATTGCGCATTAATAAAACCCCCTATAGGATGCAAAACGCCTTTTTGATGGCGATTATGTCATTATGGGCCATAATCTAAACATCTTTATTGATAGATGTCAAAAAGTCACAGTAATCATTTGCAAAAAGTGCAAAAACTAGGTTTTATGCAAAAAAAAAACAGTTTTACCAATAACATTTACTTTTTATGTACAAGCAAATAAAAATAAAAATATTTTTTGGTGAAATAATATTTACTCATACAACATTTTTTCCTTATTTTGGCCTTAAAAATGCTTGGTTAAAATCTTTCGGGTTCCTCATGTTACACCGTGTATATGAATATGGTTTTGTTGTATAGGTAGGTGTTCTATACTGTACACACTTCCATAAATTATAATTATTTAAAAAGAAACTGCAGAAATTCCTCCAGCGTAGCCAACTGGGAAGGATATGAACGTGTAGCAGGGCGGGATGAAGGCATTCAAAGAGAAAGTTAAAGGTTTATTCACACATGCTACTTGGAATTAGGTCTCACTCGTATGTGTACAGTCAGCATCAATAGTAAGGAATGAAACAACGCATCAAAAGTATCTGCCACCCTGGAATACTTTTCCAAATAGAGTATCTATCGCAATCTAATTGTTCTATACATTTAAATATATATTTTTCGTTAAGCTATTACAGAAAGGAATACTTTTGACGCGTAGTCTAATTCGCTTCTTTTGATACTGACTGTACGTTACGATAATGAGAATCCGTACATATCGGCACTCGATTCGAACTTTCGAACGCCCAATCACACAGAGTAAACGACTCATTGAGCATAGCTTATTTGACGTAATATTGTGTGTTCCAGTTTAAAGTCGCGCTGGATTTGATATGTGATAACTTATGAATGGGTCGATGCATATATGTTAATTGTGTGTTTGTAACTACTATCTTTTCTTTCTTATAGTGATTATTTCTGCTTCATGTCGATTCGATATGATTATGATATCATTGATATTGAACAATATATACCTACAGGCTGAGCACGTATATACGAAACTGTCGGCGCAAATTTTAAATTCATAGCCCCTAGTGTAAATTTATTCGATAGCGTGACGTGACGTGACGCACGCGTTTGCGTTAATTCTCATTTTGTATGGTATTTAGAAACAGCGCGCTAAGCGGGACGTTTTGGAAGCTCACAATCCCATACAAAATGAGACTTAACGCAAACGCGTACGTCACGTCTCGCTATCGAATTAATTTACACTAGGGGTACAGAACTCCTGTCTCGAAAATGGTTTACCTAGGTTTATCTTTGTGTGTAAGAGAGTAAATCCATTCAACTTAAATTATTGTAAAACTTATATCATAACTGTGCATTAAAACGTACTGTGTTCAATTCCTTACGGTACTGTCGGACGGGTTGGTGTATAAGCCCCGGGCACCGATGCAAATGCCGGAAACTGGTGTAATCCTTTAATTACATCCCTACAGATTTACTCTGTTAAATTTGAAAAGTGGCAACTCGAAGTCCAAGCTGCCCACCGTAGAATTAATTAACCGAGAGAGGCTACTCCGTTTCAGCTTTGACAAAAATGCTTTCAAATGTCCTAATAATTGTTCTCAGACAGGTCACATTTCTCAACCGATATTTTGTGTCGCTTCAAGTTTTGGACAATTCTCAAAATGGCGGACTATTAGTTAATTTTTCATTTAAAGCACCGCGGATTTCTAGCCAAGATTCTAACATTCGAACTATTCTATTGTTAAAATATAATATGTTATAAGTACCACTATAATCTCGGGGTGCTAATGCACTTACATCCATTAGACTAGAAGCAACATAAACCTGGGACTATAAAACGTAACTTAGTTGGCTTTATGTTTATAAAAAAACCATCCAAACCGTTTTGGTGTGTACTCTGCTACAAGTACTCATTGGAAAATACTTACTTTCCATACTTGTAATACAAATAGCTTGTGTTACGCTCGACGGTCGTAGTAGGCCTACGAGTTACGACTGTTACGAGGCTTCGCTACGTCACGTTAGATAATTGCATTATCCGTAAGCCGTCACAATAGCCTCAATTGCCTTCCCAGTTATACACAAAAGTTTACCCATTAACCTCCAAATGGCCTACATTCAAGGATAACAATTCAAAATCCGAAAAAGAAAGTTTTTTGTTAATATTACATAAACAATAGTATTATGGAAGGTAGAGGTAAGGAATAACAATCTCCATAAGCAGAAATGTTTTGAGTGTCCAGCTGTCAGCTATGAATAATAGTTCCAAATCTCTCCAGAGTAGCGCTAGAGTAGCTAAGAGGCGTTGTTGACGGAGTGAAGTGCGCTGTCTATGATTTGTATTTTTTTTTTCAAATATTCTAGGTATTGAAGCGCCACCTATTTAAGGTTTTTTGACGGATACGTTTTGGTACATGGATATTCTATTCCTTACCTCTACCTTCCATAAATAGTATGGCAAACTGATTATACTCAGCTACGTGTAACCGCGCACCACAAAATGCCATACTATTGAGAATGTAACTATTGTCCAGTACCAATTCGAACTCTTATGAATAAATAGGCATGCAATTTGCAGTTCGCTGTACATTTGATACCTAAATGAAGTCAGTGAGTTATCGTTCTCGGGTGCATTCTCGAATTGGCTTCCAGGTCTTCTATAGGGGCCATGAGATGAGGTCAAGGTGCATCCCGCTTATAAATTATTTCTATGCGCTGTATTCTAAGTGCAAGTAGGCGCTTACGAGTACAACCTATAGCTACGAGTATATATTTTTATTTATATACTATAATGGCAAAATTGAGAATATACTCACTGATTTCGTTAAACTTTTGTAGCAATTACCTATTCATTAGCATATAAATGTTTGTGTTTTTGTATTGTACAACGTGTGCAATGGAAAACCTTTATGCAAATTCGTAATCTGTATGCTCTCTGCACTCTTGCCATTCGGGTAGGTACACTAGGTAGTAGCAGTAGTGCTTGAGCTTTTTTTTAGTCAACAACGCCTCTTAGCTACTCTAGAGTAGCTAAGAGGCGTTGTTGACGGAGTGAAGTGCGCTGTCTATGATTTGTATTTTTTTTTTCAAATATTCTAGGTATTGAAGCGCCACCTATTTAAGGTTTTTTGACGGATACGTTTTGGTACATGGATATTCTATTCCTTACCTTTACCTTCCATAAATAGTATGGCAAACTGATTATACTCAGCTACGTGTAACCGCGCACCACAAAATGCCATACTATTGAGAATGTAACTATTGTCCAGTACCAATTCGAACTCTTATGAATAAATAGGCATGCAATTTGCAGTTCGCTGTACATTTGATACCTAAATGAAGTCAGTGAGTTATCGTTCTCGGGTGCATTCTCGAATTGGCTTCCAGGTCTTCTATAGGGGCCATGAGATGAGGTCAAGGTGCATCCCGCTTATAAATTATTTCTATGCGCTGTATTCTAAGTGCAAGTAGGCGCTTACGAGTACAACCTATAGCTACGAGTATATATTTTTATTTATATACTATAATGGCAAAATTGAGAATATACTCACTGATTTCGTTAAACTTTTGTAGCAATTACCTATTCATTAGCATATAAATGTTTGTGTTTTTGTATTGTACAACGTGTGCAATGGAGAACCTTTATGCAAATTCGTAATCTGTATGCTCTCTGCACTCTTGCCATTCGGGTAGGTACACTAGGTAGTAGCAGTAGTGCTTGAGCTTTTTTTATTTCTAATGAATACAGACGTTCATCATCATCATAATCAGCAAGGAGGGATGTGTTTATACTTTTAAATGTTTGAAAATAACAACAAATATAAATCGGCGGAACCACAGCGTAACCGACTGTTTTGCGTATTAATAATGTATGAATATTACTCGTAGTATACTATTGTATTATTGTACTATTGTATATTTTCGTTATGTTTCGTTTCGTTTAAACACCCAGAGTTAATTATTAAGGCAATGCTAACCATGGTATGGTAGTTCCTTACATTAATTTCTCGGCTGAAATTTCAATTATTGCTATTAATAATAATCGTTGACTTATTTGGAACCATAACGTAAATTTAATGAATGTCGAATGATAAATATTTTTTTGGCCAATTGCGATTGTTGTCAAAACACCAAATACTTAATTGTAATTAAATATGCATATTAGTTTTGGTCGACAGCTACCAACTAACGTTAATTGGCAATGTTTGTATATTTTATCAAACATTATTTCGCAACATCCCCATTATTAATGATAATTAAACAAATTGATTTATTATCAAATCAACAGCATCTGAAATATCTACCGCGCGTATTTTGTATTTCTGGAATAAATCATTTTGGAAATGTGATATAGCTATCAAGTAATAAATAAGCCTAACGATGTACCTACCTAAAATGGAATGTTTATACAACTTTATTCTGGGCTCATAAATTAGTTGTCCCACGGCCGATCAGCCGGCCGATCGACTTTGCTGTCGGGTGAGGAAATAACTAGGTACACAAAAGATTGGTTTACATTTTTGGGCTTTATAAAGTCACGTTACAAAATATGTACTTTATCGAAATGACAAGTGATACTACTGACTTCCAATAAGCTACTGTCCATCCCTTTGTAGTTTTGAAGCAACTAAAAGTAGGTCCCAGGAGGGACCTATAGTTACATGTGCAATATACCAGTATAGTTCTAGAAAATTTACAAATTCAGCAGAAATAATTCGTGTAGTTTTGTAAATTCGTAGTTTTACATTGTTCTAGACACCACTATATGAACATACTAAAAGTCCTCGGGGATGAGGCTTGTGCTGAGGGTGTATGGGGAGGTTGAAGATACCTATTTTTCATTAGAGGGTAAGGCTAAATAAGCTTGAAAAAAGCTCGGTGTGCTCAACTATCGAGACAGTATTTCACACCGGTCCATGTGCATGGAATACTCTTCTCATCTTTATGGGCAGGGGCATATCAGCTTCTCCCTCTGGACCGCATCCAACGAAGAGCGACTCGAATTGTCGACTGCCAGCATATTTCGGATCGGCTTGACTTCTTGGCCTCGCTCTGCATTTTCTATCGCATGTAAGTATAACGGGGAGTGCTCCGAGGAACTGTTCGGATTAATCCCTGCCGATTCTTTTCGCCATCGCGCTACGCGACATTTCCATCCTCACCATTTAGATGGTTGGCAGTCCCCAACTGTGCGTTTCTCCAGAAACTTCCTGCCTCGCACAGCTAAACTGTGGAATGAACTGTCGCCTGCGGAATTTTCGGACCGATACGACTTGAACTTTCAAGAAAAGAGCGTACTCCTATCTTAAATGCCGGCAACGCACTTACCCTCTCCTGTTGTTGCAGGTAATACAGGGAAATCATACCAAAAAAGAGGTGTTGCCTTACATCAAATGAGGTAGTTCTGTTTTTTATATTATTTATATTGGTAGTGATGAAATAGTAATGACAAATCCAAGTTTTCGACCTCGAAAGCCCTTCGGATCATTATGTGTATAATATATGTACAGTACAGCGAGAGAAATTGTTATAACTCGAATCTCTTGTATATCTTTGATGAATCAGGATGGTCATCTGAATCCATTCCACAGCACTCCTTTTGGGGCCAACGTGTGTGGTAGCATTTCTTCATCAACCTGATCAGGCCGGTCGAAATTGTCATTTGTCGAATGGTTTTTCAATGTCAGCACACATCTCCGGTCCTCGTCGCACGATTGACCATTGCTGTAGTTGCAGACAGCTGAGCATTTGAGTCCTGCTTTCCTGCAACCACAGCTGCTGGTACAACCTTTTTTAAGTTACAGTTAGTTCAAAATTTTACAAACCTTTGAGAAGCCGTGTCTTATGAACTGTTTGGCTTACTACGAAACAATCAATTAATTGCAAATTTGTTCTTCTTAAAAGTATGCATAGTGAATATTGCCGTAACTCCAGATTTTTGGTGGAAAAAAGTCCTAAAATTTTATAAATTTTCATGTACTTTTCAATGATCTCAACAGATTTTGAGATGGAAAACTTGTATTTGTTGATACCATTTCATCACTACTAATCAATCAATCAATCAATCAAATATTTATTGATAAAATGTAAGTATTTTACATGTCAACACTTCACAACTAATGGGATTACACATATTATTATTTATCTAATTAAAACATTATTTATCTATTACTTATCTAGGGTACATCATTATTTTGAGCCAAACAAAAATTTTAATTTATTTTAATTCAAACCTACCAACATATTAATAAAACAGAACTACCTCATTTGATGTTAGGTAAAATGTACCAATTCCATGGGATAAGGTTTCCATGCACGGCGGTAATCGCTCCGTCCGTCCGTCTGCTCGTTTGCCTCCTGTATCAAAATATTATAAGACATTATTACACAAATTGACTAAGTCCCACAGTACGCTCAATAAGGCTTGTGTTGAGGGTACTTAGACAACGATATATATAATATATAAATATTTAAATACATAGAAAACACCCATGACTCAGGAACAAATATCCATGCTCATCACACGAATAAATGCCCTTGATTGTACCAATTTACAAAACTAAACGAATCCCTTAATTGCCCATATTCTGAATAATTTAACGTGGATAATAGTGAATAATTAAGCCTATGAAAGCGGGAGAAACGTAAAATTATAGCCCAATTAAACAAATTGCGGTTTTTGGTCAGCATGTTGTGGTTTTCACCAATTCATACTTATTACAAGATATAAATAACCACCAAGTTAAAAAGTCAATAACTGTGGTCTAAAGTCAATAACTAGGTGTGCATGTTAAACAAAGGTTGGTAAAAAAATCTTAGAACAACTTCTAGATTTTGTCCTTACGTGCCTTTTAATAATATACTACAAAGGGAGACTGTTTACCTTAATTAGCATTTCCGAGGCTTTAGCCGTAAATAGGAAAAAAGAATATTTAAAACGCGGGGAATTTTTTCTTGTCGTAATAAGTTATCTTGTTACAGTCGAGATCTGTATTCTCATAACTTGCCGAGTGCCATCGATAGTTCATTGTAAAGGAACCAGTATAACATTTATCTTCTGATTAGTAACCGGCCGCTTTGAGTGCCAAACTGGTTCGCATGTTCGTGAGTAAAGGTATACAAAAAAATAGTAGGGATCCGTTGAAATTCTGATTAGGAAAAATATTATTTTTTGACGAGAAACATTTTTGACTTTTGTATAGCGGGTTAGCCGACTTGGACGACCTGCCCCACAGAATTTTCTGTTTTGCGTCAAGCAGCAATGGGAATTACAGGGCCTGAGAAATACAGAGACAATGTTTTTCTTGTCGAAACTGAACTCGACGGCTCGGCGAATCCTCTATTAGCATAATCTTCCCGAGGACAGACGACATCGGTTTCTTTATTGGGCTCATCTATTTTACATTGTTAAGTTTGAAATTTAATCGCTTGTAGAGTCAAACCAAGATAAGTTGGCAGCGATTTTGATAGCCCAGACAGTGCGCGGGTTATTTTAAACGTCAAACTTCTATGAAATTATGACACATATCACCGTGCAACAGAGCAAGCGTGTGCTTGTAATGTAATGCGATTTATATCGTAATTCAACAACTTGATCCTGATATAGACCGAAGACACCTCAGGTGGTAAGTGTCTAGTTTCTTTATGTCTGTTTTGTAGAGGCACCATGTCTCTGCTCCATATAAAAGGACAGGGATGATTAGCGCCCTGTAGACACTAATTTTTGTCTCGAGCTTGAGATCATGGGACCTCCAGACGCGATCTGTGAGTCGATACGTGAAGGTATCTCCGAGGCCAGGGTGTTATCACGCCGGATAGTGCTCCCAAGATATTTAAAGTGTGAGACCTCATCCAGAGTCCCATCTAGATTCAGCGTCAGCCTCTCCTCCTCTTGGCGGTTACTTGAGAATTTGAGTCTTGGAAGCACTAGGTAATAACGAGACCAAATTGTTGACATGAGTGATGTAGTGCGTCAACGTAGCCTTGGAGATGCGCCATGCTGTCGGACATGAGGCATATGTCATCAGCGTAAAGAATCTCCAAAATGGAGATCCTTTGAACTTTGGACTTCGCTCTAAACCTCGAAATGTCAAACACACCCTTCTCAGTTTTGACATATAGCTGAATACGGTTACCACAATACTGCAGTGCATCTCTCATGACCACTGAAAAATATATTGCGAAGAGTGTGGGTGCTAGAACACATCCCAGCAGGGCTATTATGGTCGATTTTATAAATGATATGGCTGTATAAATGATAATATAACTAACATTTTATCCAGTTTTTATTGATTTGACGTCTTTTCCACTTTTGACAGCGATAGATGTTAAATGATTTACTGCATAACATGGTCGGTGGATAATTTGTCATTTGTCTAAATTTCTGACTTAAACTTAGTTGATAAGTGGATAAGTTAAATGATATAAATGACACTTGTCTAGATTTATATCGTTTTATAGCATTTATACCGTTTTGTCTACTTTTGACAGCGATAGACGGTAAATGGCAACGTTTGTTGAATAATTAAATATATAGTCGAGTTTTGACGGCTAGACTTTGATTATTTTATCCTAGTGCTCACTGGGTCACGATAAGTGCTCTTGTGCTATATAAATGGTGCAAAATACAAATTTTTGGAGTTAAATATCAGTAAGTATCTGTGTTTTTCATTATATATACAATCAAACTCATTTATTTACATATAACATTATCAATACATTTTTCAGGGATGGCAAGATATCATTTCTTCTTGGCAGCTGCTGCTATCGAAGAAAAACAAGACAGAAAACTTCAACGCCGGGCCATAAGGGATGCATGCAACCCGTTTGATAAGCCCGACGAGGAGGTTTGGCGCATATATAGGGTGCGGAAAGAATTAGCACTCTATGTGTGCTGAACTTGACGCTGACCTCAAGCCTCAACATGGCGATGGATTGCCGGCACATCTTAAAGTAAAGATATAATGTTGCACTATTCCTCAAATCATTCCCGTTACCTTTACCACCTTGATCATAATCATTATTTCATAATGATATACCTACTTACAAGTCTTTGTTTTAGGTTTTAACATCACTGCACCTATTGGCTGACGGTAGTTACTAACGGGGAACTGGACAAGACCATGGCTTGTCCATTGCTCAGTCTACCGTCAGCCGGTACTTGGATCAATTTGTAATTGTGGTGAATAGAAGGTATGTCCATTTTGGTACAGAATACCACTGACACCGGAGATAAGAAGGTAAAAAAACACGAGTATGGATGTGCAGTGAGACATATGAAGGCAAAAAGACGCAGTCAGTAACAAAATATTTATATTTATTTTCTTACGTAGTTTTTTAGGGACCATGAAGTACAAATGAGGCTTGAATGTGGATTTTTGTGGTATTTGTATTTGAAGTGTTTCTACCTAAATATTTCAATGCAGAATCATACCTTATTTTTGTTAATAAATGCAACTTCTTTACCACTCTTACATATGTATTTATGTAAGTATTATTCAATGCTACGTGTAGCTAAAGTACCAAATCATGAAAGTGTTGGATTGTTTACAGACTCAAGGACACTTGGATAGTCTTCCCAGAAAATGAGAGGTGTTCAGGAGGCATATGGGGTTGCTAACATTTTAGGCACAGTAGACTGCACCCAAGTAAAAATATTTCCATAACCTTTACCGCATGGCGTACAGTTTCTAAACAGAAAAGGAATTCATTCGCTAAACGTTCAGTTGGTATGTAATAACTGCAAAATCATAATTAGAAATTTTAGAATAAATCGAATGGATGGACAGAATCGATATTTTCTTGTAAACCGTAAGATCGCCAAAGTAATCCCTGACAACACCAATGGGGATTACTTTGAATCGGGATTAGTACGTTTTGTTACAACTCATCTATCATTCATTCTGCTAAATCGGATACAAATAGGTAGTCAAATACTATTTTGTAATTTCTAAAATATTAAGAGATTACATATACATATAACCGTTGTTATAATATTTTAAGTATAAATATTTGTGAAATGTTTGACGTTTTCCGCGATTAGGTACATAGATACCCAGAGTCGTTCCATGCAAGTCACCTGTTAGTTTTACGTGATGTATCTGCAAAATTGCATGGACATTGGACACTTTATGAATAAATTAAATTTAGGTTTACCTACCATGTTTAGGGCTCCACTCCTCAAATTTTCTCTGCGGTGACCGAACACATACCCATGTACATGGATTTTTTTAAATGGGAGACTGGGGGCAGCTGCCTACCACATCCATTGAAAAAGTATTGTACCTACGTTGGTTGCTCTTAAAGACTAAGAATTGTTATTAGAGAAAAGTGGTTTACAAATACCTTAACTAGGATTCCTTGTGTTTCAGGCAGAAATGGACAATATGAATATTTTTTTAACTATTCACTTAATTATAAAATCTTAACGTCATAATGTGTTGAGAAAATAACTTGTGAGACTTCTAATTGTTTTTGCTGCAATTACCTTATATCTTGCGATTAGCTTAATCAAAGTAGTTTTAATGCAACAATATGATATTGTGATCAGAAATTTTAATATAAACTGACGATAAGGCACCGACTTCAAACATATTAGTTGGTAATGCATATACTTAAAAAAGTATAATATTTTATTTTATCCTTTTTGAAGTCGGTTTGTAAAAAGTTTTTTTGATTATTTTACTTTATAGGTATAATAGGTTTTTCTTTTTTCCAGAAATCTTCCAATAAAAGGCGAACCTGAAGCGGAAATGGAAGGGGGCGCTGCTCGAGGGATGCATTACATGCAGAGAAGCGTGCCCTATTAATAAATAAATATTTCGCCTAGTATTATTTTATTCATTAACACTACCTTCCTGAAAACATTCTGAGGAAACCGGACTAGCCCCAAGAGGTCATCCATTAATTAGATCACACATTAAGGGGGAGAGAAGGGGTCAAGAAAATGTGACTAGAGGGAGGGGAAGTCATAAACTTTGTGACGTCATAAGTCATTCATTTACGAAATATAAGGTATACATAGGATGTTGCAGTTCATAGTTAACTGAGCCAAGCTAACAATAAGCACGGCATGGGATCGAATTTAAACGGTTGTGAGTCTAACTTTAGCAAAAAAGAAATATGACTAGCGTGAATGCTCACATGAACTAGACATGATTGAAAATGAAGACCTAATAGGTTCTCCGAAACATGTCGCACAAGTGTCAAAAATAACGTGAGTTAGTTAAACCGTAGTGTTTAACTTACGGTATGGGCTGTCATTAGATAGGTCTTTTAAAACAAATATGGGTCTTTCATGACCATTTTTAGAAAAAGATAATATTATAATAGATATAAGAAAGAAAAAAGAAGAGTCCCTCCCTCTAACTTTCGAACCATGTTGGGACCAAATAATATGACAAAAAATCATACATTCAACTTGGAACACACGACTGGCTATTGGCAGGTCTCGACATTTTTTTTTTTAAGAGCTCTCAGAGGATAGCTTGTTATGCAATAACTTTAGTTTTGTACTAATTTAAATTAAATTATGAGCAGGCTCAATCAAGTGGTTCTGGAGCTATATAAGAGCCTAGAAACCCAAAAGCTATTTGTGAGGGGTCTTATTGCTATTCTAGTCAACTTGTTTGCAAGAAAGTATGGTCGGCGGTATCAAATGAAAAAGCCCGGCTTACACGTTTTTGATATTGTTTTTAAATGTACCATTTTACATAATTAGCAAGATAAACGAATTCAAAATTAGATAATATAGTCATTTGACAAGAAACGTAACCGTTTACCACAGATACGGTCTTTTTAAATCTCTATGGTGACTTGAAACTATACTCAAACACACCCAGTTTGGCAGTAGAAAAAGGCGCAAAGTTTAAATTTTATATGGGAGACCCTTTGCGCCTATATTTTTAAAAATTTACCGCCTTTTTTCTACTGACCAAGTTGCTGTACCAGAGTTTATCATTTTCCGAGTAAGTAGGTGCAACAAATGCAATCGCTATACATAATTTTTGGCAAACCGCGAGTTCTCAGTTCCGGGCGAAAAACTATTGAAGGAAAACTATAGCGAACTCTGCCGTATACTAAATCATCCACATCGCAATGGAATGCGGTGGAACGCCAGTGTGAAGACCGCCTTACGTTAATTTCACTCAATAGGCACAGTCCGTACCAAAAGTAACTCATCGTGTGAAATGTTGGAAATGATCTACACGCTTAATTTTGAACACCTTACACGCTTCACTACATTTGCCTGTCTTTCAAACCTTAAAACGTGCCTTCAAATCTAAGCGAGCAATGATTCCCCATTTGCTATGTATGAATTGTAGACACAACTTATCATTAAGCCAACTATTTATTAAAAGACGTCTTAATTAAACACAATAAGAATCTATTTTGCAAACTCTTAAATCATGGATAACTTTTAACTATCAATGTCAAATGTGGATAAGTGGTAATATGTCATTTAAACAACTATTCATTAAAATACGCTTTAAGTATACTTGTTTACAATTTATTTTTCAAAAGCACAAACCATGGATAATTTTTAACTGTTAATGTCATATGAAGATAAGTGGTAGAATGTGATTTAATCATCTATTCTTTAAAATACGCCTTAAGGCATAGAGTTTAAAATTCATTTTTCAAAACCTCAAAATATGTCGCGCTATCATTAGTCAATTATAGGTTACCCTCGCGACTTTATACCGAATTAAGTCACTTATCAGATAATCGCCAATCCAAGCATTAAATGATTAATGATATAATGACAAAACCATCATAGGCCGGCTGCTTTACACCACTTGTAATTTGGACTACTAGTACCCATATCAATGGTACCACTAGTGATGAAACAATGCCACCTGGGTCACAAAGGTATTCAAGGCACTATAAGTCTCGCCCGAGACAACGTATTTTGGCCAGGTATGACTACAGATTTAGTAAATTACACAAAATCTTGTACAGCATGTGCAAAAGTACAAAAAGATAATCCAATGGAGCCTATTGTTGTACAAACAGCACCAGAACGCCCCTGGAGTCTTGTGGCAACGGATTTATTTCATTTGAAAGGCAAAGACTATATATTGATAGCAGATGGCTACTCAGGATTTTTTGACCTTAAAGAACTGAAAGGAGTTACCAGCTTTGACATAATTGATAATCTGAAATCTTGGTTTGCAACATTTGGAATTCCAGACATACTATTGACTGATGGTGGTAAACAATATGACTGCCAAGAGTTTAGACAATTCAGAAAGGAATGGAACTTCGAACACAGAATATCAAGTCCACATTTTCCGCGCTCCAATGGATTAGCAGAACGCTATGTTCAAGAAGCTAAAAACTTGATGAAAAAATGTATGGAAGACAACACAGACATACAATTAGCGTTACTGCATCACAGGAACACACCCCGACTGGACCTCGGGTCACCAGCACAAAGGATGTTTAATAGAAGGACTAAAACCTTACTCCCTACAAACATTAAACTCTTTACACCAAAAATAATAAGAAATGTTACTAAACAATTACAAAAAATTAAAGAAGACGAAAAGAAATATGCAGACAGAGGAAAAAAGGAAAATAAAGAGTTTGTTACTAATGAAAACGTGATGCTACGAAAAGGTCATCGAAACTGGGTCCCAGCAAAAGTAGTGACAGAAGAAGGTCACCGAGCCTACAAAGTAGAGACTGATGATGGTGCAATTTATAAAAGGAACTCCTGGCACTTAAAACCGACAGAAAATTCTACAGAGCTGGCCACAAAAGATCCAGTGCCAGGAACAGAAGATCCAGACCCTGTCGGACAACCGTCACCTATAGACCAGTCACCAGTCTCTGTAGGACAGCCGTCACCTATATCACCAGCAAAACCCACACTTCCCGTGGCGGGTCCAGAACCACAGCCGCTACTGACAGCTCCTCAACCTCGAAGTACTCGCAGTGGGCGGTTAGTGGTCACGCCTGCTAGATATCGCTGAAAAGGAAGGATGACATGGAACGCATCCTTAACGAACGCAGTTCGAGCTCTTCCGCGTTTTCCATCTGTCATCAACTGTGTGCCCAATGATTAATGTTTTACGTTACTATCGCTATTAAAATATTATCAAACCAGTTCTAAGTATCATTTAACATTACAGGGCTCACGCTAGACAACGTCCATAATGTGTTTATTTGGGGTCGCCGTCATCGAAAACGATGAGGAGGACTATATATATAATTCAACAATTTCTACATGGTAAAAACATATTCAAGAACAAATCCATAGCCGATAGGATGTAAATAGGCTTCATGTTTTATAGGGGCCCTGAAAATGGTTTTCATAAAAAAACAAATTATTACATGTTTTTTTTTTAATGGGGTCTGGACATTGGTAATAGATATATTTCAGAAAATACGTACCTCCTATCTCGGTAATAAATCATTAACTGCTCTACTGAATGCAAATGGCAATAGTAGGCACTTATGTGCAATTGTACATTGTACTACAAAATCTAGTCATTTATTTACTTATTGCTGAATTAGTTACAGAGTGTGTATTATTAAGCGTAAGCAATTAATACAATTTTACACAACCTGTATTTACTGTTTTATTATAAGGGAAGGTAAAAGTAAACAATGACCTGGCTAACATTATGATAATTATGGCAAGTTTAGACGAGACAAATTGCACTTTGCCGGTAAGACAAAGAATTAAAAATGTCACCAAACTGATAAAAACAATGGAGAATCGTGCCCATGGGCATTGTTAAGTGCCCTGCAGTAAACGGCAATGTGGAGCAAAACAAAAACACATCCGCGAAAGAATTGCAGAAATGGGAAGCCGTTGTTGACTTAATTAAGCCCGGGAGAGAGTTGATGAAAAAGGGGGGTGTAATGCTGAAATATAACCCAACGCGTCCACATTTATACTAGCTACGCGAATTAACCGTAAATTGAAACATAACTGTACGACAGCTACGTTCCATATTCAAATAATTTTGGGTTCTTTAACAAACACGGACAAAAGGGTGTTTGGTTTGTAGAATATTTATGAGATTTTTTTTTTAAATAGGTATCTATAAAATTTGTTTCCTTAAGGTTTTCGTTTCACAAATGTTTCTATAGACCTAACTAGGTATGACTTCGCACTCTTGGCACAGACATATATATTATATATATCATATATGTTATATGACCGCTCTATACATAACGTAAAACTTGGCAAATGGACTTAGCATAACCCTTTTTCATCAACGAAGTGCCTACCTATCTTTGAATTTGGAGAGCACTGGAGGATACAATTACTCAACTTCTTCTTCTTAATCATATTCTCTTGTCAGAGTAGTCGTGGTCATTGAGGTCGTTGTATGGCGTTTTTTATTGTTTTCCGGCATCCTGCTCTCAATTACTGTGCCTCAGCATCAATTCAGTAACTTCGAAGGCATAGCCAACCTCAATATTGAAAGGAAAACGTAGTATTATTAAAATGACAATGAGTAAAAATTCATATGTACCTCAACCGTCCTGATTATAACGTTTAGCGTTATAGAATTAACGAAATAGTAATAAAGGATTGCTGACATATTCAGTTGGGTATGTCATGAAACAATACCTGAAGGTCGCAATCGGCGCCATCTCTAAATGGTACCGTTGAACCTATTTTACCCCGATACTCGTAAAATAAGCCTATTTGTACCTATATTCATAAGTCTCTTTATGATCAGGAATAATTTAACTGAACTAATGATATTTGTACTCGTACAGATGGTTCTTGATTAACATTTGACTTATATAATCCTGATGTTTTCTTCTTATGTACCATAAAATTAAACTAATTTACTCCAAAATTATGGTTTGTTCACTCGCTATGTCGATATTAATGCCGATTTAAAAAAAGGCCAACCCTAATATCATCACTGAGATTGGGTTGTGATATAGTTTTCATATCTAAAAACTCTTGGAGCACAATTACCCAGTCGGGAACAAAGTAGCACATTTTACGGTATCGAAAATCTTTCTATTTGCACTCAAGAGCCCCCTTTCCTCCTCCTTCAAAAATTTCTTTTCTCCTCCTCTCTGACTGACCGATGACATCAGCTTTGACTTAAGTTTGCTTCATTTGCGAGGTTTAATCTTAATAATGTAAAGTTTATTACTCTGTTATATTGTGATGTTTAGGTAGATAGTTATTTGCATTCCGATATTTTTCACTGTAGCTATGATACTTATGGTGTTAAATTAATTTGTAACATCTGTGCTTACTTGTAAAGTATGCTTTCACTTGTTTTGGATCTCGTGTTAGTTTTTAAGCCATGATATGCAATTGTATGTTTCTCATGATATTGTACGATTTCTGTTAAGTTAATCCAATAAAGTAAAAAATAATAATATTAAAAGCAATAAAATGGGTCATATGGTATGAAAACTGCCATATAAAACTCCCGCTTTAGTCACCTTCCCTTGTGGCTGAGTGTCAGGCGGTATTTATATTTCAAACATAATAATCGCCAGAAATAAACCTAAAAGAAGAAAGAAAGAAAAGTTTTTTATAAGTTTTATGACTATTCAAATTATTTTATCACATTTTTTAGCGTAGTGTAAGCTTGCATATCATGCAATTCATGTATTTCGTAGTAGCATGGCTGCTACGCTACATCGCCGTTGCACATTGTAGCCGAGTTTACAAAAAACCGGTAGCGAAAAATTCATCATAACCTAACATTATTAGCTTACATGTGAGCCATAAACATGCACTAAAAGCAAAAAGCAAGAAGAAACAATAATTATTATTTTTATCTATAGAGTTTTATAACAACATTTAAATAAATAAAATAAATAAGTCCCACACTAAACCCAATGAGGCTTGTCTTGTGGGTACTTTGGCAACGATTTTTATAATATAAATAGATACTTCAATACACTCGCGATCAAAAAAATCGACTCAAACTAATTTTTAATTTCATCGTTTAATATCTCCGGAACCAATCATGAGATTAAAAAAGAAACTGTACCATTTTAGAGCTAACAGTGTAAGCTTTCAAGACCAGCATGTTTTTCAGGCGAAAAATTTCAGTTCATGTTAAATTTGGGTGCAAAAATGACCTTAACAACGAAAGAAAAAAGCATTTTCATGAACGAATAACAATTTATATTTATCTTTAATACCTGGTGTTACAACCAAAAACCTTTTTCACACATGCCATGCGTTTCATTCATTGACCTTATCAGCTTCCTGATGGTATCCTAGGGGCATGCTTCCCACTCTTCGACAAAAGCTTCTTTCAGGGCCAAAATTGTCTCCGGAACGGGATCGCGAGTAAGGTTTGAACTCGCTCGTTTCAGGTAATCCCACAAGTGCTCGATAGGATTTAAATCGGGACTCAGAGGTGGTCACTTCAGTCGGGATGCCAACTGCGTCAAGGTACTCCTTTGCGACGAAACCGACAGTAAACTCTGGAGACAGCAGACTGGCTTAAATTCAGCTGCTCAGCAACAGAACGCTGCGAGAATCCTCGATTCACCAAGGCGACGACTTCGGCGGCTTCAGCTTCGGTGGTATCCATTTTTCCAAGGTGATTCCGGTGAAAGATATGAGGGGCCGCTTCCGCCTTTCGGCTGCAGCGGCTGTCGCGGCTGATAAGAAATAACCAGTTACACCGGTTTTTATTGGTCTCAAGGGGGCACAACTCGGGTATTTATCATAACCATGCAAAATGCCATTTTGTACAAAAACTGCAATTACCTAAAAACTACGCAAGCGAGATCGTTGTCTTTTACTGTTTTTTGTAGCTGAATAAATTCGTAATAAAATTGCATTCAAAGTTTTACTAAAATATTTCCCACTTTCCGGAAAAACGACCAAAAGTAAAAAATGTTGCTTGAGTCGATTTTTTTGATCGTGAGTGTATATAGAAAACATTAATGACTCAGGAACAACTATCCGTGCTCATCACACGAATAAATGCCTATACTTACCAGGATTTGAATCCGGGACCATCGGCTTCATAGGTAGGGACTCTACCCACTAGGCCAGACAAGTAGTCACAAATCAAGTTAAATCGATAGAAAATTAGCAATTTATCACAATAAATTTGACACTAAAAATATATGGAATTAATAAAAAAAATTAAAGACTTCAAAATTTTACATTTTTTGTGTTTTTAACTTCCAAAAAAAAAGAAAAAATAATGATACCATTCGATTCCTTACATTTCATTAGAAAAATGATTGTATCGCAACTATACATATACATAAACACAATATTTCCCGTCAAAATTGCAATCTTCTTGCTTTCCACCCTTGCCGTTTTGTGAGTAGGTATATCAAATACGATTGTCTGACTTTTGTATTGCTTTAATGCGATGGATCCTATATAGATATTTGATTCTCAAAACAAACCTGGCCGCGTAGCCAACGTGCCAATCGTTAACGCTCTGTAGCGTATCGTAGTCATCTCTCTTTATCACTATTCCATATTAGTGCGACAGTGACAGTTGCGTTTCGTTCGCTAGGGAGCGTTATCGATTGGCACGTTGGCTACGCGCTGATCGACTGATACGATTAATAGAAACTTGTCATCTAACCTAACCTAACCTAACCTATTGTTGAAGGCTTTTTAAAAGTTTTTGTCGTAATAATGTTAACATGTACTTATAAGTACATAGTTAAATACTTTGTAAGAAACTGTAGTTATATTGTTTCAGACAGCATCGTGATGGTGCGGCGGTGGGCAGCTACGCGGACGCGTTGATCACTCCACATGCCGACACCACTCTGCAGTCAGCAGAAAGGTATTGTGTTTATATTTTAACCCAGGCATATACCCTTCGAGAATATCCTGGTCCAATGCAGGAGAAGCTAGGTTACTGTCCAGTCTATAAAGACTGCCAGGAGGCTGTTGCGGCTGTCCAGCTGAGCAGGCGCCGTAGCGCGCGCGCATGTTAGCCGGGAACCCGTGCACACGTGCATGCGTGAATATCCCGGACGCACTGCATCGCACCAGAACGGCAACAGCAACAGCGCCCTGAAGACCTTACCTCGCACATTCACTGCTTGGTGCCAGCCTGTTCGTGCGCTACCGCTACAAAGCGTTTTCGGCTACGATCGTAGCACGTATAACTTGGATCTTTTTAAATCGAGAGTGAATCAACATCTTTTAGGTAAGTATGTTCCATCCTAGTCTGCATCAGCACTTTCCATCAGGTGAGATTGTGGTCAAATGCTTACCTTTTCGTAATATAAAAAAAACGTAACTCGCACTGGACTGTCATTACCAGACTGACCGGGCATAGGCCAAAGGTTGTGGCGCCATTATTCGAAACGATGCCGCCATACCTTTGGCCTTTGATCTATTAGATGGCGCCACTTTTTGATATTTAACAAAATTAACACATATCAGCGAAAGATTAAGGATCAAAGTCAAATGACGTTCTAAAAGTTTTAATCATGTGTCGAAAGATGGCAGTAAACTTACTGTGGCTACAAAGTATTTCAATTTCTCTTTAGTCATAGACAAAAGACGGCATGTTATGCCACAACAAGATGTCAGAAAATTGGTCATAAGGATGTGTCATGTCCTTAAAAAAGCAACTCTTATTATAGTCCTAAGCAAATTACATAAAATACGGAGCGAAAATCCGACAGTACTCTTTTGAAAACCATTTTATAAAGTCACACGAGAAACTTAAACTTTCTAGCTGCAAAGTTGTTTTAGCTCGGTATTGATAAACAAATCAACTCGAACTTTGCCGTGGTTTCCAAACGAGTATAGAATCGGACCAATATAACGCTGCATGGCATTTTCAAAGTGTTGCAAGGGGTCATCCATTAATGTCACACGAATTTCATGTTTTTTTTACCCCTCCCTCTCCTTGTCACACCTGGTCACATTTGGTACCTAACCCTTTCCTGTTTAGTGTGACGATTGATTATAATGAAATTAATCATTCGAATTAAGTATTATTATTTTAATAAAACAATAATGTGTATTAATTTTATGATGTTACTGTCAAATAATAGGTTAAGGTTGTCGGAGGAGAGGTTGTTGGAAGAGATCGCTCTTTAGCGATAAGACCGCCTGTTGTCTGCCTCTACATTTAATCAATTGTTTCTTTTCTTGTATCTTTTTACTGAGGTGTGCCAATAAAGAGTATTCTATCTATCTAAGGTAATAATAGGTAGGTGGACACAAAACCGATTGGGAATAAAAATATTGCAAAAACCTATTATTTAACTGTACATCAAAAACAACAAGATCAGGAGAATGTTTGGCACAACATGTCACATTTTCTAGACCCTCCCTCTAAACGTGTGATGTAATTAATTGATGTCCTCGTTAATATTTAATTTTATGAAAATATGACGTTTATAATGACACAGTCCCCGTTTGGTCTATTCAAATCGGTAACAGCGCCCTACCTACATTTCATCATAGCAACGGTGAGCGATTGTGTCATGACAATATTCAATGCCTATGATCACGAACATATCCAATGTAAGTAGAGCTGTAGTTTGCAATTCTGCATTCATAAAGTTAATTGATGTTCAGCAAAGTTGTTGCTCCGATCCCGTCTCCGCGAAGCGATATTGCTTGCAGAGAACTTGGGAATTCAATATCAATAAAATTTTCGAGTTAATGCAAGTATGGTTCTAGCGCGAGAACGAACTGCTAAGCCAATCGAAGTTGATAAAGAGTTTGGTCTGGCGACGTCTCGAGGGTCGTTCCTTGTTTGCCTTTCGATTTCTGGTTCCGTAAGGCTTTAAATCGTTTTAACTTGTTATGTTAATTAAAATTTGTTGCAATTGTTACGAAAGTTTTAGGGCTTTTCAATTTTGTCCTCTGTCATGCAAGTATTGATTAACTTATTATTTTGTCACTCACACATTGGTCGCTCACGCGTCACGGTAGGTATATTAAGAGCTAACGGACTGTAGGTTAACATCGTTCTACATATTTTGACAGATTAATCAGTAGTTGAGGTTAAACAGGCTGAATATGTATTTATTTATCAGTCAAAAGGTTATTTTGTAGTTTATTATCTTTTCATAGGCTCCGTGTAAATGTTTGTTAAGAAGTATTCAGAAACCCGAATATAAGATAAGGCATTTATTTAAATTAAGTGCGCTGCAATTTAAATTTTAAAGCGAACATTTTCATGTCAATGTTAGCTCCGCATCAAAGCTTCGTGCCTAAAGCTTCATTGACGTCATAAGCATAACAACTTATGAAAGTAGGTCATGTATTCAATTCCGTGCCAGTGGCAAAAAATACATGTATAATTGTTATTCACGACCTTGCGACATGTAAGTTGCTCATGAACGACTGCGTCGCACCTCGCATGACTGTTCCCGTATGAAAATTATGCAGTTGTAATATCAGTAAGGGAAATCTTAATAAAACCAATAAATGTGCCCGAGGTGAACAGGAAACATTATATTGAAAGTGCAATTTAAGTATAATTGAAACTTAAAAGTAGCGAACAAAAGTTTTTTTAATTGCCACTATGGCATGTTAACCATGTCAATTTAGTTCCAATTGAGTTTTTTGCATAACAGACCCTACGATCTACCGAAGATATTGACATTTTCCGTAGCGTGAATATGATTACATAATTGTACTGACCAATAACAACCAATAAACACTACACATAGTGTAACCTCTTATTTCATTGAGCTGTGATGAAATTTATTTTAACTTTAATATGTGTCCAACATTGTAGAAAAGATTATCATTTATTAATCGGATTCATGATTTCGAAATTAAGTGCTTCAATTTCTCGAAAAGCTTGTGAAATCTTTATTGCAAGAACATAATACAATCGGTGGCCTGATCTGATGATAATATTCTGGAGAAATAGAAAAAACTCTTCAGCTATTATAGACTCCCTGTAAGTAAGTGTTTTCTCCCCGAAAGCGACATTTATAAAAATTAAACTGCTAATGACGAACAATAAATTATGACATGTTATGTGAAATTGATTCATATTTCGTTTAAAGTTATTATAGACAAAAAAAAATGATGTTAATTTTAAATGTTCAAGCCTTTTTCTCTGATTGCAGATGTCCTAATATGGGTTGGTCATGCATCGTGGCACGCGTCGTGGCCTTCTTCCTCATGCTCAATCAAGTATCGGCTCTCACGTCCGACATGTGAGTTACTAGTTACTACATATCATCATCTTTCTAGCGTTGACCCACTTTTTGCCACAGCTTACTTGAGGAACCTGGTCAGGTCATGCTCGGCACTAGGTTTTACGAAAACCTTTGCCATCTGACTTTCCAACAGTTTTAACCCAGAGGGAAAATAGGCCTTATTGTTAATCCGGTTTCATGATGTTTTTCTTCACCGAAAAACGATTGGTAAATATCAAATAAACTATCGTATGTGTATATATATATGTATGGACACAGTTCCAGTAATCCCGAATAGTCGGGTCGTATCCAAAGTTATACGGGCTATTGCAGCGTTTTTCGGTAATGTAGGGAAATCGCCCTTCGATCTTCAACCGGCTTTCAGTGCGAAATACAGCACCTTATCCAATGGATTTTGTTGGCATTATACCCCCAAAGGCCCCTAAAGCCAATGGGTCTTGAGTGCATTTCATACAGAAAACAATTCGGGATTTTGCGATTTAGGCAATTTTTCGGACAAATATTAATGAGTATGAGTACCTAGGGTAGAACAACTAAATACTTAGTTTTATTAATGAAAAGTATTAGTTACGATAAATCAATCTATAATGGTTTACTCTAAGTACTAATTTCATCTAAGGAAAATTGTGCCAAACGTAATAAATAAAGAAATATCTGATATTGATATAAAATTGCAAACATAACAATTTAAAACACCTTACCACCGATTGGTAGATTTATATGAAAGTTTTACCAATAAACTAAATAAGGTTTCCTATATGCCGCTTTTTGCGGTCGACTGCGATATCGACATTTCGATCTAATTGAAATCGAGCTGCTCGCCTCGTATGGAGAACTGAGCGCGGTAATGAAAATAGCTGGGGCAGAATTAAATTCAAGCTTTTATACAGAGTAATATATAAACTAATTTCATACATATTGAGTAAAACCATGAAAAGGCGGGCGACGAAGCGAAGGTAACGCGATGGTCGCTACAGGCTCGCCGAAGCGTTAAGTTCCTCGCTCCATTTATAGACCCTTTAGAGGCTATGTAAATCATTTGTGGAACTCTGGCGCCCCTCGTGTATATAATTATAGATTAAGGCTGGGACTTGCTGTGGAAATTGGAATTTTGTTAATTTTAGGTACTTATTACATGTAGTTTAAGTACTTTTAATATGTAAACGAAAATGGACTCAATTCGTATCTACACTTTTGTTATGAATGTTGTAAACATTAACTTATAGTCATTATATATGCCAGATTAAACATTAACCCCCTTATTCATAAACGTGTACTAAAGTTACGTAGCCGCTAATAATCGTTTGTCCCTTTCCAATGTATTGGTATGATGAAAAGGGACAAACGATTATTAATTTTTAATTATTTCCTCAAAGGTTAACTGGAAGAGATCCCATACAGGGATAAGTTCGCCTTTGTTGTATTTAATTTACTCTGTAACTGTGTTTTTCGTGTTTTTATTTATATGTACAATAAAGTATATACATACGATTATTAGCGGCTTCGTAACTTTAGTACACGTTTATGAATAAGGGGGTAAGTAGGTACTTACCAAATAATAGCTTTGCTTTGTCTTGATACCAAGGTTTCAATTTCTTGATACAATTTCAACCAAGTTATGATTATTTTCCTAAAAAACATAAAAGTTCAGGGCAGCTTTGTACATTACTCTTTCTGGAGTTAATTATTAATAGTATTTTATGCAACTGTTGTTTAAGAGAGGTCAAAAAAAAGCGCCCAAGCGCGAGTCGGACTCGCCCATGAAGGGTTCCGTACCATTTATGACGTATTAAAAGTTTGCATGGTAATGTACATCATATATTTTTTTAGGTTTATCATTCTCATATTTTAGAAGTTACAGGGGGGGGGGGCACACATTTTACCACTTTGGAAGTGTCTCTCGCGCAAACTATTCAGTTTAGAAAAAAATGATATTAGAAACCTCAATATCATTTATAAAGGCCTAGCCATAGATACCCCACACGTATGGGTTTGATGAAAAAAGATTTTTGAGTTTCAGTTCTAAGTATGGGGAACCCCCAAAATTTTTTTTTTTTTGTATGAAAATCTTAATGCGGTTCATAGAATACATCTAATTACCAAGTTTGAACAGTATAGCTCTTATAGTTTCGGAAAAAAGTGGCTGTGACATAATCGGACAGACAGACGGACATGACGAATCTGTAAGGGTTCCGTTTTTTGCCATTTGGCTACGGAACCCTAAAAAGGCGAGTGGCGTGAGTAGCAATTTGAGACAGACGGACATGACGAATCTATAAGGGTTCCGTTTTTTGCCATTTGGCTACGGAACCCTAAAAAGGCGAGTGGCGTGAGTAGCAATTTGAGGCGAAGCCGAAAATTGTTAATAAAGACGCCACGAGTATTTTTTGACTCAGTTAAACAACTTTGCATACAATACTTTTTCTACGACCAAGCACTTACTTTGAAATAAAATTGTAAATTTAACATATATTTTTCATTTCATCTATCGCGATTTTGAAGGCAGAAATTTTTTAAGTGATTTCTTAGGCCATCACTGATATTTCTTCAGGCACTAAGTTTTCGTCTTCATCCATTTTAACTTGAAAGATATACTATTATTTAACACAAAAGTTAAGTTTTTATTCGACAACCACAATAACCTCATTCAAGAAGTAAAAAAGAATAGAGTAGGGTACGGGCGGGAAAATGAATGAATGAAATTAGAAAAACTTGTCTATGGTTCACTTATTTGTCACAGATGACATTTAAAATAAGGTTGGCAACATTGTATTTCATACAATATTCTTTAAGTGGTCATTACACGAAGTATCGAAAAGTACCAAAAAGATATTGCGTGTATGCAAAAATGCGTTTTTGGAGAATAGACTAAAGACTTGTCTTGACAACTATAAGGTAGGGTTTTAAAGATGTGTGCACAACCCTTTAAATGACAAATAAAAGTACGGGAGTAGAAAAAAATATTTTAAGTTAGTAATCATTTCAATTACCTATAACAGGATTTTTTTCTATTCATACTTTCCAATATATGATATAAACAATAAAATTAATTTAATAGTAGTATTATTCATGTAAAGAAGCTACTTCAACTTATGTGAGGAGCATTCGTACAGCACAATAATTCTCCAACATCCTACGCTTTATGATGGCACCGCGCATACGAAATAATCACATAAATAAATTTAAACTTAAGCCTACTTGTCTGCCACATGTCTTTCTTTCTCTGCTATCCTATGTGTGTCAGAATCTTTTTACTCGAGGCTAATGAGCTCTTTCTCTACTTTGTACTTGAGCTTGTAGGATTACAACATAAAAAAAAAACTGATTGTTTTTTTTTTACCAAAAATTTCATTTTTAATAATATTTTTACACAAGTGACTTATACTCTTCGAGGCAATTCTAACAAACTAAAACACAGTTAGATTGCCATGTTTGATCAAATTAACACAGAGTGCCCATGGCTACCTCCCATCATCAGATCAGCTCGATGGTATCATATATTGCATTGCATTGTCACCCAACTTATATATGTATGTGAAGTTTCAACTGAATCGTATAATGGGAAGTGGGGTCTAGCTTGCATAAGCTTGTTTAATTTTAGACAAACATTGCAAGTTAAATAAAAGCTTGTTAAAAAAGTGAACGGTTAAAGGGTTCTTAGTCTAGGTACTTACCCCCGATTATTGGTGTGAAAATGTAAATTTTTAGATGTTATTAAGCCCGGCCCTCTGCTGTGGCAAGGTAATGGGTACTAATCTGAAATCAATACCAAGTCTGCCATTTCGCGTACTCACACACTTAATTTACCGTGATAATATGCGTGGTTGAATGTTTCTTCTGCTTGTAATGGTCAAATGTATTCGGCTTAATCGATTATATCGTGAATGACTCAGCATCTGTTAAATTGAATGTTTTTCTTTAAATTATTTCCAGTTTTGCAGCGGGAAAATCGGACAAAGAGATATTGGACAACCTCCTGAAAAACTCCCGCTATGACAAAAGACTGCTTCCTCCCGTAGATGGTAAGCTTCCCTACATACACACATCATGTCTTAATTAGCGTCACTCATTAGCTGTTTTTTTAGGATGTTAAGATTAATGTAATAATTGCAGATCCAGAATTTTGTTGTGGTCTAACATCGCCCAATGACTCTCTGGCTCAAAATAGGGTCGGGCTGTCGTCGCTGCGGCCCCGCTCGCACAATCGCGGTGCGTTGTGTTTCATGTTTTTGAAAAGAGAAATCCTTCCATGTGGAGCGTCTTGGATTTACTTTCTGTATCGTAGAGTCCTTATGTACTAAGAGCCTACCTTGTTTGCACGCTATTTATGTGTTTAGGATCCGTTCCCACGTTGGCTTCTCCTTGCGGTAGATACTTCTTTACCTGTGTATATTCTTTTTTACAATCACTTTATGTTTCATCCATGCACCTTGTTCTAAATGTGTTAGTTATGCACACTAATTAACACTAAGTGGGTAATTCAAGGATAATTTGATCTCTGTTGTAACGTAATTATATTTCGATTAGGTCCGCATCGTTGGCTGACGTTTTAACCCAAATTAAATGAAAACTTCGTTCGACAGCTAAAACATTTCAGTAGAGTGCCTTTTGTTTTGTTTTCCGCTTTGTTACTTCCTACGTTTTCTCTTTTCACAAACATCAAACACAAATCGTATAATAATATTATGTTGTATTCCTTTGTCTTTTAAATCTCGGGTCTAGCTATTATTAGTTTGAATTATTATTGCAACGTTTTGCGGTTACCATGCCACTTACTGACCAATATTTTAAGTAGGCACTCCTTATTTACATTTAATAATTTGCTGGGGTAAAATTACAACTAGATTGCAGTGTAAGTTGAATTATTGTGAAATATAGGTCCTTGCACTTAATTTTGTCACTTCCTAATGTCTATATATATTATATGAAACCTATAGATAAGCCTAAGTGCATGTATGTCTACTTATGTCATGCAGTATGTTCTGTAAGAATGATACTATCTTTGCTTTTAGAACGTTCATGTTAAGGTTTACAACTTGTGCGTATTCATTTTCAGGTGTCCTCACCGTAAATGTTAGCGTGCTACTTCTTAGTTTAGCATCTCCAGACGAATCTAGTCTTGTAAGTAGATGTCATCCCACTACCTATATCATACCTGTTCTATCAAATGTCAAACAACCAGCTATAAGCGGCTAATTTTCAACACTCAAAGCTATAAACATTTAGCTGTAGTTTTCATTACCTTCTGATAAATAACTTTATTTCTTTAAAAAGGAATGATAAAGACTAAGAAAGACTAACTAAATTAATGAATTTTCCAATCCCATATACACAGATGCTAACCGCAAGCGATACGTTTCAGAAATACGAGGTAGAATTCCTTCTGCAGCAGCAGTGGTATGATCCGCGACTCCGCTACTCTAACCAGTCCCACTACGATTTCCTCAACGCCATCCACCACCACGAGGACATCTGGCTTCCCGACACCTACTTCATTATGCATGGAGACTTCAAGGTCAGTTCCACTCCTACATCAGACATAATAAGTAACTTAACCAGTGTAAACCAATTTTTATAGTAAATTATTTCCACCATGCTCTCGTCTGAAGGAATTTTCCCAGCACTCATGGGTATTTATGACAAACTAGTAAAACGCTTTCAACTTCATTGGCCTTTATGTATATACATATATATATGCCTTTTAAATTCATTTAGGGTTCACACAGGTCGTAAAGTACCTACCATCTCACACATGCTCTCACCTTTTATTGATATTGCATTTTACTTTGTGTGGTTGTGTTTCAGGACCCAATAATACCAATGCACTTCGCGTTGCGTATCTATCGTAATGGCACTATAAACTATCTGATGCGGCGGCATCTAATATTGTCCTGTCAGGGGCGGCTCAACATCTTTCCTTTTGATGACCCATTGTGTTCATTTGCCTTAGAAAGTAGTAAGTAGAACTCACAGAGTGACTCACAAGTATTATGATATTCACTATCTACATGTTATGAACACAATCATAACTCTTATCGATTTTCAGTATCATACGAGCAGTCAGCAATAACATATGTGTGGAAAAACGATGAGGATACGCTTCGTAAGTCGCCATCATTGACGACTTTGAACGCGTATCTAATCCAGAACCAAACCATCGCTTGCCCCATCAAAGCGAGTTGGAGAGGTAAGCAGCCACCTCCCCGCAACCATGACATACCAACATCGCTTATTACGTCATTATATTTATACATGTACTCGTACAATAAAGATATCCCTAATTTAAATTATGTAGTTTAGCCTCCCAATTTTTTTTCTAAGCACATCCTTACACATTGCACAACAAAGGATAAATGATGTTTTCATATTGTATTCAAATTCTAATTAACTCTTTTCAGCTTGGTCTTGATTTCTGTTCAAGGTTATTTTAAAACTTTATTTCATGTAAACATAAGTAGACGCTTTTAGACTGTGAAAGTTAAAAACCTTAGTATATAGCTAGCATGTCATTTAGTTGTTTGGTTCAGTGAATCGAAACAGCAGTTTAATCAAAATAGATTTTTGTGATAGTAACAAAGTGTCCCAATAACAAGTAGTAGTATTTAAATGTTAGTGAGTAAAAATAATTAGAGTATAGAATGTAAGATTGTATTAACGTCTTTGCAAGCAGCTGAGGGTAATTCACTTTACGAAGAAGACGAAGAGCTGACATGTAATCTTTGCCAGAGACGGTTTGAGGAGCAAGGTACTGAGCGCTGGACGATCGCCGTTCCGTCCGGTGCCGTCCGGTCATTTTACAGTATTATTCCGCTTATGTGTGAGTAAATGCGTTGTGGCCATGTGCTCGATGCGATTTTATCGCGACCAAACACATGGAGACTCGTAACAGCGTCTTGTGGAATCTTAGGCCACGACTGTTATAGCAGTACAACTTGGTTGTTTCATTTGCCGCCACAGTCTCTCACACTTTATTATGTTAATTTGCTACTGAGTCTTTGCCTTTGGAAATTACCAATACACAGCAAGTCACAAAAAGCTCTCTTTGTTTACATCAAGATGCATTATACTCAACTGAATGACATGTAGGTACCTAATATGTTAAAAGTTAATAAGTTAATATGTGTAACTTTTTCTTTTATTCTTTCAGCATTATTTGATAATAATACTGAAGATAAATATATTATTTGATAATAATGCTGAAATAAAAATAAATATGACTAGGTATTTATTTACTTTTGTCCTTAGAACTGTGGCAATGAGTGAGACAACCAACAGTCATACTTAGTTTCATCCTCCATACCCTTGCACGTAGTAAAATTGATGTACTTGAATGCACGTGTTTGAAATAGTTTGCGCTCATGTTTTGGACAAACTACACTTCATTAAATATGTTCTTATACATTGAACACTATGCGCTTTACTCATACATACCGGATAGTATTTTAATTAAGTTGTTACATATATTATTTTTGTTTGACTTGCTAGACATTTGGTGTTTACTACAAGACCAGAGACTGAATGGAGTTACTTGGAATATCTATTATTCACGCCACCTCCAACATGTTATACTTATCGTATACATCAAAGTGTAAATGTTATTTAGTTTGATGTGCTAGTTTTCGTAACAATGTTAACTCCACAGGTAACTACAGCTGTCTAAAGGTCGACCTAATATTTACAAGAGATCGAGCGTTCTACTTTACTACAGTATTTATTCCTGGGATTATATTGGTGACTTCCTCGTTTATCACGTTTTGGTTGGAGTGGAATGCGGTCCCGGCGCGTTCCATGATAGGTAAAGGCCCGACGTGGCACTGGGAATGGCGGCTGTACTATACGCATCTTTTCTTCTTAGCATCTAGAAGTCGCTGGGGCTGATTGTAACACGCTACCTCATTACGCATTTCGAACTACGGTCAACTTTCGCAATGCACTTATTTGGTTTCTTATTTTTAGAATATGCTTGCTATTTCTAGGTAATTACAGCTGTCTGAAGGTGGATCTCATCTTTACACGGGATAGATCATTTTACTTCACTACAGTTTTCATTCCGGGCATCATTTTGGTGACCTCATCGTTTATTACTTTTTGGCTGGAATGGAATGCAGTGCCTGCTAGAGTTATGATAGGTTGGTGTTAAATTTCTATTACATTGATTTATTTACACGACTCCTTTTATTTAAATAATAATATACCAGTAAATTATCTTCATCGTGACTGAGATAAGTATCAGATCTAACATCAAATAAACGCATAACTTAATTATTACGAGTATAACATATGTAGGTAACCTTAAAAATTAAATTCGAAGATAGGCAGTCTTTACTCTTTAGTCATGTACCTACACATATCGTCCTACATGCAGCTCCTGCTACTTTAAGATAATGATGTATGTATAAGACGGTTAGTAATGTGTAATCGAAATTTTTGATGCTTTTTAATAGGTAATTCGATTTTTACTTGCCTTTTTCTTACACACATGCTCCTAGTTTATAAAACAATTATTTACACATCTTTATACAACCACTCATTAGGTATAATTACATTTACAGTACCTATTTGGCGGATAACCGACTTGGCATGTATCATCAATTCTCACTAGCTTTGGCCGGATTATTTCAATTTAACACTACATATTAATTTTAAGTAAATTGTCAAATTGATATATTTCTTCATTGATGTATATTTCGTAGATAGTCAGTGTCTACATTTATTTAGTTGTATATAACACTGCATTTGGCCTTGCCTGATTAATGGACATATTTATTATAAATTTAAGTGTCTTAGCCAAATTGATATTTAGTATCTAATAGCTTACATAGTTTTTTTTTTTTAATATACATGTTTAAACGTTAATCTTAAGGATTTAAATGTTTAATTTGCGTATTGATTACTTTACATACTTAATGCTTATTCCTTTGTTTTTTTATTATTATTATTCCTAACTATAAATATCTAACACACGTCTCGTACACAGGTGTGACGACGATGTTGAATTTTTTCACAACATCAAATGGTTTTCGCTCCACCCTGCCCGTGGTATCCAACCTAACTGCTATGAACGTTTGGGACGGCGTGTGCATGTGCTTTATATACGCCTCCTTATTGGAGTTCGTGTGCGTGAACTATGTGGGAAGAAAACGGCCTTTACACAACGTCGTCTACAGACCAGGGGAGAATCCCGTTACTCAGGTGAATATGAACTGTCTTAACATTACAAGTATTAATGTCTCTTTGACGTGGTTTTGTGTTCTCAGCTAAGATTTGAGGTCGTGAGAAGATTTGAGGCGAACAATTTAATGTTTAATAAATATAAAAACAACAGAATCTGGCTTCATATCGACCTAGAATCTTTTTAGTGTGTCAATGTATTACAATATATTCGCAAATTAGTTGTGTTTGGTATGTCGGACGAATAACTTACATATTATTCCTCTATTATAGACCTTACATAATAGAAGCACTTTAACACCAATAAATTACATTCATTTTCTATTGTACCTAAAAAAACCTATCCGTTACATAAAATACCCCGAAGTACTTTGTACATACACATTTTATTTATGTATGCTGACGAGATTATCGCGACTCTGACACTCCTTATTGCTTATTTTAAATTATTAAATTAAAATACTGTATAGTCTATACAGATAATCATAAGAAGTAAAGTAACCATTTACCTAAAACTGCAATTTATATACTCTTGAGTTCACTACTAGTGAGAATGACTATTTCGGAAAGCACAATTATTGAACACAAAATGTAGTTACATTATTATAGCCAAAGAATATTTTATACACGATGAGTCAGCATTAAAAGTAACGGATCAGACGACGTGTCAAAAATATTCTCTCTTGACACGTAAACACTTGACAGTTCTCTATTTACCATTCTCTAATAACTGAACAAAAAATTCGAAAGGGTACTCCTTGGTGGCAGATATTTTTGATACATTGTTTCTTCCGCTATTATTGTTGCTGACTGTACCGATCATATTGCTAAAATTCCAAAGTTACCTCTCCGCTACAATGTAATTACCTACAGCTACACGCTTGTTAGTTTATTTTATCAAAGCCATGTCAAACTGACTGTCTTTACGTTCCAATAAGTAGACGTGTATTTCATTTATCTATTTACTCTTTGCAATGTTTTCCCTTTTAAATAATATACCTACTTATCAATAATTGGCACAATCTGCTGGTAATTTGTTTCTATCGATGTTGTTGGTTTTCAAAAATCCGTTGAAAATTGAACATTTTAAACAGTTATTTTAACAATGTTTTAAATTTTAATGTAAGGACCAATTGCAATATCACTGAATGCGTGTAATAATAAAATAAAACAGTTCAATCCAATGTACAGTTTCATATTAAAATTTTCAAAACACGTTTAAAAAACGTAGAGCCATTTAAATATGTTATCTGTAAATAATTCTGGCTAATTTTCAAATACATACATATTATACAGTCACGCGGTACTTTTGACACACCAACAACACAGATTTTCTGTATCAGCATGCTCACAATCAATGTTCAAAATTTATCTCTGCATGTACTCCTTGGGTTTGATGATTATTGTAGGTATTTCGGGTAGGCCAGAAGTCATCACATGGTTTCATTTGCAATCGTATCAGTTTCATGTCACTGAATTTAACACAAAGACTATTTTGTGTGGCCTTAGTTCGAATCGATAGTTCATTCATTCTTAAAACGTCATTCAATCCACTAATTGTTTTATTAATACTTCAGAAATCAGAAAACATTGCAAAGAAGTTCCGCGAATATCACTAACACCCGTAAATCCCGTAATCGTCCAAGATATGTCACATTCAAGATTAATGTTACAAACATTTCCCTGGCCACCACAGACTAGTCCGTGTTCACGGTTGCACATCGTAAGACCATCTGTCACGAGTGAACAAAATTGTGTGTGTGATGTGTTCACAGCGACTGCCTGCAGTCCTGAGCAGAATTGGCATTATACTGGCCAGCCCCTTGGTAAGAACATTCGCCGCATTCATAGGCACTTTCCAAACATTAAACTGTTATATTTCTTTATCTATTCAAAAACAAATCCTGTATGATTTTTGGCTAATGATTCCTGATACATAATCTGTTTAATACGAATATAATTTTATTATAAGAGTAATTGTAATTCTTAATAGATATAAATATTGACACACAATAACCTAATTTTTACTAAAAGAAATATAACATATATTGCAGAATCACTATCTTACTCCACCGAAAAACCATCGCACGAGATATATGCATGCGTTAGGTAGTTTTATATCGTAGTTAGTGTGTTCATATATTTTATAATTGATAAGTATTATTGTACTATTCATTAGGTACTTTAACTTAATAAACAAAAGATGACTTCAAAAATATACAGGTGTTTACTGAAATTATTTCTGGACACCCGCTTCGTCTTCGTTAGTAAGTAAGATGATCCTACTCACATGCATGTAACTACACAACAAGCAAATGCTATGAATTTAAAATGATGTTACTTATGAAATGATGTTGCTCACTCACTATATCATACCAAGATTTCATCTAGAGAGTTGGTAAGCCGAATTATCAAACTATAATCCTGATCAGTCCTAACAGTAGAAAAGTTACACGCCAACTTGACCACACTACAGAATTGCTTCTCGGGCATACGCCATTTTATCTACATTAAATAGTTACAGCCACAGCTTACAATTTTTCTACTTACTTTTTTTGTCTAATTATAAAATAATAATGTATTTATTTACTTACTTACTTATTTATATCCATACGTACATAGGCTGACGCAAATAAAATTAAGCAAACAATCGCAAACATGCAACATGCTTTTCATAAGCTTTCTTTAGATTAAGGAACAAAGTGAAAAAAGTAGATTTGAAGAACAGCAATGATAAAGCTTCTGCCAGCCAAATATCACAAATGAATCCAACTCAGTTAGCCTGATGCTTGAGCTAAAATAGTTATCAATTTAATAGGAGGCGATGGCATTCCTACAATGGGCTAAATCAGACGCGAACGAGCCAGAACCAAGCGGTGCCGTAAGTGATGCCACTGAACAGTTCAAAGTATCCCCTCCTCATCACCGTATTCCTGATTTCACGAAATTAACGCATGATCTTTCATTTAATGCTGCTTTGGACCGCTTCAGCCTGTAAGTATGCTGACCAAATAATATTTTCAATGTTCATGTATGTCGTCTAGTCCATTTTCATCATATGTTTAATATTCCCAAAATATTTTTGCATTGTATCAACGGTTTCACCATTCCCAAAATATTTCGTGAGGTGTTTAGTGAATGATATGCGATACGTGCATTTTTTTTCCGGAACATAACTAAGTCAATATGCTCTTGTACGTTCTAATAAATAATGTGACCAATCGAAGCCATCGAAATTACCCAAATAACTTGCTTATTAGTAATTATTTCCATTATATTACTTACTTCGTTAGGTTCATAAACTTAATAATTACAATTGTACATTTAGAGTATAAAAAAGCATATGAATTTTCCTTTCTTAATTTTAGGGAGACAAAAAGAGAGAGTCGACAGGTGCTGCGGACCTAGTATCGTGTACTACGTGCACAGGAGCGCCGGGTTCCTGTACACACACTGCCAACAACGGAGGCGTATCAGAGGTAGCTAAACAAAGCTCTATTTGCTCTCCAACCTCTTGAAAATGAATGTTCAACCCACAAACAAAAGCATACTCCGCCATGTAAAGGGGATCGCCATCACCATTTTGACAACTATCTCGAAAAGAAAATAACTGGGGATAGGCCAATAGAGTTCATCCATTTCATTTTTCACCTTTACCGCAGACCCAACATGTATACGCGCTGGTGGCCTAGCGGTAAGAGCGTGCGACTTGCAATCCGGAGGTCGCGGGTTCAAACCCCGGCTCGTACCAATGAGTTTTTCGGAACTTATGTACGAAATATCATTTGATATTTACCAGCCGCTTTTCGGTGAAGGAAAACATCGTGAGGAAACCGGACTAATCTCAACAAGGTCTAGTTTACCCTCTGGGTTGGAAGGGCAGATGGCAGTCGCTTTCGTAAAAATTAGTGCCTACGCCAAATCTTGGGATTAGTTGTCAAGCGGACCCCAGGCTCCCATGAGCCGTGGCAAAATGTCGGGACAACGCGAGGAAGAAGAGGAGACCGCAGACCCAACATGTAAAGTAAGACGTTAGGTATAAGATTCCTGTCCACTAAAATTATATTACGGTACTACACGGCTAACACATGTTCAAAAACATTCCATTCACTAGCCACAGTATACGTTCTAGTAGCAAATTATGTTAAATAAAAGATTAATTAATTAATTTCTCAGCTAGAGTAGTCCGTCATTGCCATAGTTCACTGTCTCAAATATTTTCTTTCAGCCATGTTTCGTCCAGGTTCGCAAAAAAGAACCCCCTCATCCGATTCGCGTGGCGAAGACAATCGATGTTATCGCACGAATCACCTTCCCCACTGCCTACGCCGTGTTTCTGATCTTCTTCTTTATACACTACAAGGCCTTTTCTTAATGCTGCCTCTACTTTACTTCCCGCTGCAGGCTGCTTCATGTGAACTGGACAGTTATATTCTTAGATCTTGTACGTAAGTACTTCTTTCACACCGCTCGTATAAATTGGATCGCGCTGCAAGTGACAACCTCCTCGGTGCAGAGTGTGTTCTCCTAACGAGTGTTGATGTTGACATTTGTTGCCATTGCAAATTGTGATGATTACTCACTATAGTGATAGTATTTGATATTAGGATAAGGACCATATTCAAAGCTGTTGCAAATAGTTGCAGCTTGCCGTTGTTAAATAGGACGTCATTGAAGTAAGGTATATCGATTAGAGACAAGTGCGAATTTTCTACAAGTTTTGAAATAGTTTTCAACAATTATTCATAAGTAGGGGATCGCTGAGTATGGGTACGATTTTATTAGTTTCTTATCAATACCAGGAAACTTATGATAGGATAAAGAGGGAACAATAAAATATTAGTGTGAATATTCTGCATGTATGCAGATAACGATACACGGGACTGTTGATGAGCGGTGTTCGAATGCGCATTCTAAAGGTGCGACGGAAAGGTGGTTTGGTTAGAATAAAGAAATCTATTTCAAACCTTAAGACAGTCCAAATATAAATCATTGCTTTAAGTTCATGAGACGTATATTTTAAGATAGCAAAATACATAACTTTTATGTATGTTACATTTAATCACCACTGTTTCCTTTATTTATAGTATATGTGACATATTATGTATATAAATATACACCCACACAAGTTAAAGTTGTGATAATATCATAATTCAATGTTATAATGTTTGCTTTTTAGAAGTGCTACAAAGTCAATAGGAACGTGTAGATTTTATTCAAGTATTTCCTGCATAATACGTGTGTTAAAGTTTAGTTTCAAATTATTCGATTAGATATAAGTCAAGATGAAGCTCAAGACTCTTATTTCAAAATGTATGTATTAGTATCGTTATTAAGATACACTGGATTCTCGGATTGTCTGTTTTTATAATAATACCTACTTCGTTTTAGTTTGTGATCTGTGTTTAATGTGAAACCATGAACATGCCTTCTAAGGTTAATATTGTTTGCAGCCTTGACATTTATTTATTTAAACTTTATTTCACATAAAAAACAGTACAACAGGCAGACTTAATGCCACTATATGCATGACATTACGTAGGATTTAGCAGTCGCTACAGCCCGCCCCGCCGTAGTATAGATACTCTAGGCAGGTAGGTACAACAAAGCGAAGCGTGCTTATGCTTAGTATACTTTGTTACAATGAAATTAATTCAAATTAAATAATATCTAAATCAATGTATAGTTATATCCACTAAGTAGGTATGTTATATACACTGAATGGCGGGAAATGAAATTTTAGGTATTTGTTCGCAAGTATGTTAACTGTTATATGTATAACTTCGTTACTTTGTGTTTTTCCACGAGGTACCCACGTCTTAAAAGCATTACCTTACAGTGTTGGAACAAATTTGAATAATGCATACCGTAATACTGTTGCTTACATTATTATTGTCTCTTTCTGTTGTAGTTTTATGTATTATTTAAACTAAACACTTGTTGTTTTTTATAGCTCTGTTGGAATGTTTGATTAGTGGCTGTTTCCTTATCAATGTATAGAGGTAGTAATGAAGCGCACGCAAGTTTTAATGATAATTAACGACCAGCCTTCAACAAAGAGAGATATAATCATTAAAGTTGCTTAACTATCCATGATTTCTTAATAACAATCAATTTCTAATAATTATACATTTAACCAACGGAAAAGAGAAATTAAAAATAGGAAGACTGCTTAACTACATGTATACTAGTCCGGCTGTATAAATGCGAGGTTGCTGGACATTGACAGTATATTTAAGCCTTCAGCATTCTCCAATGTTTTTCTTACATAGGTATATAAATATTATACATTTTTTTTACACAGATCGACCTAGTCTCATAGTAAGCTCAATAAGGCTTGTGTTGTGGGTTCTAGACGACGGTACATAATATATATGCATACATATATATTTATACTTAATTAATTAATTGCTTTTTCATTACGGAATGAACTACAACTTCTTTTTTCTATGGTAACTGAGTGTATAGCTATTAATCTAATCATAGTCACCAGCCGGGCTAGATATATGTGCATGTCAATTGATAGATAAATAAACAATAAAATCCTCGTTTCATAATCCATGGTTATTTTAAAGTTTATTTGACCCATTCGAGGCCCGACGCTACACCGCGTGTCACACTGAAGCCTAAGGGCAATTTTCGCGATGTGGCGAAATCGCTCGTAGGCGCGCGGCGCTGCTTGGGGGCATTCCACGAAAAGGTTACCCTGTCGGGGACGTCAATATGTACCTTATTAACCTGCAGAAATCTGTATTATATACCGTTTAATTTAAAGCTAAGTTCTAATAAAAATAATATGTATTTTGTATTTAGCATTACTATGAACACTCAGTAGCCTATACAATTATAGTATGTATGGACTTATCTCAATAAGTGAAATGTAATTTCTTTTGAGACAAGTAAATAACCCGAAGTTATCAAACGTTATCATGCCAAATATCACCTTCTTAGCTATGTATATCAGAAGTGTTCAAAAAATAGCTTCACGTACCCGACGCTGTTCTGGAATGCCCCTTATGCATTAACTGACTTAGAATGGATTGAGTAACAGAAGAATACCTACTACTGACTTTACCTCATCTTTTACAGAATATAATATTAAACTATTTTAATAATCATCCATATTATTTTTAATGAACTTGATACCATGCCTTTTGCTTAATAAAGAGCGGACCAACCAGTCAACTGTTTTGGAAAGTAGATTTTGTAGGTGTCTAAAATATAATAAAGAGTACCTTTAAGAACAAATGCGTTTTGGCTGTGCTTTGATTCAACTTATGTAAATTTAATATACCTTTAAGGACCTGTTACGTCTTTTCTAATTAAGTTTAGTATTTTTTCTCTGGGAAAAAATATATATATCCTGAAGGAGACTCGATATGCTCCTAAGGCCCACGGCCCTAGCTATAATACTAATTCAGTTCAATGAAATTTAAAACATATTCAATTGGAACAGAGTTAAATATGTTTTGTTTCGTTCAATTTTCAAACAGAACAAAATTAACTGTATTTCCTGCACTATAGGTTCAAATTTAGGTACCAGATTTTGGATTTTTCATTTATATGGCCGGGCCTTAGGAGTTTGTATAAGGTTGCAAGTGGCTCTAGCTACTACGGCTTTAATCAATATAATCATAATTACCTACATAACATTTAAGAGGAGATCCCATACTTTACTTATGCTATGTAGTGCTTAAGCGAAAGTACTGCAAATGCAAAACAATATTCTATAAAATGTTGTAACAAACTGTTTATGTTAAATCATAGACAAATAAATGATCTCTTGTTATATTCTGATATGTTACTAATATTTTAAAGTTTATTGACGTTAGAGTACAATGTTCCCATTCCCCGTATTATTTATTAAGTATGAAAGTGATACTACTTTTATTCGCAGTGTTTTTAACTAATTAAACTATAAGATAAAAAATAACATATCATTCGCTTTATAAGATATCTACCTAAAATTGTGCTATGTCCTGTTAAACTAAAAGTTAAAACTGAAATGTATATTTTGTGCTGGCTTTCTATATTTGTATCTGTTTTATTTATTACTAAATAAAAGTATCGTGTAAGTGTTGTGCCTGGCATTAGATATTAATATTTTATTTTATATGATTACTTATTGTCTCTACTTGAAATGTGACTCGTTAAAAGATCTGCTGCAAATCGCAGTTACTAAAATACAAAAATTAAAAATTGTAATTTACATGTAAAACATAATATTTAGGTATAGCGTGAAAATATGGCAATATCATATACGCATTATACATTATCGATGTTAGGTAAGGTGACTGCTGTATTTATTGCTACTCCTAACAAATCAGAAAGAAACAAGCCAATAGAAGTCTTATTGTTAAGAGAGGCTAATTACTATGTAGTGGCCAATAACTATATATAGCAGTCATCCTATTCGGGTAATTTCGTGTATCACATAATTCCGAAAATCAGATGAATATCACCCAAAATTCCATCATAATCCAGGATTCTCTTTTCTGAATTATCCGACAGTTTTCGACATTCGGATTTGCCCGAATACACCTTACCTATGACAATCGATTACGCCTCAAAATAAAGTTGCTTTCTGTAATTTTGTTTTGGTTAATATTTACCTGTGTTGTTTTTTCTTATAAATTAACATTCGTTATAAAAATAAATATTTGGAAACAAGAGAAAGTACGATAAAATAATGAACTGTATGGAGTGTATGGCCAGGAGGCTTATTTTTAGAAAATCTATAATTAATTTAGCTCAGAAGACCTACATAGTTTGTTTAGATCAAATGTTGCAAACACGATATGAACTGGTTACGGTTCATGATGTCCACATGTCCGATTCAGCTGAAACTTAGCACCACACCTTCGCAATATGCAATGTTATTGTACCATTAGGATTTTCTAATATTGTAAACTAACGTGGTCATAAGAATACTGTTGTTCGTTAAGAGTCGTCGTGACGATTACTAGAGGAATAAATTAAAAATGTTTTTCTAGAAATCAAATCAAATCATTGTTGGCTTAAAATTATTACGTATGGTCAAAGAGCTATTGACTGTCATAGAAAGTTATAAACTTATAGTCTCAGAAATAAACGTAGCCCCTAGTTTGACAGCCAAAACAGAAGCCGCTGTACTGCGACGTATGTTTAGTGGTCACTGAATTGTCAAACGTCAATCTTTGGTATGTTTATTAATTGTCTAACCGTCAAAAACTTTTTTGTACAAACGCATATTTGTAAAATTAAAAATACGACAGATTTTAACATGGCGGAATGTATGACTAACTCCTTTATTAACTTTTCCAGTAAGTCTCTTTTTGTATGCAAGTACTATTTCGAAGATCTCAGAATATCTTACGTCGTTCGTAGTGTATTGGTAACTAAAACACACCAAAGTAAAAATAATCAAATACGATTTTTAGAGTATGAAATCGAATACATATAGCACTGAAAATACTTCTTTGTTGTTTTGTGTTGTTTTTCGTCTTCGGCAAATTATACATTTATATCTGTACCAGTTTTGCTTCATAAGCGTGTTTCAATTGCTGCTGTTATCCTGTTTGATATATTTGTCCAAATGCCCAAAGAGCTTATAATAAACATTGAATACTGCCATTCAATTTATTTTCGACCGAACGTTTATTTGCGATTCAAGTAAATTCTGGTTAAATTATAGTTTTTGTAAAATACTTACACCCGTCCAATTCAGTAGGTATGTAAGCCACTGGTGCTTAACTCTACAATTAAATGTCGGGCTGTGCCGAAATTATAACAGACCAGACTCTAATGAGTGTGGCCATAACCCAAAAAATCAATAATAGTTTATTATTCAAGTAGGCATATTACAATGCGCTTATGAACGTCAAACAAAGCTACACCGGCTCTAACCCTACACCTCTGACCCGAGAAGATTTAAGTAGAAATGAATCATGTGTACTTAAACCTTTTAATCAATAATATTAATCCCACTTAATCTTGTCTTTCTTCTTTGATACAACTTTTTTTTTGACTGCATTAAGTATGAATTAACCTTTAAAATAATACTAATAAAATTGTGTTAACCATTTTCTTGTAGTAAATTCATTTTCTTATTATATTTCGATTATTTTGGATTTGGTTGTCCAAGAAAAACAATACGGGACATTAAATTTAAATTAATCTGAGTAGGTAATAAAGTTATGAAAAATCGGTTCAATCACGTATTAATTAACTGTAGCCGCTACATGTTATGTGCTTATAGCGATTAAAGAATCCCGAGAACCCGGAAACATGTCGCGCTAAACCAGTTAATCAATTAAATAACAATTCTAGTCAAATGTAAAAATAGAGGCAGCTATTATTTTACATGCATATCTTTTGTAAACCATTGCTGACGCTACAAAGCTATCGCCAGCTAAATGTAGCTATAATCATGTTTGGGTGTCCGTAGCGGTTAACATTCATCAATTGTATAATTCATTAGACAAATTAAATAAAGCGACGATAAGATCCCTTCAAAAAATTATCTAATTCAACCGAAAACTCTAATGGTGCTCCCACATTGGTTGTTATAAAATGGTTTATAACATCATGTAACAGGGGTAGCAAGATAGTGTTTTATTATGTTGTCCCTGTCACACGATATTATATAAAATTTTCTAACAGCCAATATTGGAGCACCACAAACCAAGATCCCACGTTGATAACAGGCAAATCTTAAAATGAGCAATGAATTATGAGGCTGTGACTTTAACATTTTATCAGATAAAAAATGTCGTACTTATGTCGATGTCTTAGATTGTATGATCTTCACATGCCAATAAATAAGACCAAAAAGAGAAAAAATATCTTAAAATATACTGCCTATATATCCATAAGTAGATACGCACCTATATATAAATATGTATATATATTATAATCATAATATTTATTATATATACCGTCGCCGGACACCCTGTGTTTTAGTATCTAGGTAGACAAAACTAATTAGGAGAAGTATGTAAAATGTATAACATATTTAGGTAAAGATATATAAAAAGGCACGAAAAGACATTAGTGAGATAAATAATTACAAAAAAAACAATACTCATTAGTTAACTGCTAATTAATTAACTACTGTTAAAAGCTTTTTACATTGTTCGAATTGTTTTAAAAATAAACGTAGGTTATTGAAAACTTCAAAACCCATGCTCTCAGTGAAAACCAATTTGATTTCAATTTAATACAGATTAAATCTGAAGCATATAAGGGAGTACAACAATTTATCCAATCTCGATACTTAAGAAACATAATTGAAGATATAGTTATCTTATTGTTTTATTCTCTAAAATTGTGTCACGAACTTTTTCGATTCTAATAGGAGAATAAAAGGTTTTATACGTTCCGTTACCATTTTTCATAGACTTCGTATTATGACGGTAACGGGTCGGGTGGAACGAAATATGAATGGAAATGTTGGGACACTTTTTTTGGATCGAAAGAGCTAAGTGATTCTGAGTAGAAATCACATAAAAATATCCAAATAAAAAAGTGTAGTGTTCCACTTTAAACAAAATGGCTCACCTATTCGAGAATAGATCAAGAGAGGTCATGTCTTCATCAAAAAGTATATATAGTAATATCCATAATTAGCACGATACCTCTTGTTGTTACATGTCTGCGGCCGATCGTAAGATCAGCCAGATCGTGAAACGTATTTTTTTTTCTCTCGTTCCCTGAGTCGTCGGAGGCTCCACTACGGGACTCCTATTCCTGGGGGCCTACCGCGAAAAGCAAAATTTCGCAAATTGCGGGATCTTTCTCTTTTACTCTCACTAAGACGTAATTAGAGTGACAGAGAAAAATGCCCGCAATTGACGAACTTCGATTTTCGCGGTTATAGCCCTGGACAGTTTGCTCTTCGGGCATAACCTAATGAACCTATACTACTCGTATTGGTTTGATGTGACTACCGTCAAAACATTACACAGGAACATTACAATCTGCCTGATCTTACGATCTTTATAGATCCATCTCTATATTTGTATGTACCTAATAGCCATAAATCGAGTGGAAAATGCGGCCAAATATTTAGGTAAGACTTCAATGCAGTAAAAATCGTTTTCATAAATTTTATAGAGGTACCTCTGCAAAAAATATTAATAATCCAAGACAACAAAATAAAGGCAGTTTTTTTTATTCTTGGCCTAGGCCTTCATAAGATTAATAATACAAGTATGCCGATTGAAAATAAATGTGAAATACAAAGGCTATATAATATTTATAAAAAGGCAAATTTAGTTACATAAAATGTAAGTAGAGTTAGACCAAGATAAGTTGGCAGCGATTGTGACAGCTCACACAGTACAAGCGTTGTATTAAACGTCAAACTTCTATGAAATTATAACTTTTACTTAACACTTGCACAGGCTGGGCTGTCAAAATCGTTGCCAACTTAGCTTGGTCTGGCTCTACACGAATATTCCTACAAATACATTGAAATGTTTTATTATAACCTACAATTAGATCAAGCCTCATCCGAGCAATTAAGCAGGTACTCTAAGTAGGCGCCTTCGCCTGTTCAATGAATGTAAGATCAAGGAAATCAGAACCAGAAGCCTTAACACTGCTTTATTTATTTTATTTATATTTAGACTTAAGAGCAATGAAAATAGGTTAATTTGTATAGAAATTTCCATACAATATTACCCGTTTCTGATCTGACCTATCGACAAAGGTGAAGAAAGTTTCATGTCAGCCGTAAAAAGTATGTGCAAGTCGCTGAAAGTTTCCATAAAAATGGAATAGTCAGAAATTTACCAAAGGAAATCTTAAGAAGTTTCCACTATCCATATGGAAAGTTCCGGAATTTTGTAAACTTTCCACTAGCATATAAGTAAAGGTATCGTGCTACAAAAGTTATACGTTGTACCTTTATTTCGAATATGTAAAGATATAATATCATATTTGTGTAAAGCAACCATTTTGCTAAAGTGGTTAGCTATTTCTACCGTGTAATAAGAAATCAAGTAAGCATAAATTTATAAGTGCATTATAAATTTAATATTTTGTTTAAATATTCGTAGTTCTAGTGTGGATTGCGCTACATGTAGGTAAGGGCAAATGGTTCATGCCACAGCCTGAAAATCATCGTCTCTGCGTCTTTTTTGTCATTTATATAGCTGATAATGTACACAATTTTAGTTAGCTACGTCATAGACAAAACAATAATAAGACATACGACTCACAAGGTAACAGCCTGTGGGAGTTATAAGAAAATATCATAATTTCATAGAAGTTGATGACGTTTAAAATAACACTTTCACTGTCTAGGTTGTCAAAATCGCTGCCAACTTATCTTGGTCTAATGCTAGGCCTCTGGTTTAATGGCTAAAGTAGATGGCGCTATAATTCACATTTTGTGGCAACCAGGTTGTCAACCTTAATACTTAACAACCTAGTTACAAAAACCGCAAAATGTACGACGGCTTACAGCGCCATCTACTTTACTGTTAAGAACCCGCTGACAATATTCACTTTGTGCGTGCTTTGTCTATGGTTACATTACATATATTATTAAATTTAAGTTAAATAAATGCATCCTCACGAATTACAGTAAATATTTTGTAGTTCGAATTTATTACTGTATTGTACAATAATCACTGACACGCATAGAGCCTTTGTAAATAAAATTTCTAAGCGATGACTGGCCATCGTGTTTGTAATGTGGCTCCAAAACTGTAGCATTGTAAATACTTTTAATGTAAAATTTATGAATTACAATTTTCATCAAATAAAACACAAATTCAATTTACATCGTTTTTGTTTTCCTCGTTAAATAACAGATTGGGTAAAAAGCTTACCTATTCACATTATTATTACACAAATTGACTAAGTCCCACAGTAAACTCAATAAGGCTTGTGTTGAGGATACTTCGACAACGATATATATAATATATAAATATTTATAAATACTTAAATACATAGAAAACACCAATGAGGAAAGGGATAAATATCCGTGCTCATCACACGAATAAATGCCCTTACCAGGATTTGAACCCGGGACCATCGACTTTATCCCTACCGACCTACCCGGGACCTGCCTACGAAGCTGATGATGGTCCCGAGTTCAAATCCTGGTAAGGGCATTTATTTGTGTGATGAGCATGGATATTTGTTCCTGAGTCATGGGTGTTTTCTATGTATTTAAGTATATAAATATTTATATATTATATATATCGTTGCCTAAGTACCCTCAACACAAGCCTTATTGAGCTTACTGTGGGAAATCGGGACTGATTTCGAGGGGTTACAGTATCAGATTTCTGGCCTGATAATCGTTTTCCGTTTCACAGAATATCAGCATATCATTAACAATATTTGAAATGTGGCGGGAACTATCGGGTGTGCTATGCGACAGCAGAATGCCGGTGCGTGTGAAGGGGAAGGTGTACAAATCCGCAATCCGACCGGCTCTCACCTACGGCGCTGAATGTTGGCCTTTGAAGAAGGTCCATAGGTACCACAAAACTGCACACAACAGAAATGAAGATATTGAGGTGGGCAGGAGGTGTCACTCTACTTGATAGGGTTATAAACGAGCACATCCGCGGCAGCTTTAAGATCCGGCCCATAGAAGATAAGCTTTCCGAATCTCGCTTAAAGTGGTATGGCCATGTCATGAGGAGGCCAGAAGATCACATGACTAGACAAGTCCTGAGCATCAACGTTGGCTCCAAAAGATCGGGCAGAGGTAGACCCCTTACGACCTGGATGTCCGTCATAAACAACGACCTTAAGAAAGCTGAAACAAATGTCTCGACGACCTAGAACAGATACGCCTGGCGAAGAATGACGAGGAGAGCCGACCCCAAATGACATGGGAAAATGCTAGGCAAAGAAGAAGATTAACAATATTTGAAATGTACTTACAAAATACTTTGTCTCTTGATTGCCAATGTTCAATGTTTGTTATTTTTGCATAATTATAATACATTTTCTTTACCTGTCAGATATTGTAAACAATGTGCTGATATTTGGTGAAACGGAACAATATTATATCTTTGGACCGTAATCGGGTCTGATATCAGGCCTGATAAAGTGCGGATGTAATTGGCACTTTATCTCTCTGTAGAAAACTTCGCCCAATGGTCATATTTATTGTATGAACTGACTTTTATTTGAGATGGCTATACATTTGATGTGCCTCTCCCCCACAAAAATCGGTAGCTGTATATCCTCCAAGGCTGTCAACAACAGAGGGCATACCGCGAACACCGATGTTCACAAATTCCGGGCACCTTTCTCTTTTACTCAAATTAAAGCGTAATAAGAGTGACAGAGAAAGCTGCCCGCGTAAGACCTGCGAAAGAGTGAGAGCGAGAGAGAGATATTTTGACCGGACCCCGGTCGCGGTCCGGTACGCCTGTCTGTTATAAGTAACTTAAAATAACTTGGTGGTTCGGAAAACCATAGACAAATAATTTACAAAGGGCAACTTTATGTTCAGGAAAGTCTTGTCAAAGTGTCAATGTCAATGAAATGTGAAATCGTCATGACAACAATTTCGTCAACCTGTAAAAATGTATAGAGTGAAGAGATAATAATTGAATAATTTATTAAAATGGTGTTCTTCAATGTTTGGTCAGTACTACAATGGTATTTGAGACCTTTCATTAAATGGTTTCTGAGGAAAACAACACGACTATGTGAGTTACAAAGAATATGTTATGGCGACAAACCTGGAGCGGAACGGTCATGCAATGTAGAAAGATCTCTGATGCTATCCCGCACTGAAGACGTAAAACAAGTAGTTTCATATTTAGATACAGTAGTATATGAGCGACGGTTTGTTCCTTCTAACTTTCCCGAAATATTAAATCCATCCGTGGCTATCATTCTCAGAGCCAAAAAAATTAATCCAAAACTACATGATTTGTTCATTGTATCATTTCGGCGATGCCTGGAACAAATTTGGAGTTACAGAATGTTAGTTCAAGAGGTAGAAGAAATGCGTAAGATGCCCTATGACTATAAAATCCCTGATCATGAAGAGAAACTATTGAAACTTTGGAGTTTATTAGTACCCAATGAAGATCTAGAGAGTAGAGTGACTAAGCAATGGCAGTACATAGGATTTCAGGTCAGTAGATACTGTGTGTACATACAATTCCTTTTGAACGCCATGCCTATCATATGCAGCGCGTAATCGTGAACCTTATCAGTATGCATGAAGGTTGATATTGGACTGTCTTTGGCGGTCAAGAGGTTAAAACCTGTGTATGTTTTAAATTGATTAAGGACTTCCTAATGTTCATGAGCATGGATCTAAACTAAATGTAATTTTGGAAGTGATCACATTTGTTTTTTCCAGGGTGATGATCCCAAGACTGATTTCCGTGGCATGGGTTTGCTTGGATTGGAAAACTTGTTGTTTTTTGCTTCAGAGTATCCACAAGCTGCAAGCCATGTTCTAAGCCATTCACATCATCCAAAATATGGCTACACCTTCGCAATTGTGGGCATTAACCTAACTTCCATGGCATATTATTTACTCAAGGATGGCTCTGCTAAAACTTACATGTTTAATGCTAAACAGTACTTACCCAATATGAATTTATTCCACAGATTTTACTGCTACCTATTCTATGAATTTGACAAAATGTGGATAGAATCAAAACCTGAAAATATGATGGAATTTTCAATAATATTCAAAAGGTTTGAAGATGCCGTCAGAACTGAGTTAGCTGATCCTGCATCAGTATTTAGAATCAATATAGAAGTTGATACAATATAACAACAACCTGTTGCTAGTCTAATTTTTTGTAGGTGCTTTAACCTATTTTTATTTATTTTCACTCTTTTTTTATATTTTAGTGTTGTGATGTTGAGTGTGAGTTCTTGCCACATTGCCTTGATGAAGCAATTTATTTGATCTGTCCAGATGTTGCAAGGTGCTGCAAATTGTATAGATAAGTTCAATGTTTGCTGTTAAAAAAGGTAAATTGCTACAATTTGATTTACTCCCCTGTGATTGTACAAGACATTAACCAACTAAATTGTACATAAAAATATTGTGTATAATCTTATTTACTGCTGTGCCGTTTTATAAAATACATTTTGTTTGACCCATACTGAATGTATAATTAATCCTCAATTTCCATGTGTGTAGTGTTAAGTACATGTTTGGTTGTAGCACATTTTTAGGTACACAACTAAAAATGTCTAACTAGTATGCATGATAGTACATTACAGGTGTACATGGTAACTAGGGACCCTATTAGGATAACTTGGGTGTGTTTTGTAAAGATGGTTTGTGTTTGTCAAGGTTTGCTTTAAATGGTGTTCAAATAACATCTGCTTTAATGTGTTTGTAGTAAATTAAGGATGCAACATGCAAAATAAATGCAACATACTATTTTATTCATTGTTTTATTTCTATTGTCTAGATGGAATTGTAAATAAATAACATGTAATTGTGAGATAAGTAATGATTGAGGCATTTGAAACTTACATGAATTTTCATATTAGAATAAATAAAAGTAAAGATTTCATATTAAGAACTCTGTAAATACAAATACTAGCAATTTATTTATATCAGTATTCCTAATTTTTCTCAACATCGAAATCTAACTTAGTTTAAAAGTCAATCTATCTAGGAAAGGCCTTACTAAAATAATATTCCAAGAGATAGACATATACCACAACTCTATTTTATTAAATATATTTGAATTGCGCAAAAGTAGAAATATAATTCAGTTTATGATCACCATAGAATTATCTAGATTTTTACAATACATAATCTTATTCTAGGACGGAAACCCTAAACCCTTTTCCAGGTTACACACACAGGTAGCCCCTTAGACAGGTAGGTAGAATTTATCGACCACATACGCGCCAAAAGAATGTCAACTTTAGCATTACAATTTAAGGTTCAAATTAGATTACACTTTTAGGAAATGTGACTTGTCTTCAAATGAATATATTTGGATTTTTGGTAAAACCTTGCAGATTTGTGCGGCCTGGAAAAGGGTTAAATCTTATATCAAATCCAAAAAATCTGGTGTCACTAACACAGCAATAGTAGACGTCGTATGTTAGCCATCAGATAATTACGCCTTTTGAACGCCAAGAGCCACTAAAGTGGTCGTGTGCTGTCGTGCCTACCACGCCAACGACCACTAAAGTGGTCGTGTGCTGTCGTGCCTACCACGCCAACGACCACTAAAGAGGTCATGGCAGACGCTGTCAAAGCAATTTTACTGTTGACAGATAAGGTTTAAATTCGTTTCTCAGTAGTTGACATATTGGCGTGTATGCCACATTTTGATGCGAGGGAGAAAGCGTTGAAAAGGTTAATATTGAAGCTAATTATCGACTATTTTCATTTTCGACTGGCAGTCAAAAGGCTAATGAAAAAACAATATACCTAGTATTTTCTTCTAGATAGGTATTTAAAGACATAATTAGCGCGAAGCTATTCCTTATTTTTCAGATAAAATTTTAAATAACACATTTTGTTATAAAAAAACTTTGCATGAATCAACTTAAAATATATAAATAGACACAAATATTTGTACATACTAAATGTAAACACATAACTTATAACACACAATACATAAATGATCACAATTTGTAGTCAGACCGTGTTATAATTATAATATAAGTAAATAAATGCTGAGTCAGTCTATCACAGTGATTCTTAGCCGATGGTCCCTGGAAGCACCAGAAGAAGCACATAGAATTTATAAATAGAATATGTAGATAAACATTTTGACTTGTTGAAGGAGAGTAGTACTTGTAGAGAAGGAAATAAATAACTTCCTTACTATTGTCAATCCTTAGTAAAAAAGTTAAGAACCACTGGTCAATCACAACAATGTCCTATTTGCTCTTTTTCTCTTTTTTCGTCTCCTTCGCTGGTTTTGATCGGCCAGCTTTGACTAGCGCGATAAGAGCCGTGATGGCCACGAGGCCGAAACCGGCTCCTCCAATTTGCCAAATCCAGGGGTACTTGGCCAGCAACTCCAGTCCAAGGGCGACTCCAAATTTAATCATCTCCACACACCAGTCTACGAGTTCATCACTGTAAAAAGGAATCTTATATTAGTTGATGTACTTAAATTATTTTTTGTCAAGAAATGTCTGCAAACGATACCATAATGTAATGCAAAAATAAAGGAAATTTCGAAAAATTCACTGTTTGGGTGAGACTCGAACTCTCGAATAATTATTAAATATACTTACAATGGTGATGAAACGAGAGGCACACTCTCAGCCTTTGCATTTTTGTACCAATCTTGAGCAAATGTGACAAACGATTTCACATCATTTTTAGGTATGTTATACCTATAAACTTTACCAAGGCGGAAACTGAAACAAACACATTGATAAATAAGTACTTCAAAGCAAAAAGTTAGCTACCAGCATTTCTTTGACGACTTTTGTAAACTATTTGTCATATTCATATGAATATCAGTTGAGATAGAAAAATCGTAATAAACTTGAAATCCAACAATACCGACCGTTGTAGGACTTAGGACCGTTTCAAAAAGAAGTTATTGATTGTATTAGTCTAGATAAAAATCATGCCGCCGAGTATGACAGCTGAACTAGTTGGCGCTATACCGCATCATATTTTTAGTGGTAACTGAATTGACAAACTTCAACATTACAACAACCAGAGTTACCGCAGAATGTACGAGGCCGTACAGCGCCATCTGCAATATCAAACTGGAAACACGGATATTTCATAGGCTTGATAAATTCTTCTACAATTAACCCTTTTAACGCCACGCCTATCGTATGTTGCTCGTTATTTAAGCTGCGCCCGTTGCAAACGGTCAAAGGGTTAATAAGTTAGTAACCCTTTTTGTTGGTTGTTTTAACTGTAACTTGTCTATCAGTACTTACAATAAGAACGCCGGCAGCTTAGAGACCTGGAACCGCTTGGCTGTATTAAGGCCGGCTAGATTGGCATCGATGCGCGCGACGTTGATACGCCCGCGCAGAGTCGCGCCCACGCCTTCCCATACTGCGTGCAGCCGCTGGCATTCCACGCATGATGCACCGTAGCTGGGAAATAAGTTTTAAACAATTATTTTACAATCGTCAGAATTAGTGTCTATCTGTGGCATGTAGCTCTCAAATGGATGAAACGATTACCCATGCGATTTTTTTACGTGAAAGCGATTTTCCTTGCGGTGGTTCTTAGCTATGTTTGATAAAAAATAATGAAGGAGTTTGAAGAGTATCAGCTTTTTTCTAAAATTATGTCAGGCATTTTTGGCATTAAATCTTATGATTAGCGTAGGGGGTTTTTAATAGTTTTCAACTATGTCCTCAGTACTTGTAAGTGAAGCCTTTAGAGATAACTGATAAATATACATCGGGGTTACAGGGTTTTTGGTGCGGTAATGTTTTAGGGTGCGTTCCGGCTAGAGATGTTCGAGGATGCGTTGCGAGGGATGTGTTTTTAAGAACCAATAGTATAACTGCACGCTGAGCGACGAAAACAAATGAAGTGATTCTATTGGTTCTTAACAAACATCCCTCGAAACGCATCCTCGCACATTTCCAGTCGAAACGCGCCCTAAGCAAAATTAGGTAAAAACCGATACCATTTTAACATTTCTAAGCACATTTGGAGCTTCCTACCTTATTTTTATTCCTAGTTTGGTAATTATTTTATTTTGTAGCGAAAAAAATGAAGTTAGTTTTTGCTCTTTTCCTCACTTAAATACTTAATAATGAACTTTTTTTAAGTTACATTACAAGTAAACTTACAACATAATAAACCAGTCTCCTGTAGTTGCCCCAGTAGCAGCTTGAGTTATGTGCTCAAAGATTTTATCATTGAGTTCTTTGACCACGGGTGATTGGTTCTTTTCCAAAAACCCATAGATTTCATTTTCATCAGGCTCACCTGCAGAAACAACATGATTGATTACTTAAGTATAAAAAAACATTTCACAGAAAGGAAAGAATACCACTCACAATGTCACAATGCTGATTTGATTCAAGTGAATATTAAACCTAAAAATTGTCAGTAAAAAGTTGAAACAAAACCTAATTATAGTATGGCAAACACAACATGTCAATCAGTAAGAACTAGGAAAATTATACTCATCTCTTTCTTTTGGGTGCTATACTAGCGTAAGACAAAGACAATATGATTATCTCTGTCTATTTCTTTATTTAACCTTTATTGCACAATACAAAAAAGTACAAATAGCGAATGCCTTAAGACATTCTCTACTAGTCAACCAATGGGCCAAACAGAAACATACAATTGGTGCGGAAAAGAAAATCAGTGCAGAGAGAAATTTAAAATGAGACAGTCCTGGGCTAAACTATAGAGTTGCAACATAAAAGATAAATTTGGGAAGGAATAAAGAGAGCTGACATTCAATCTAACTACATCATATATAAATATATACTATAAGTAGGAAAATTACCACATTTGTTCTGCCATTAATTGACAACAGCAGGGGTTCCCAAAGTGTGCGCCGCGGCGCCCTGGTGCGCCGTAGAAAGTAAAGAGGGGCGCCGTGAGTTCTATCATTATCCGAAACCACAAATATTCGCGGGTACCTATTTGAGCGCTCGCATCGGTAAATAATATAGCGTCGTGTCACTCTTTTTCGACCGTGATTTTAAATTTACAAGGGCGCCGTTGCAAAATACTACACTTGTAACTGCGCCGCAGGTTGAAAAAGATTGGGAAACCCTGGACTACAGTATGAATAAAGGTTGAAATAACTTATAAACCTTTACAAACTTTGGTACCTATTTTTTGAATTAAATTTCAAATTGATTGTCTTAATCACTTTAATCAGCCACATATCATCATCCTAGCATTGTCCTGGCTTTTTGCAACGGCTCATGGGAGTTTGAGGTCCACATGGCAACAAAGCCCATAAATTATTGTATATTACTATAGTGTATTTCATTAGACAGTTAAATAAATGTAAAATACGTTTTTTTTACATTTTCAGGTACTTAAAATATTTATTAGTTAACCAACTAAATAAAAAAACTGTTTTGATCTGTCCTCTATCATCTATCTTCAACCGATTTCATGATTTAAAGAAAGACGATAAGCGATCTTAACATGTCTTTAATGAAAAACGTTTTAAATTTTTTTTGTGTAAATGATCGTATATGATTTATAATAGTTACATTTTCGCCGTGACTTTTCAAGTGTTCAATAAAAGATATGTTAAGATCGCTTATCTTCTAATGCAAAAAAAAAACGAATTATAGGGTCATGTAATAATAACCATTACAAAACTACATGACTATTGATAATCAAATCATCCCGATATATTCCTATTAGCAAAATAGCACAGTATTAGTAGCTTCAACCTCAGCAGCCTCGAGAAATAAAAAAGGTCGAGAAACCAGAAAGCCGAACCTGACCTGACCTAGACTTGTTTTCAAAACATGTTTGGTAATATTGTGTATAAGTAAAATATTTCATGGCTTTTGAAGCCGATGGTCCTGGGTTTGAATCCCGGTAAGGGCATTTATTTGTGTGATGAACACAGATCTTTGTTCCTGAGTCATGGATGTTTTCTATGTATTTAAGAATTTGTATATTATATATTGTTGTCTGAGTACCCACAACTTGTTTTGACTAAGTTCCATGGTAAGTCAAGAAGGCTTGTTTCTTGACTTACCATGGAACTTAGTCAATTTGTGTGTCCCTTTAATATTTATTTATTCTGACTGAAGAAGTAGCTCAAGCTCAAGTAGCTCAGTATTCGTTTTGTCAAAATATCATGCTATATATATAAGAAATCATTTTAAGAAGTTTAAGAAATCATCTAATTTAGCCAGTGGGGTTCTATTTATTGACCAATCAAAGGCTTTATCCCTCAAAGATAGGGGTCAGTTGTCAGTTCGGATTACAGAGACGTTCAGATTAGCCTATGTACAGATTGTTGAAGCCCTACTGTATTTATATAAATAAATAAAGCCTTTTATTCTAAGCACTACATAAATTTGCTTACAGATTCTTATTATATTAATAAAATATTAGTTTAAAAAATTATTCCGGTTTATGAGTTTTTTATAAATAGTATTGTTTTGTTCATTAGACTCCTTCTAGCCTCCTCCAACGATTTCCACTTTTCTGTGGAAAATATTATGTAAAAAATTATCAATATCTTACCACTGTATAGCAAAGGTATCCCATGTCTAAAAAATACAATAGCAGGTTCCTTAGTCGGGCTGTAAAGCCTGGCCAAATGGCTATTCAAAACTTTAACTGTATCTGCATTTAAATGCTTCTTAAAGTCTTCCTTTAGCGCTTCCAAATGGTTGTTCAACTTCGTACATACATCGCAATCAGGTTTAGCTGAAATAAAAAAGTTTTTAATTCACTTTAACTCTTACGAACTATACTCAGGTACAACTGATACGCAATTTATTAAATGCCGCCTAAGAATACAATACAACATGATATCGCAAAAACAGAAGATTAATTTATTGAGCTGTCATATCAATTAATTGCATTAACCAGAACTTTATCTCAGTGAAACTAGAAGAAACAAATACTTACTGAACAATACGATAAGTTTTTCTCTGTCCTTTATCAATTGAAGTAACTCGTCGTCACTAACTGTTTGCAATACTCCACTTTCTGCATTAATTACACTTAAGAATAAAAGTAAAAAACTAAGGTTAAGTAGCATTTTTATAAATTTGTAACAATTAAATACGAGAGAGGTTAGGAAATTGTCTGACTCGACTTGTCAGCTTGTCACACTTCACAGTTTTTTTGCCAGATCACCATAGATATAGGATTTCTTGTCGATGAGATACAGGCATGCGCGACTGAATTAAAAACATATTTTAACATTCCTGACAACAAACCAAAAACAACTTATGTAATTTGGTTGGGTTCGTTAGAAGTGACGAAGATAAGTTGGCAGGTTGGGAGGCATTTTTTTTAAATTTAGGACGCTCAAATATCACAATTTATTTTCTGATCTTATAATAAGCCCCCTCCAGACTATGCGCGTGAATCGCGGCGCGACTTCGCGGAGCGAACATACCGCGACGTTGACGTAGACTTCACACTCGCACAAATTCACGGCGATTTCGCAAATTCGCAGTTTTGTTCGCGGCAAGATGGCGCTGAAGCGTCAGCTGATCGGATTTAGTTTGCGGCAAGGCACTGATTTAAACTGGGAACTATCAAATTGATTTTTGGTTGATCACGTTCGCACCCAATAACCAAGTAGCCGCCATAGAAGGTTATGACTTTACAGATTAACCGACTCGTGAACGAATCGCGGCGCGAAGCGATCGCGAGTGTGGAGTCTTGCAAGTTCGACCGACAAAAAACGGGGAATAAGGCGCGAAGGCGTGAACAATCTGCGAAATCGACGCGAGGGCCATCCACACTCGCGTTCGTTGCTTCGCGCTTCACTTCGCGCACGAGTGTGGAGGGCCCTATAGATTGTTGTGAAAATGAAAATCTACTTGGCTTAAAGGACTGGCATCCAGGCCAGTGTTGTCACATACAATTTTGCCGAAGTGGTAGAACAGGGTGCAAAAATAGGTAGAAATGGGTGGTTTCTCAAATGAAAAACAGGTAGATGTACCACTCAATAGCAAGTACATTTTTATGATTAAAAATGTGTACCTATACAATTTATCAAATTATTTATTAGTCTTTAATATTGTGATGTTAGTTAAAGAAATCGAAACAAAAATGATGATTTCCATTGTTTGTAGGTAATGAATCTGCTTGTATAATCTGTTTCTTTGGCAAGTTTTCATTACATCGAATCTAAATTCGGTAGAAATTAAGTAATGTTCCGGCACATGTATTGAGAATTACTTACAATTATACCATGTTGAAAAATGGGTAGATTTCCGGCCGAGGGAGGTAGATAGGTAGAACGCTAGAACGCAGGCAAAATAGGTAGATCTACCCAAAAGTTGGTAGATGTGACAACACTGATCCAGGCCATAATTGTTTAAAAAAAATGAAAATCTACTTATGACAAGGCAGTATGGCTTAGACCTTTAGCCCTCAGAATAATAACTAAAGCATGCTTTAGTTATTAGTTATTAAGCTTCTGTACCGTTATTTGAAGCCTATTTAATATTTGAGAGTGCGATGCTGTTTGACAGATGACGTAGCGGTTCACTATAGGCTGACACCTACCCCCTTTGTACTTGTATTTCAAGTTTTAACCCCCTCCACCAGGCGCCCGTGGCCCGCGGCCGCGGAGCTCTTCATTGGCGTTCTGTTTGTCGGAACGTTCGGTTCACTGCAAAAAATTCTTAGAAATCCTTAGATTCTTAGAATTTTTTGTAAGTACTAATTAAAAGCATTGTTAACGGTTTTACCGTTCGATTGTTAATATTACTTCAATGATTTGATGGACAGCTTGTGTTCGTCAATGTGTTTAGCAAAGCTGACACCTCATCGATTCACATCGCGAGCGCAGCGAAGCTGTCGCGTAAGTAAGCGATTCTTATTTTATTTTGTTTACAGCGAATCGAATCATTTTAAGCACGGAGCAGGTCCTTGAAAAAGTGTAAATGTGAATGGCAGTTTATAGGCCACAGTTTTATTGTCCTCCGAAAGGGAGGTTATAGCGGTTCCTATTACAGTATAGAACTGCCTAACTTAGGAATAACTAAAAAGACGCGCTCTGCGACGTCGTAGTTTATGCTAATCAACTTGTGATTTTGCATTAAGTAACCTTAGGGTAATTACAATAATAATGATCGTAAGATATATATGACCTGATATTTTCCGTGCATTTCCGGATTTTCTGGTACTGTGCTGCTGTGATACAAATTATTTTATTTTGCATTTAAATCGAAATATCACAATAAAGGCTGGATTTGGAAGTACCCCCAATTTTAGAATGCTTGAGAGCTGGGGCTAAAACGCCTAAAATAAGCTAGAATAAGAGGCCATTAAAGAAATACCATGTTTGGTATTGCCATGGGTACCATTAAACAGTAAAGTTACTCTAGTATCATGCTGGCTACCACCTATCCGCCTTAAAGTCGACGAAGCCCCGCTGTCGCGGGGCTTCTATTTCCGCTCTGAGGGACGAAAGGTAACTAACAAACCTACATCGAAAACCTCCTTTTCGATCTTTTTGTTTATATCCTTTGGAAAGTTTTTTCTTAATAATACCAATTTTGGATGCACAGTACCGTCAATATCTTTGTGAATTTTATTTTCAATTAAGGTATTTGTACGTAATAATAAATAGTGCAACTGCTAAAAGTGCCTTCTAGTTAAAGCAAGGGATTTAAAAGTGAAACTCTTGGATGTAAAACTGACATATCCCCATTCAGTTGTGTTATTTTGAATTTCGTTTAAGGAGTTTTATTATATTTATATACGTATAAAATTTTAGTTTTGACATGTATAACTGCATACAGGAGGGGCACTATTTACCCCTTTGCTATAACTATAACCCTTGTGAGAAAAGGAGGTTCGAAGTATCTTTTCATGACTTAAGAACGTAATTGAGACTGGGAGGTCGGGTGGTTACAGACCGCCGCTGCCTGCACAAGGCATAACACATATCCTGCTGCGTAAGCAGAGTTGAACAATATTGCATTATGTTAAATTAGCATACTGTAACCTTTCCCACCTGCGCAAGGTGTGGAGAAATTTACTACCATTGCGTAACTTATTGTACCTATACTACCGGTACCTATTATGGATATCCGCCATGGCCTACTACAATAACTATCCTGCTACTTAGCAGAAGGTTTATTAAAATATAAATATGTGCTGTTAAGCATACATACATAACGTACCTAATATTTCCCGCCTGCGTAAGGCGAGTGAATATTACTATTTAGCCAGCTGAAGACCTGCCGCCTGCGCAAGGTGTGCGATTTTCATTATCCTGCTACGCTAGCAGATGAAGCAAAATGGCTACTATAAGACCAGTATACTTAATACAATGAACATGGTTCCAAACGCCAAGACCTTTCCCGCCTGCGCAAGGCGTGTGAAAATGATTAGTCACTGGGGCTAAAAGTCAGACATGGTTTTGATACTGTTATTAGATAAAAGTATATTAAGATCATACAACATGCCTGCGCAAGGCGTGCAACATCCATTTGCCTGCTGCGCAAGCGGGTATCAATTGGTTCAAGGTATCATTAATCAAATATTGGTACTACAAAGCAATTATGATACAAGTACCTACTTAACATGTATCTATTTCTATAAGCCAAGATTTCAACTCCCATGTAAATATCCGCCTAATTCACAATAATAATTCATAATCATTTATTTGCACATAAAAATCCTACGCAAGGCATTCTAGAAATAATTTTTACTATCGTTTTGCTGCGAAAACACACCCCACTAAACATGAGACTGGCCCAGGAAGACCATAAAACCCTAAAAAGATAAAATAAGCCTTGACACACTCACTGCCAGCGACCCGCTAGGCGTATTCCCTTTTAGTAGGCGCTTTGCGAGACATACTGTTTTCTTGCGTTATCAACTTCGCTCGTAACGCGTAGCTCACGCTGGCACTGAATGTGTTAACTGGCTTTCCGGTGAGTAATATTAACCCATTCATTGCCGACGCCTCATATTTTTACTCATCACGCAGTGCCGCCGCCTTCCACGCGACGACGCGAATTCGCGTCCGCGGCATTACGTTAACATTTCATGGACGCGAGTTCGCGTCCGCGGCATTAGGTTAACCTATTTCAAGGGCGCGAATTCGCGTCCGCGGCATTACGTTGTCAAGGACGCAATTTCGCGTTTTCGGCATCGTAAGTGAAATTTTTGCGCCTAAAAACAGTTTTTGTCGAAAACGTATTCAGTATAGACGTGACGGCCGTATACTTCAGACGTATATGAGTTTTTAATGGTTTTTAGTAAGATTATAAAAGTTAAAGAAAGTGTTTAAAGCAAGTGTTTAGATAATGGACAAAAATATTAAATATTAAATGCAACCCATTTTATTATAGTTAAATATACAGTCGAAAATGTTTAGTACCCCTGGACATAAACATGTAAATTAAAATAACTAATGTAATTATTTGTTAATTTTGTAGTATCTAAATTATTTTAGTAGTTTGTATTATTAATTGCCACAATCACTTATAAAGTATATGGCACATGATTAAATTACTATCATTAAATATTCTTCGCGATAAAAGGTAAATGACAATTACCTAATATAAACATAATGGACGGGAATCCGCCTCCGCTTCACCCGAAATGAAAATGTTGAGTATTACAAATGTGTTTATTTTAATAACCGGTAACAGTATACAATTTGTCTTTAAAAATTACATCTCGGGATAAGTTTTTTTAAATAAGTGTTTTTCTAGCAAAAACTATTTTTTCTAAATTACAAATGCACTGAATCCAAAAACCGAAGTATAATATTCTCCTTCAAAAAATAAATAAATAGTTGATTTCTAGTAAAAAAACGAGGCCGCGAAATCGCGACCCCGGAATTACGATCGGACGTGAATTCGCGTCTTCGGCATCCGAGATAAGAATTATGAAAATTACAAATGCACTGAATCTAAAAACCAGCAACAGTATAATATTATCCTTCATAAATAAAGTAACATTTTGGTATCAGCATTTAAGTACAGTTGTTTTCTAGCAAAAAAAAAACACAACCGAGGACGCGAAATCGCGTCCTCGGCATAACGATTACACATAACATGGGACGCGAATTCGCGTCTTCGGCATCCGAGAAAAGAATTATGAAAATTACAGATGCACTGAATCCAAAAACCAGCAACAGTATAATATTATCCTTCATAAATAAAGTAACATTTTGGTATCAGCATTTAAGTACAGTTGTTTTCTAGCAAAAAAAAACAAATAACTCGAGGACGCGAAATCGCGTCCTCGGCATTACGATTACACATACATAGGACGCGAATTCGCGTCTTCGGCAATGAATGGGTTAAAAATCACCATAAGTGGTTCATACTTCATACGTGGCCCATTCAGTCATGCTAATAGTCTTGATAATCTAGAGTTCATGATACTGATCGTTGAATTAAAATCTTTAAATTTGTTTTGAATTGCCTTAATCAACCGGCCGCCCCGCCGCTACATAGTTCTAATGGTTTAAAGATATAAATATATTACCCTGGACTGGTTCAAGGTTCTTGGCCATTCATCATTTAACCCCATTTGGGTCAAACACAACAAAGGTTGGGAAAAATGTATCCCGCCCGTAGCAGCATAACAAGATTGCAGCAGCATAGCGTGGCTTGAACTCCGTTAACGTTGCGTTATCTACAGGAAAGACGTGAAGGACTTAATAAAATGTCTATGACCCACAACTGGTATATAATCATAGCTCAATGCAACTCATCATCGCAGTCCAAATGAAAGAAAGCCATTTCGGTTATTAATCTCGTCAAAATATATGTCCTAGATGTCGGGACGACTTCTTGTTAATAGCCAAAAGTGCTTTTTTGGATAACGGATACAAACCCTTAAGGGTTGAGATACATACATTTACCTATTGGTTCGAATCTACTTTAAAAGACTGTGTGGTTATGATATTCAATATAAAACATTACAAATTTCCCGGGTGGAATTAAGCAGGCGTACATAGGCTACGGAGACTGCTTACCATCAGGCGGGCCGTATGCTTGTTTGCCATCGACGTAGTAAAAAAGGCAAGCAACCTCGAAGGTTATTTCTATACCAATGTTCATTAATTGGTGTCCTATGAAATGATTCCCATAAGTATTCAGTTTTTGGCAACAATAATGTACAAGACAAAGTTTCTGTATTGTATACTGTATGTTACAAAATATATATGTGAGAATCAGTGAGTTCACTGAGATAACATTAGAATTGCTTTATAACACCGTTGATACAATGTAAATGCTAGACAAGTCTGCGCCATTGGGCATGGGCATGCCACAGGTTGAATTACCTACTTAAGTATATATATAGTTCTCAAATCTCGTTTAAAGTAATGTAACATTAGTTTTTCTTCAAAAACATAAAAATAGGAAGGCTACTTAATGCCAAATGATTAAATACTGATTATTTTAACGAAGGTCTTTGACCTTACTATCTAACCCGTCAGTCAATAACATATCCTTGGTAAGATAAATAGTTATGTCCATACATCTCGCGCTTCCTTGAGCTTGCACCAGGTAGTACAAGTAGGTAATCCTGAAATAAGGTACGAGTATATTTGTGGACAAAGCTGGGACTACCAGTTAGAATGGCTATTACTTATATGGGTTAAATTATGCGAATTGTAATTTATTCAAACACTTTAGCGAACGTAAATCTATCATCTACGCACAGGCCTAACCTTGGCTTATCAGGAACGCAGACATTGTAATATGTGAAATACCAGACGATACAAAGAACCAAGCGGGAGAGCACTCTCCTGGCAGAGTTTTCAAGATTAAATTGTAGCTCACTAACTGAAATTGACGAGCTTTTAGTGCCAATAATACAGATCTTGTTTAAGACTAAAGGCCAAGTAAGTATATTCAGGTGAAAGCCTTAAATATACCTATACATCTTGCATGATGGTACATAATTTCAACATGGTGATACCTCCAAGAGGAAAAATCCTAGTATTATTTTTGCTGTATTGCAGGCATTGAATTGATAAAGGTCATGTTCTTACCATACTGGCCCTAATTATTGTACATGTAATAAAATAAAACCACATTATAGGCTGGTTAAAGTATGGGCTTAGGCCCAAAAATATTTTAGAATACTCTCTGGGGTAAGACTACCATCGTAGCGAATATCAAAGAAAAATTAAAATGGTTACAGCAAATAGGATTTGTTGTGTATTATATAATATAATATAATTCAGCCTATATACGTCCCACTGCTGGGCACAGACCTCCTCTCATGTGCGAGAGGGCTCGGGCTATAGTCCCCACGCTAGCCCAATGCGGATTGGGGACTTGTTGTGTATTATGATTGAAAATTGGATATTCTACGAGCTTTTTTACATTCTGAATGGCTATGCACTGTACACAACTACAACGGTGAGAGTGGTAACGGGTTGAACTCGTTTGGATGAGTAACATAAAGCTGTTAATAGCGCTACCAAATTAACCTACTATATCACTTACTGTCTATTTGTTATTTAAGAATGTTCAAAAGCGGGAAAATAAGGACAGCTTATGTTAATCCATGAATTAATTGTCTGAGAGCTTGATTACTTCTACAATATAATAGACAATATTGCATGTTGTGATAAGTGCACTTTTCATACGATTTACTTTGCCCTTAAGACTGTAGGATTTTTGGAAAACAAACAAGCGAAGCTCTGAAAAATGTATATAAAAATCGTTTTTGTGAGCCTATAAGTTAAATTGTATCCTGCCTCATAAGTAAATACCAATATTTGGTAACCATATCTGGGTAAAAGACACTTTAAAGTGTCAATAATCAAGTTTATTTTCTTTTTGGCAAGGTAATATAAGGTCAAATATGAGTCAGTTTGTTAGAATGTGGACCTTGAAATCAATTGAAAGTATTGAAACACATATAATGATCGCAATGTTATTGTTGGATGGATAAAATAAAAAGTATAATTATGTTTTCATAATTTATTTTAATAAACATACAGTTTTCTATATTTATAGGTCCTATCTATAAATAACATTGTAAAGTAAAATATGTCACTGCACACTTTAAGCCTTTTATTTCACATTCATCCATGTACCCGGATTGTTAAGTACACTTGTACTTGTTGTCTCCACCATTTTCACATATCAGTATAAATTAATCACATTGGCGTTTTCTGACCACCAGGCGATCACAGACACGTCTCAAATATTAAATAGGCTTCAAATAACGGTACAGAAGCTTAATAGCAGCGTTTTACCTTACAATAAAACGCTTATTAAGCGAAATACCTTATTTGAAGCCTATATTTTTAAATTCGCCTGTGGCTACAACACTCAGTTGCAATAAACCAAATCACTTATATAATGCCCGTCGAGGGTATTTTTAACTCACTGCGTTTTCTCCTACCATGCAGGTTGCAATAAGCAACATCTATAGTCTATACATACAAGTCAACTGGTATGTCTCTTCATATTGAAAACGAAATAATAAATAATATCAAATGCAATCCTTTTTCGAATGTGGTATATTGCAACCTCGTTTTATTTATATTTTGAGACCCAATGAAGAGCTCCGCGGCCGCGGGCCACGGGCGCCTGGTGGAGGGGGTTAAAACTTGAAATACAAGTACAAAGGGGGTAGGTGTCAGCCTATAGTGAACCGCTACGTCATCTGTCAAACAGCATCGCACTCTCAAATATTAAATAGGCTTCAAATAAGGTATTTCGCTTAATAAGCGTTTTATTGTAAGGTAAAACGCTGCTATTATTCTGAGCGTTAGCCAAAAAAGAAAAAAAAATTGAAAAAGTGCTTTGAACGCTCCTGTCATCAGTATCAAATGAGTGTCATCGACTTGACTGACTGACACTTGACAGTGTTAGATTAGAGATAGCATCTTGAGGTTGTGGTAGCCTTTACTCGTGATTTTGATTAGAAAGGATTGTTTATTTTGTTTTTCTTTCAACTCGGAAGTGATAAAAATAAACAGGTAATGATACTAAAGCATTTATTTATATCATATTACATCACACCGTTTCATTTCTAATTACACTGTGGTTTCGCTTTGTTTTTGATCCTAGTTTGTATCAAAACAGGCTCGCCTTGTAATACTTCGCTCGATAGTCCTGCCTTATAATCATAGCTTAGTATAAGTGACCTCCTACATCTTTTAGTGGTGTGGTGCCGGTGCAACTCTGTACCATTCGTCATAAATTAAAGAAAGAAGTGAGTCATCGGTGTCTTATTGAGGCGGGAACGAGCGATTGTCACGGATTTTGGGATTATTATTCTTATACGAAAGCATAATCACTTTGTTGACATATTCAAATTTCGATTTGGCACGAAAACGTTCTTTAATTTATTTCAATTGTAGCATGTTTATTGAATACGTGGGTGTGTTTAATTATACTAATGTACATTATAAATTTATTGCACTAATTGATAGGCTCTTTAAACAACTAGTTTCATAAATTAACTTGCCCCAGAAAAGTTTTATTTGTTGTGTTATCTGCTTCAAGCAAAAAAATATTATTATATCTCAGGATTTTGTCACATAACTTTGCATGAAAAGGGTGTTTGCATTCTGAAATATATACAATTAATAAACTATATACCCAGAAAAAATGGCGGACAGTGTAGAAGAAAAAGTGATAATGACTCCAAAGTGCAAGACGGCCACATCCACAACTCTGGTAGTTGAGAGGAAGGTGGTGCAAGCGGAGGCCAGTGACAAGATACATGTAGCAGGAGGGGATCACACTGGCATCATTATCAACAAAGAACAAGTTTATGGTAAGAATGAATTAATTTTTACATTTTTATCACCGCATGTTAAATTGTGATTTAATTCAGAAGTTTCTGTTAGAATAATGTTTAGTAGAATAATGTTAAAAATTCAAAAATCAAAAATTTATTCTGCAAGTAGGCCTCAAGGGCTCTTTTACAAGTCAATACAACATTTATAGTAACATCATATAGTGACATGATAATAATCTTAATCTTAATTACATTATAATAATCTTAAAATTAATTATTATTGAATACAATAGAGATGTATAGTCTCTATGGCAAAAAATACATTAAATCTGGAGACGTAAAAGGTCCCCAATATCAGAGTACTAATACTAATAAGATTTGGCTTGTATCATTTTTTCTTTAAATGTTTGTACTTTAATAATATTATTATTATATGCTTGATTATATTCCGTGGGAAGTGGGTCAAGATTATGTTGCTATGAAAACATCCTAATGATTTTATACTGTTATGAAACTACTAATTTAGCATATACCATTGGTTTCATTATTGTTGATATTTTCTTTTGCTTGCGACCTGTCTAGTACTTACCCATATGTTAGTATGGTTTTTTTTTTAACAATGTTGGTGGCAAACAAGCATGCGGTCCGCCAGCATCGTAAGCGGTTACTGTAGCTTATGGACACTTGCAACTCCAGAGGTGACACATGTGCGTTGCCGACCCTAACACCCCGCATCCTAATCGAGTTCTGGCAACCTTACTCACTAGTAGGAACGAATGGAATGACATCTGCTGTGCTACCACACCACACTAAGCAAGATGAGATTCACAGTGCCTAAGCTCAACTTAACCTTGTTAGTCCCCGCATTCTTGTACAAGTACAAAATGAACTCAAATTTTATTTTATTTTTATAGGAATAAAAGAGAGTTCTTAATTCAAAAGTGCAAAAAATTGCTCTTGTTTTTCATCACACTTGCGAAGAAAAATTCTAAATTTTAAACGAAATCATTCTTAAATACGGTGACATATCAAGCATTCGTCTGCCATTTTGTAATTTATTGACAGGTTAGGTTAGCGAGGGCACAGACCTATCCAGCATTCAGCCACGATTAAGAATTATGTAAAAATATTTTAAATGGCTGTTAAATTAATTGTATTATTTAATTTTAAACATAAACAAAAATATTAAATTATAAACGTCAGTATTTTAATAGTAAAACTCATTTATACTACTTGGTTTGTATGAAAAAGACATAATTAAAAAAAGCTATAGCTAATTAAAAAAACCGCGGGAACAAAATAGGCCTTTGTCCTTCAGTACATCTGCATGAAATAAGAACTTTTTCGAGCAAGTGTGATGAAAAAAAAATCTTATTAGAAAAACATTGGTAGCAAAATACACTTTTTGCATGCTTTTTTTACTTATTATTCAAGTAATAAAAATAAACTTGCAATTGGTTACATAAACAATGCACCATGACTAAAGTTTCCATTAAAGGCTATGTTTGAAAAATGACTAATCTAAAACACAATTAGCATACACTTCATCAGTGCTATTTCTATTTAACCAATCATTTTATGAACTCACTCCTTCCCTTCCTAATAACATACTACATAATGAGTTGGACAAAGAAGGAAAACGTAACCCAAGAGCTAAATTGATTTTGTGACATTGTGTAGATAACACATGTTTTGACCTTGTAACTTCCGTTCTCGGCATTCGCGAGTTTCCTTAAATTAGATTTATATTTTTACGAACTAAACACATGGTATTCACTGCAGGATAGTCTGTTTTGTTTATGGTTTATTTTGATATATTAAAATTATTAAGTTTTTTTATTACTTTTATTAGGTTGATGGGATTTTATTAGGTTGTCCTATGTCTAGTAGTATGTATGTAGGTCCCTAAATATTTTTTTAGGTATTGGTGTTAGAATATTTGTATGTGATAATAAACATAATTAGTAAAAACATTACCATTTGAACCTTTTCGCCAGGACCGTAAGATCTACACGGGGTGTTTGTTAAATTCCGTTTTTGTGAAAATTCACTTTGGGGGTATGGGTATGGATAAGTACATTTATGGAATCTAAATGGCATAGTTAATTTTCGTAATATTGTATTTTATTATTTTTCATAACAAATAATTAAATGCTGCATATAGCGTTGTTGTATAGCAAGCTATTTAACTCAACCAAACAATTGAAAACTATGACATATCAATGTCATTTCGAACATCGATCGTCCGAGATAATACTTGCGTTTAGCAGCAAATGTAAGAACTCATACTAAACACTAATCAATATGTAAACAGGCTCTAAGGCAAATTTACACGCTCGTAAATGGAGTTAATTAGAATACCGGTGTCTTTGAGATATTGACTTTATATAAGCTCAGAAATGCGCACTTGAAATTAGAAGTAAGTATATTTAATTTAAACTGATTTTTTCTGTTAATTAGGGCAGCTTCCATAAAAGTTAGGATATTATGCAAACTGGTCAACTTATCAGTATTCCGACAATTAAATTTTGTAGAGTAAAGTGGAGTAGGTACAAATGTATCTCCCACTCACTAAAATATGCCATTACTATAATAGACTAGATTAGGAGCGTCCAAATAGTAGGCGCGTTGCCCTAATGGGCCACGAGACGGCAAATGGGACCCGTAAAACTTCAATGGTAATAAAGCTATTTTCTATTGGTTATAAATTTTTTATCGAAATATTTTTTATTGTAAAATATTTTTTCACATAAAACTTAGGGAACAAATTATATAATTTTATTTCTCTCGCTATATTAAACTCACACGCATACTCGAGAAATTGGGACAGGTACCACCGTGGTTGGGTAGCTTATGGGTCCAAGACGTCAGCCGCGTAAGTTGGGGACGCCGGCTGGTTAATTTGGCACTGGAGGACTATTTTATTTTTGATATAGGTATTCAGATATAACTGACGCTGGCGTTACACGGCAGATGTGTAATTAATGTAATTATCTCTAATTACGTTCAATGACTTCATTAAGTATTCTTAGACACTAGATAACGTACATTCAAAACAAATTGTTGACATTATGTACCGCATGTCCACGTAGTATGACTTAAAATTGCTTACGTCCAGTTGACATTCTATTAATATTATGTGTATTAGAAATGTGAAAATTTGTACTTATATTTGGTTGTTCATTCCTCCGTTATGCTATTGAACGGATTTCGATCAAATTTTTAGCACCAATTGTATTATAATATTAACCACTGGGGATGCATTTGTGATTGGAGTTTAGTAACGGGTATACGGGGGAAGGGTGCTGAATAGCGACATACGCGGAAGTCTAATGCAAAAGCTAGTCTAGCCTAGTTATAAGCTGTATTCGGGTAATCTCAGAAAGTTAATAACTTCGGATGATTACAAAATGGACTCTAATAAGATGGATTTTCGGAGTATTTTGAAATAGTCGGAATTACCCGAATACACCTTACATATATTTACATATGAACCTTATTGTAACAAGAAGGATAAAGTATACATATCTTACAGTAGCTATCAGCAAGGTGTTCACAAATATATTTACAATGCAATAAAGGCATCAAGACGTTGTTATGTTCCGATATTTTCGGACACCTTGGCCGCTCTAATATATCTGATGGCAACTGTACACATTATTATTAGTCGTGACCGTGCAATGAACTTGTCATTGTTGCATTACAAATTGCAGTTCTGCTTGACCATAATAGCAGTCAATCAGGACCGTAATATGAATCGTTCGAGATTGTGTTTGAATTATATGCATTCACTTCACTTATTGCTTTCTGGTTGTGTAAGCAGTAGCAATTACCGCCCGCTGCGCTGGCGAAAAACGGTTTTTACTGGCTAGGAGAAGATGTTAAGACTTAGCGACTAGCGATATCGATAAAGAGGAAATCCTTAGGCCTTGGTCGTTCTCACCTGGACGTTGCCCGCGACGGGCGGCGGGCGACAACTACCGCTTCCGAACAGTACGAACACATTATACACACGCCGCTGGCGACGGGTGATGAGAACGACCAAGGCCTTAGATCGCGCGTCTATTGAGTATACCTCCCTAGTTGGAGTGGAAATGACTTGTAGTCGCCTATTCGCCGAGATAATGCGTTTTTGTCCTATGATGGTCCAATCTTGAGCACATATGGTGCAAAAGACACGTGGGAATACACTATAGTGAACATTTTCTAAGATTAGATATTTGACAGTTATGAATTGACCCTTATATGTATTATGCTAAGACTGGCCATTTAAAGGATTCACTGCCACCAACGCATATATATGCGTTCACCGTCATAAAAGATTTTACCTACGTGACGTCCCTGGCAGTGAATGCGTTAACTGGTAGCTACATATGTACATAAATCCCCGTCAAGCCCCGTGTAGATCTTACGGTCTTGGCGAAAAGGTTCAAAGGTAAAGTTTTTGCTAATTATGTTTATTATCACATACAAATATTCTAACACCAATACCTAAAAAAATATTTAGGCACCTACATACATACTACTAGACTTAGGACAACTTAATAAAATCCCATCAACCCAATAAAAAAACCTAATAATTTTAATATGTCAAAATAAACTATAAACAAAACAGACTATCCTGCAGTGAATACCATGTTCATATACATTCGGGTCAAATCATAATGTCAAATATGTGATCTTAGGTTGCGCCGAATATAATTTACCTAACCCTACTTAAAAGCTTTATAGCCACTGTACCCAGTATACATTTATTTGTGTAATGTGTACCTACATAGAATCTCTAGCGAAACACGGGTTTTTATTGGTCTTAAATGTAGTAAATGAGTACTTAGATACTTATAATTTTTATCACTATCTAACAGATGTTTTTTTTTTTCATTGCATCACTAATTCACCACGTTATCATATCATAACGTTACCTAAGATTGCCTAGGAGGTATCACATAGTAAAAATGCAACAAAAATCTTTCTCATTAATCTTAGTAGAGCGAGAGAAATTTGGATATAAACACTTACGATGGATTAAGCGAGGAATAGTATTAGATTTAGATAAAAGGTGTTCATATAAATGAGAATAGGTTTAGATAAAAGGCGCTTTAGATTTACAGGGTTAGGTAATTCAGAATAGACAACGTTTGCAAATATTTAAACGTAGATATCGACGTTTTGAACTGACCCGTTTTCACCCGTATCTCGAGTTAATTGGGCCTTCTATAATTTGCAAAGGTACCATGTAAATTATAGGCTTCCTATTTTTTTAAATTTATTTTTTAATATTCCAGAAAACGGCGTAACAGAGCCATGTCACGCGCAACTAGAGTTCAGAGTGTACCTAGTTTCAGCTGCAAACGGCTCTCACACACGGGAGGCGCGCGCGCTCCGATTCTGGTTCAAACCGCAAATGACGCCCGGCGAGCGGCCGCACGAGGCGCAGGCTTTCTTCAGGGAGCTGGTCAGCCCGCAAGACTTCCCAAAAGGTATATAGTTCCATTTTTTACAGCCCGTATTATAGCCAAATAGTATCATTTTGCGGGAAGGCGCGCACGCTTCGATGCTGATTTAAAGCGGCCGCATGGAGCGCATGCCTTATTCAGTGGGGTCAGTGCCTACTTCAAGAGTTACGTTCAACTGTTTTTCTGTGAAGTCGGGCAAATACCTATTTGCTGGGCTTCATTTCTTCCCAAAAGGGACCTATCTGTTACCCTAGGACTTAACTGGGAACTGGGATGGTTGATGTGGCACCCACTTACGCTTACTTCCTTGTAGAAGTATAGGTACCTTAATTTGAAACTATTTTGTTAAATGTTTTACCTACTAAGTATTTTAAAATCTAAACCACACCATAGTACAATATTGTCATGAATTGTCTCAATCATTAAGCGATAACCCCTTTTTAGAACTTTAGCAATTAGCTGTTTATTTCTAGTTCTGCTATTTATCAGTGTCCGACCGTCCAAAGACTAGATAAGTAGCTGAGAGCTTTTCCCACGGCTCGTGAAGAAAAGGAAAGCCAAATTAACACTCCCTTACCTATAATCATTTTTGACGCACCGCACGCAATTCAGTATTCTATTTAGTTTGCTCATGGTACAACCCATTGTTATTATCATTAGCGATGACGACATCTATGACGGAAGACAATTAAAAGATAAGTGGTTTTAAATATGTTTTTTTCTCCATTACAGATTACGTGGGATTCATCAAGAAGATAATAAAGCTTATGCAACACAAATACCTTCAATTAAAAATTTTAGAGATAGAACTACGACAAGAAGGGACTGGAACTCCACCTCCAGGTATGCTATTTTGTATCTTCAACGTTTTCGATATGTTCTACGACTTTATGGTTTAAGAAAACCAGGTATAAATTGGTTCAACGTTGGTGGCTACCATAATATTAACTATTAAGCACAGATATAATTTAAGGGAATTATTGAAAATATCATATCGAAAACAGAAGAAAAGCTAATGGAAATTAAACCCGCATCTATTCTACCTATCTGACTGAAGTGACGCCTTTTTCAATTAAGCCATGAGACACAGAGCACACTATAATGATGCGTAACGTTTTTCGAATTTTGATCCCAGAATGAACACTTAGGTATTATAGAATTGCAATTTGAACGCATTTTTTTATTATGAGCGTTATTCTACAGGTAGTTTAAGTAGTCTATCGAGGGTAGGTTTGTAGGTAGGTAGGTAAATACCAAGTCCATCATCTTACAAAGCTTAAACTCTTTGCGAACATATCTTAATAAATTAAAACTTTTTTAAATGATTCCACCGAGGTACCTAATTAGCATAGTCCGAACAATTACAATGTAAACAAGGAATAAAGTTTCTACAGCTAATTGCTTTCCACAGAAACGTGCCGAAATAGTAAATTAGTGAATGAATCAGGTTAATGGGGCATCAACGGGATATTAGCTCCGGAAGTGAATTCTTGATGGCTCTTTTAATACCTTCCGGCTAATTTTGTGAAAATAAGAGACTTAAAACGAGAGGTTATTTGGGTTTTGAGTAATACGTTAAAAATACGGTTCGGCTATTGGATTTTAAGTTTTTAAATACAAAAAGTAAAAAAAAAAAATAGTAAAATTAAACAGACGAGAACTTATTTGATTGTTTGTCTAATATCACTTAAACTATTTGCCAGTATTTATCATGCTTTCTGTTCATCCAACAATAAGCTAAGCGGGCGAAATATTCAAACTGACTGAAACGAGCGCACCTTCCAGCCATTTAAAAAACTTGCTATTATTAGGTAGGTATATTCGCTATCAAACCTCCAAAATTAGAAATGCAGCCATTTTTCAGATACGATATTTTAAGTTTAACGCTCTAGAAGTAGGTCAAGAGAGTTTATAGTTCGGATGTAAAAATAGGGCACCAGTATAAAATGTATGGGTTCATTGCATCATCTTCGTGACAGTTGATTGTTTATTACCATAATGGATTATATGGATCCAGTTAGCAAAATAAAACACTTCTTGCAACGAAGTCGTAAATGAAATTGTAGATCAATATTTTTTCTACATTTTGTAAACTACTCATCTCGGTATACATATATTTAGTTTACCTACAGTGTAAAGTTCAGATTGTGTAGGTATGATGAATTTTACTTCTTATTTTTATAAATTACCTCTGATAAAAAAAAAATAGGTACTGGGTGGTGGATGGCTTAACATATTATTACTATATACTTCTATCACTACATATATTTATTATAACTTTTTTTTGTTATTTATCGTACAGAATCAAATGGCGTTATTTCAAGTAAGACATATACTTACGTCTATTGTAATGGCTGTATGTATACAATTATTTTCTTTTCTTTGAGTGCAAGCATGTTCCTCTGTTGACATGATTATGAGATGTACATATCTACTTATATTTCTTATTTCATAGCTAATTTAATTCATGTAGCATGTGCTATTAGACCTTTATTTCTGATATAAGTTGTGACCCATACGGAATGTAATAGCTGCTAATATCGTTGTACATCAACATCAAATATACCGCAGCGGCCAAAGTATTCACAAATATCTCTACACGCTTCTATTTATCTATATTTTATTTTATTTTATTGCGAAGGCGTTAAAGTGAATGTTCAGTTGTTTTGGGCACCTTGGTCGCTTCGATATCTTTGCGCGTAGCAAGTGACACTGCATGGTCATATAACAGTAATTATAATACTCATGCAGCTACATACGTTCATATGCTGTATAGCTGCCTATGTAAAACACCTTAAATATATGTATGATGCATTGTAGCCACCTTTTAGCAGAATAACCGTTATAATATAACATTAACGAAATAACGTGATACCTACTACCAGTATATCGATGTATAGGTAATAATTAGAGTTAGTTGTTGAACTGTTTTAAGTTTAAGCTAGATTTAAGTAAAGCAGACCTTTAAATGGGCCGTCGTATTTTCACTCACATAACATTAGAAATTATATGCACCGTAAGATCGTTTTCTGTTCCGGTATCGGATGTCGGACATGATCACAAAGAAGTTAAAATGTACAAAAGTGCCTTTTTAAATATATTTGTTTATTCATTTAATAATCATTTGTTGGTAAAAAAACCTTGATGCAAAAATAAAATATTAGGGTCATCCGACATCCGATATCGGATCGGACAATTTGAAAAAATTATACGTACCGTTCCGCCAGATATTTTCTACCGCAGTGTGTTGACCGTCCTTTAACTTGTTCGTACCATTCTCAACGCATCCCATTCGATGCAACGATACTTATCCTCCTGATGGTACGGTTCTCTCGTTTGCATCCTAAAGCACGGGATCTGCTTTTCGCAATCTTTCCTAGGAATTGGAACACTTTCTGGTCCTTCAATCCAGATGGTAAACTGAAAATAACTAGGCCTATTGGAATGAATCCGGTTCTCTCTCGATGTTTTCCTTCACCGAAGAGCTACTGATATTTCGTATATTAGCAAAGCTCTTACTATCTGATCATTGGTGAACCTTATGTACTTATAGGCTTTGCAATTAGGTTTGCGAAAAGTCAGTTAACCGTGTGGATGATGGTACGAGCTGGGGCTCAAATTAGTGTCCGAATCCGAACGAAACCGGATTTTTTGCCGAAACTAAACGACTTCATAACTTCAAAACATGGACAGTCCCGAAAATACCGTTTAGGCAGTTTTTGGCCGATATCGAATCTTCGGCCAAAACATGATTTTTATGCTGAAACCTGCCGATATCGAAACCAAAACTTCGGGTGGACATCTCAAACCTACCACCGCCTTAGTTAATTTGATTAAGTACTTGTTTTATCATTAACTAATGTATGAATATACCTTTCAGCGTTTATTGAAGAAAGTGCGGCAAACCAAACGCCTGTTATATCAGAACAGAGGGTACTGGATATGATTGAGAATGCTTACCCCAACCCGTTGACCGTGGATGATTTCATCACGTAAGTTCAACATCGGATATTTATACTATCGCAGAAATAGCGTACCTACCTATCAGAATAAGACCGACCGTTTCCTGCGTCTATCTTTGATAAATTGTCTTTGTTTCTGTAATATTTTATTGAGTTGAGGTATTCAATAAAGAGTATTTTATATATATATCTAAATACGTAGCACAATGACAATATGCTTTAATTAGATTAATATAATATAAATAAATAAATATTATACGACATTATTACACAAATTGACTAAGTCCCACAGTAAGCTCAATAAAGCTTGTGTTGAGGGTACTTAGACAACGATATATATAATATATAAATATTTATAAATACTTAAATGCATAGAAAACACCCATGACTCAGGAACAAATATCCATGCTCATCACACGAATAAATGCCCTTACCAGGATTTGAACCCGGGACCATCAGCTTCGTAGGCAGGGTCACTACCCACTAGGCCAAACCGGTCGTCAAAATATGTAAAGAGTTATTGATTTTTAAAATAGTTGTATAGTTATAAAAAATCGTATCCATAGTTCGACACCTGAAGTAGAACATATTTACCATAAGACGACAAAGGTTTTTTGGCAAAGAAATTGTCAAACATCAACTTTTGACAATCACAGTGACCTCATAATGTCAAATTCGAAGCGTGGTACTTTCATAACATTTTATTGCTCTTCTAAAATTAAGTATTCCCATAAAGATATGAACGCTTACCTAATTACGCTTCATACGCTTGCTTTATTAGTAAATTCATCCCAGTAGATAAACGAGTAAGTCAGTAATTTTACAATACGCCATCTGTTGAGGGTAGGACTACACTTTATAGTTCGTGTCATCCACGATGACGCGCAGTTTTGTCAAATCAAATTTTTAACATGACAATACTAGTCAAGGCACGCGTCGTCGTGAACGACACGATTTATAATTGAGTTTTGCTGTTAATGCCTATGTAATAACATGCGTAAAATTAATTAACCGTACTAGACGGCGCTAGTGGTCGTAAAGTACGAAAAAAAAACATTATAATAATAGGCAATGCGTTAACAAGTTAAAAAAATGCTAATTTTACTAGTAAAATTAATTACTTTATATTAATTTGTAAGATGTTTTATCAACTGCCTCCTAGCCTAGTCGATAGTGACTGTTCAATCCCGTATTCGAATCTTTGTAAGGGCATTTATTTGTGCGTTTATCACGAATAGTCGAATACATATTTGTTCCGGAGTTATAAATAATAAATAATAATAATAAATAATTCATTGAACGTCGTCGTCTTCATTGAACTTACTGTGGGACTAAGTCCATTTGTATAAGATTCCCTTTTACCTACTTATTTATTTATTACAGGGCAGGAAAATGGTCGAAAGCAGAAGTAAAGGATGCCTTAGAGGCGCTAGAAGAAAAAGGCCTCACACGGGCTATGTCAGACGGACTATACATTCGGCAGCACAGCGTTGACACACAGGTAACCTGTACCCAGACACCCATAGAGTACATAAACACTGCATTCTGAAGCGCTTACAATAAGCTAGGTCACCAGGTCACCACACATAATATGCGACATTTTGAGCCACTTATGAATACTCCTACAATATTTAATACTATAATAGCCATGGAGTACGATTCAGATTTTAATTTCTTGTTTTGAAACTGTTATGGATTTGATATGTGAGCTATCAGCAAAACAAGAAATTAAAATCAGAATCGGGCTCCAGGTTAACCTAAAACTCAATTTTTGAAAATATTTATAATTTACATGAAAACTGGTCGTAAACGTGGGCACAATTGAAATAAGCCGTCGTGACTGATGACCGCGAGTTGTCTTATAGATAATTAATCTAATTTACAAAAAAGTTGACAGTACCCTTAGATGTAAGATCAAAGGCGCTTAGCATTTCAAAGCTTGCGAAAAATATCGACCGGTATCGCCATGAACAGGGTGGCCTAGTAGTTATGGCGCCTGCCGCGAATGCAGAAAACGCTGGTTATAGCCCAGCCCTGGGCACTGGAGGCCTTGTTTAGTTTTCTTTCGTATCTATTTCAGTTTACGCTTTTGTATAGAGCTTACTTACAGATGTAGTGCATAATAGTTTTCATTTTCTCGAAAACGTTCGTATTTGTACCGAGACTGACTGAAATAGCAAGACACATTGGTATGTTTCCGTGTAAATTCTATGGAAAATAATTATGCATTGCATCTGTACCTTCGGCATCGGTGTATAATTGGCACAATAATTTGTTGTCCTAATGTTGTATGTCTCTGTCTGTAGGTCGTGAAACAAATGCCAATGTTATGTTCATCGCGACAACCAAGCATAGCTATAATAACCGCGCTGTACTGCGAAAAGCAAGCCGTAGACGCCATGATGGACAATCAAGAAACGTTCGTGCGCTACACGACAGTCGGTAAGTCTTTTTGGTCACTAATGCCCGTCACTAAGGTTTCCTGTTCCATTCTAATTTGAATCCTTATTTTGACAAATCAAGATTGCATTTGTCTTAGCACATTTTCATGTCTGGGCGGTCAAAGTATAAGTCGGTCAAGTCGTTGGTAATTGGGTACTTGACACATGTTGAATATTATAAGAAAGTTTAGCTAAATGGATAGAAAATGAGCTATCCATTATAAAAAAAGTGGAAATTAGGAAGACATATTGAGATTATAAAAAATACAAGGCTCTAAGTCCTCAAAAAAAAAATTACTTTCAAAAAGAAAATGCCTGAAAATGGTACCATTCGATTCCTTACATTTTATTGAAAAATAAATTGTATGACAACGACATACATAAACGCAATATTTCAGGGTCAAAAATATTATTTAAGCAATTTTTTTGATCTTCCATACATTTAGGTATTTGTAAGAACGCTTGTACGACTACGTGTAATGCGTATTACGCTGTTGTCGATGTAACATGCTTTCAAGTAGGAAGATTGGCTCGTTTACGCCCATAAGCTTGGCACGCAGTGGCGATTTTGTATACGATATGACGTTTTGCATTTAAAAGGTTAATCTTAACCTGTTAGAAAGAGCTTCATGTTAGTTTAAAGAAGAAAAAAAATCGACCTTCTTCGTTTCAGCTTAGACGACAATACGTAATTTAACACACCGACCGAATATATATAATCACTAACCTGACCCATCTAGCATTTACTAAATGTTTTTCGAGTCTGTGAATTTTAAAATTGCCTAAATACATACAAAACTTAGCAGAATTTGAGCTATATCAGAGGCGAAGTCATAAAGCGGTAAGCCATCGAATTGACTCAAAACCATTTTGCTTCTTTGAGCCGTTTAAGGCTTTATTGAGCCTTTAATTTACAGTGGTATATTTACGCGAATCGGAGACAATTTTCTGGGGTCCAACCAAGGACCTTATATTCAAACTGGATGTTCAGTGTAGGGCCTAGACACTTCAAAATTACGTCACGCTGGAATTGTTGTCGCTTACTCGGTAATTCTTTTCAAAGTGCCAGTTTTACTCGTATTACCTTGAAGTCAGCTGTGGAGGTGTTGTCAAGAGGATCAACTTGATGAGTGATGAAAAGATGCGAAATGAGTGTGACATGATTCAAGGATATTCGCGCCTCCACGGGATGGCCTTTAACAATGTACAATTTTTTTTTTGCAATTCACCCGTAAGGCCAATGTAAGATTACTTACGAATTCTGGTAAATTAGATTTCTAAATGCCTGAATTCAACGCAAAATTTACTTTTCTTTCATATACATTGTAATAGCTATAAATTAAGCATTTTCGCAGTGATCATTCGGGCAAAACCCATATTTACGTCAAACGCTAACTAACTAACGTCTACCGCATAAGTCAATCAGGCGCCAACTATCCCAATAAATTGTATGCTTAATTATAGTGTTATTGTCAACCGTATTTCTTTAACGTGAAGAATAAATGTATATGGAATGGCAGATTGGCATTTATACCAGTCGCGTTTAAACAAGGTTATAGACAGAGAACTAGGGGCAAAATTTTCACTTTATAGCGAATGAAATTATCATAGTGTAATTCTGGTGTTTTATGTTTGTCGCTGCATGGCCTTATGTCCTAATTTAGTAAAAAAAATGTCGATTCTAATTTCAGAGTTACGGGCAGGTAGTGAAAACTAGCTAAAAAGACAAAATATAATAATTTAAAAACATGATCCTGGGTTCGCACATGCAGGCGTCCCGCTAACGCTTACACTTAGTGCTTGTTAGAGAAGAACCTGAACCCATGGGACCTTTATAGTAAATTTAGACACCACGCAAAGTAGGCGCTAATCGTTGAGTAGCGAAAACCTGCCCATTCCAATACATTGTGGCAAAAAGTGACGTTTTTCCCTTTTTTCACACAAAACGTTCTGAAAGTCTAAATATACTTCTAATCGGTGGGCAAAAATAATCCTAATAATACGAAATGGTATATTGTCAATATTAAACATTTTAGATATTATTATATTGTATAAAATATTACCTTATTGGTACATGCCAATTTTTTATCATCTTCTCAGTGTTTTCCATCAATTATAATAAAATTCCAAATATTTACATCCTTCCTTCCTTCTTAGAAGTTACTATTTATAAATTTATATAAATTAAGACGTTGATAATTTTATTGGTATACGTGACATCTCGTTCAATAACATCAAATTACTCATAAACCTTCAACGTCATATGTATTGTAAACGCTAAGGTAAAATAGAATAGGAGTATTAAATAATCATAGCTTACAATTAACATAGCTTACACCACAACTAACACCGGAACTGTGACGGGTTGTAAAAGGGTTTTGCAGACAAGGGGGGCTAGGTTAGGTTATAGCACAGATCATATAATGTTATAGGGTAGAGGGAGGCGAATCAGTGTCGTTAAAATTACGTGCTTACCTGGCCAAATTTCGCCCATCTGTATATAAATATGTTGAAGCATATAAAAAAATGAGTTACTGGAAACGCGGTCTAACATGTAGAAAAAAAAAACTAAAGTTGGGGTAGTCGCTTAATTGATCATAATGATCATTTATTGATGTCACTACACTACCTATTTGCTTTTTCTGTCTTAGCGGCAATACAGTAAAATTGTTACATAATTTCTGCTCATTGATCTTCTTAATGGGAAATTTCAATTAAACCACATTAATTATGTGTAGTACACATATTACTTATACCCGGAAAATCATAATAGTCGGACAACTAATTCATTCATAAACTGTTGTTATGAATATGAATTAAAGTATATCTTCATTTACGTCAATGCTCCTACTATTTCTGTATGTTATTTCCCGAAAGATGCATTCATAATAAACAACGAAATTCCCGGAGTTAATAAGGATATTATTTAAGACTTAGACTGAGAGTAAATAAGGAATTATGATTAACATAAAACTTCAATAAAATATGGACAAATTTCTTTTAGGATTACTTACGTAGGTATCTCAAAAAATGTGCGATGTAAAGAACCTTTGTCACGTGTGTCGTGAATCTGGGCTATAACCGCGAAAATCGCTCTCTATCACTCTAATTACGTTTTAATGAGAGTAAAAGAGAAAGAACCCCGCAATTTGCGAATTTCTGTTTTCGCGGTAGGCCCCCTGGACCGAACGAATACCATCCAGCAGTGGCATAAACACGTGCAAATTCGAACTAGAGCCCGACCAGAAATATATGATATTTGTCAAGAGGGCGCTGTTATTCTCATGTATAGGGTGACTGTTCAGTTTAGTATGAAAAATTTAGTTCCAATGAAATTCCGCAATATGGCGCCTGATCATATAACATACCTATGTGGGCGAACAACTAAAATGTTCGAATCGAACGAGTTCAATGGTGGCCGTGCGCAGCAGTGGGGTAATGGCGTGAGTTTAAATTAAACATTTGTATATATATATTATAAATATTTATTTACTAATATCGTTGTGATGCTGATGGTACTTTGGTTATTGGGGACATAACTACAAAAAGATTACATACATAAAGTGCTGAAACAGAATACGCGTTGAAGCTTCCTAAACCAAACAGCAAATAATACTGGTTACCGCTTTTCAAGTGTTATTTCGACTATTTGATATTAATACTTGAAAACCTAAATGCGTTGGTATCACAATATTAATTTAATACAATACACGAAAGCTTCAGTTAAAGTTACTCGTTATAATAATACTCCTACTAATATCTCATGTAATGTGTCACGCGTAAACATTAAAAAGTTGAGGGTGGAACTATTAGAACTTACAATCTATTTTAAACATCCTGTATTTGAATTTGCAAACATGGGCGTTATGATATGAGAAACGCACTCCAAATGTAACATATTTTATCTATGTTTACCAAAGGCTTGAAGTGTAAACTGCTTTAAACACTTTAGTATTTACTACTAGTACAAACAACTACAGTTACAGCTTAATCTTTACATAATACTAACATTACTAACAGTGTATAAGGCACAGTATAATGCATACATAAATTAGTGGCAATGCGGGACTAAATGCTTCTAATACAGGAAATACATAAAACTTAAACATTATACATGCTAAACCTTTTCTACAATTCCAAACATTCTGTTTCTCTTATTTCATGGATAATGCAGTTAAGTTTAAGTGAATGAAATATTGTAATACTTATTTTGTTCACACGGAATATTTGTGTACTTAAATAACTTTTCGACACCGGTCAGACAAATGCCTGACGATATGTAGGTTTCTTTACATACAGCATGGTGTATTGTTTGATTAAAAAAAAAACATTGTATAAGTTATTTCTTCGTAGCGTTCACAAGGTGGGATCATATTAATAACAAAATAACTAGTTTACATGATGCAAAACCTTAGGAAGGTACTACCTAGCAAGCATAATACAGTACATTGTGCATTACCTAAGGGCGTTAAGAAGGGGATTACTGACGAGAGCATTAGGAGTTCGACGCCGAAGGCGGATGGGTTTTAATGACTCGAATTTATAATCAAACCCCTTACTGCCCGTGATACACACAATGTTTTTCATCAAATTAGCGAAAAAAAAAGTTAACACGATGGTAAAATTACCGATATCGACAGCCATATTGTTAATTGCTTGACGTAGAGACATCAAATGCAGTCTCATTCCGCATACAGCCAAGATTTAAAATTGTGTAAAAAATATTTAATCAGATGTTAAATCATTGAAATTCAACTTTTTAAATTATAAACAAGAAAAAAACAATAAAAGAAATAAAATAATAAACACACAGACCCGAAGTGTTATTTTAAACGTCATAATTCTATTAAATTATGACGTTTACTTAACACTTGCACGGGCTGGGCTATCAAAATCGCTGCCAACTTAGCATGTTCTGACTCTAAGTAATTGAATGAGATTTTAAATGTCACAAGCCACAATTATTATAGGTATGGTAAGACAGTTCCTACCCACAAGGAGAAATATTCTGCCTCTACGCCAGGTTTATTAACACACTAACACTTGATGGCCCACTGTCAGTTTGTTAAGTATAGAATATACAGAAATACATTTAGACTATACAAAAATTAAAATAAATCAACGACTCCATAAAATAAAAATATGCTTTTAAAAATACATCAGATACACGACCTATACAAACAAGTACACACACATAAATATGCATATTATATTGAATTAAATATCCTGGCTGTTAAAATACAGCGTGTATTTTTGATACGACCAAATATTCTAAAAGTATTTAGTATTAATATTTTACTAAAAATTTACCAATTTAATTTTTTCTTATAAATTAATTCAGCACGCGTAGTAGTAGGTACTTTGTTTTTATTTAAAACATCGTAAACTGAAGCGATGTTAGGAGTACATCACAACTGTCACAAGTGATGACTAAGTACACAATAGAATACCGCTCGAAAAAAAAATTGCATTCTGTTTGTCAAGGCTAAATTAAACATTTATTTAATCTTACGTCTCGATTCAATTTGCGGTTGTGTTAAAAATAGGTAGAAGGCAGCTGGCAGCAACCGATCGTATCAGAAACACGAAGTTCCGTCCAGAACTGGCCATGTATATGTGCGTGTGAAGGTCGTCTGCTGCTTAAGGGTCAAGGGGCAAGACGGCACGTACGGTAATACCATCATCTACACTCTACACCATTAAGGCCAGTCCAGACGGGACAATTTTTCGTCCAATCTGATAAAATTGTCAATTTAATCAGGCTGTATTGAAATTGTGTAAGTGTGGATACTAGACGAGATTTGAAGACTTATGGGGGTACTACACTGACTGTACGTTATATAGCAGCTAGTGTGGGATCACGATTAAGGTACTCGTACACATGGGCAGTTGAGTGCTATTAGTACATGTGAACAGTGGGCCAAAGTAATTGACCTTATAAGCGCCGAAGACTAAATTACGTCGACCGAATGTCGTGCCCCAGACCCTACATATTCTGATTGACTCTGCTCCTTACGACCACCGACTAACCAATACCGACCAGCTCTAATTATTTTATATTCTAAATATGTCATAACTAAAATTATTAACAATCGCTGTCGTATTTCTGTGACGTCAAGATCGTAACGTAAATATTCAGCAGGATAAAAATAGCCGAATGAGGTATAAGTAGTTCATTTCTTTTATGACCATTTATTATTTATGTTATCAAACTTGATTACTAATTCTTACGAAACAAAGCAAAATCAAATAAAGACATTAATAAATAATCATCATAATTAATACAGTCGTGATTATAACTATTCAAGTATCGTAGCTCGTATTTGAATATAAATAAATAATTTCACATAAATTAATACCAAATGCATCATCACTATACTAATTACAACAAGCATCCATGGGATCAATATTATAACAAATATCTCAGATTGTGCTAATCAATCAATGATCAATTTTGACACAACCTTTTAAGCATTATAATTTTATTATAATCTAACTATTCTGCAGTGCTTAAACAAATATGTAAAAGTATTTAAAATGCGACTATTGCAAGTCTTTAACACAGGAAAATAAGTGGTTCTCGAGATATTTAGCGTTGTAACAGACGGAGGGATGGACAGAGTCGCAGCATAAGGGTTCCTTTTGTACCTTTTTGGTACGGAACCCTAACCCTAATGAAATAAAATAAAATAAAAACAAATATTATGTACAGCAGTGGGACACAAAAGGTTCGTAATAATAATAATTATGTACAAATGGTACAAGATTATTAAGCAAATTTAAAATTTAGCCCAGTAACCTTCACATCTCCTAACATTTCCAAAAATGTTATTTTTTCCACATCATGTTTCAATTCCAGGATATCTAAAAATGATCTATTTATACACATTTCCAAAGTAGTTCTTCCGTAGCCTCCTTCAAATTTGAATTCTAATAAGACATCTGAGGAACCTGAAACCAAACACTCCAATTCAATTTTTAAAAATATTAGGTTTTTTATTTATTTATTAATTCGTAACAACTAATCCTTTAATTAATTAAATAAAAGGATTAGTTTTAGATACGAAATCACTAATAGTATTAAATTTAATTTCAGTTAATTTTTCGTTACCCTATGAAATTGTTCATTCAATCAATTTATGGATAAAAATAAATGGGTCAATCAACTGGTTTTTTTGCCGTTGTTTTACCCCATAAGCCAGATCATAACAGTTACATTGATTGAAAGAAAAAAAGATTGTAACACATTCTTCTTACAGGATTAGTAGATACATAAAGAAATGGTCTTGAAATTACAAAAAAAAAATTGCTTATTTGATGTGATATAATTATTTTTTATAATTGTACCTGTTCTGCTAAATCAGGATTAATAATAATAACAGTAGACATACCAGCTTGACCATTGGAATTAGGCACTATAAATAATAAAATTAAAACATAAATACCTGACATCATACCATTGGCTTCGCCTTTGATCTGGTCAGATTCTGGTATGGCTTGCTGACCATTTTCTATGACTCTCACAGCTATTTCATTTCTCTGGAAATCACTGTCTATTTGACAAGCAATATTATTATTATCTGGCCTTGGTGATCCCGTTAATAAATTGGCAGTGAATCTGGAAAAAAGGCGAGTTACATAACAAATTATGCCATTTCCTTTCCAATAAAGTTTTATTTTTAGTACTTAGACACATGTACATGTTTTATTAGGCGGGTTTACAAGATTAAAAACCTTTTCAAACAGAAAACATATCATTTTATAAAGTACATGTTTTATTAGGCGAGTTTACAAGATTAAAAACCTTTTCAAACAGAAAACATATCATTTTTTTTTATTCACAAAAATTGAACATGTTGAAACCCAAACTACCTATGAGATAAAAAAATATTTTGTCAAAATTGGTGGTGTTCTTCATAAATGCTTATCAAGTGGACTTGGAACAAGCCCTTGATAATTGTTTAATAATAAATAATAGATAAATAAATATTATAGGACATTATTAATTATTACACAAAATGGTAAGCTCAATAAGCTTGTGTTAAGGTTACTTAGACAACATTATATAAATATTTATAAATACTTAAATAGATTGAAAACACCCATGACATAGGAACAAATATCCGTGCTCAACACATAAATAAGTAAGGGCATTACCAGGATTTGAACCCGGGACCATCAGCTTCATAGGCAGGGTCACTACCAACGAGGCCAAAGCGGTCATCCGGTTTATCTTTATCCATTATTATGGCATTTGTGTTTGATAAAACAGGGACAAAATTTAACAGACATTAGCTAAGTTGTATGAATAAAGGACCGGGGTAAGACATGTCCACTAAAGTAAATATATTTTTTTTTATAGTAGGTAATAGGAACAATTATTAAAACTTAATGTTTTAAATAAAGCTTGAATATTTTTTTTTACTAAACTAGAATGTGTTTTTTAACATATCATAAAGTATCCTCCATTAATTCTGATACACTGTAGTAGCATTTCTTGACCAGCTTACTTTTTGAACGATTGCTTGTAAAAAGGAGTATGTTTGTGAATTTTGTAAACAAGAAGCAATTTTATTGTAAATCATTATTTACTATGACTTGAGCTAAAAATAATTATGCATACCTGTTTGGATCATTGATAGTGCAAGAGACCTCCAAGGAATCTCCGTTGCCCAGCGCCCGCGGTATCACAAACATGTTTCTTTCTGTCGATCGCACCGGCCGCAGGGGAACGCTCTCACTGCCTCCATTCAACTGAGTGCCATAAACGCCATCACCACGCCCATTCTCTACGCCGCTTCTAAATCAATAATAACTAACTTTAGTCTCCTATATTATACAACAGGTTATTTTAAAATATCCCGGTGGAAAACTAGCGACAAATTATGAAAAGCCGAGCTAACCTATAAGAGATATTGATTCAAGTGTCACTTTAGCCGTATCCAACGTTATAAAGATAACAGCATTTACTATCAATTGAGGATAAACGCAGTCTACTTAAAATATGATTCACTTTCATACATTATTATTCAATTGTCGTTTGTCGCCCAAAATAATAATAACCTTGAAAAAATACGATTACACTATTTACACTGACGCATCGTCGACGTTGACATTGACATTTGGGATTGGGTCACGTCTGGAAATTTTTGTACGAAAGCAATCTTTAAAAAGTTTGATTATGTAGTACTTTTTACACGGATAAATATGGATCTTACGGGATTATGATTATAAAATAAAAGTATGAATTACCAGTTTATAAATTGATATTACCTATTAAGAAAATAACGTTGTCTATGTAGGCCTGTCAGATTTATGTTAAAACTTCCGTCATTCATAGACCAGCGGTTGAACAAAAATGGGTTTCGATAATATTAAAGTTTTTTCTTTTTTGATATGTCATTGGGAGTATGTTAAATAATACTTTGGTAAAAAGTTAGAAATTTTAAGGTTGAGCTTTCGGTTATATTTAAATATTTTAATTTTTGCTAATAACTAAGTAAATATAGAATTAAAGTTACAGAAAACTTTAGCATATCGAATAACACTTCAATTTATGTACAATTTTCAGTTTTTAGAAATCTGGAACAGCTGCTTTCTGGTAAACGTAAAAACACGAGTTATTTTGTAAATATAGAATTAGAGTTGCTGATATTGCAAAATTACGATATTATCGATCAACTTAGTATTCTAGTAAAAAGTTAGACATGTAGACAATGTGCTTGTCTAGATATTGATTTCAGGTTAAGCAGTATAGCTAATATTGAATTAAAGTTTGTAGAGTTAATAATAATCGATCATCAACAATGATCTCAGTTACTAAACAAAAATTTAGAAATATAAAATCACGGCGACACTCATTACTGATATGTATGCATTCCTTGCTTATATAAATACATTACATTTCAAACGCGCGGCAAGTTTGCGCGCGCCGCGCGCTGTGGCAGGAGGCAGCGAACAACGGTAGTGGGGAGCGGGGTGCCCTTGACTGCGTCTACGGTCCATCAAAAAAATTCCTAAAGCGTGTTTTAAATTAATAGCAATAGAAAATTGTTATTTTGTTGTTACTATAATAGGTATTATATTACGAAATTAGTGACCATATTCTGCGTCGAAAGAAAAACGCATGAAAACTCGAAAACACGCGTTTTCCCAAACATAAGACTAATCTAGATAGATTGTATACCCCCAAAAACCCCTATATACCAAATTTCAGCGAAATCGTTAGAGCCGTTTCCGAGATCACAGAAATATAATTATATATATATATACAAGAATTGCTCGTTTAAAGGTATAAGATAAAATAACTTTTTTTTTTGATATATCATGTGACGTTTTCGTTTACACACTAAAAGCACAGTGTAAAAAGTAACAGTGGGCCGACGCCTTTGATGTTTGCGTAAATGCCGACACCGCTCAAGGTCTCCGTACCTACCTAGGGTTATCACAGACTTACACAACTGCCCAAAAGAGGATAGAAATGTTTTTAGTTTTCATGTTGTATGATGTATGTGTACTAATTTTACAAATGACGTCCATTTTGGAAATAAAGATGGCGGACGTCACTTTTTTGAAAAAGTCGTCATGGGTGTTGTTTTCTGGGTTTTTAGGGGTGTGGATTTCAAAAATGGCATCTATTTTGAAAATAAATATGGCGGACGCTACTTTTTGAAATGGGTGTCGATGTGTGTAGCCGTGATATCAACCACCTTTAATTCTAAAATGGTCTCTATTTTTGAAATCTGCACCAACAAGAACCGCCAAAATTGACGTCATTTTTGTAATTGGAACCCCGAGGAACCTCGGAGATGACACCCATATCGATTTTTAAGAAAAATTAACGTCCGCCATCTTGGATTTCAAAATAGACGTCATTTTCGTAATCGGAATCCCGAGGAACCTCGGATATGACACCCATATCGACTTTTAAGAAAAAATAATTTCCGCCATCTTGGATTTCAAAATGAACGTCATTTTCGTAATCGGATCCCCGAGGAACCTCGGAGATGACACCCATATCGATTTTTAAGAAAAATTAATGTCCGCCATCTTGGATTTCAAAATGAACGTCATTTTCGTAATCGGAACCCCGAGGAACCTCGGAGATGACACCCATATCGATTTTTAAGAAAAATTAATGTCCGCCATCTTGGATTTCAAAATAGACGTCATTTTCGTAATCGGAATCCCGAGGAACCTCGGATATGACACCCATATCGACTTAAGAAAAAATAATTTCCGCCATCTTGGATTTCAAAATGAACGTCATTTTCGTAATCGGATCCCCGAGGAACCTCGGAGATGACACCCATATCGATTTTTAAGAAAAATTAATGTCCGCCATCTTGGATTTCAAAATGAACGTCATTTTCGTAATCGGAACCTCGAAGAACCTCGGAGATGACACCCATACCGATTTTTAAGAAAAATGAATTTCCGCCATCTTGGGTTCCATAATGGATGTCATTTTCGTAATCGGCACCCTGAGGACTTTCAAAAATAATGAAAACATCAAATACTACATGATACATATACAAACAGAAGCAAGAAACAATTTCTTGCTTTTTAAAGTCTTAAACTACTCATAATTTCTTAAAATAAGTTATAAAACATGTCCGCCATTTTGAATTTGAAAATTGATATCATAATTATGATATATTTTTGTTTACACTGAGACAAATAATTAGCACATGTCGTATGAAATATTTTAATTGTGTGTTTTTTTTTTATTTTTTTTTATACTACGTCGGTGGCAAACAAGCATACGGCCTGCCTGATAGTAAGCAGTATCCGTAGCCTATGTACGCCTGCAACTCCAGAGGAGTTACATGCGCGTTGCCGACCCTAACACCCTCCCACCCCTCGTTGAGCTCTGGCAACCTTACTCACCGGCAGGAACACAACACTATGAGTAGGCCGGGTCTAGTGTTATTTGGCTGCGATTTTCTGTAAGGTGGAGGTACTTTCCCAGTTGGGTTCTGCTCTAGATCTGGAATGACATCCGCTGTGCTGTGCCCTACCACACAGAGCCAGATGACATTTACAATGCCCATACCTCTCTTATAATGCCTGTGCTAAAAATGTGATTGCGAACTACCTGCAATAACTATACAGTACCTGGGCGACCGAGCTTTGCTCGGTTATAACTAACTATTTATTGTAATATGGTGGTGTATAGGTGATAATCTTAACTACATTCTTTTACTAAATTAATCTTGTCTAAAACAATAAAAATTAAAAAATTATATATAAAATTGAACATATAAAAAAAAACAAAAGTTAGTCACCAGGCGAGATTCGAACCCGTAACACTCGTTTAGCAGTCCGCGTCTTAACCCGCTGGACCAGACGGACAGTGGCCGGCAATACGAAATTAGCGACCATATTCTGCGTCGAAAGAAAAACGCATGAAAACTGGAAAACACGCGTTTTTCCAAACATAAGACTAATCTAGATCGATTGTTTACCCCCAAAAACCCCCATATACCAAATTTCAGCAAAATCGTTAGAGCCGTTTCCGAGATCCCGGAAATATATATATACAAGAATTGCTCGTTTAAAGGTATAAGATAATTAGGCATTAAAACACTCGTGTGATCTTTTTAAGAAACTCACTTCGTTCGTTTCCTAAGCCCACACTCGTGTATTTTAATGCCTTTTATTATGTAGCAGTAACATAAACTACTAATATATGTTGAAAGTAAGTACAGGCGGCTAACACAATGGTAACGAAAGACAAAAGTTTTGAAAATGTAATTTTCATCATCGTCACTTGGCTGTACATTTGAGGGCCTATTGCGAACCACGTTCGACGTGTTACCTCTCTGTTGCACTTGTAAATTCGTACGTAAGTATGACAGGGAGGCAACACGTCGAACGTGGTTCGCGGTAAGCCCTCTGATGCCACCTCCATTAGTCTTTTGTACGCCGGTATAGCCTTCGACTCAATGTATATTCTACACTTTTTATGGAAACGTAGTTCCTCCTTCCCGTAGAAATATTTAACTTTCCCATCACCAAGAAAGATTATTTGCTCGCAGTTATTAACTGCTCAATTCCTCGTTTTTTCTCTGTTACTAAGTCAGTACAGTACACATATCAAACATTTTTCACTCATTTTGAAGTCATAATAACTTTTATTCTATAATTAAATTCATGTAATGTCCGCATTTAATTTATGTGCACGATAAACAAACAAATGAATGATTTGAAAGAAAAGACAAACAGCGCTTGCGAAGCTGAGCGGGGGGCGCGGGCGGGGCGAAGTATCTATCGCTCACTAGGTCGGCTACGATAGGTTCCCGCGCGCCGAGCCGACATGTTGACGGACCAGCGCGGCATGGTTATGAATTTCGCGCCTTTTTAAGTTGATTTTACTATTACAATGCAAGCTACACAGAGATATTTCTACCTTTCCATAAAATGGCTGCATATATTATTTTATAGTAATAGACTTATCTCTACGGACTTTAATTCAATATTAGATCTTACAGGACAAAAAACGCATATTAATTGTAAAGCACATATCCTATTCTTCTAATTTTTTGCCTTGCCTATTAACTTAAGAATTTAGATATGATATTGTGGATTTTTCAAACTTTAATTCAATATTGACAAAATAATAAGCTAATTTGAGTTTGACAAAGTAGCACGTTGATTTTTTTTCTAAAAATTTGATAGCATAAAGCCTCATACATATTATAAAAGACGATGCTTAAATTTTGTACTTTAATTCAATGTTCAAAATTCATCAATAAAAATACATAAATACCTTATTTATATCTAACGCTCGTTCTAAATTTTCTTCATATATTACAAATATGCTTAAAAATATGTCCCATACCAGATAAACATCACTTTTCACTCTTTAGAATTATCGAAACTTATAGGGCAAAAATCCGGTCCCACTATTGGTCTATCATGCGTCTCCCTGTCCGATGAACAGTGTCCATCTTTTTCTATCGTGTATTGTTTGTGCCATATTACAATAAGTTTATAATGTTTTTGTTTTTAAAATGTAAAACCGGGGGATAAGGTCGAACAAAAATTCACAATTAGTAACGGTTCTAGACAGGGGTTTTTGTTACCGTTTAAAAAAGCCTTTTATTTCTTAAAGTGGACTTGCATAAAAAATATAAAAATACTTGATATTATATTAAGATACCTATTTTTTATAATTACATTATGTTAGAGTTTCAGTTAATTAAATTATTTGTAACAAACTAGTTATTTTATTGTATTAAAGTTTAAATTAGCTTATTTTATTGTAATTTTATTTCATACCCTGTCCAACAATCCCAGCATGCTTTCAACATCTTCAGACACTTGTTAACACTAAACTGCGAACCTAACTGATTTCAAGACACGATAATAAATCGACTTAGAACGGTACAGTGCTTAAAATTCCAAACCTAAAGATGGTTTTCATTAACACGCTGACGTAATATTGAAAATAAACAACACACGAACACACCGTTGTTAACAGTTATCGCGTCATCTCACATACCCGCTCGCTCGTGGGTACTACGATTTTTTTACACTATCACTTATCACTGCACTGAATTGACTTTTACTAAAGATTCTTTGTAGGTATATTCCTTGTATAAAATGATGCTGTGACTAACTTCGCGCGTAGACACGTGCACCTCTCTTTACCTGATCATGATAACTACATCGCAGCCTTCGTTGTGAAAAACCAAGTTGTTTTCGTAATGACGAAATATCGCTGCGCGCTATTCACCTCTCTTGTAAGGTTTAAATTATAGTAATTTACTTGATCTAGGAGTTCTTCGTCCCTGACGACTTTGAATCCATCAGTTTGTATGTTAATAGTTGTGTGGGAGTAAGATGAATGGATTAGACGCGTTCTTTGTATGAAAGGCTATGCTCAGCTTGCAATGCTTGTGAGTGAGATGTACGAAATGGAGCGGACGGTGAGACGATACCGTAAACGTTTTTCAATGTGTGCTGTATTCCGTGGTACCATTGCGTGGTGTGGGTTACATTCCAACACACACCAATGCTTCTGCGAAATGTGGAACCGATCAATTTAAATTTAGACATTACAATTCATAATAAGTAAAAAAGTAGGTGGGCATTTATGTTCACTGTATACGAACAGATTATTGTGTTATTGCTACTATTGTATATTGTAAAACTAGTCTAGTAATAAATCTGCGAAATATTTTGTATGGAAATCCCCCTCAAACAACATGAAGTTAGGAGCTATGTCATTAATACGTAGGTATCTAATGTGAAATCAATCTTGTAATATACCTAAATATGTACGATTAATTATAGACATTGGGTTTAAGTTCTCATGTGGGATTAAATTCATCCTTCAATAAAAACAGGTTCACTTAGTATTCTCGTTTATGAAATCATTGTTGCATAATAAGTAATAACATAACAAACTTAAACTATTTTCTTAATATTAAAAATAAATAAACAGTCATCATCATTTACATTCATCACATTTACTTGGCAGTTGATGCAACATGCCCTTTTTACATAAGTGCCACGCATGGAAGGTGCACACTGTTTTAGGTAATATTGGACTATTTATTTATACTACTATAATATTGCATTAAGTGTAATGCCGGGTACTTCACATTTACACTATAAAACTACGTAAGGTACATATTAATCAATTAAGAACAATAACAAAAAATGCGCATTTTGCACTTCTTGGTTGGATTACTGGAAAATACCCAAAAAAAAACTTTGGTAGTCGTTTTATTTTATAAGAATTAGTTACACCAGACATTCAAGTTTACGCGTAGGCACCTATTTGTACTATACCTATACTAGGATAAATTATCAAAGTTTTATAACATTTATGTCCTACGAAATAAATTAATTTGACTAGGATTTAATACCGTTTTTCCTTAATCTATTCTACTTCTATACAAAACGAGGATATTTTCATTTCTACAACAATACAGATACATTACTTATAAGTTGGTAGAACTTTAAACATGTATGTATTTAGGTCCACGGTAGCTAACGGTATTGTACTAAACTTAAAAAAATATAGGACATCACAGGTTTCGGCGTCGTTGTGGGCACTTACTTGTACTAAAGTTGATAAGCCATATGAATATATAGAACAATTTTAAGTGTTATAATAATATTAATAATAGGTAGTAAACATATCAAAAAATCGAACTACTCTGCTACCAAGAATACATGAAATAATTGTGTTATTTAAAATAGACACACTACTATTTAAACTATAAACCGAAATAAATGTCAAATACGAAGGAAACAATTACCAAGGCCTCCAGTGTTTGGTCATTGCTCTGGAGCAATCGAACCAGCGTCCTCTGTTTGCACGACGACAGGGCTATAACCGCGAAAATCAAAATTCGTCAATTGCGGGTATTTATAACTGTCACTCTAATTACATCTTAATGAGAGTAAAAGAGAAAGATCCCTATAATTTGCTAATTTCGGTTTTCCCGCTAGGCCCCCAGATGCCTAGACCGGGCGGCCTGGCTCGCGGTCACGGGTGGAAATTTCTAAGTATATGACAATTTTCTGAGGGCTGTCAACACTATGCAAGTTAGAATATGTACCAATTTGACCCATCGCTTTAATCTGTATAATTGGATCTACCAGAGTATAATTATTACATATAATTTACTAGGAACATAAAGAGCACTAAGCAAATTAATAAATAAATCACAACTTTCAAAACAGTATGGTAGCCATATTATGAGTTGCTTATAACGACAGACGGAGCTGTTATTGTGGCAATTTCGACCATAACATTGTTCTGCTAAAAAGAGGTAGGTACCTACAGTTTTTTCAAATTTTTGAACATTGATTAATTTCATTCGTGCTTAAATAACTACTTATACTTCGTGTTTAAATTCAAATTCCAACTTTTTTATCTCCTCAATTCCTCCGACCGAAAAATGCTTTAGTTTTTCAAAATCTGCCAAGTCAATCAAGGAGACGTCATGATGGTTTCCATTTAGTCCCACTGTTAGTATGAGGCCATTATCGCTGCGTCCGGCCGTGATATCTATCAGGTAATCTATTATCTTTTCTGAAAATCAAAGAGAGTTCTTGTAAATATTTGACCATACTTCTCGTTCGTAATTTGATGATAAATATACAAATAATAGTTGTTTATGTAACTGCTACATGTCTACGTAATGAAATGAAAGCTATAAAATACGTGGGTAGATTTATGAAATGGACGAAGTGAGTTTCTTAATAGGATCACACAAGTGTTTTAATGCCTAATTATGTGCAGTTACGTATAACTACACAAATATTATAAGCTCTCTATGATGTGTTCTGGAACCGCATATTACGACCCCTATTGCAGCATTAGATCACACTGATTGCAATTGACATTTCATTTCGATTTAAACGTCATCTTGACTGATACTAGAAATGAGGACAAATCAATTTCCTCTTTTATCAGAGGTGTTCGAAATTTAAATTTCATTAATCAAGTTTATCAGTTTATCTTTATGCTGGCCGTAATTTGCGGTTTTTAAACTCATATGATAGAGGATTTATGGTATGTGTATGAGTACTTTACTCTTTTGGAAGCGTAGGATTATAAATTTGCTGTAACGTTTAACTTACGAGGTTCCGCCGATCTGATGGTCCATTCCTGGTTCGGCATAACGCAGATATGCTTGCCCTGAATGTTGTTGCTTATGCAATAATCGGGTATAGGCTCGTTATCGTCCTCCGCTTTGGGCAGCATTTTCACTTTTCTATAAAAATAAATATAAGTGGTGTTAAACATAAGTATTAATATAACTAATGTATATTTATACTAATATATGTATTAGTGTATTTAAGATTCCGAATGTGAATTCCGGAAGATTTCAGCTCCAAACCTGACTTTAAACTAATTACTACATGAAAATTATTTAAAAAGGATTTATTATTTTAGCAATAAAATAATTAAGTACTACGAGATTTTCTTGTCCAATTCCATTCTAATCATATTATTGGTATCGCTCGGAAGTATTCTCAAAGAAGAGTAGACCGAGACAAATCGGATCACAGGGCGAAACAGATCAAACTTAAACATCGGTTAATATTTAAACTGTTGCCTATGGTAAGAGGAGAAATGTACGGTGCAATTTTAGTATACTAATATGAATGCGGTATGTCAACTATCAACGGTTATTTATCTTGTTCCGACTCGCCCTGTGATCCGCTTCTCCTCTGTTTATCCTACCTTACATCAATTGTCTGTTCAATTTTGATTAACATTTGTACCTATATAATATAAAACCATATTTCTTAAACTTATAGAAATGTTAAATATTATTCAAATATCAGTAAGTAAATAAGTGAAATATAAAAACTTACAATTGATTACTTGTGCTTGCACTTGTAGAGACTGATACTGTTAAATTCATAGTAAATCCTCCACGAGCCATAGGCGGTAGGTCAAATTCGTTGTTTTCGTGAGTGATGGATCTAAAAATAAGATAAAACACATTAAATCACTAATAAGCATTTTTTAAGATTCCATGCCCCACTAACATTTCATTAAATATCTCGCACGCAAACTCGAAATTGTCTTAATAACGTTTCTTAGAGTAAAGAAATATCGATATCATTGTTATTATTAAATGAAATTGAGTGCACTGTTTTAAAATAACGACCATTTAATATGCTTTTTGATTGAGAGCATAAGTTAGCATAAAGTTAACTAATTGGACCAATAACAATAATATTAATTCTTATGTAATTTACGGTATATTAAAATATAAAAAAAATCATACATTTAATAAGTTCAAAACTTACCCTGACTCCGGTGTTGGTGCAGCATTAATTTGCGCAATTATTGCCATGCAAACAAAAAACACTGCAATTTCCATTCTCAACGTTGTATACACAAAACTAATAAAATATAGGGTTAACTGAATTGTCCTAAATGGACAGTAAGTATAACAAATGGAACAAATTAAAAGGCACCTATTATTGATTGCCACCAAATAATGGTTATGCTAATAGGACCATACTATTTTGAACCACTTTGTGAACTGGTGTTATTGTTTAACGAGCATCCTTTATATCGTATATTAATTGTGACTCAACTACGATTTACGTACATGTAGGGTATTCAGTCTGTTGTCTTTTCCCTTTAATTTGTTAATAGAATTCCCTCCATTCATGCATCTTCACCTCGGTGGATGCCTTAGGTTTCCATTAATGACCTCAATTTCATAACAAAAATGAGATCATGATCAACGGACGTAATCCTTTTTACATTATTTTACTTAACTCTCAATGTTTAAGCTATTCTTTTAAAGGTGACATTCTTTTGGCGACTGCAACAGCATTACTGCTGCGGCATTGCGACAGAGGGATATGGGAGATGTCACGTCAGCTTCTTTTCTAAATCGCGCTGATAACGTTGTCGCATGCCGATTGCGATTACAACGTTCAGTCAATCGCGTCACTCATTTTATCAGGGAGATTGACAGTGATATCGCCTGCGTCAGTAAATAAATAATAATAAATAAATAAATATTATAGGACATTATTACAAAAAATTACTAAGCTCCACAGTAAGCCCCTCAATAATAAATAAATAAAACATATTTATTTTCAGATTCCTCAGATCCATAGATTGTCAATAAGGCTTGTGTTGAGGGTACTTAGACAACGATATAGATATATAAATAATTAAATACATAGAAAACACCCATGACTCAGGAACAAATAACCGTGCTTCACACGAATAAATGCCCTTACCAGGATTTGAACCCAGGACTACCGACTCACTACCGACTAGGCCAGACCGGTTTAGTTTAGTTTAGTTTCTTTATAGGTAAAAAAAAATTTTTTACAGGTCACAGTTATACATAATTCTATATAAAAATTAACATGTGAAAGTTTACGGTTCCTTAATTTTTAAAATAATCGTGTAATAGTTATTACAATATTTTTTTTTAAATTATCTCCTTCATAAAATCATCGACAGAATAACATGCTTGGTCTAGTAGTAAACATTTAAGTTTTTTAGCGAATATTGAGTCGCTTTCAGTCAATTTAATGTCATTAGGAATTTTGTTGTATATTTTGGGCCCAATAACACTGAGTGACTTTCGGACCTTCGCGAGTCGTTGAATAGGAGCGACTAGTACGGGCAATCTGCGGCTATTTACATCGCGGGTACAGGTTTTTATGTATGTTTTAAGGTTTATTCTAACGTATTTGCAAGCTTCTAATATATAAACGGCGGGCAGTGTTAGTATCTTATGGGTCTTAAATAGTTCCTTGGCGGGGTGATCGAACGGTTTGTTGGAGATAACACGCAAAGCTCGTTTTTGAATTTTGAAAACCTTGACACGATTTGCGGCCAGACCCCAGAGATCAACGCCTCGGATGAGGATGGAGTGAAAGTATCCGTAATAGGCCTTTTTCAGGTTTTTTGGGGATAGGCTTGGCGCGAGTCTGGACAGGGCGAAACACGCAGACGAAAGTGAGTCACAAAGCTGGTCTATGTGAGAGGACCATGTTAACCCTGAGTCAATGACATATCCCAAGTACTTAGTTTGTTCCACCTGTGGAACTAGAATATTATCGACTTTAATATTTACTAGATTTTTTGTTTTGGTGTTCCGTAATTGAAAGTGAATAATGTTAGTCGTCGCGTCGGTCGTCAAGTGCTGCAGAAGTAACGTTGCAAGAGTAACGCTGGAGCCGCTATCCTAATGTAACCTTAACCCTATCCTATCAAGAGTCCATGTACCTAATATAAGTACAAAACGTTTCACTATAAAATTGTAAAACATTAACTTTGACGTTTTTGGGCGGAAACCAATGTGACGATTTTGATAATGGCAAAGGATCCTCTTAATGTTGCAGCATTAAAGAGCGCACTGATGATGCTGATATGAATGATGAACAGTCCGTCGAACGGTACCGGCCTATCAGATAGAACAAAAAGTTGACAGTTCCGAATAACTGACAGGCCGACGGACTGTTAATCAGTCGGCTCCTGCCCCCTGTAAGGGTACCTAAAACTTATTTATTTGTTTTCAGGCGAATCCAACGTGTATACACTGGGTACTATCGGAGCGCATCGCGTGGTGACCACAAAACTTCCCTCCGTAGGTCGCACGAGAGAAGCGATGACGGCAGCAGGCAACACAACCACAAGACTTCTTGGTATCTTCCAAAAGGTACTCGTACTTTTATAAAGAGGATGTATTAAAGAAGTCTGTCAAAAACGTAATGCATGGAAAAAGTACGTAACGTTTGTTGATGTCTTTACAAATTTTCTATTCTATACGATTAACATGGTGAAGAACAATTGTATTAAAGTATGAAGGGAAACGAATTGCAAGTCAAAATGAAAAAATATCTGCCTCATCCTCCGGAAACAAAGATTTAAACAATTTATTTTTTCATTTTACATGTTCTGGAAATGGCTCATTATTTATCTATGAAGCGCGTTGAAAGTGACACATTTTTACCTAGCAATGACAATTCAGTTTAAAATGGATTTGTTAGTTTCAATTTTAAAATTTAACTCAAGATCCCATAAATAATGATCTTTTCATCTCAATTGTTCAGTGAGTGTTACCCCAAATAAAAATAGATACTTACCTACTACGAGTTTATACACTTTATAAATATCTAATACTTAGTCACTTTCCTTTAAAAAATGTAAAGTAGAGTCTTTAATCGAGTGCTCTCTCACTCCGTTCGAGCGGCAAAATATCGCCATCGATGGGTGCATTTTATCCGTTGGTAGTAGCCTGATTTTATAAACTTATAAATAATGTCATTTTGCTATCATATTGAATCTGAAATAAACGGTAACTCTTGGTATATATACCTAACTATGTATTTCAAATTTCCAATAGATATTGAAATTATGTAACATTCCGATACTTATTATTGAAAAAAAGGTCTGAAAAGGGAATCAGAAGTGGTCTGAGGAACTCTAATGGTGAAACAACGTTACTATATGTATACTGTATAAAGTCGGAATCGCCAGAACTATAGTTTAAGTACCTTCATCCGGCTCAGAAACTTGCTCTGAACTATTTTATTAATTAAGATTTAAATTTTATAGTCTTTTGCTTGGGTTTAACTTCATTTCGAAGTTTTCACTTCGGATAAAACTTTAGGATACTTCAACGTTTCTTCAAACAAAAACATCACTTTTGACACCGACATATCCTATCCATATCGTAGAGACCTAATATTTGACGTATCTTCGAAATTCGAATCGGGCCGATTGTTTCTTCATCCTAAACGATGCGTGTCGATATGTGTAAGATATCCAATGCTAATAATAGATTTGACTCAACTCGGCAATGATGTGTGCAAAGCCGCAAAAGGAGGGTGCTCAAAATAGTGCACAACGAAATTATTCTTCGTTTTACTGTCTAGACACAATTCAATTTTACGCGTATTGGATGACTTTATGACAACATTAGGTACCGTGTTAAAGTATTTACAACACAGACGAATGGGCATTTATTCTACAAAACAGAATACATGTTCAAAACTGGTATCTACTGTTATTGATTTAGAGCATTAGTACCAAATATTTGGATATTTATCAGCCGATTAACATGCAATAAATAATATCTACACTCGTTTGAGTGAGTTTATTTATTCTTTTTTTTTTGCTTAAACTGGAGCAGATCTACATGCGTAGGTCTGGCACGACATTGATTTTTTCAGGGCACCCATGCAAAAAAATCTAAAAGAGAAAACTAAAACGAACACAGAACATAGGTACCAGCGGCGGCGCGTCACAAATATTCGTGGGGAACCCGGAGCTAATTTTAGTTTCCTTTTCTCCATGAACCGATCGTGAAAGTACTCAACGGGCTGAAATTAGACAAGCCGGTGGGAATCGAGTTCTTTGAACGATCCGCCACTGATAGGTACGTAAGTTTCTAATAAAGGAGAGAGGTAGAGAGTGTGTGTACTGACATTATTATAAAATTAATATAGGTATAGACAGAGTAGGTATATAGTTTTTCTTCTTTATTCAGGAACGTGTCTATTGTTTGTCTAATTCCACCTGTCCAATTTCTTGGTCTAATATGTATTTGCGACACGAATTTGGCTCTATGTGAGCGAATGAGACGCAATGCACATTCGACCAAGAAATTTGATAGGTGGAATACCACCTTAAGGGTCGGTTGCACCAAACCGTCTGTCACCGTTAAAACGTTCGCTAAATTTTATTGTATGGGAAGTTTCATAGATCTCTGTTACGTGACGTTGATCAGTCTGTTAACTGTGTTTGGCGCAACTGGCACTAAGACAGGTTTATTTCAAGGCTGCGGACTGAACGCACGCGACCGGCGACGTGGCAAGCGGCAAATTAAGACCATTCATACATTTGGCCGAGCGCAATGGATGAATGGCCTTGCCGCTCGCCGTGCCGCCGGTCGCTTGCGTCCAGTCCGCGGCCTATGGGAGCTTGTAGTTAATCTGATCCTGGTGGTTGTTGTCAGGTGGAGTATGTGTTCCTCGTGGGCGTCGGCGGCGGCGTGCCTCACTACACCGACTACGAGCGCCACGTCCGGCTTGGAGACGTCGTGGTGTCCACCCCCGCGGCGGATCTGACTGACAAGTGAGTTATCCATTACTCATGATTTCACAACCGGAGTTAAATACGTGGCTCCTTGAGCTATAGAGCTCGAAAATCCTCATGGCACCGCTAATTTGAAAAAAAAACTTGCGTCAACAAAAAAAAATGACCGTCTCACAAAATTTCACGAGGATCGGTTGAGAAATGCGACCTCTAGAGGAGAACAGATAGACACTAAAAGCATTTTTGCCCAAGTTGAAGCGGAAACGCTTCACTTGTGTTTTGCGCGCGCTTGGTCAACACACCTTATTGTTTTTTGTATTGTGTAGTATATATTCCACCTAAAAGTACCTACTGACAATTCCCGGTGGACGAAAAGCACCCGCCGCTAAAAGTAAGCTTGCGATTTCCACGCCAGATGTTTCAATTGACCCACGTCTTTGCTTCTTTTAAAGATTTGAAACATTTTATAAAACGTTAGTACGTATTCATCAATTTAGTCGAAGTTTCAAATCCAGTTTAGCTGGCTATCATCAGTCTTATCTTTATAAATACAAACCTATGAACATAACATTGGCAGCATTATAATTATAAACAAACTCTAAAATAAAACCCATTCATTATTCGAATACCTACCTTCATTTCTGTCTGTCCGTATTGTCTTATTTATTTCCTTCATATTTTCCTTCATCGGTGTTATACGCATGTTATGTAAAATTTTATCGTTGTAGGTACATATATATTAACACGAGGTAAAAACAAAACAAACACAAGTGAGGAAATGTACGTTCTTCATATGAGTGAAATATTGCGCTTGAGGAATTTGGTGACCTAATGTAAATTTACGTTTTTGGTTACAAAATTTTAACCCACAATTTACGTACAGTCGAGTGAAAAAATATGTATCGAAAGAATCGTCTCATAAATATGGTACTACGCTCTTATTACACTGGAATAAGATGCTATGGGACATATTTTTGAGTAAGATGTTTACACCCATATTTTTACACTTGACTGTACAGGCAAATTCACGAAACTGGTGAGTGGTGTAAATTACAAAGAGACCGTAATAACCCTTTAATGCGCAATGTAAATTAGAAATAACTTTTCGAATTAATTAACTTACGCTTTCTGTCATTATTATTCATACATTTTTTAATTTTTATTTTTGCATTTTTTCGTAACTAGAATCACTAGGACGACCGGTCTGGCCTAGTGGGTAGTGACCCTGCCTATGAAGCCGATGGTCCTAGGTTCGAATCCCGGTAAGGGCATTTATTTGTGTGATGAGCACAGATATTTGTTCCTGAGTCATGGATGTTTTCTATTATGTATTTAAGTATTTATATATTATACATGTATACATATATCGTTGTCTGAGTACCCACAACACAAGCTTTCTTGGCTTATCGCGGGACTTAGTCAATTTGTGTTAGAATGTGTATTTACGCCATTTTTTGACTGTCTTCCGTAGTTCCAATTCACCAAATATTGGTTTCCGACGGCGAATGCACCATAAAAATACCCGCATTACTAGTGTGTAATATTTGACATGTTGCCTCGCTTTCTCCGGGAACAACTGTGACATCCCTCAACTAAAAAATAAGTTTCCAAATCGATGTCTTATAGATATCAGAGAGAACATTCGTAAAAAAAGTTCCCGACTATAATTAAGAAGTTGGTAAAAAAGTTGGTAAAAAGCAGATTGGTTGCGGAATGTCAACGCATACTGTTAAACCTATCCATTATTTATTAACTCGAGCTAAGTAATGCTTATCATTAAAAGAACGTGTCAGAAGCGTAAAGAACTTGTGTGCTCTTGGCGCAATAGATAGGTTCTACGAGTATATGCATACCTATGTGGTTATTCAGACATGCCACTTATGTAAAGATAAACTAATTCTGAAATTGCAACGTTCAAGAATTACTACCACATATTTGCAATGTCTCATAAGACAACGGAATTATACAGGCTACCGTATACCTAAAAAGCATCATATATATATTGTTATGAAAATAATTGACTAATGAAACTTAAACCCATTTAAATCATTCTCTATATTCTACTAAAGTATAGAATTCACTGTATTGCTACCAGTATTTGCCACCTTTATACAATGCTTTATTATGAATAAAATGTCTATTGGGGCCACATTTCTCTAACGGGAAGTATTAGACTAATATTATTTGTCCATGAACTGTCAAATCGTAGGAGTTACCATGACAACACACTAAAATAAAATTAGACTAATACCGTTCGAGAAATGGGCCCCAGTAGTGGTTATTTCAACTCAGGTTCCAACATAGAACCAGAATTGTAAAGATTTCTCAACCAACCTACAGTAATCTTAACAGAGTGGCAAAGTAATTCCTTTCATTTCACTCGCCCTAGCTCTCTTACCTTACCTAATAAAGCGACAAAATAATGAGTCAAAACGTCTGGTATGAGTGGCCGGGGAACACCGTGTTACACCACACGGTCATAACGCTGCAAGTCATTTGACGTAGATGATGCGTCACAGCAGACTGTTGAACTACAATTCATACCTAGCTCAGCGACCACCAACACAAGAAGCTAACAACTTTAATTAGAATGAAGCCCCCGCTTGGCTTGTTGAATTAACATGAAAGGGCTACAAAGGCTAAATAAATGGACCTGGAGAATACTCTCCAGTAACAATAGAATAAAACTCGGCATCAGTGATCGAGCTTTCAGCCATCCAGTGCTCAGATACTTATACTGATTCGTGAAGAAATTACTAGGTAGCGGCAGGGTGAGCGCAGCTCGATGCACCATGCGCGGGGAGTATAGCCCGTGGCCAATTATTTTTTGTTCGGTAAATGAACCATTAAAAAAAACATTAAAAGTTTTCTTAATTTCTATTTAAAGTTAATTGTTTTAATGTAAAGTACCATTTCTTACTTTTTTGTAATATATATACTTCTGTATGTAAATTAATTTTACCACGAAATAAATGATTTATGATTATGATGATCTTAAAATATCTGTAGCTAATTTGTTAGCACCTTATATAGTCATTAGTACCTACCTTTGAGGGAAATTTCAACCACGAACTTACGCACGCATTTCATTGTGATTCCTGCGCATGACATGCAACAATGCTGTGAATATAAATTAGCAATGATAAAGAAAACTACACACTCACTCATTCATACCAAAATATGCATTTGTACGAAAACAAATCGTCAGGTAACAATCAAAACTCACAAATTGCTTACTACCACAAGTTTAGAGCCGTAATGAGCCATAGTAGTATCTAGGTATCAAAACAAGATTGATTTTAATTTTTGTAAATTATGGGTTTTGGTTGTAACGAAATGTAATGTCGATAAAAAAATCGGAAAGCTGCTCTACCATACCAGGCATCACAGCCGTAACAATAGCTGTAGCCGCTATTATTTCATCATGAGGCAGAGCTATAGTTTTGCCAAAGAATTTGCATGAACAACTCAGATGCAATGCGTTATCGACCCTGATAACGTCGTTTACTTTGAGTAACGCCTACTCATTAGACGCCGCATGAATTCACCATAATCAGCTTCTCACTTGGGTTTGTCTACCGACTTTTTGAATCAGTCTTATTGTGTTCTTTTTATTTCGTGGTTAATTTTTGAACGAGAATTGAATCTAATATTGGTTTATGTTTTTATCAGGCGGTTGATGCTTATACTTTTTCCATTCATAGGAGCGTGTACGTGTTCTGTGAGAAGGCGGAGCGCAACGAGAAAGGCGGTTGGGACTACGAAGTGAAGCCATACAAGCCTGACAGTTTCTTACTTCAAGATATCGCACTGCGGCTGATGCGGTCGCACGCGCCTTGGGACTCCTACGTCAACGAAGGTAGGCAACTCTGCAATAATCTCGGAAAAGCATTATTAGTGTTCGAGAAGGCGACGCGTAAGACTAAAGGCGATTGGAATTATGATGTTAAGGTATACAAGACATCTCAATACGGCTCTGATGCGGTCGTCGCACATGTAGGAAATAGTGGAAGCGACAGGCAGGTAGGCAGACTACGTAACCCACATACACATATACATACTTACTAGGAGTACTAGGGACGCAATGCTTGATACAATAAAATACATAATGTACAATTAAATCCTGAATTATATGGATTAAATCGAACTAATAGGCGTCAATTACCTGAATAACGAGGAGCCGTTTTGAATAAATAAGAAGAGAGTTTTCAGTTTTGAAGGTATAAACTACATTTGCAAATTGCATTTTGGTTATTTTTGAGACATAGGTATGTGAGAATTTAATTATATCTGGATAAAAAATAATGAATACTTTTTACGAGTTTGCCACAAATACCTGCATATTTTGGAACAACTTTGTATAGATATAGATCTTTAACTACATTTTTAACCGACTTCAAAAAAGGAGGAGGTTCTTCATTCGCCTGATTTTTTTTGTATGTATGTTACTCGATATCTCCGAGAATCGTGAACCGATTTTCAGTTTTTTTTTTTGTTAATCGAACGGGATGATGGGGGGAGATGGTCCCGTTGGCACCAAGTCGGGGTCTGAAGATGGGATCTTGGAGAAATCGAGGGAACTCTTCAAATGAAGTCGGTTTTATTTTTTGTTAAAAAGTTTTCTTTAAATATTGTAAGGCTTACAATAAAATAGTCGGAACCGTGTACACTCGTCAATGACGATAAAAATTATATCCGAAAACAAAGTCCGAATATGAATACGCTATTATCCTTAAGCTCTGGCACGCTCTGGTTTCCTTCGATAGTGGTCTCCACACAAAACAATACGGCTAAGTATGGATGGAGTAGTATTTTGTATGGAGACGGCTGCTATATGACGGCACGGCTATCCTAGGAAACCAGAGCTGCGCATACTGGTTATTACGTTCAGTTGACAATCAATTGTCATAGGAGCGTTACTAACGCATTATATCAGGGGTTTTCACTAGTGACTTGAGCACACCGAGCGTGACCCGTAATGTTCTTGTTTGGATTTTTTTTGTGACATTGATTCTGAATAGAAAAAATTATGGAATAGAGATTTTTAAACCCGCATTTGTCCTTAACCGAATAAAGCTGGTCACGATCTCCTGATAGTTCTAATAAATAGGTTCACAAACCTCTTCCGGGAACAGACCAAGCTCCATAACATATGATATTCGGAAGAATTTCAATTTACAAAAATAAAGGTTTTCTCGATTTCCTCTTTCAAAGTTTGATACCATATACTTACGGCTATTAACACAATAAAACTCATTCATTCACTCATGTATCAAATATTAACCTAACAGGAAACAGGATGTAACTGCTTAATTTTATTACTATAATAAAACATTCAGATGTTACGGAAGTTTCCGTTATACAAATAATATTTCAAAAAGGAACGCAAACATGGGAAGTTTACAGAATATTGAAACAATTTACGCACATGATAAGTTCTTGAGGATAACAAGTTCACAAATTACTGAGTGCAATGTACCTAACAGGTAACAGGATGAGTGGTGGAGACATGCATGCATTGGAAAGTAATAATCATGTGAGCCACATCCACATCTCTCGTAAAGTCAGAATTTAAACACACCATACCATATTTAAAGACACCACTGGAATTTCAAGTTTCCATAGCCTACGGTGTCCACTGAACGCCAGATGACCATAATGTTATGTTCATTATTTAACGATAAAATTATTTTAACACATGTCGGAGGTCAATATTATAAAATTCAAATTACTTCAATTGCATGACGTTGTCTTTTAATAAAATCAAATAATTCAGATACGAGTACCTATGTATATTACACATTTATTCAGCAAATACAATATAGATTATAACAGCAGAAAACAGTAGCACCTATGTACATGATAGAGATATAGGTAGGTCGAACGTCAATTAGGTATTTATAGCCAATCAAATTCGCCAATATACTTACTATTGCTAATATCATTATTACACAGCAAACAGACCACCTGATCCTTAGACTATTATATAGCACCATTATTTTTCGTTCTAGGGGATTTTAGATGTAAATTGAGTTTCTAACTATAACTAGTTTCATACGCAACTTCAATATTCTGAATTGATTTATTTCAGGGTTAGAACGACTGCGAGGCGTACCAGGACGCTGGGAGGCACCCCTTGGCGGCTCAGACCGTCTCACCATGGACGTCGGCAACGGAGCCTTCATAGAGGTCTCTCATCCCGCGCCCAGCGGCGACCAAGTGTAAGTGACTTATTCTAGGAGTGTTCTGTTCCTGGTGTGCTAAGTTAGGCGTGCGCGCGATCTTGAATCTCGTGTCTCTTTCGGAATTTTCAGCAAACTAAGTATATTTGAACATATGAACCATAGCCATTGATCGTCGCAGGGACCGCGGCGGGCTGCGCGTGCACTGCGCGCCGGTGGCGGGCGGGCGCGCGGTGTCGTGCGCGGGCGAGGCGCGCGCGGCCTTCGCGGCGCACGCGCGCGCGCAGGCCTACGACTGCGAGCTCGACGCCGTGCTCGACTCCGTCAAGGGCAACAGGAAGGACTGCTTCGTCTCCATCAGGGGTAACTACACATTTACCAACATGTATTACCTATATTTTGTAAAATTGTATTTTATATAATCGTGATATAATAGAGAGCTTTCAGTCGACTACCGTGTTTAGGCCACGAAGCTTGCTGAGCGGCCTAAGGAAGGTACGAGGTTCAAAAGCTTGATTATTACTATTACCACTATTGTGTACAATATCCTTTCTAAAATAATACCTTTTCTACTATTAAACCTAAATAATTTAAGAAAATTAGGTATCTCAATAGTACAAATAACATCAACGCGTACATAATACATATTGGTTAATTTCTTTATAGTTGACTACAGCGTTTGCTTATATATTGTGTTGTGTTAGGAGCCCATACATGAAAAGTACGCAATTACAGTTTGGTATACAAAATAGTAATTCAATCATTACAATCGACGCATAGAAAAAAAGGGTTGACAAAAGGAAACTTATTCCAGACTGAATGAAAAGTTGTTCTATTTTAACATGTGTTATAATATTTTTCACATAGCTTGGGTTCGGTGACAGCTGTAATCTCAATACAATTTGGCATTTAAAGGTTAGAAATTGTATTGAGATGACAGCTGTCACCGAACCCAAGCTATGTGAAAAATATTCTAGATAATAAATGGCGATATTATAATTACAGGTATATCCGACTACCGCGACGGCACGCGCGGCAAGGAGTGGCAGCCGCACGCGGCGCTGGCCGCCGCCGCCGTCATGAAGGCCATTGTTGCCGCCATGGACCCACCGACGGACTAACCTAACTGTTACGACGAGTAATATACCTACGCATAAAGCCAATTGCACCAACCTAACTGACGGACTTATTAACGCCACTCAGCAGTTAACTATGAAATGTCCCGTACAATATAATTTCCCGAACGTTTTAACGGTGACAGACGGTTTGGTGCAATCCTCTCATACTCTCTTCTCTTTATAAATAAAACCATATAATCACACTGTAGAATGGTATAAATGCATGAACGATTGTGCGTCCTACATGAATCCTGGCAAGGTCGCCATGTGAGGGAGGAAGTTTAACCTCCTTATTAATAAAATTTTACATGCATACAAAAATATATAAGACAAAATGACAGAACGAGACAAATGATTAATAGCCAATTAGAGTCAGACCAAGATAAGTTGGCAGCGATTTTGATAGCCCAGACGTGTATTTTAAACGTCAAACTAAGGCTTTATGAATAACGCCATAAGTATATTCCAGAATAAATACAATATAAGGAGAGAAGGTACTACACCGCACCGCTTGTAACTAGGTACTCGCATACGCAGTAAACACTCTCAACTCTCAAATAACACGGTAGTGATTCGATTGCACTACAAATACCATCTACTGATCTATTCGTTTCACTAACTGTGTTTTATTTCAGTGGTTTTAAAATTACATGAACTGATGCATTACTGTTAGGGTAGATAGTAGATAATTCTATTTCATCACTGCCCTAGTAGTAAATTATATCTAGAGGCTCTTCCTTCACTGACTGAATATTTACACTACCTTTCTAGTATTTATTGACATTCCCATGATATACCCTTAAATAAGGTATGACAATAGACATTCACATTATGCCTAAATTTATAAGCCATATACTTAAGATAGTTTTGCCTAGATTAGAATTAAATTGTCAACGACTATAAAGTTTCAATAGTATCAAGAAATTCGTCTTTAGAGTAGTATTAATTTACAGGATTACTTGCCTTAAATTTGGCTGTTATGAAAATTTACATATTTAATGTTTTATCTGATCGATCTAAGATCTATGAATGTGAACTGTCAAATTTCAAGTAGTGAATTGTATACATTTTTCAGTGAGATTTCGTAGATTGTAGGATTAAACTCCATTTTAGGTATATTTATTGTAACCAGTCTGTTACCATAATGATGAGTGTGTGTCAAATGTACAGCTCAATTTGAATCTTCCCCTTTATTGCCTACTTATACAGGGTATTTATTTAGTCACCTGCAATAATTTACGGGCTGAATAAATTACTCTCCCGTAGAAAATGTCAAGTTCAGACAGCCAAAATGTATAAAACAGCCAATTTTTTTTCGCGAATTCGGGGTTGGTCCCATAGTAAAAGTTGCGCAGTATGACCTATATACTCACCCCGTCAATTATTGCAGGTGATTAAATAAACACCCTGTAATTTGCTCTATAGTTTCTGGTCAGCTAATTGTGAGAGTGAGTCGTAGAGTTACTGAAGATAAAAAGAGTTCTGGAAATTATTTCTCACTATAGGCACGGTTAGTTGACTCTAGCACGATTTTATATTTGTTTGAAACAAAAGGGAAAACAACAGTTCACGGCACTAAGTGTTATTTTATAATTAGCATAATATGCCTCTCTATTATGAACGCATGATCAAATTATTTGTAAAATGACCATTATTTATACTGCAGACCATTTAACTCTATAATATTGTCTTAAAGTACTTCGCAAAGTTACGTTTTACAATTTACATTATACACATTGTCACAAATATGACAATAGTAGTGAAAGAGTTTACAAAACTATGTTACCAAAGGTAAATAAAATTATGAATTGCAAGGTAAGACCTGTAAATCCATATTTAATATATTGAGTAAATATTTAATAAATTGTTCCGTTTATATAGAGGTAGGATCTTGGACCCCTTTTTATTATAGGACTTTTAATATTAAGGTCACAAGCACAATATTATACAGGTCGAAATGTAGCAGTGTAATGTTTTAATATTATTATATATTAACATATTTGGCGCCACGCGTCTACACCTTACGAGATTACCACACTGATGCCAATACGCCGCTCCGGTGTGTAAACGAGACGGCGTTATGCACGTATATAGTGATGTCCCGCTCGCACACCGGACCGGCATGCGGATCCTCATCCAATGTGAAGACCACCTTGAACATTACCCACAATGGTTTGTGGGTGTCATGAGTAACAGTGAATGGGTTATTACTTTTTACGATCGGAACGTTACTCTTTCATAGCTTAGGATTTTAAACTGTAGATGTGATTATTGCCCGCCATAATAGGCCTATATCAGGGGTCACCAAATGCCGGGCAATTTTTTTATTTTCTTGTTAATTTAATAAACTCGAGTAGAAATGGACCGCGATGACCATTTTATTTTAAGAACCGGACTTCTATAGATACTAAGAGGTGACCCCTGGCCTATATTTAAAAAAATATGCCTAAATATACAATATTTAAACAAGTTGTGAAGTAAATTATTAATAACCAAAGTTAAGTACATGGCTGTTTCGTTTAATAAACCAGGTCTAGTCGCCTGAATTGTGAAAACCTGTTTAAAATTATTTATATCTACATATAAGTATCACTGTTGTTTGACACATTACATAGTTTTAATAGAATTACATTTTACACAGTTTACTTGAACATGTATTATTTATAATTATAAGACTAGTTAAGATTGCATTGTCTTGAAGCCAATGTAATTTTGTGAAATAGCCCTATTCAAACAGCTGCATAACTAGCTAATGTTTACCTACTTTGGTTACATTGTGTAGTATTCATTTGCATTTTTATTTGCAGTATTGTCAGCTCTGGTAAACTACCTGTCGTCAGCACCGCTAGTAAGTGGTTGACTTGATCAACTTTATTTTAACAATTTTCCAAGCCGCACCAACATACACGGTTTAAAAAAAAAAACAACAAATATATATGCAGTATGTAATATATTCCAATGTGGAGTAAGTATTTCTGCAATGTTCTGCCGAGTGCAGCCCTAGCACCTATCGTAAACCATTGAGTAACTTATACATACTGTGTCTTAAACTGTTTTTGACAAGTTTTCACATATAATAAAATGACATTGATGCATCAAGGCGGTTTGTTTACAAAGGGCCTACCGGAAAACGCGAGTGACGAAATTTAGTCATCTGCCTCTTTATCGCTCGAATAAGCAAGAGATTGTGATGGATTGTGGTAGCGGCGCCCCCTACGCAGAGTCTCTTGTAATATTCCCCATTAATTCAGCTTTGAGGGCTCATTTGAAGTTTCCCGAAGTCCAATCTAATTTGTACCTTAAATCGGATTACTAAGATTGAAATTATATTGGCGCGTATGTGGTCAATAAATCTATTCCTGGAAAAGGGTTAAGGGAATAATGATCAAAAACCTGCAAATTTTAGAAACCAATGTTTAGTATATTCGATGCCAATCAATGGGTGGTTTACCTTCAATAACGACGTGTTTTTGTAATTTAAATGTTTGTTTGTATATTTGTGTTATCCATAATTACCTATATCTACCTATAATTTATATCATGTGTTATTTGTTTTGTAATGAACGCACAAATAAATGAATTCGAACTAATTCTGCATCTTATTTTTCTCTCAAAAATAGCGCCACACGCGCCGTGACAAACTGCGTCCGATTCGCACGTCGTGCGCACTCCGACGTGCGATTTGTCTCGCTCCAAACCTCTCGAGAGACGTGCAAAATTAAATAAACAAGGAAACAACAAGGCGAATGAACAAAATAATTTATTATTAGTCGTATTATTTGCTACGCTAACCGACTTATCTGATCCTATCCTTATTATACCCTTTTGCTTCAACTTCAGCGTAACACAGCTCGTGATATAAGTATGATCTGCAACAAATGAAAATAGATAGGGGAGAATAAGTACAGTGGATCACATATCTGCAGATCATCGCCCACACTGGTAACCGACATTACAGAAACCTTAATGCAACCACATAAGGTCCACAAATGGTCATTTAAAAGTATCACCTTTAGTAATCGCACTTAAGAGGGAAGTATAGCACGTGATCGTCCATACAAAAAGAGAAAACGTTTTTCCATACAAGTGTAGTCCCCATTTTAGTCCCTGGATATTTTTTTAAATTAATAGAAGTTATATAATCTTTTCTATGGAATTTGTTTTTCGCTCCTCTAACTATAATATATATATATATATACATATATTCCATAATGTCAATGGGGACTACGTTTAAATGGAGAACCGTTTAAATATAGGTAAGCTCGCGATAAGCTTTTCTAATAAACATTTTTATATGTCGTTAATTTTATGTGAAAGTATAAAATAAATTAGGTTATAAAAAATATTTTTACAATACTCACATTACATAACTAATCATGTCTTGGTTCTTCATTCTGAAAAAAAAAAAAAAATTAATATCACGTAGTTAACACGTGTATACCAACACTCTGAACGCCAAAATTCCTTAAAGGCGTCGTGTGTTTTTGTGCCCATAACGTCAGAAATGCTATGCGCTCTCATAAAATGACACTAATGGTATAGACGCTCAAAAGATTAAATATTATTTATTTTGTAGATATGACAGCATCAGTCAATAAAGAGGGGATACAATTTCATAGACAAACATTCGAATAAAGCAATGGTGGGATGTTGAAAAAACTTAATTTACTTTTGAATCCTATCATAATGAGATAAAACATTATTGGAAACTAAATATATCAAATCCAATATCAAACGAGTAAAAGGTACAGCCATGGTAATAAACGTGTACGTATATGCTTTTTTTTGACACACCTCTCCCACCGCAGACATGAAACGCATATTGTAGATATCTTAGATCGCCGTCTGTTCTTACCGCCAGCGAGAGATTTTTCTAATCTAAAGAACCTGCTCGTGATTACTTGTTTCTCGCTAAATGTTAGCGGTGAGATACAGGTGTCATACACAGTTTAGTTTCTTATTTTTGTTCAGTAAAAACTTCGTGAGGGCCGGTTTTGGGTGAATTAAGTCACAGCCTCACAACCCTATCAGACCTTTATTTGCGTTGCGTGTGTATGGTCCAGATATTGGTAGGCACTAAAGTATGTAGAAACTAAATGTGCTTCTTCGCACACTTCCCATGTGCATAGTCATTATTAACGTGAATGCGTGCATTCCCAAGGGTTTTATTTTACTTAAATCGTTAATGGATTCCGACACAAACAAGTAAATAATGGTGACTGATAACTTCAATAGAAAATAGCATATGCTGGGATGTGAAGGCTGACAGATACTCATTCAGATAAAAGATAGGTACAGTCAAGTGTAAAAATATGGGTGTACACATCTTACTCAAAAATATGTCCCATAGCATCTTATTGTAGTGTAATAAGAGCGTAGTACCATATTTATGAGACGATTCTTTCGATACATATTTTTGCACTTGACTGTACCTACAGTAACTACCTATAGTTTTATATAAGTCTTAATTCATACATCATAAGTGCTACAAGTGCCAAACTATGTTATTTTATATTGCGCAACGGGAGCTACAATTGTGTCGTTAGGCGGGTCCACGTAGAGCGGGTCGCCTCGCGAGGAAATTGCCACGTAAGCAGCACGTTCTGTGAAGAAATTAAGGCATGCGTCGCCCGAGGAGGCATCCTGACTGCGCGTACTTTGACACTGACCGAGCTGCTTCGCGCGTTCCTCGTGAGATGACTCGTTCCGAGTGAACCCGCCTATTCTCAAAACATTTTACCAATTTAATCCCATAAAGATTCAAACAGAAATCACCCTTATTGCCAACATACAAAGTGGTATATTTTACCCGAGAATGTGACATACTGTGCTTTGGGTGGGGATACTTAAAACCCTTAGTGTGATTTAGAAGTGTGTTTAAACTTTTGTATCTTATTTAATTATAAATTAACACAATGGCGACGGTTAGAACAAAATGTTTTACAACAACAGTACTACCATTCGATCTACTAATTACAATTGTGCAAAATATGCAAATATGACTTCGACTCTTTATGATTCTAAATAATTCGTGGGGCCTGTTTTATGAAAACTTGTTACTTGTGTCAAGAGGAAGCCTTTTTTAGGCCTTTATAAGGCAGAGGTAATATATTTCCCATCTGATTTTGAACTTTATTTCAAAGTGATAGGGTTCAGTTTTGCATAATTTCTGACACCCTTATGCACTATAGAGGGTTAAACTTCTTTCATTTAAAAAAGTTCTTCTTGTGCCTGTTCAAGCCTATTGTGTTGTAAGTAAAGCTTTCATGGAACAGGCCTCAAGAGGTCCTATACATATACCTAAGAGGATTCCCATGTTAGTTTACACTTATTATCAATAATTTAACTCTAAGAATGCAGTTTGTTGGAATACCAATAAATCAGTAGTATGGACATTCTTAAAGTTAATCATCCAATCTAAACTATGAACAATGCAACAAAACATTAGTAAGACATGCAAACACAAAAGCATTGCATCAATAATAACTTATACATATTACTTGCATCAGCCTTAGAAGCTGTCTCTTGTTCGCCATCGTCATTATTGTTGGTCTTCTATAAGGTTACAAAATTACGCAATAAAAACAAACATCATATACTTAAAAAAACTAGTTAATGCAAAAAAAAACAATATCAGAACAACCACACCAAAAATATTCCAGAGATTGCACAATAAATACGTTTAATAAACGCATTTAACTGATTTGCAAGACAGAAGTGATCCCATAAGTGCTCCATGAAAAAAGTTTTGTACAGAGCACAACAATTAGGATGCTTAGATTGGATACTTTTTTGTGGTTGTCAATGTATTAATTCAAATAAGCCAAAACAACAACATTTCATAAGAAAATTGTTTTTCAGCAATATTTTTACCGATGTTGGGCTTACTTACCGACATATTTAACTTCATCAAAAGCTTTCCTAGCTTTCTTCAGTTCTTCATTCATTGTAAGAAGGTCCTTGACTCTAGCATATTTCCTTTGATCTTTTCGTACTAAGAAAATAATATCTTCCACTTGAACCCTCCCTGTTCTTCCTACCTCCATTGCTCTGTAAGGGTAGGCAAGGGGCTAAGTATTGAAAAAGGTTATGATTTAAATTTATTAAAATGGCAACATTGAGGATCCTCAACATCATGATCATGTGGTAGGTGGTAGTGGTCCTACATAAGAATTAAGCCATGATTTTAACCCAATAATAACGGACAAATGTGAATTATAATGGTGTATTCCCATTTGTCCCCACCAGGCACAAATGGGAATAGGTGCAGTTTTTTGAGACAACTTATTTGTAACGGGTGATAACAAAAAAGTGAGAATTATTTCAGAGCTGTGAAAAAATACTCTTATAACTTTTTACGATACTTTGTTATTATTAGGCAATATATAAATGATAATTATTTACAATAACATTAATGGATGTTAGAATAGGGCCCGTGGTCAGCTTTTTCACGTAGTTTAGATATAAAGTTAGAATTTGGACACCGATTTTGTCCATTTTTGGAACACAAGTCTTAGTTATTTTTATTAGTTGGGCATAATTTTCAGCTCTCCAATTATTTTTAGACACTCAACTACTCAAACAACCAAAAAACTATCAATAAGCCGACATTGTGGAAGGTTTGAGGGATTTCGGACTTATGTCTGCTCATACTTGTCCATAATACATGTATTTGATATTTCCTGGTATTGTAGAATTATTGCTAGTATAGTATCAACCATTTCCTAGTACTTATATCAGTTTTGCCAAAAGGAAATTAACTTTCATCATCCAAACTGAATGATTTCCCTTTGCAATTTCGAGTCATCTAGCGACACTGAGACCATTATCGTCGATTTTTACTGATCAGTGTATTCCGGGGCTCTTATCTACTACTAGCATTCCAGACCTGTATTTTTTAATGATTGACAAATATACGGTTGGTAACACTTAAAAAATTTGGCGACTCGGCTCATGGAATTCATATAATTAAAAGTGCTTTGGAGTCAATTCAGGCTTGCCTTGGTATTATCTTCGCTGGCCAGCCACTACCACTTTTGCGATTTATAATCAAGGATGCAAGAATTATATATATAGTAGAAACTGGTACATTTTCTGTACTAAAATGACCCATTGTGTGTCCCTTTTCCCATGTTTAAGATAGAATTTTTAAAATGTACAACACATTTTCGCAGGGTTTCTTGTTTCAACTCCAGTCTAACAAAAACAAATGTTTGAACAAATTAAGATACCTTACTTATTGATGGGCAGATAAATAAATACTTGTTACGTGAAATACGTCATTAAAAATAAAAAAATATGTATTATAATAGTTGAGTGACAATAAGATGAAAGTCAGTTAGACGTTTCTGTACTGATTGTCAATATATGTATCAGTTAACTAAAGAGGTTGGCAAATGATTAATTATTACGAAAATATGAATTGCAATCAACTCTATGTAGCGTGACGTCATTTTTCTGTCATGAAATGTATGGGCCCTGTCTATGACAGTGTGGGCAATGCAAATATACTGTAAGCTCTATATAGCGACACTCAAGGAACCAGACGTTTTTTGACGCTATAGAGTTTTCGTTACATAGAGAGAAATTATTATTAAAATAAGTAACTATAGCCATCAAATGTACATGTTATAGGGAGTTAATTGTTATATTAAGTGACATTATATGGAATATACTCTGTAGTTATTAATACTTACCTGTGTGTGGTTTCTGTAATAAATTCAATAACCAAATCCTCCAAAAAGTCCACACTCTCCGTGTATGGATTCTGATCATCCCCAAACCCATACATCATGCAACGTAATTCTTTGCTGAAGAGTCTCTTGCGGCCAGAACCGGTTGCACCCAGTTGCTGCTCGGATTCATCATCATCAAACTGTAAACACGTCATGCATACAGTAATTAGGGTTATAGATAAAATTAAATACAAATCAATCAAGGGAGTTCAATAGGTAGGTATTTTAACCCTAGAGTAGTCACTCCTTTCTGTGCGCAAACGCAAGTGCTCTCATAGAGAGCATTTTGCCGCCCATACTTAACATGATTTTTTGTTTAAAATAATGGTTAAATCTGTTTGTAATTAATTTAACGGAGTAAAATAAAACGAATACGGGACTTAATCGCGTAAACTTACGTTTATTATATGGCCTGACGTTTCGAACGTGACGTTACTACTACTCCTTCCTTGCCGTATCCGGCAATGGCGACTCCATCAACAATTCTTGTCCGGATTATGAAATGCCCTTATGTGGCTCGCAAAACCAAACTTTGTTTTGAAGATGCGGTCACACGATGCGCAATGGTGTTGTCCAGTCGAGTTGCGGGTGTATGTGTAGGAGGGCTTAGGTCGCGTCTTGCGATATGACGCTTAGCATCTAGGTCTTCCAGACGCTGCTGCTCAAATTGAGCTACTTTCTTTTGAACACTAGAACGCCATTCCGATCTTTGCAATGCAATGCCCTCCCAGCAGTCAGTCGGTATCCCGCAAGCGACGAGGTGGCGTTTGAGAACGTCTTTATGTCGCAGATATTGGCCCCCCTGCTTCCGTTTTCCACAAGAGAGCTCCGAGTAGAAAATTGCTTTGGGCAGTCTCTCATTCTCCATACGCACGACATGGCCACACCACCTTAGCTGATGCTTCATGATCAGTGCTTCAATACCAGGCATCCCGACGCGACGTAAAACTTCCGTGTTCGGTACCTTGTCTTGCCACTTTATACGTAGAATTGAGCGCAGACAACGTAGGTGGAAGGTGTCCAGTTTTTTCATATCTGATTTATAGCTGCACCACGTTTCTGAGGCATAAAGCAGAGTGGGTATGATGATAGCTTTGTAAACCATAATTTTTGTGGACAACTTCAAATACACACACAATACAAATACTCCAGTATCAGTATCAATCTGGATAACAAAGCTCTTGAAGAAGTGCCGCGCTTCAGGTACTTAGGAAGCCAACTCCGCAATGACAATACCTTAGCGAGCGTCTGAACGTGACGTTACGCTCGTGGTCACAGGCAGACTGGCGAGGAATGGTATCAACATCTTGCTGCGCGGGTTTTGCGAACTACCCGCACTTGATCTTGATTATTCACTTGTACGCTAGGGTTGTCACTTTGCCTACACACAACACTCACGACATGAGACGGTATGTGTTGGAAAGTTTTTTCACCCTTACATTTGCTAATCACTGGATTCCACGAAAAGCAAAGCAGCAAAAGATGTTATCCCTCATCAAACTCCGGGCGTTTATAAGATTGAATGCAGCTGTGGTAGTTCGTATATTGGGGAGACCAAACGCACCATAGCGGAAAGGGTCAAGGAACATATCGCGGGTGTTAAAAAAGTCAAATAAATAAGTCTGCGGTAGCCGAACATTTGCTACAGTCGGGACCAAACCACTGGATTGAGCTGCACAATCCCAAAGTCCTCTCAACGGAACGTCTTTACTACAGCAGGAAAGTACGTGAAGCAATTGAAATAAGAAAACACAGAAATTTTAATTAAAATGAGGGACAGGGAATTTCGTCTTCGTGGAATCCAGTGATTAGCAAATGTAAGGGTGAAAAAACTTTCCAACACATACTGTCGGATGTGAGTGTTGTGTGTAGGCAAAGTGACAACCCTAGCGTACAAGTGAATAATCAAGATCAAGTGCGGGTAGTTCGCAAAACCCGCGCAGCAAGATGTTTATACTATTCCTCACCAGTCTGCCCGTGACCACGAGCGTAACGTCACGTTCGAAACGTCAGGCCATATAATAAACGTAAGTTTACACGATTAAGTCCCGTATTAGTTTTAAAACTATGGAGTAAAATAAATCAAAAATTATAAGAAAAAGTACCATATTTATTATATAATATTTATACACTTTTTAGTAAATAATTTACAAATTTAATGTTATCATGAGAGCACTCTAGGGTTAAGAGCTTACATTTGAGTGTTATAAGGCTTAAATTAGGAATAAATTCAACTATTTGGAAGTCTGATATGATGTAAAAACTATTATAATTAGCTTCTTGTTTGAGAATCCAAAACTTGGCATGACACTATATGCCTGTCATTAAAAAAGTATATTTATTATTTAAAAAGTGTGGACTGAACGAAGATGTAGTGACAAAAATTGAGAAAGGTATGTTGAGATGGTTTGGACATGTGGAAAGAATGAGTGAAAGAAAGTTAACAAAGAGAGTGTATAAGGGAGAAGTAGAAGAGGGAGCTGGAATGGGTAGACCTCGGCCGACTTTCACTGATCAAATCGGGGAAATCCTGAAGAAAGGCCAGGTCAAGAGCACCCTAAACCGACTAGCGTGTATGAGGAATGTCATGAAAGTGAAGGAAGCGAAAGAGGTATGTCAGGATCGTAGCAAGTAGAAATCCGTGGTCTCTGCCTACCCCTTCGGGAAATAGGCGTGATTATATGTATGTATGTATGTAAAAACCAACTTACTAAGAGCAGTAGACAACAAGTAGGTATGAAGTTCAGAACAACTTAAATTCCTTTAACAAAATTGACACTAGTTATTCATAAAAGAAAAGTATAATATCTCACCTGATCGAAATTTTCAGGAGCATCAGGGGTAGGTGTAGCCATTTCAATTGATATGTTTTTCTAATAATAAGTACTTTTAAACAGGATTTCTGTAAAATTTGTTAATCTTCGAGGTCTTTCTATGACAACAACTGTGGTATGTGTATCGTCGAAAATCTTTTTTCGTTATATATATTTTATTTTAAGTAATTTACTAGATTGATATTTTACAAGTCTACTGAGACGTATGCTTTTCTTGATAAATATTGAGCATTTGGCAATATATAATTATATATTTACTTGACGTTTATGAGTTTTAGATCACTTTTTGACACTTGACGTTATGAATGCGTTTAGGTGGAGCGTTTCTAACTTAAAAATAATACATATTAAATCACTAACAGATGGACATACCGGACCGCGATGTTGGTACGGACGGTACAGTCCGAGACTGGGGGCCTACCGCGAAAACCGAAATTCGCAAATTGCGGGGATCTTTCTCTTTTCCTCTTACAGAGACGTAATTAGAGTGACAGAGAAAAATGCCCGCAATTGACGATAGGCCCCCTGGGCTAGTCTCAGAAACAACTCAGAAAGAGAAGAGTCGTGAAATGTATTGGGCTTCATACATTTCACGACTCCTCTTTTCGCACAGAGTTTATATCCTCGAAAATCGAAGTTCGTCAATAGGGAGTATTACTGCAATGTTCTGCCGCCAAAGTGCAGCGCTAGCACCTTTCATAAACCATAGAATAACTTATACATACTGTGCCTTAAACAGTTTTTTGATTAGTTTTCACAGATAAGTACCAGCTGACGCAACTAGGAACAAAATAAGTTTTGTATGGAACTTGTTTCGCAAATCTTTGCCAACGAAGAAAAATAAAACGTCAGTGCTATTTATTCTGTCAAGTTTACATCAAGTCAACTGTCAGCATAATTGTTTTGTTTGTTATGAAGGCTTCAATGTTTTGTTCGGGTATTTCGTGCAATTTCTTTATTATTTAGTGAAAATATGGAAAATAGTGAACCGTGATCAGAGTAAAGAACGAGTTTGTTACAATGCCACCGAGGAAAACGGTTTACTAAGTGTGAAATATGTGGCAAGCGAGCCACTCGAGAAAATCACGAAAAAAGGGATTTTATGGCGAAATTTCCCTTGGATAAAGATCGGTACGTAGGTTGCTTTAGATACTTTTGACCTTATTTTGGTGCAGCCGGCTTTAAACACATCGAAAAATTGATTTATATTATGTTTAGTTGTGAACTAGGGATGTACTAAAACGATCGATAATTGTATGTTTATTTGTATATCAGTGTAAGTAATTAAATAAAATATGTAAAATTTCCTGAGAACTTGCATGCAATATGACACAAAATTAATTCGTCGAAGATTTTCAGTGGAAAATTATCTATCATCTATGCATTAATGGTCATTATTTAACATGTCTGATTTGATTTATAGATGCATATTAGCGCTAAATAATCAGTTGATCATCTCATTAGCAAACACTTGGAATATAAACTGTACATAACCAAGGCTGTATGTTTTCAGATGCAGGCAGTGGGTTAAATTTGTTGGGAACGAAGACCTGATACATCTTCCCATAGAAAAGTTACATTTATTGAAACATGTATCTGCAGATCATTTTGAAAATAGTGCTTTTAATAAAAAAAAATAAGAATAAAAATAGTGAAGGATTTTGTAATTACAATCTGAGTGTAACGAGGTATTCTAAAATAGAATCCTAGCGTAGTGAGGGATTCAAGTGTTAACGCCTATGGGTGGTATTCCACCTATGCAATTTCTTTGTCCAATGTGTATTGCGTCTCACATTTTGATTAATGACAGAGTGAGACGCAATGACATTGGACCAAGAAATTGGATAGGTGGAATACCACCCTAAGGTGGAAATATTTTTGCTACCACGTGATAAATTTACATACTGCTTTGCACATCACCTATGAGGAAATGATTATGGTACAAATAAATAAATAAATAAATTTAATTAAATAATTTAACCTAAGAAGTATGCGAAAAGAGGAAAAAAGTGATCCCTCCTAGTAGGGAAAAAAAGTGCTACTTTCATCCTTCCTAGTGGTGAAGAACAACAAGGTGTTCTAAAAAAAATCGAGTCCACATTAAGCTCAACCACGTATTAGTCCACTCATAGAACTATCCACTATATAACATACAACTTAAATGTGGACTCGATCCTAACTTGATTTCGAGTACAAAATTTGTAGACAAGAGTATATATTTCAACCCTCCCCATTTTATCGATATCGATAAGAAACGCAAGCGTGTAGCGTACTACACTATTTAAATTGCTTATGTTTGTACTATGGTTCTTTGACAGTTCTTTGTCGTACATTTTGGTAATGATTTGCGAAACAAAGGGATTCCACTCGCTAGTATGGAAGTCCCGTCTCTTAAAACGTAGTGATTATATGCTCTTTGGTACTTACTTTCAGGGATCGGAACCGGTTTTTTGGAAAAACTTTGAAATAAACATATATTTCGGTTTATTTTATACTCTAAATATAGGACTCGGTTGTATTTTTAGATAACGACTTCGTATTATTAGATTGCCCAATTAGAAAGGAAGTAATTAACAAAGAACGAAAAAATACCGTTTTCGTTCCCATACAAAAAATACCAGTTTCCGATCCCTGCTTACTTTACTCTTTGATCAAGGCGGTTTGTTTACAAAGGGCCTAACCGGGAAACGCGAAAATCGAAATTTAGTTTTATGCCTCTTGATCGCTCGAATATGCAAGAGTGACAGAGAGATTAGATAACGAAATTTAGATTTTCTTGTTTCGCGGTAGATCCTCAGATTATGATGGATTGTCGTAGTGGCGCCCCCTACGCAGAGTTTCGCGTAATATTCCCTATTGCGGGAATTTTTATCTGCCACTCTAAGATCTAGATCCCCGCAATATCCAAATTTCGGTGAGCCGTAGTTAAGTGAAATTGAGAAAGAGATAAGCTGACTGGACTTAGGTCGCCGCCCGGTATGCCCGTCTGTTAGCACTAAGAAATTCCCAGTTGATACCGCTAAACCAAGTTGGTTGGTTTTTTCCTAGTAGTTTTTTTCCTATTTATACGTATTTATACGTGAAAGTAGAAAAATTTGGTAATATGAGATTAGAACAAGTCTAGCATAATTCACATAAATAGAATGGAATTCATTGGTATACAATCAAATAAGCCATTTTATGCTGAATTCAATTATATATATTTTATATATATCATTCATACTTTTTTGGGAATTGGTCTAAGCAGACGTTTGACTACGATCTCACCTGATGGTAAGTAATAATGCGGTCTACGGTGGAGCACGCTTATCTACAAGATACCTATTTACCCTTGCCTTGAAGAGAGCCAGATTGTACTCATGCGGAAACACAGACTCCGTCATATTTCTTACACGCGCCAAATTCGCAATGATCACCCGTGTAGGCCTCACCTCTTGACGTACATTTTTCCAAAATGGCCGCGCCACTGAACCGTTTAATCTGAGGCGCCGCCATTCGACGGCTTGTTATATATGTCCGTCTCCCCGACTCGCGCCACTTACCGTAGAGATCGGAAGCCGGACAATGCCACTCTAGGGGATATCTGACTGACTGCTGAATTCATAAAGCTTCCTTTTGGCTTTACTGTAGTCTAGTAAGGTAAAAAAAATGCTTGACTATGCTAAATACCGTTATATTCTGATAAATCTCTTAAAAATATATTAACAATTGTAAATTGTATGTATACTGTACAAACATTAATGATATGTATCATAGTTTTGATCTCTGCCCCAAACTGCTCCAAAATCTATCAATTCCGTCGCCAAAGTCCTGAATCAGTTTTATGTCCTCGTCAATGTCCAGAACACGACGTTGGCTGTCTGTGTAAGGTTTCCACTCAATAGGCATGTTGGACCATCTCGGGACTCTGAAAGCATACGTAAAAAATGTACAGTCGAGTTCATAAATATGTATTTTTTTTCCTATTATGCACTGTCGACTTGTGAAGGTGAAAAGTATGTAGTAGTAGTAAGTAGGTACTTAAATAGACAAGAAGTATTTTATTTTAGTAAAAAATGTACCGACTTAACAGAACAAAGTGAGGGAGTCATTATAAACGTTATGTTTCCATAGAAATTTGGTATTAATGATGACATTGTCACATTTTGTCATTGTAAAAGTCATACAGAGTTAGCTTGCGCAGTCTCTAATTATAGATACGAATAGAGACAAGTATCTGATAGACTGCTAATATCCCCCTGCTCAAGTTTCAAAATATTGGGATTGTCGTAGTGTGTCAATGCAATAAAAATAAGGGTACTTAAGTTTCTCTTCATATGGCAGTCGCTTTCGTAAAAAGTAGTGATTGCGCCAATTTATAGGATTAAGTTGCCATATATTGATTCCTAGTTAATTTAAAACATTGTGAGGAGGAGGCCTTAGTCTACAGTAAGTATAAAGTGTTAGCTTCTTCGTAATTGGGCAACTGCTTCAACAATAAGGTTTCCCAGTTATAACTACTTATCAGATTTTCCATGAGTACATACCCAGTTCTAGCGAAGTTACTAATTGTCTGATTTAAAATGTTTATTATTTCTTTGTCTTTTTCATTTGCAATGTCAGCTTTTCGCTTTCTGTAAAAAATATATTGTAACAGATCTCCATGGACCGTGCCTTTTAGTCCTAGCTGTTGCGCTTTTCTGGTATTCATTTTACTCGAATGTGAAAGTTGAAACACATATAATCCGAGATCAGTGTGCTTTCCAATGGTATTTAAAAATGTCATAATGTCCCTTTTGAAATAGGCATCAGAAACAAAATTTATGTACTTGAGTTTTTTCGTTTGGTCTATTGCTGCACCATCAAAATAATATTTTCTTATCTTTTTTGCAATTTCAACAGCATCTGCACTGTATGGTTGGATAAATAAGAAACGTGGTATGAAATATCGAAAATCATTCTCAAACTTGATGTTTCCAGTTTTGTCCTGATGGATGAAAAAACCACCTTCATAGGTATTCACGCCAAACAGAATAGGCAACTTTTTATGCCGATTTTCTCGGATTTTAATTAAAGGGTATTCCTCAAAATATCTCTTGTTGTCAAATTTCTTTTCTACAACGGGAAGAAAGTAAGCACTGATTATTGACGGCGGTCTCGAATATTCAACCATGGCTGCTGCGTACAACAATTGTTCAATAGGAAGATTTTTGAGGAACTCGTATAAACTTCTCACATCACTAAATTCTTGTTGAAAGATTGTAGCTAAGTGTTTAGCCTTGAAAATAGGGTCATCATCGATCATGAACAAATCTGACACGCAAACTCCGGATAAAGCTATAATCTTGTTCACCAAGCCATTTGCCATTTCACTAGTCAAGTATGACGTCACTACAGCGCTACCCGCGCTTTCGCCAATCGCCACGATGTTATTTTCATCACCATTAAACTTGCTAATATTATTCTTAACCCATTTCAATGCCATTACAGTGTCTTTAAGCCCCATGTTCCCTGCAGCTTCAGGTATATGAAGGCATAAAAAGCCTAGGGCATGCAGCCTGTAATTCAATGTAACTAAGATTACATCTTGGTCTATTAAGTATTCTGGCCTGTAGTAATCCCCGAAACCAAATAAGAATTTTCCACCATGAACATAGACTAGCACTGGCAGTTTTCTAAGTTTTTTTTCAGGTAGACTTGGAGTGTAAACGTTTAAGTACAAGCAGTCTTCGGATCCGAAATGCTCTCTTGTTCCTGGCTTTAATTGTATGCAACTATTTCCTGGTTTTAATGCATCGCGGACCCCTTTCCAGTTTTCCGGCTCCTGGGGTTCCTAATTAAACAGAAACATATAATACCTGGAGTTATTTTCATTTGTACAAATGGGATTTATTATTATGCATTTACATCATACAAAACGTTGTACAGTTATCATTCACTCACAAATTGTCGTCCTATTCTTAACACATCCCTATAGTTTAAAAACCCCTTTCGCAAAATGTCCCATCTGCAAAATTATCACTTTATATGCAGAAAATGGAAAAGGTTCAGTAACATCTAGTTCAAATTACTTAAAGAATTCCAAATAAGAATATATGACTGTACATTTGTACTGTAATGACTGTACATATCACTTACGAACACTACTTACGTTTTCGACACTTGCGAAACACTAAAAAGATGATTTTTGTCTGATATTCCATGGCATGTCATGCAATTTCACACTATCTCATAGCATGCCAAAACTCAGCTTCGTAACATTCTCAGAAGAATCAAAAGAGTTTGTAAGCTACACTGGTGGAATGCACTACAATTTAATAGGAATAGGACATTTCAGTTAATAAGGCCAAAATAAGCAGCAGGTTTTTTTAAGTATTAGAAATATCTAATACTTAAAAAAACTTGCAAAATATTATAAAGGCATATTGAAAAGTGAACTCTCAAGTGCACAAGAAGTTTTTACTATTGAAAATAAATAAACTTTGAGGAAAAGATGTAAGTAATTATATTTTAATTTTCTAAAGTATGGGTTTTGGCACTATTTTTTACTTACTCATCTTTGATAAAAACTGTGACCAATTTCTCCAAAAGTTTATTATGACTAGGCTGAGGATTTTTGGATGCTCGCCGTGGTTCTAGAATCCACGTAGTCACCATTATGTTATAATATTATTTTCGAAGTCAAAGACAAAGTGTCAAAATAAAACACAAAAGTTCCAAGCCTAATTATGACATTGAAATAAATATTTTACTTAAAGAATGACCTAACATGTTTAACCCCAATTAAAAATTGTATAAAGCATCTGATGATGCCAGAGAGTATTAAAAAAAATATTTTGTTTATACAAGAGAAGGCTAAGGAAATTATTGTATAATTCTACAAATGTAGCAATATGACAGGAAACAGATTGGGTTGAAACTATTTGTTGTAGTGCTTAATAGAGTAGACAATGTAAAGAATAATATTATGTAGAGTATGTATTGTTGTATTATCTAATCTCATTGATAGTTCTAGACTACCTATAATTTACAATTATGTAATAAGGTTACTAAGATTATTCCGTAATTAATAATTATTTCCTATCACCTTGAAAATAAGTTTTTTGAAGAGTTCAATTGAGCTTTTGCCACTTTTGAGATTAAATCAGTAAAACACATCAGATCATCAGATCAGATCTTACAAATAACTTGTGTTTAAAGAATTCCTAGGAAAACCAGGATGGCTATCCCTATCCCCTTGTGTACCCAAATCCTGAAGCAGGAGAGTGAAATTGAAATTTAATTAATTTACAGAAAATTATAATTCACACAGCTATAAAATTATGTATGCTTCCTGAAGGGATGTCCAGCGTTGCAGCTAGACTATCGTTTATTTGCAATAGCCCCATTATATATATGTAATCCCTGGGAAGCAAGTGGATTTACTTATCAAAATATATATTGTAATATCTGAAACATAATACAGATGTAGTGAATAGTCCATTTCCATCATTTTATTTATTTATTCACTAGATGTGTAGCTATGGTTAGCACCTTAATGAAGGTAAAAAATATTTTATTTTTAACCTGTAGCATCCCACAGTCCTAATACTAATTAAATAAATTAAATAGCATATTATCACACAAATTGAGTAAGCTCAATAAGGCTTGTGTTGTGGGTACTTAGACAAAGATATACATAATATATAAATACTTAAATACATAGAAAACAGCCGTAACTCAGGAACAAATATCTGTACTCTACACAAATAAATGCCCTTACCAGGATTTGAACCCAGGACCATCGGCAGGGTCACTACACATTCGGCCAGACAGATTGTCGAATTAAATTAGTACAAAAATCTAACATGTTACCTACAAATTACCTCCAATTAAATTTAAAACATTGTTAAATGTAACAAAGTTGCTTTAGTTTTGCAAGTTGTGCAAATTTTTCTTATATGGTGGGCCACTAAAGTGAGATAGGTAGGGAGGCTTAATAAAAACCACTCACCCGAAACCTCAAATCTCCAATGGGTGGCTTAGCATAAGGTATGCCTTCAAAGCTATAATATTCCTTTCCACTGTTGTTACACAATTTTCCTTGGAGTATGCCCTGCTTGATTTTCACTTGGCAGGACATCTTTTTTACTGGAACACATTAAACAAACAGTTTTCACTTTTTTGAAAAACATGGTGTCGTCAGGTCGTCACGAATAATATTTCGGTCGTTTTGTATAGGAAATCAGTTAAGGTTACTTACTTACAAACTTTTTCTATTACGGGTCTACGGTTCACAAGCAAGCCTATGCAAATAATATGAATAACGCAAAAGCGGCTTATCTGTAATGTTTTTCAACGAAAACTGATCATAGATCAAGATATAAATAATTATATCTACACGGTACGGTCCGACTGGCGTTTGTAAAAAATAATAATTGAAAATTAATTACTAAGTACCTAACTCGACTGATAATGATCGTGAGCACGAAACATGGATTATCGTATTTTATTGCGCATCTAAACAACCTCTTACCTGTATGTAATTTTTATTTTCTTATTTAAGTGTATGCAAATAATAAAAACAATACAATATTTACATACCTGTCGAACAAGAGAGGTTTCAACTTTCAAATTTTGTTTGATAAAGTTCATTCAGCCCTTAGACGATGCCACCAAAAACTGAAGCAAATTATGACACTTTCCTTGAGAAATAGACTACAATTAGCACCTTTTGGGTATTCGGCTCCTTGATTTACGTTAAAAATGTCGAAATTTCTTGTTAATCGTTTGGATCTATCACAAAAATACACAATTATTAAACAGATTTTTGCGCAAGACGAAAATTGCGTTTTTTGTTTTTATTTGTTTGTTTGATATTGATTATACATTGGATATGTAAGCTTATTTTGCAAGGAATTTTGGGAGTAGTGCCTTTTTGATAGGCGTACGATAATTTTTTCATCGGTACGATAGTTTTGACACTCAAATACGATAATTCTCTTCCACTTACCTGGCAACACTGATGTCAAATAACAATTTGCTTGACAGTGACATTTTATTTCAGAAAATGAAAAGAGGGACGGATGTTTTATTTTCATTACCTAAACTGTGATGCAAATCAATTTCACTATTTGTCGGTTAGATGTTAAGTAAAAACATAGATCACGATGAATCCTATGACGTTAGTATCAAACACTAAACAGGTTTTTTTACAAATTGTATATGTCCTGTATAGCAAATACATTTTGTTTTCTTCCAGCAATGTCAAGAACGTGTTAAAATTAAGCAAGCAAGAACTAGCCGGCAACTCCAAATCTTCATGGCACGATCAGTACAAAGACAGTGCGTGGTTATTTGTCGGCGGCCTGCCATATGATTTGACCGAGGGAGATATCATTTGTGTGTTTTCACAGTAAGTATTATTCTAAAGTTTAACTGAAACCTAGCAGAGAGGATAAAATTATTAGTTTAAGCGTTATTACAAAATTTTCTGTATCATTTCAGATACGGAGAAGTGGTTAATATAAACCTGGTAAGAGACAAAGCCACAGGTAAATCGAGGGGCTTCGCATTTATATGCTATGAAGACCAACGCTCAACTATCCTTGCTGTTGACAATTTGAATGGAATCAAGGTACCCCTTACAATTCTAACAGTGTTAGGTACCTTTTTAAAGAATAATTACAGAATTACTTTATCATTTTTGAGACAATTGAGCACTTTAGTTAACAAGTCTCAAAGAAAAACAAGGTCATCTGATTTATATTATGAAGTCTCATGAATATTGAATGTAGTCTATATGAAGCCTGGCCACATAATATAAGAACTTAAAGGCTTTCTCGAAATCCAGCCTGCATGGAGGAGGCAGGGAAAATGCCAAGGACATAGATAGTTTGCACCTTGTTGAACTAAAAAAAACACCTCTTTAAAGATAGTTGTAGATTCTCATAAGTTTGGGACATTTTAACAATCATATATTAATGTTTCAGATCTTAGGTCGCACTGTGAGAGTAGACCACTGTGAGTCATACCGAGCACCAAATGCTGATATGAGTAAAGTTGATGATGTCACAGCAGCCCTGCGACATGAGGGGTGTGCTCCTGCTGTACCGAAAGCTGAACCAGTCACAATAAAACAAGTAAGGTTTAAACATATATTCCATATTTATGATGTTTTTTACATTATCAATTAATAAATATATTTCATTATTTATTAACAGCACAGATACTGGAGATCTTTCACCTAACAGACCTAACTGAGCATCCAAATCAATATTTCAGATACCACCACCTATTTTCTACCAAAATGTAGATCTGTGCTTGTTATCAATATTATACATTGACATCAAATATTTACTATAAAATAACATTTACTTGCAGGAACCAGTCAAGGAAAAAAAGGAAAAAGTCAAAAAGAGCAAAAAGAAGAAAAAGAAAAGAAGTAGAAGTTCTGATTCTAGTGACTAGATTAATAAATAATCTTCTAAAACTAATTTAAATAATTTAACTTTCATTCACACAATGCACAAGACATGAAAATACTATAACAAGAGATCAATGTTAATAAAAAGATAAGTTATTTTTAAGAATATTTTCTCTGATTATTGGAAAGACAAATTTAATGTCTCATAACTCGTAAGGCATTACTTTTATGTTTAGTTTGACACTCAAGTTTTATTAAAGACCGTTTTGATTCCATACAGAACTTTTTGTTGACTGTAAGCAATTATACCATCAGAGTTGCAGTGGGCCTTCTCAGTGTTAGTCATATAAGTAACAGGAGTCAGAGTCGCACAGGAGAGTATGTCCCCACCACTTGCTTTAATGACAGCATGTGGGGCACAGGTGTCCCAATAGAATGTTGTTCCTTTTGTCACAACATATGCAGCAGCTTCACCTAAAAACATGAGAATTAAATTTTAAACTTGAGAAAACTCAACATTACTTTCTGAGTCTTTCTTCTTTAAGATTTCCATTTTGTTCAACCAAAAAACTGCCGCGCCGAAGGGTGCGTCCCATGAGATATAACTACATAATATATAATTTCATTTAAATAACGTTCACAAGATATAATGAACGTTTGCTATAACAACAAAATCGATATTTTTATTAGGAATAACGGTCAATTAACATAATAAGTACTCATTTTGTATAATGATATCATGTATAACACTCAAATACTCTATGTATATAACGTATATCGATCATAGTATATACTATCTTTTAGTATAATTATTGTAAAATATAATAGCGTATGGTATACTAAATAGGTTATAACTGCTACCCCTATACAAAACAAGCTGTTGCCAGAAAAGTAAGTTAGGTTAGAACTGCGACACTGGTTAAAACAATTTCAGGCGCAATTATTCTATATGAGCATTATGCATTTTGGTGTTAGATGCATTGAGTAATATACATTATAAATCTTAGATATTATGGACGTTATACATAATGATCGTTATATATAATGATATTATACTTAAATAACGTTACTTATACTTAACAAAAATAGATATTTTGATGTTAAACCAAACGTTCGTTATACAACTTGAACAGTATACAAATCAAGTTTATACCATGTGAGCGTATACAACATGAATATTATCGTATATGTTCTTATATCTTGTATTACTTACCCCGCGCCGAAACTAACAAGATTGTACTTTTGGATTGCGTACCGAAAGTACAATTTTGTAAGTTTCCTTCTATTTCGGTTTCGGCAAAAAATCCAGGTTTGGACTTAAGTCGAAATATATGAAAAGTGTCCATGTTAATTAAAAACTGTTGACAAAGCCTGTTGCAGATTTTACTGCTGTATTGTTTTGTGATGAAGCCTGTAACTGATAGTGAGTTTGTGTTTACCTGACAAAGCCTGCGTTGCGGATATGAAATTATGGTCTCTGAATAAAATTGAAAATCGCTATGTAACATACCCAAGGCAACTTTAAGAAGTTTATGACCACATCCCTTAGCTGGTTTAACCTCCCACCCGCGGGACCTGAATCTCTCTACTAGCTCGGGTGATTCAGCGCCACTAACAAGCACAGTGTTGTCATTGTGAGAACTTGGTGTTTCACATCCTCCCATCCTGCCATAGTCACTGTAGCTTGCACCCCATAATATGCGTCCATTACCACTGCAAAGAACAATTATTAAATTAGTAAGATAAGTTGGATACTACATCAAGTTAGCCTTTTAAACATCAAAAATACATACTAGCTTCTGCCCGTGACTCCGTCTGTGTCAGATGATGATATTGATAAAAACTATGCTATGTTCTTCCTCAGGCCTCAAACTATCTCCATACCAAATTCATTTTAATCAGTTGAGCATGAAGAGGTAACAGACGGAGTTACTTTCGCATTTATAATATGAGTAGCTATACACAACAACATCCAGAATTATTTACTTACTTAATTTGAAACACTTATCCTCTTAATAGAGAAAGAACTAGAGAGAAGAATAGTGAACGGGTGGAAAAGGTACTGGTCCCTGAAAGAAGTCTTCAAAGATAAACAACTCCACTCTAAGATAAAGGGTAAACTATTTAACACATGTGTTCTTCCCGTCCTAATGTATGGTAGTCAGACCTGGGCCCTGACAAAAGCTACTACATCCCATCTAGAATGCTGCCAGCATGCCATGGAAAGGAGCATGATAGGTGTACGGAAGACTGACCGGCTACGAAACACCCTAATTAGGAATAGGACGAAAGTCCAAGACATTGCCATAAAAATTAGAAGACTTAAATGGAAATGGGCTGGCCATATCATCCGAGGCACAGATAAATGGAGCAAGCGAGTCACCCAATGGTACCCAAGAGAGGGAGAGAGAGGAGCAAAGAGACCTCTAATGAGATGGGATGATGAAATCGCGCAGGTAGCTGGCCGTATCTGAAGCAGAGTGGCAATAGATCGGAGAGAGTGGAGAAGGTTGGAGGAGGCCTTTGCCGAAGGGCAAGCAGGCAAAGAATACAAAAGATGGGAGATAATAGAGAGATAGTTCCTACTGTTCTTTTTTCTGTAAATAAAGGCTATTTTTTTTTTTATCCTCTTAATTAAGAATTAACAAGCTCATTATGCTATTATCTTGTCTACATAATTTACATACTTATTATAGAATGGTTGGTTGACAACCCCCATCACAGGTTCCCCAGTGGCTTTCACAAATGCACCTATTAGAACTGTGACACAAGATAGGCCTGATTCACTGTCTGCTCTGTGTTTGTTCTTCACTCCAGCTATAAATTCCGCTGTGGCATCTACAAATGGAAAAGATTGAATATCAAAAGAAGTGTATGACTGATGTAGTGAGAACTAGGTGGGCAAACTTTTGAGAAGGGCCAACTGCAGTCGAACTCACCAGTTTTAGGAATCTCAGTGTTGTGTTGTTTTCAGAGGTCTAAACGAAATGTAATTTTTTAGGTTGCTTGAAGAGCCACAATCATACCTTTAAAGAGCCTCACTGAGTCACGGTTTGCTAACCCCTGTACTAGGTAATCCCACAAACTTTTAAAATGTCTACTCTTATATAGGGGTGATGTTTAATATTGATGATCCTTATTTTCAGTGGTAGTGGTTAGTAGTCTATACATTTAATGCTAATGTGCAGCAGGTACATGGAGTTGCTATTGAAGATGGAACAACCTCAGAATTTTACTTGGCAACTATTGTGGTACAGTCAGCATCAAAAGTAGCGGATCAAACAACGCTTCATAAAGTATCTACTATTGTGTAACAGCTTAACAAAAAGTGATGTCTTTAATATAGAACAGCTGGGACTGTAAAAGATATACTTTAGAACGTGAATTTTAGGAATTTATCTATATTTGGATAAGTTATCTGTGATGTCAGATACTTTTGGTGCGTTGTTTCATCTGCTACTTTTGATGCTGACCCTACAATGAAAAATATATACATACCTATGGGATCTATCCAGACACCTAACGTAGCATCATCTATAGCGGGAAGGTCATATGGTAATTCGCCAAATAATTTTGGATTTAATTCACAATGGCAACCTTCAGCGAGTTTAAGTGCTTGCTCCTTTGGAACAATTTGGCTTAATAGAAGAGCTGTTTTATCAATATTGTCTCCGAGTTTGATAGAGTGACCGTTGATTTCTCCACACTCTTCACCCCAAACACTACTAACAAGGTTTTGGCAGTGGTGACCTATCTCTACTTTAGCAGCTTCTTGGGCTAAAACATCAGCAATGGTCTTGAAATCATGCTCAAAACGGCTGTTGGCTTCGTCGCCGGATTTCTCAGTAACAACGAGGTTCTCGTCACTTAAGCTAGCTGCACAATATCTCGCAATACAGGCGGCTCGTTCAGATGCATAAATTAAGGCTTCCAAAACATTTGCCATTTTAAAGAACCATGTATGCACAGGTTAGTTTTATCGATTAGTTTCAAAAATACATAATTAAGTTATTTGCGCCAATGAATTTCTCCCACGCACGCGCACTTTCAAATTCGGTTTCAATTCAATATCTGAAAGTAAAAGAATGAAAACTGTAATATAAAATAAACAAACAGAGATTTGACATTGACAATAGCAAACAATGATAAGGGTCCAATTTCTACTCGCTGTGTCAGGTAAAAAAAATACTGTTATCATTTTTATTCAGTATATTGAAAGAAAAAAATTACACTTAAAGCTTTTCATTAGAATTTAAAATATTTTTATATTTTTATAACTCTTTAATCTACCCTGCTTTTAGAGCGCCATCTCTGGCGCACCATCTTACTTTTTAGCTTAGTCGTTGTTCGTTTATTGTCAAATAGATGTCATTGATACTGAATACATTTCATTTGAATTTATTTGATAATAAATTTTTTTTCCTATTAATTGTGACGTTATCTATGAAAAGGGACCTTATTGTCGATGGCGCTTCCGCCGTTATAATATAAACGATGCTTCGATACAAATACAACGCTGCGCGACGCAGTGCGGCGTAAGCGCCATCGGCAATAAGGTCCCTTTTCATAGATAATGCCACAATTATGTCCTTAACCCGAGATCAAAGGTTTTTAGAGTAAGACTAAAGTAGCTCTAATAGTGGCACCTTGGCACTTTCCCGCTTTGTCGATGCAAAGCCTGCACAGGGTCAGACTAGATATACTTAGTTGGTTACTAAATTCTGTTACTGCAATAATCTTTATCTAAATAAATTACACGAACGAAAGTTGAATAAACTATATATTAAAATGAAGTACACAAAATCAGGAATTACAAATGACAATATCATTCAAAATGACCTCCTCTGGCCTTGACACAGGTCCTCAAACGACGAGGCCAGTCATCAATAGCGGCACGCACGATTGTCATGTCTAACTCCGTCACTGTCTTAACTATGGCCCGCTTGAGGGAGTCAATATTTATGTGGGGTTTACAGGCTTTCTCCTCAATAACCTGCCATATAGCATAATCCAGGGGGTTTTGATATGGGGTAACTCGGTGCATATAATAATATCTACTAACCTTGTAAACCTTTATTCAAAGAGCTTAAACTATTAACAGTGCCATCACTGTATATATTCGAAATGTGTGTTTTAGTAAAGACAAATCCAAACCTATTTAAGAAAGTGAGTGATGTGTGGAGTTTCAACACCCGTTAGCCAAATAACTTGTACTTGCCTAAAATAAAAACAAAATTATTTAAAAACAGTTGCTATCCGATGGCCGTCAGATTATTTAATGCTCTTCCGAGTAGTTTCAAAAACTTGTCCTTAAGGGAACTGAAAAGGAAACTTTCACAATGGTTGCTAGAGGAATGTTTTTACTCTGTTAACGAATTCTTGAAGAGAAATGAAATTGCCCGTAGCTTATAAGTACCTATGTTAATTAATAAATTGATTATGGTTTGATAATAATAGTTTAGAATAAGTTTATATATTTGCATGTCTTTACTGACAAAACATGTGAAACTTAATACCTCTGTTATAATACCTTTAACCATGTTTTAAGCAAATAAAATTTCTGATTTCTGATTAAGGTCCGGGCTGGAGGAGGACGGCCAGTCTTCGTGGGCAATAAAGTCAATTTTGTTCCTTCGAAACCAGGCTTGAGTTGTTTTTGCCTTATGTGCAGGAGCTGAGTCCTGTTGAAAGACCCATGGCTGGTTTTGAAATAGGGCTTCACTATTGGTTCGAGAACGGTTTGAAATGAACCTGTGTTAGCCCTGAGTATGACACACCCAGCCAAATCATCACATAAGAGGGATGATGGCCTTATTGCACTCTCGGAACAGCCGCAATCGCCTCTTGACTGTTTTTTGCATACACTAAGTCATTCTGGCGGTTACAACATTCATCAATGGTAATTTTTTTTTCACTGGTAAGTATTTTTCGGTGGCCATTTTGTGCGTACCGCTTCAATAGCACGCGACTTCTCTCTAGCCTCATAGTTTTTAATAGTCCATTAAGCAAATGACCTTTTTGTCTGCGGTAAGCGTGTAGTCCAAGGTCTTCATTGATAACCTTTTTAGGGAGCTTCTCTTCACAGACATCTGTATTGCCAACAACTTTTGCTTCCTGACGGGGTTTCTCTGCCTTTATTAGAGCTGGGGTCCGAACGGTGCGTGGTCTTCCAGACCTCCTGCGGTCATCGGAGCTCTGAGTACTATTGTATCTATTAATTGTGCGATGAAGAAATTGTTTGTTGATTTTTAGGTTTTCAAGCAACTTCAAAATCATGGGCACCCCCACATTTGTACAACGCAATTACTGCGATACGATTCTCTTTTAAGCCCCAATTCATCATAGATACGACGAGATAACCGTTATGTGTGGTATATAATTATATCTAACAAATCCACCATGTTATGTATTTTTTTATTTTTTCGGTAGCATTTGTTTTAACGGAAATAGAGAGGTTGAAAATCGAGTAACAGAACTTAGTAACCAACTAGGTAGGTCACTAGGGTAGAGAAATAGAAATGAGCAACATATAGGTATAGAGTGCTCACTCAATACGCTTATTATTTTCGTAGTCGACATCTAGCATCGAGTAGCGGAATTATCAGTACCGCTACTTGACACTAGATGTCTCTAGCGTCGCGACTGACGATAATTGTAAATATTGTTCAGCAATTTACAACTAATACCTCTTCAAGTGGCATATGTCGTTGTTGTGCTATCGGAATTTTGATTTTATTTCAATTAATCTGAAATTCAAATGACATAATCGGTCGGGAGTCGAGGGCCTACCACTCCTAGGGATATTACAAGCAGAAGGAGTTGAAAATAGAGTTCCGGTTAATCCAGTTATAATATTATTGTTCGCGTCTTTTTCTATTGACAAAGTTCTTCGACACCTTGGTGCGTAGCGTAGCTAACATGCCAATCGTTTACCTACGCTCTGTAGCGAACAAAATGCCAATGTCTCTGTCGCACTAATATGGAAGAGTCATAGCGACAGATAACTACGATACGCTACGGAGTGTTCACGATTGACATGTTGGTTAAGCACTCTTATCTGTCAGGAACCCAAACTAAGTCAGTATAGTAAACACCCCTATAATGGAGCAGGCACCAGTTAATGGGATAGTACAGACAAATCCTGTAAAATAAGTATTTATCATCAGTTTTTAAACACTGGCCTAAAATATGACCATAAACAAGAGCTATAGAGCTGCTTATGTTTGTTGTTTCATAGATTTTCTTTGTTTTAAAATTAATGGCGCCATAACATCTCATGACTGGAGCAAAAAACATAACGTTTTTATTTGTTACTAATATTGAAACCAATTGCAGTATCTTTCATTAAATAAATTGAAAACATAAATGACGAATTGAATTTTTAAAAGATAAAGCGGTAGAAATTTTACAGGTGCCCAGAAAATATCAAAATACTCCAAATTTTCTCTTAAATTTCCCATGACTGGTGCCGTTAACATAGTCTGGTCTGGTGTCGTTTATGATTTGGCATAATTGGACCAAAATTGGTCCAGATTGGTTCATTTGGCGTTTATGGTAACACTTCCACGCTCTGTGCTAGAAATTCGCTGCAGAGTTATCTTGGTCTAACTCTAGTAGGTACATACTATTACGCAGCTCGCAGCTCGCATGCCGATGCCGTGCTGCAATACGCATGCGGTGTGGTCTGGCCTTTACTCTTTCATATAGGTAAGGTCGGCACGCGCGAAGCGTGATCTCGTTTAGCGATATTCGGACCTTAACATAAATCCATCGATAAGCGCGTTTCGTGCACTTTTCAATAAAGCACGTTTCTTGCACAATACCAATGACTTTTTATAGTAGTGCGTCCTTGATGTTATAAAATAGGAACAGCCAATTTGCCATGTGAATGGGTTTTGTTGAATGGTAACTTTCTCTTAAATTAATGTTTTACGTTAATTGCTAAATTCAACGAACCATTTTAAAATTGCCCAATAGGGTTGTTTCCAATTTTTTGAAACGCTTGTATTACGTTCTATATTAACTAAAAGTTGCCCTAAAATTCAACTTTTATACTAAAAACGGCTTTAAATATGTTAAATTAACAAAATATATTTTGACAGATGCTTTCGCGCCCAAAACGCTCCTTGAAAATGGTGTGACGTCACAGTTTACGGTTTGACACATAACTACATACACACGTAGAAGATACGAACTGTCAACTGACATTTGTCATTTGTTGTTTATCGCCTAACTGTCAACAGTGTCAATCCGAGAGTTGTGACGTCATCAGAATCGTCAATGATGTTTCGAGTTTTATCACGTGACGTGTGCCAAAAGATATTTTAAAATCAATATTTACAAAAATATGGTCATTACAGGTCCCCTAAAAGTAGTTAAACATGTTCTTATAATCCAAAAGAATTTATCGGGATACAATTCTGTCCTAAGATTTGTAGATGGAAACAACCCTATTTCGTCTCGCCTTTTAACTGGCGGTAGCGTAGGTACTTAACATCTTTTACAATAATTAACATGTATAAAATACTTTGTCTCTAATAGGGACCGTGCGCGTTGGAGGGTCTGCCATCTTTTGGCCTGAATCGGAACAATAAACATGTAAATTTACACGTCACGTGTTTTCTTGTGCATAGTAGGTTCTGCCATCTTGTGGTCTACATTGGAACAATAAACATCACATTTACGCCTCGCGCCAAAAATCTGACGGCTCCTGTGCTGCCTCCTATAGTTCATGCACGCTCCCTATAGCCAAAATTTTTTTGATGGTAGATAATTATGCATATGAACTATTTTTTTTTACATTTCAAATATTGTTAACGTTGTGTTGATATTCCGTGAAACGGAAAACGTTTATCAGGCCCGACTTCGGGACTGATTTAGGGCCCGACATCGTGAAGTGTGGATGTAATTGGCACGTTATCTTATGTTTTTGTAAGAAAGAAATAAAGATAAATTAACTGATGGAAGCTTGTATTGTAAAGTTTTATGATTAACGGGGATACACCAAACTGGAAAAAATCTACAATGTAATTTGTAATAAGGGCCTGTAGATTGACTCCATATTGACACATTTAAAAAGGGAAATAAGGGAAATTGTGGCTACAGCCGGTCAGGATGAGAAGAATATATTTTTCACCACACCAACTGGTAGAGGCCCTCTTAATTGTTCAAAAACGAATGAGAAAGTTGCATTTTATCCACATGTAAGGGGCAAAGTAAACAGATGCAAATTTTGAGTTGTTTTCTTATGTTAGCTGGTAGAATTTACCTTTAAATGAAGAGTTTGAATTCTAAATATTAAACTGTTTATTATAATCAAAATCACATTTTTGTTTTAACCAGATTACTAATTTACTAAGTATAATCTAGTTTTTATAGATTGTTAGCTAATAAGTATGAAGATTTATTTCTTACTACAAGTTTAACCCTCGTGCCTTGAAACTCTCGCAACGCTCAAGATTCCACTTTTCGAACCGCTCTTCAATTCAGTTCAATTTTGGAAGCTTTTGCCTGCTCGGGTATCAATATTGGCACGAGCGGCTAAACAACAACTTTGCCCCTTGTAAAACAAATAACTACTTATTTAAACTGTCATTTGTAGAGAATGAATTATTATCTTTAGACTATTTGGGATGTTAATTAGGTAATGTATCAGACAATATTAGTAAACTTATTTCTATAGGTCAGGGTGTTACTAAGCAAGTCTGAATAAGATGTTTCGTTTGATTGCGTGCAAGCGGCCTTCACCTTGAACGTGAAATGTGAAACGTGTTCTACGTGTCTACGTAGTGAATATTAATGTAGGTAAATGGCCTGCACGGGCTATAAAAGTATAAATATATATGTACAATATATCTCTGGTGCAAATAAAATATTTTTGCTGCAAATAGGAGGAGCTATTCGACGCGGTAATACCGCGAGCGTTATGGGCACCTTTGTACGGGAAGCGACCAGGAGCGGAATTATTGTTTGATGTTGTAAGATATATTTATGTATTTATTATCAATATAACATATATTAAAATATGAAGGTAATTAGGTATGTGTAGTTTTAATAAAGTTTTTATAAATAATATGTAGAAAATACAGTCACCTATGAAAACTTGTATATATTTTTTTTACTTTAAAACTCATATTTAACGCTTTTTGTCGCACACATTTTTATCGGGTTTAATTGCATAATGCAGAGAAAGGGGCCTTGCTTAATTTTGGACTGGTTAACATTGTTTGACTTTGAAAGTACTTAAATGTTTGTAGCAATTATAATGGGTGCAAGTAGAGCGCTTGGCAACAACGTTTTAATGGTAGCCAGCAAATGTACATTTTGCACATATTTAGATAGTTATCAATGTTTTCATTAATAATAATAACTTTTACACGGTACTAAGTACCTAATAGTTATCTGATTATTATGCAATGTTTAATGGAACGAATTGTGTGCGCGCACTAGCCGTTACTAAAGCACGTTGTTCGCGATTGTTTTATGAGATATATTGAACACATGCGTTAACGGAATGTAGGAATTTGTCAATGCGCTTACCGCGTAAAACCTATGGAAGGCAGAGGTAAGGAATAAAATCCCCATAGGCAGAACTGTTGCAAAAGTGTCCAGGCTGTCAGCTATAAATAATAGTTCCAAAACTCTCCAGAGTAGCGCTAGAGACCTACCTAGACGTTATGGACGGTGTAAAGTGCGCTGTCACTCGTTTGGCTGAATGCGCCAGAAGCGCGATGCCATTAAAAAAAAAAGTGCGCTGTCTATGATTTGAATTTTTTTTTCAAATATTCTAGGTATTGTAGTGCCACCTATTTAAGGTTTTTTGACGGACACTTTTTGGTACATGGAGATTTCCTGCCTATAGTAAAACAATGTAGTGTCACTGGTGTCATTAGATTATCTAATGTAAAATGGGTGTCACATCGCGTCGCGGCATCGCGTTTAACGCTGCGTTTATCGCATGTAAACAACCGCGCGTTTAAAATATGGCAACAATATAGCGTAGGTACTTATGTGACTCGCTGGTTTTACCAGAGCAATCAATCAGTACGGGGCAGCTTGTGGGGAGCTGTTGGCAAGTAGCGACTCCTCGTACCTGAGCGCTCTTGTGGGAGCTCTGTCACCCGACTGATGGGTGGGTATTACAGGGCCGTCTTCGGGCTTGTCTTAGCCAGCCGTCTAGAGTGGAGTGGTGGTGGAGTGTAGCTGGAGGGTAGATGTGGAAACATAATTAGCGAGTGACAGTTCTCTATCTCCAGTCCACTACACGGATGTTGGCATCCTAAGTGGCCTATGTTGTGAGGGCGAGGTACCGCCTGTCGGAAATAAAACTGGATACCATTTTAATAGGCAGGCGTCCGGTTTCTTATCTCATATAGCCCAGTCTTTAGCCTAGTACATTTTAGAATTCCATCAACTATCAATAACCATTACACCCTGGCGGGTGCTGCCCTTGCGTGCGTCCCTTGACACGGACAATGTCAAAATCCGCTCGGTGTATAAAAAAAATACTCGTACCTCCTGTTGGTGTCAGCTCTGCGCACATTTCATACATGTCCGGATCCGGAACATCTTTTTTCCGTGAATGAGAAAATCCTAACTACAATTATACAGAATGTAATTAAATTCATATTAGTAGTACACCCCGAACTGAGAACTTGTGGTTCGCCAAAAACTATATACACCGTGTTTTTTTAAGGTCTGTTAATTCAAGGGTGTCTTCCTGAGCTTAAATAAAGTAACTTTTCAAAGAAACTGGTATTCTAATTAACTCAATTTTGGAGATAATTATTGATTTGTTTTTATCTGATACGAGCGTGTACATTTGCCTTTGGGTTTTTACATATTGATTAGTGTATGTTTAGTACCTATGAGTTTATACATGTTCTACAAAACGCAACGCAAGTATTATCTGGGACGTTCGATATTCGAAATGTCATTGATATGTCATGGTTTACAAATTTGATGGATAAATATAATGTCCATGTTACAACAACGCTATTAATAACGTTTTATTCGGCAAGGCTGCGTACTGGCCCCTACCCTGTTTGGTATATTCTTCTCGTTGCTGCTAAAAACTGCTTTCGGTGACGACCAACAGGGTATCCATCTGCATACAAGGGCCGATGGGAAACTTTACAACGTTTCCCTTCTAAAGTCTAAGCGAAAACGAGACAATTTATTCGTTGACAACTTGCTCTTTGCTGACGACGCAGCCTTCATCGCCACATCACAGTTTGAGCTTCAAACTATTATGGACAAATTTTCTCGGGCCTGTGATCTGTTCTCTATGTCCATCAATCCCCGGAAAACTGTTGTATTGGCTCAAGGGTGTGCGGAAATACCGACGATCGTGTTGGATGGCGCCCCGCTGGAGTCAGTCGAAAAGTTTTGTTACCTCGGGTCGACGGTGACTAGTAATCTCTCACCGGATGCGGAAATCGACGTTCGAATCGGAAAAGCCGCGACGATGTTTGGGAAGTTGAGTACAAGAGTATGGCAAAATAAACATCTAACTAGGAAAACCAAGATGATCGTTTACCAAACGTGCATCCTGAGCATACTCTTGTATGGGGCTGAGACTTGGACATCGTACGCCAAGCACGAGCGTCGTCTCAACGCTTTCCACATGCGCTGCATCCGGAACATTTTAGATATAAATTGGAAGGACAAGGTTACGAACGAGAGGGTTCTGGAGATTGCTCAGCTACCCAGCCTCTTTGCGCTGCTAAAGCAGAGACGCTTACGTTGGCTGGGGCATGTGCATCGAATGCAACCTTCTCGTTTGCCGCGGCGTGTTTTACTTGGCGCCATAGCTGATGCCAAGAGAAGCGTCGGTCGGCCTATGTTACGGCATAAGGACTGCGCCAAGCGAGACATGCACGCCTTCAACATCCCTGTTCATAAATGGGAGGAGCTTGCCGAGGACAGAGATAAGTGGCGCAAACTGGTGTTCGACGGACGTAAAATCCATGATGAGGCTTGGTTTAAGACACTTGCTAGTAAGCGAGCCAAGCGTCATCAGCCCGACACCTGTTCGCCACGGACATACTACACCTGCCTGGCTTGTGGTCGTGTTTGCCGCTCCCGTATTGGCCTACACAGCCATGAAAAGCGCTGCCGCCCTACCTGACACTGTTTGAATAGTCTGTAATAGACTCAAAGGCCAATGAAAATATATACGTGCTGCTGCGCTATTGAGACTTTATCCCAAGACTTTCCGTTAAACACTATAACTTATGGAAGGTAGAGGCAAGGAATATAATCTCCATATACCAAAAAACACGATAAATAGGTAGCGCTACAATACTTAGAATACTTGAGAAAAAAATCTAATCATAGACAGCGCACTTCATTCCGTCCATAACGCCTAGGTTTTTAGCTACTCTAGCGCTACTCTGGAGAGATTTGGAACTATTATTTAAAGCTGACAGCCGGACACTTTTGCAACAATTCTGCCTAAGGAGTTTCTGTTCCTTGCCTTTACCTTCTATACTATAACTGTTTACCATGTACCATGTGTGTATATTACCATGTCATCTGCATATGAAAACACCTGTCCATTTTACAAGCATGTTGGTCAGGTCGTTAATGTAAATCAATAACAGCGTAGGCCCCAGTGCACTGCCTTGAGGAACACCATAGGATATGTCTGAGTCGTTGCTTACATAATCCTGAATTCTCACTCGCTGTTCCCGATTTTGCAGATAATCATTCAACAGATCTAAAGGTTTGCCTCTAATTCCAATCAGCTCTAATTGTTACTTCACAATTTAGCTTTTGGGCCTTCTAGGCTCTTCTAGCTCCATAACCCCTTGATCGATTCCGCTCATGTTAGACTTAAAAAAATTTATTGCTCTAACAACATGTTTAGCTAATTTCATTTAAATTAGAACAAATTTGCTAAATTTGTATAACAAACTATCTTCCTGGTAACGAAAAGTAACAGCGACCTTGGCCTTTACTCTCAACTCGAGATGTGAATCTCGATCGTGCCCACAAAATGGCCTCTACATAAGCCAGTCATGACAGTGTTGGTGTACTTGGTATTCTGTCCACATATCCAGTGATCTCACTCAGTTTGTTTTAAGTATAAAAATTGTCAAGGCTGGTTGACGTGCAGTTAGGGTAACTTGGAGATAGACATACAAATATTACAAATCGAGTGTGAGTCGGACTCGCGCATAAAGGGTTCCGTACCATTATCTAAAAACGGCAAAAGAATCACGTTTGTTGTATGGGAGCCCCCTTCAATATTTATTTTATTATGTTTTTTAGTATTTGTTGTTATAGCGGCAATAAATACATCATCTGTGAAAATTACAACTGTCTATCTAATCGTCACAAGTCCATTTTCGCGTGTCAGTATTTAGACCATACTTGCCAAAGTTGGTATGCAGGCAACCACGAAAGCATTTACATTAGGGATTGCAATCCGGTCCGGCGGATCCGGTAATCCGGCCGGATCCGGCACTTTTCAGGAGCTACCGGATCCGGTAAAAAGCACCGGATCCGGACCGGATCCGGTAAAATTAAAATAATGCCTAAATACAGCATGCGCTGTGCGTTTTACAAGAAGAAAAGGCGACGGATGAGAGGTATGAAGTTGAACAAAACAGAAAACGAATGAAAAAGTTTAAATTTAGTGAGATAAAAATATATTTATTATGACGATGACTGGGAACTGGAGAGGATTTCTTCTTCTTTCATATTGGTGGCACGATATGACGATTACATAAATACTGTAATAGAAGGAAAAATTAAAGGATGGAGATGCCATGGAAGGCATTTTTAATTTATGCTAAAGAGAAGGTTAATTTTTAAAAAGATTATCTTTTGTCATTACAATTTCATCCAATCTTATGCAGTTTCCTTCATCTCCTTGTACGTGCTACTCTACGTCTAGCCAATTCTTTATTTGATCCATGTAACTTTTCGTAGGAAGTCCCTTTCCGCGATGGTTTTTAATCCTACACTCTATAATTTTTCACCTGAGATCGTCGTATCGCGTTTCATTCCCTATAATTTGACCAATATACTTTTCTGTAAATTATTATTATTTTAAATCATACAGTTTACTACTTTCTCGGACAAAAAATTAGAACTAAGTAATATTGGAGCGCATTAAAAGTAAAATATCTTCTTTTGTTACTAGAATGGATGTCAACGTTACAAAGAATTCAATCAGAGAACAGTTACGAAAACTTGTCCTTTCAAGAAGTTTCATTTCCCACCCCACATGGCCCACATCCCATCACCAGGCTTTAGAAACTAATCACATTTATAATTGTAAACGGAAATTTGAGCACTTGCAAATAGTTAAATATAATAAAAAACCGACTTCAAATTTTTTTTTTAAAGATATAATATATTCACATTGTAACACTTTTTACTACTCAGTTCTATTTTATTGTTAAGAAGTTATTTATTAACTTCAAATTATAGATTTATGAATACGAATTACGCAAAAAACTATAAAAATATGTTATTTAATTAACTTGAATATTCCTATACAAATCCGGATCCGGTCCGGCCGGATCAGGGCCAAAATCCGGCCGGATCCGGCCGGATTGAAAATCAATCCGGTTTGCAATCCCTAATTTACATCCATCAACATCTTTGAAACGTTTATGAAATGACTATTATTGTTCGAATCCAACGCATTCTTTTGTAGTTTACAACAAATGATGAACGCATGTCTAATAAAAACGGTTAAAACCTGTATTTAGTCACACATTATTTATTTTCTGGTTCACAAAACATAACTTACGTGTAAATAAACATGACTGGTGTTACTTAATATCAATTAAACACTTGTGATATTTGACTGTTGTATGTATTTGTAAAGTTTTAGAGTTTCATAGATTACTTTTGACGCATTGTTCTATAATAGGTACTATTGAAGCTGTGATTTAGGTTGACTTACACCGATGCATTTCCGACTTTCCACGCACAACTGTAGTAACTGTACGCTTTCATGACTTGTTTTTATTTTCAGCTTTTGTCCTTCTCCATATTTGTAAAGGTAAGTAAAGGTTTACAGTCTTATATCGTACTTATTGGCAGTCACACCCGCAGTGCGGGCAATGTTATATGAATCACAAGCATATCACTATCATATATTATACACAGTACTTAATCGCAAATTAATACGACAAGTAGGGGATCCATGCTGGCTTTTATTTTGCCGACTGTAGATAACTGTTTGTTTCCCAACACCTTTAGTTCTACCTGTTTATGTTTTATTTCTTCAAATTATACGAGTGTTAATTGAGACAAACAATATACTCAACATTTTAATCATCAAGCTGTGTGGGGTTAAGGTCGTGCCAAAGAAATAGATAACCATATATATTATATAGACAACCATATATAATTTGACGACCGGTCTGGCCTAGTAAGTAGTGACCCTGCCTATGAAGCCGATGGTCCCGGGTTCGAATCCCGGTAAGGGCATGTATTTGTGTGATGAGCACAGATATTGTTCCTGAGTCATGGATGTTTCCTATGTATTTAAGTATTTGTATATTGTATATATATATATCGTTGTCTGAGTACCCACAACACAAGCGTTCTTGAGCTTACCGTGGAACATAGTCAATTTGTGTAAGAATGTCCCTATAATATTTATTTATTAGTTATGTATATAGGTACATCATGGATATTGACTTCGCCCATCCTTATCTTATCTTATGAGTCGGGTAATTGAAAATGTCAACGTTGGGTGCTCCGTCTCACACTCATTTTGTTGACTCAGCGAGACTTTGTATTATAGGCGAGTGCGAAACACTGACATCAATATGATATCTAAATTGTCATTAAGTTACCGTGTGTTTCGGACGCGCTAGTGTACGGACAAGTATATACGAGCAAAATACATGATAACTAAATGACATCATTGAAATATCATTTTGATGTCAGTGTACGTTCGAATTGGCCTGTTAGTAATTTCACACGGCAGTTCTGTCAGGCGACCTAGGCCTCGTTGCGGCACATGCGGCCAATGTCGATGTAATTAGTGCTAGTGCATTGACGTAACGTTAACCAATCCACATCGTCCATTGTGTGGCTAGCGTAAGAATTGCCAATGAATGAAAACGATTCTAATGTAAGGAGGCCAATTCAACTTGCTTTAATGAAAGTTCGTGACATAACCATCATACGATTAGTTGCGTAATGAGTTATTAGACGGCTAAACAAGTTTGGGCAAAATACGGCTTTTCGTCTCTTTTATTACGCTTTGGCGTTATGTATTTTCCGAGTGTGTTGTATGTCTAATAGGTATCTTCTTAGCCTCCTAAGACCCTGAGTACAAATTTTCGTACATATTCCAAAATCTATTTTGAACTTTTATTATGTAACTAAGGGTTCCAAATTCAAAAAACAAATTATTGGTTCTGGTTCTCAGGAGGTTAGACTAGGTTTATTTGAAATAGGAAATCGAATCGAAAAATGGTGTCGCTCTAGTCGAGCCGTAGTTATTTTTCACACCTTTTCATTCGGAAAAGGGCTTTTTATTCCCTGCTAGGTGGGATTAAAGTGGCACTTTTCTGTTCTACGACATTTTATTGCTAGTATAAAATTACATATGAAAATAATATGCACATAATCGATTACAATTTCATACCGCATACTATTTTTTTAGCTTAAATAATATGTGATTGCGGCCGGCGAGACGTCCCACTTTGTTGCTTGCTATAAGGACGAGATTTGCTTGTATCGTTATATGAATAACCTGTCAACGCGTCCTTATGGCAAGCGATAAAGTGGGACGTTTTGCCGATGGCGGTTACAAATTTTGAAACTTAATAGCTTCTTCATAGGTGATGTGAAAAGTATGCTGTGTCACAGATGATAACAAAATAATTTCCACCTTGGGCGTTATCCACTTGAATCCCTCACCACAATCAGGATTTTATTTCAGAATCCTTTGCTTCGTTCAGGATTTAATGTACTCCCACGCCCTAAATATGTCATTTTGCTCACCTTGTGACGCAATCTATTATTTTAGTACTAAGAACTAAGAGATTTTTATGTTAATGCAATTTTAATGATATGCAATCAATGTCATTAATGTAAATAAAAGTAATGTCTTTAAAAATAGAGCCCGTAAGTACCTACCTACTGATTTCATTTGTGCCACTGGATAATTAACATGAATATTAGTAATTAGCTCACGACTAATAGATTAAGTGGAATGACCAGCTTCTACAAATTGTATTTGTGTAAGTATTTAGATTTCTATGTAAGTTGGTTAACTTAAGTATTTTGTCATTTTAGAAAGTGGGTAGTTATTGTTCTAAAAAGTGTGCAGAAAATTATACTAGACTGCTCAGAGCACTGTAATTTCTAAATACGTTTTTTTTTCTTCTTTTTTTTAAGATAACCAGTTACAATTTTGGTTTTAAATGGTATTGTTGTGCAATTTTCATTCTGATAATTAAATCCCCATTCCATAAATAATGATATTTTTACCTAAATACATAGTTAATTGAAAGTATTCAAAAAATACTACTGAAGTTTATACTTGACGTGTTTTTTTAAATGCACATGTATTTTACTTTCCTCGTATTCGAAATGAAAAGTAGAGTGTTTAACTCGGGTGAGATTTCAATCGGTTTAAATGGTGCCTATTTCAGTCTCGGACTACTGGCGCTCGAACGCAGTGAAAAATGAAACTACCTCGACGGAAATGGGTGCCTTTCATCCCTTCGTTAACAATCTACTATTGCATGCATCGTAATGCAATACAATGGCAAATCCTGATTTGGCATGGATACATAAATCAGGAACACACAGAACAGAACGGCCACAGAATGGTAAAATATAAAAACTACAAAAAAAAAATCTTTAATAAATATCTACAAAAAATAATATCTCCCATACAAAATGGTTTTTCTTTGAATTGTTTTCTCTCGCGAGTCAGTCATAAACCGTTGGCGTGGATTTAGGGCTTAGGCCCCGTGGGTTCTTCTCTCACTCTCACTGAGCGGAAGTGTGAGCGAGACAGCTGTGCGTGCACGGGATTGCGGATATCATGTTATTGGACGACCGGTTTGGCCTAGTGGGTAGTGACCCTGCCTACGAAACTGATGATCCCGGGTTCAAATCCTGGTAAGGGCATTTATTCGTGTGATGAGCATGGATATTTGTTCCTGAGTCATGGGTGTTTTCTATATATTTAAGTATTTATAAATATTTATATATTATATATATCGTTGTCTAAGTACCCTCAATGCCTTATTGAGCTTACTGTAGGACTTAGTCAATTTGTGTAATAATGTCCTATAATATTTATTTATTATTATTTATTTATTGAATTGTTGTTTTTGTAAGTTTAAAAAAAAGTAATGATGGAATCGATCAAAAATAAAAATGTACATATTTAAAAGCTATTTTTTTCAAACAGTTACTACTTTCAGGTGCGTTTTATTAGACCTTTGTATGTGGGTTTTGTTTTTATTGAGCGAAATTAGGTTTCGAATCGATGAAGTTGTTTGATTAAGGCCTCAAAATTGCTATTGATATTTTTGGTAACCGTATTATGATCTAAAACGGCACTACGAACTGATCTCTATCAAAAAATCTGCTGGTCGAACCTACCCATAAGAAAGTTTTCTTTCAAGGCAATAAACGGCATTGTAGCTATTTTATCTTTAATTTGAGCTGCCCCATACTCTAACAGGGCTCGCAAACCTTTAAATATATTAAGTACTACTCTTACTTAAGCAGGTACTGTACAACGAAGGAAAACTAATATAGGTACCTAGTCGTTAATCGCTATCTTATCCTGACGTCTCATAAATTAAAATGCGCCATTGTTCTCAATGATGCTAATGCGGCTAGTCTCTTAATTAAAGACATCTAGGATCTCTTAGCTTCATGTTTTAAAGATGAGTACCTATAGGCTGAAGTCGTCATTAGGTAGACAAGGCGTGTGGCTTCAGAACCAGACACGCGAGGTGACGCAACTGTACAAAGGCAACAAATGTATAATTATCTGATTACAATGCCATGTATACCATAATTACAATTTTTCATCGTTCATACGTTTACTTTTGCGCAGTTAATTAAAAATTGAAAACAAGTAGATTTACTTAACTGACGCGATTAAGTCCCGTTATATAATATAATACTTTCAGTGTTAAAATCGTGAAAGTTTAATTAGTGTGTTTGACTTAACTGTTTGCGGAAATATAAAAGAAAGATAAAAATGTTACTAACGGGTGATAACAAAAAAATTAGAATTATTTCAGAGCTGTAGAAAAATACTCATATAACTTTTTACGATACTTTGTTATTATTAGGCAATATATACTTTACAATAACATTAATGGATGTTAGAATAGGGCCCGTGGCGTGGTCAGAGGGCATACCGCAAACCACATTCGACGTGTTGCCTCTCTGTCGCACTTGTAAATTTGTACGTAAATGTGACAGGGAGGCAACACGTCGAACGTGGTTCGCGGTAGGCCCTCAGCTTTTTGACGTAGTTTAGATATAAAATTCAAATAAGACCTTTGGACACCATTTTTTGTCGATTTTCGGAACACAAGTCTTAGTCATTTTTATTAGCTGGGTACAATTTTCAGCTCTCCAATTATTTTTACACACTTAACTACTCAAACAGCCAAAAAACTGTCAATCAGCCGACATTGTAGAAGGTTTGTGGGATTTCGTACCTACTTTCTTAAATGGTATGTTATTGGAGTGGAGTCCAAGAATTGTAATGTATATCTGCTCAAATTTGTCCATAACACTTGCGTTTGATATTGCCTGGTATTGTAGAATTATTGCTAATATAGTATCAACCATTTCCAGGTATATCAGTTTTGCTAAAAGGAAAATAACTTTCATCATCCAAATTGAATGATTTCCCTTTGTAATTTCGAATCATCTTAGCGACACTGAGACATAATGGTCGATTTTTACTGATCAGTGTATTCCGGGGCTCTTACCTTCTAGCAGCATTCCAGACCTATCTTTTTTAATGATAGACAAATGTACGGTTGGTAGCACTTAAAAATTTTGGCGGCATCTCGTTGGCTCGTGGATGGAATTCATATAATTAAAAGTGCTTTGGAGTCAATTCAGGCTTCAATTTAATCTTCGCTGGCCAGCCACTACCACTTTTGCGATTTATACTCAAGGATGCAGGAATTCTATATGTATACAGTAGTAACTGGTACATTATCTGTACTAAAAGTCTACAGAAAATCATTCTCATTTTGTTTTTACCTAAGTAGAGGTACTAAGTACCTACTACGTCCTCAATCTAGCTTTTTGTTCAAACTATTTAAGAATTGATTGGCAATACAAAAAGTATGCCGGAAGTAGGTAACTACAGATACTCATTGAAAAACTGGATGAATGACTGACATAATCTGATTAGGTACCTGGTTATACCTATAAAATTCTGTTACGTGTAAAAAAATCAACACTTTACTAACTCTTATTTTACTGATAAAAAATATATAAGTATATTATAGATCTACTTTATTGTGGGGTAATATCATTGACATTGAGATGAAAGTGGAGTAGAATATAATTCATTCTGAAAACTATATTTTATATATTACTAGCGAATGTAGTTAGTGCATTCGACGCCGCCATTCACTTCAACAGCATTAACTGACGATTTGTAGGTCTTACAATAAGTGTTGAAGACGGTGTGTAAAAAGTAAAGTAAAAAAACAGACCTTTAGGACAATCGATAAACACTATTCTACGTATGTAAGGTTGTCTGGAAGAGATCGCTCTTTAGCGATAAGACCGCCCGTTGTCTACCATAGTCTAAGTTGTGTGTTTAATTTGTATGTCATTATGTTCTTTTCATATTGGTGAGCAATAAAGAATATTTGTATCGTATTGAATGTATACTAATTAACGAATTATTATAGGTAGGTCTTGTATCAATAGCAGGGCTGACCATTGTAACTGATTTAGATTTATTCATTTAGGTACTAAAATAAAGGACAATTTTGTATCAAAACACTTTATAAAGCAAATAAAACTTGTTGTTATTTTTTTGAAACTGCCTACTTATTGTGGGTGTCTACGGAAGACCAGCCTCAAAGTATCCCAAAGATAACTTGATATCAGGCTGAACGCTCTATACAATGTAAAATTCTTTCTTAGAAAATGTAATTACCTGCCCGTGTACAAATAGTATATTTTTTATAATACTTATAATCTTGTTTTGTAACCATTGTATAGGCGTATATTAAATTGCCGAACATTCTCGGACTTGTGGTCGTTGATTCAGTTGCATCAGGATCAGGAGATGATGACACCGCAGCCACTGGTATTTGGTAGAAGCGCGTGATGCGTGCATTGAACTCTCATTGTAATCGTCATTCACGTTTGTAGTTTTTTATACTACGTCGTTCTTGGCGTCAAGCGGTAATCGTAGTCTTAGGAAACGCTTAGCTGACCATTTTACCTGTACCTTTTATGTACAATTAATCTCATTCTCTACAGGAAGCATATCATATGTATACCACCGACGTATTTGTGAAGATTGCCCTTAAAATTTAAATTTTATGGCATATCCATACTAACATTTCTACACGATATCCCGCGGCGTGGTAACCAAATCTCCGATCTCTGTTAATCATGACATTAATAATTCAATTGCCATGAAGATATCTATAAAAGAAATGGTTGTCAATGTCAAGTAATTTATTATACTAGTTTATGCTTTTTATAAACTATAAGTAGCTGCATGCTAGAGGGGTTTTACTTAAGTTTTTTGTCATAACCAGTTGAGTAATATCACTCAATTGAAAATGGATTATCGTTTGCTTACCTACTGTAAAAAATGTCACGAACTAAGCCAATGATTGCACAACCGTGCATCGTCGTAATCGTCTCAGACACTTAGTGACACTTGTCATATCATATTTACACACAAATGTAGAATTACTCTTACGCTTGATGAGTAACATTTCATGAGTGCGAAAGACACTAACACTAGACCCTACTCATAGTGTTGTGTTCCTGCCGGTGAGTAAGGTTGCCAGAGCTCGACGAGGGGGGGGCGGGTTTAGGGTCGGCAACACGCAAGTAACTCCTCTGGAGTTGCAGACGTACATAGGCTACGGAGACTGCTTACCATCATGCGGGCCGTATGCTTGTTTGCCACCGACGTAGTATAAAAAAAAAAGAGGCAGATTAGAATACAAATTAAAAAGCATGACTAAGCCTTAAGCATTTGTTCACAAGTCGTCAAGTATTTAAGGATTTGAAATATATGGGACAATCGGCGGATCCGGATCCATATCTGGATAATTTCATACATTTCGGATCAGGATTGCAAACCCTAGGTATAACACAAACGTTCGAATGCAGGTAGACCTACAAATTGTTCACCAAAGATGTTTAAAAATGTTTCTCTTTTAAAAACGGTGCACGTATAACGGAACTAATTCCAGTAATTAGTAATCAACTAACCATCATTATTTCATATTATTATTATTATTTCATCATTAGAAATACAGACGATTTAAGTACTGAAATGTTTGGTACTTAAGTTTATTGCCGACTGTAATACTTACAGCAATTTCAAATTGAGTATTAGATGCATATTAGATGGTTAGAGTATTCTGTAATTGCCTATTGTGTTTACGCAATTAATGAGTAGTTCAATTATTATAATAATATATATTATTGTTATTTCATATTGCGTATTCTGATACCCCATTATTACTCGATTTAGGCATTGATATTAATTGGGTTTATATATTTGCGCGACTGCGCGTGTGATTGTTGAGTAACGCACCAATTTGGTTTATGCTTTTGCTAATTCAATAAATATTACAAAACCTCTGTAATGTATCTATCTCTCTATACGTTTTTGGACTCGTGATTGGAAAACATTTAAAAAACGAAAACAATGTAAAAAATTTGACCCAGTTCAAATCCAATCTGGAAGGGTATTCAGAATATCGTTACTAGCTGAAGCAGAATTTTGATGAGCACTGTAGACTGGTAGTCTATAGATACTGTCGCGCCAATCATGTGCTAGCCCGGCTGTACTTGTTTAATAATTATTGATCTATTTCTTTTGTTTTGTCCCAGTGACTCGTTATTTTGACATTGGTCTATAGTTCTATAGGCCTACCGACTCTATAAGTATTTTATATTACAATGTTTGATTTTTTGTATGATAGTTTCTCATCAATAAAACTATTTCGGAATTTAAAAGTTGTAGCTGAATCGAGAATACGGGTTAAATATTATCAGTTTCGAAAAAAAGCACTCTTGTTTATGAGACAAAGGTGGTAATCATAGTCGATGTTGCGAACATTTGGAGGCCAATTCAAACTTCCATTGTGACATTGAAATGACACTAAATGATGTCAGTCGCCCATGTCTCGCTCGCGCCAATACATGTACGGACATGTACGAGCGAAATGCACTTGCGTCTTTAATCATTTATACATCCTTTTGATGTCACACAAGGGCAGTCCAGACGGGCAATTTTTGCCCAATTTGATTAAATTGCCTGATCAGATTAGGTGGTGTGGAAGCAAAAATAAAATTGGCTCGCCGATCCCACTTGATTCAGTTTTAAGATTTTCAGTAAGTATTTTGACCGATCGAATGGAGATGCGGATGCAAGAATTCCAATTTTTGACGCTGGTATGCGCGTTTGGTCCATTTTTTTTTAATTTGTACCACTAGAATCTTACGATAAACCTAAAATTGGTGATTAAATTAATTGTCTACATGTGGACGCTAGATGAGATTGACGCCAATTTGTTTCCTGCCCACGTAGACAACGTGCCAATCGTTAACACTCCGTAGCGTATTGTAGTCATCTCTCTCTATCACTCTTCCATATAAGTGCGACTGTGACGGTTGCGTTTCGTTCGCTACGGAGCGTTAATTATTGGCACGCTGGCTACGCGGGACGATCAAATCATCCCGTCTGAACTGGCCTTTAGAATTGGCCTCCTGAGCTTAAACAATCAACGAATCAATGTATCCACGTCACTTACAAGGCTGTAAATATTTCAATTCAAAATATTATCGCATCGCATGTTTGCAACCATTTACAGTTTCGTTCACCCTGTCTCCGATTAAAAAACATTTTTGTTTATTAAAAGCTTATTATTCTGCTTGCTTTTGCTTATATATTTTGTATTTTTTTTAAATATTTGTAGGTACCTAGATATAGTATCAACTACGTTTATTTTATTTTGGAGAACTTAGATGTAGTACTATAGAGTAGACGATCAATCGCTATTGTCAGTGACACGTAAATTACCCGTAATATAGGTACATACGGTACCTAGGTACCTACGTAATTACTCGAAACGATTCTGATTAAAGTACGATCGATGTAATTTCAATCGATGCAAGAATGTTTTTTAGTCTTTTAATTTATCTTCTAAACAAAAACAAAATATTAAGAAGCGATTGTCAGTGTAATAGCAAAACGATTAATCGATTGTTTGAAATATCTATCACATCAACGAAATCGCTTCATTTGGCGTTGTAAATCACGATGGATTGACAATCGCGATTGATTGTTATTCCTCCTTCCTAGGGCCATATTTGTTTCTGTATAAAATGGCTGTGAGAAACGACTTCCGCCCTGACAAAACTAAAAGCTTCACTTTTTGCCGTTTTGGCTCTGGAATCCTAAAAACTATTGCAGGCTAGTATAATGACATGAGAGACCTTTGATATTATATCTAACTAAAATACTTCTATCGGGATTGCTTTACTATAGTACAATTTTAGTCCTTTACTATGAAGCTATACGTACACTTCGTTTCATGTTTAAAGTATGCATTGTCTAGGTACTTAAAAGTACCTAAATTAGATGCGGCAAAGGGCAATAAGTGAGTATCTACCATCTCAAGTTCTGAAACTAAATAGGCACTTAAGTGTAAGTATAACACTATTCCTACAATCGTGATCATATTTAAATCCGATTAGCTAGGTATCCATTATACTGAAATTACTTTTGTTGTTTACAATATCGTTTTCCATTGAGCCCGGTTTTGTGCTGTTCCTGTCACTTTGATAGTGATCTTTGCAAACGGAGCAAAGTTTAGTAAGTCAAGGACTTTAATGCATTCATTGTTACAAGTTTAAGGAACCATTAGGCCGTACTCATGATTCAATTAAAGATTTTATATGATTACGCAACGGCCTTCAAAAATAATAAAATTCCGGCTTATTGCGTTCCACTACTACACTATATTCAATTTAATTTATATTGATCTGTCACGTAAAATATTTATCGATATTTTTTGGATGTTTAGCATATTTTTTTATTTAGAAATGTAATATTTAAGTACAATTCGGCATAACACATTTCTTTAATTATTTTAGGAATTACGCCCAACCAAAGGAGACTTGAAGGTACTGTCATAGGAACCATCATTGACCACTACGTATCCTATCCATCTTCCCCTATAGGCGAATTACCTCGTCATATTTTCAAGATGGCATACATAGTACATTGATAGGTACTTCGTAATTCGTCCGAATACTTACGAACTCTTTTCACTGTACACTCTCATCAAATAACCAAATCCGTTACAAAAACTCTCTTTGGAATTCACTCCCCTCTTAACATCAGACAAGCTCCAAGTAAGTTTTCTTTCAAGCGGATATTACCTACGTAACCGTATATATTATATTTATAGTATGTATGTACGTTTCTATTTATGTGATGATATGTAGTTTATAAGTACATATATTATATTAGTTTGTTTTTCGTTTTAATTCATTGATTTTTTTCTCTCTCTGTACCAAATATAAGTGTCTCTGTTTGGCCCTATAGTTAACTTTTTTTTTAATAATACGTCGGTGGCAAACAAGCATACGGCCCGCCTGATGGTAAGCAGTCTCCGTAGCCTATGTACGCCTGCAACTCCAGAAGAGTTACATGCGCGTTGCCGACCCTAAACCCGCCCCCCCCCCCCCCCTCGATGAGCTCTGGCAACCTTACTCACCGGCAGGAACACTATGAGTAGGGTCTAGTGTTATTTGGCTGCTGTTTTCTGTAAGGTGGAGGTACTTCCCCAGTTGGGCTCTGCTCTAGATCTGGAATGACATCCACTGGCTGTGCCCTACCACACAAAGCCAGATGACATTCACAATGCCCATACCTCTCTTTTGGACGTAGTTTAAGGACGACTGGTTGACTGGTAGAGAATGCCATTTGGCATTAAGTCTGCCATTTGTATATTGTTGCATATATTTTGTGTAGTAAAGTTTAAATAAATTAAATAAATTTTACGGTTTTTAGGGTCAACCGAGATCGAACCGGTTTTATATATGTAATAAACGTATTGAAACTAATATTTTTTCGCTGACTTTTGTGTCAATTGAAGAGAAAATAAAGACTTGATAGACATACAAACAAACTGTCAAAAAAGTGGTCCTGTAAGGGTCTCGTTTCCTAAGTGTAGGTACAAGAAATACTTTGTGTTGGCCTTTCATTTCATATGTATCCTAGAGGCCAACTCATTTGATTAGGCGGCTAAATCGAACCTAAATTTTGACATTCAAATGAAATTTAAATGACGGCATTTTGTTTTCATTCGCTCGCACCAATGTGTGAAAAACCCGCGCGCCACTAAAGTCCGACATCATTTTAATGTACGTTCAAATAGCCTCTTAATCAAGTTAACAAGGGGGAGCGCTGGTGGCCTAGCGGTAAGAGCGTGCGACTTGCAATCCGGAGGTCGCGGGTTCAAATCCTGGCTCGTACCAATGAGTTTTTCGGAACTTACGTACGAAATATCATTTGATATTTACCAGTCGCTTTTCGGTGAAGGAAAACATCGTGAGGGAACCGGACTAATCCCAACAAGGCCTAGTTTACCCCTCTGGGTTGGAAGGTCAGATGGCAGTCGCTTTCGTAAAAACTAGTGCCTACGCCAAATCTTGGGATTAGTTGTCAAGCGGACCCCAGGCTCCCATGAGCCGTGGCAAAATGCCGGGACAACGCGAGGAAGAAGAAGAAGAAGAATCAAGTTAACAACGCCTATTTACTAGATTATTAGACACAATCTTTGCAATCTAGAGGTCAGTGACATAAGAATGCAAGTAATATGCAAGTGAATATACTCGTACGTGACGTTGACGACATTGTACTGTCAGTCAATGGGTGTTGTTCAGGATCGGACGGTGAAGGCTTAAGTGTTGTCTGTAAAGGATGACATATAGGTATGTTACACCGTACAATACAATACAAATACTCTTTATTGCACACCTCAATACAGAAACAATAAAATTAATACAGCACCGTATTGCGCCCGGCCCGAGTTAATTGTGCAGAAGTGCTCACATAACTAATCCTCACTACTAAAGTAAGTAGTATTATAAAGAGTCGACCCACATAGTATGGAGTGCCACCAAATTAAATCCACACTGCGTAGCTGCAAAGTCTGTGCGGACTTTGCATTCTATGCAATGCTTTTCACAATTGAACCAATATTGATGAAATTTGTGCCCTAGGAATGGACATGTCGAGGCCAGATCTTAGAATTAATCATTTCATGATGTGGCAATCATTTCATGAAAGTATTGGTTGGCCAGATCGTGAAAAGTCAAACCTAACCAAAAACTAATGAAGTGGTAAATATTAAAATGGCATTTCATGAAATGATCAAAATCTATGATCGGCGGCCGTAACACGGTCGCATTTTTATCGCACGTCACCATGCCTGTCACGTTCTAACAAGTAAGTGCGAAAGTGACAGGCATAGTGACAGGCGATAAAAATTCAACCATGCTGCGGCCTCTGGCCACGACAGAATAAGATATTTTTTTTTCTTTCTTTTTCACTACCTGAATAGAGTCATACCAAGATAAATTGGCAGCGATTATGACAGCCCCGACAATGCAAATGTTATTTTCTCAAACTTGCTATGAAATGATGACATGACTTACGTCAAATTAGGTCCGGAAATACTACATATCAGGTGGCATGAGTGAAGATGATATGATTAATATGTAAAGGAATTTCATACTGCCTTACGCACCTAGGACTGTAAAGCAACCTTCTTTTGTTTTTTAACGTCAAATTGTGACACAACGTCTTGATATCCAACCATCAACTAGCTTCAGTTAGCTTGGGTACGGTGATTTGTTGTGCATATTCAGAGAGTAACGATTTGGCAACGATGCTCTAACGGAGGCTGTAATTTGGGTTAATGAATATTTCATAGAAAGTTTATAATATGTGTGTAGATAAAATAGTGTATGTAACTGTACATAATTAGGCATTAAAACACTCGTGTTATCTTTTTAAGAAACTCACTTCGTTCGTCTCTTAAACCCACACTCGTGTATTTTAATGCCTTTTATTATGTAGCAGTCACATAAACTACTATTAAACGTCAAACTTTTATGAAATTATGACGTTTACGGCTGGGCTATCAAAATCGCTGCCAACTAGGCTTCGTCTGTTTTTTGTTTTACAAGGGGGCAAAGTGAATATTGATACTCGAGCAAGCGAAACATCCCAAAATTGAACCACAAGCGAGACTTGCGAGTGGTTCGAAAAGTGGAATCTTAAGCGTTGCAAGATGAAACCAAAATTTTCACCACACCAACGTGAGGAAAATACTACATAACTGTAAAACATCAGATAAAATCTTCATTTAAAGGTCAATCAACATAAGGAAACTATTAAAATATTGCATCAAATTATTTTGCCACTCTTGTGAATAAAATGCAACTTTATTCGTTAGTTTTTCAACAAACAAGAGAGCTTTTAAGAGCTGCTGTGGTGAAAAATATTTTACTACTTTCCTATATATTTGCGAACATGTGCTCGAGCTTCTGTCGGGAAATGTAGACAGTTTTCAAAATTGCATAGATTGTATAAAATACATATACAGGTTCGGTTAGATGCGGCGTAATAAAAGTCTTCATTATTACATTTATAACGCAGTAATTACTCGTACCTATATTATTCCTGCCTTTCTTTGTTTATACATCGATAATATACGTATTTTTCACAATTCTATTGTAAGTATGGTATTTGCATCTTTGTAAATGTTTTTTTATGCAAATTCAATTGTTTTTTATTCAATGGGACTGAAAAAAATATTTGCATAACAGTAACGATACATATTTGTTTTACAAAGAGGCCAAGTTATTGTTTCTATCCCTCGTGTCGTACTAATGCTGATATCCGAGCAAGCGAAAAATCCCAAAATTGAACCACGAGCGTAGCGAGTTATGTACTAACATTAAAATACTTATCATTTTAATTCACTACATAAAAATCAATTCCACCAGCGAAAATAAGGAAACAACTACAAAATTTGCATCTTATAGTTTGTCACTCTAGTGGATACAATGCAACATTCTCATGAGTTTTTGAAGTATCAAGAGACCCTTTACCAGCTAGTGTGGTGAAATGGTTATTTGTTTTACAAGGGGGCAAAGTTATTGTTTAACCGCTCATCCTGATATTGATACCCGAGCAAACGAAAGACTCCAAAATTTAAGAAACTAGAAGTGGAATCTTGAGCGTTGCGAAGGTTTCAGGGCACGAGGGTTAAACAAACTTTGCCTCCGAGTGAACCGCATAAATGTTCACCACACCAACAATAATAAAATACTAACTATGCAATATGAAATCAAATCCAAATGAACGTTCACATGATCCAAATGAATGTTGCATTCATACCGAATCACCTTCTCTCCCTATACCAAGCACAGGTCCGCTCGTGCTTGCAATACTGCTGTCACCTATGGGACGGTTCCGCCAAATATCAGCTGGTAGCCCGGCCGCGTAGCCAACGTGCATATCGTACACGCTTCGTGGCGAACGGAACGCAACTGTCGCAGTCGCACTAATATGGAAGAGTAACAGAGAGAGATAGCTACGATACGCTACGGAGCGTGAACGATCGTAACGTTGGCTACGCGGCCTGGACTCGATAGAGCGCCGGGCTCATAGACTCTTTGGTGATGACCCATCTATCAAGTTAAAATTACAGAGCCTTGAGCATCGCCGTCGAGTCGCTAGCCTATCGCGTAGGAACTGCACAACCTGATCCCACCTTCCCCTTTCCATCATCGGACATCCAGGCGTGGGGAGCGAATGCACCCGTTCGTGGTAAACGTTCCATTTGTTCGCACGAAACGGTTTGCATCCTCTTTTTTGGTACGGACGGCTAAAGAATGGAATGAATAAATGAATGAATTTTTGAATGAAATGAATGAATGAATGAATTTTATTTGCGGAATACGGGTTACATAGGGTTGTTAAAAATATAGTATGTACAAGTTTTAGGATAATGATTTTGTTTCATATCTATTTTATTAAACATACTATACCAGCGTTTTATTTATGGACATGTAATAACACATATATCTTACCATCAATTCCATTAAATTTAAGTTAAATTTGATTTCGTGTTTTTCTCTCATGTTGTTTATTATTTTCGGTCAAAATATGTTCTCACTGCTGAGATGAAAAGTCTTGTGTACTACACGAGATCAAAGTTATTTCTCTTGCGCAGAACACCATTATCTTGTATGACATAAGGTGCATTTTAATATCGAATTCTATTATTATTCTATTGTTATTTTTATTACTCAAACAATCATTTATATTCAGTAATTATAATTTTAATTGAAATGGCAAAATTTATTATAATAATTTAGAATGATTTATTAAATTTAGATATTTTATTATAATATGTTTTGTAAGGTAATTTTAAGTAGGTATTTAGATATTATGATTAAGAGGCTGTCAACACCCAATGTCCTTGAAATTGATGTTACTTAAACAGTTTTTTAAGAAAGACTATTTGTTTTAGTCAAGTAAGAAAAATATATGTTCATATTAATTATATTTCAAAGACCGTGGTTGTACTCGATACATGATTGAACGAAATCGGCTCGATAGAAAATAATTGCAAAGATTGGTCTTAAAATCACAATTAAACGGTTCTATGTCTTTATTGTTTTGACTTCTGGGTCTGCAATTAAAATCACAATTTCAAAACATTTATATCTAAACCGCTGTTGAGTAAAATATTACACTAATAATCCACTTTTTAAAATTTAAATATTTTTCTTATTATTCCCTTGCCCAGGCCCAGTAACATGCGACAGTGCTATCTCATTTACTCCGATACAAATAGACAGTGTGCGCGCTTTAGGTATTGACAGCCTCTTAACTTGTATGTATACCCTTCTCTTCATTCTAAGCAATAGTAACGTATTTGAATGCATAATTGTTTAGTGACAATAATAATATAACTATCAGCATATTTTACAAAGAGAAGTCATCATGATCAGTAAAATAATGAACTGATCACCGTTTTTATGACGCGTCACGAACCTTGGATACATTGTTGTGGGAAAACGTTTTTTTATGTCCTAGCAGACGAAGTAGGTCGGTAGTATTCATATCTTTTTTTCTTATAAATTCTTTGTGCTCTGTTATTTATTACTTTTCCAATTGTTTGTTATTATTTATGTGTCTTTTTTTTATTCTCACGGACGTATCTGTGTAACACCGAACAAATATATATTTTCACGAAAACAGTACCTAAAACTATGCATAATAAATATTTCATTCATTCATTTTCATTCATTCAGTACCTATACCATTTTTTGGTATCATTGTCGTAAATGAGATGAAGGTACTAAGTAACAGAAAAATAACCATGCACAGAAAAATACAATGATTGTGTGCAGCGCCTATTCCCAACTGTTCCCGGCTGTGAAATCCACCGAAATAACACATGGTTTCACTGAGATTTGGCCGGACAAACTGTTGGACATAAAAAACAAGTTCACTGTTAAGAGATACGTAGGTATTTAGATTCCCCCTACCTCTTCATTAATTTTTTATTTACTTACATGTTTAGTGTAGTAACGAATAAAGGTCATGGAAATAATCAAAAATCAATCAGCATCAAATTAGCATCAAATATAATGTTTTTTCAATTTGAAAATTTTGAAATCAGGATCTATCTATTTAGTTCACCCGGTAAAAAGGGCAACAGCGAACTTAACCTTATCCGCACAAAGTCACTACAGATACTTAGGCCACGGCAACCACTCGGTTGCAAGCGTGCGGGGCAGCAGATAGCGAATACGTGCGCGCCTGAAAAAATATTAAACGATAAAAAAAAGAATTATGCAAGACTTATTAAATTAATTATTTTAGTTCAATTAAAATTTTGTGTCAAGTTATGAAAAAAGTGTCGTGATTGTGACAGCAAGTTTTGTAATAAAAAATGATATTTAATTTATATAACTTGTGCCGGTAAGTGAAAAGAACTTATCTATTTTTATTGCAGCATTAAATTTTAGTTTAGTTTTGGACTAATTTAAAAACAAAAAGGAAGACAAATAGAACAAAAAGAGGATTATCGAAAATTAGGTACAATTGGAATTAGGAAGGTTCTTTTATCTTAATTTTTATTTAGTTTTTGTTCTTTATTTACTACTTGCCATTGATGTTGAATAATATAGTAAATGCCGTGCTATAATTTTCAATACTAGCCAAAAAAATATTCTTCCAATAGGATTTTTGGATTGGAATTAGGAAGGTTTTATATCAGTTTCATTATCATCATAATCATAAACTAATGGAGATGAAGGTCTAAGCGTTTTAGTTTTATTTTACAAATTAATTTCATTTCATTCCACAAAAACATTATTGAACTTCAATAAAATGGCTATGTCATTATTTATGTACCTAATAATTATTAAAAAAAAGACTCCCCAAAAACTCGCTTTTTCCTTACTCTCTAGCATAAAAAAAATTATAACAAAACTAATTTTGGTACTTTAGTTTTGTTCAAATAATTTTGGTACTTTAGGTTTGTTCAAAGAACTTATTCAAATATTACTTTATATTTATTCTAATGATAGATATAATATCTTAGACCTATTTATCAGTTTATAGCAAATTAAGGGTATTTCTATGGATATTCATAATAACGTCTCAATGAAGGCCGTATTTCCGTTTATTTCTTTTATTCATATTTATTTAATCCACAACATATTTAAAACAGGTAGGGTAAATACAAACCTTCTTTTTATAATAAGCGGTCAGAGAACTATATTTGTAACACTTTATGTAACACCCCTGCACTTGCAAAAGTCCATAGAATGCGGTGACCGCTTACCACCAGGCGGGCTACATGCTTGTTTGCCACTGACGTGGAAAAAAATTCGCAGCAATATGCTACATAATTAAATTTTGCACGAAACAATACGTTACAGGGCTATTAATAATTTCACCTATTTACATTGATTTATTGTGGTAGATAGGTATTTTTAATTTACTTACCTACATTTACGTCACTTGAAGCATACACATTTAACTACATATTACGTTATTATTTATATTGCATCTTTCTTATAGTTTAACTGTGGAAGTATTCAGAACCCCTAGTGTAAATTTATTCGATAGCGTAACGTGACGTACGCGTTTGCGTTAAGTCTCGTTTTGTATGGGATTTACAAACAGTGCGCCAAGCGGCACGTTTTTGAAACTCAAAATCCCATACAAAATGAGAGTTAACGCAAATGCATACGTCACGTTTCGCTATCGAATGAATGTACACTAGGGGTATAGTAAAACTATACTGAAAAATAAGAGCTCCGCGAAAAGTTTTGTACGGAGCTGTAATAGATATGTAAACAAATGATGATTGCATGGGAATGAGATGAAGTGTTCCCTAAAATTCATATTTATTGACTTTAATGTACTCCAGTGGTTTTCTGATTACAAAAATAATAGCGAACTTTACCCAATGTGTTAATTTAGTATTAGGTGCAAGAAAAAAACATAACTAATTTTTATGGTTCGATGTTTAAACGTAATGTTGCCTGCAAATGTGAAATACTCGTACATAGACTAGTTAATACGATTGATATTTAAATGAGTGGTTAGGTGTGTTATTCAATGTTTTGATTTGATTTTATTTTTATAAAATCTTTTTTAATGCGTTATAATAATACAGGCTCAATTATGTATTATAATTATAGGTATTACTGTAAATACATTTCTTTTAATTGTAAATTAACTGTAATAGGTATGTTTTATTTAATAATTTTATATTAAGACACAATATTTTTTTATAAATAAATCTGCCATACCAGATCATCTGGAGTCATAACTCATAAAATAATGACAAAGAAATTTGCGAACATTTTAATTACTTTTACAGTACATATGGTGCTACTTTATGGCACTAGTGCGAAAATTAGCATATTACGTTACTGTGTCGAACATTTAAAGGGCCATATGTACTGTAAAACATTGTACGATACATGTGCGAATAGGTAATTCGCAACTCGTGTCGATTTAAAACACTCCCTTCGGTCGTGTTTTAATTTATCGCCACTCGTTTCGAATTTCCTATTTTTCGCACTTGTATCGTAATGTACTATTTCACAACGATTCGTCCACATCTAGCAAACCATATACCTGCTCATTGTCACAGGAATAGGTATGCGGTGACAAACCTTAATAATCATACAATAAATTATACGGGCCGCCTATCTGTTTTCCCACTGTGTACCGAAGAAGAGATTGAAAAAATAATAAATAATCTGGATACAAATAGCAGCTCAGCCCGCGTAGCCAATGTGCATATCGTTTTCGCTCCGTGGCGAACAAAACGCAACTGTCACAGTCGCGTTAAAGATTGTAACGTTGGCTACGCGGTCTGGCATAAATAAAATAACAACTAGAACATTTAAGTGTTTAAAAAATCTTTAATACCAAAACTTACAACATGTATTAACACCTGCCTAAAAAACGGTACTTTTTCAGATTGTCAAAAAATAGCTAAAGTTACATCTATTTATAACTCAGGTTGTAAATAGGATCCCGGGAACTATCAGCCAGTGTCAGTTCTGCCAATACTCTCCAAGGTCATAGAAAAAGTAATACACAGTACACACCCGTTTAATTAACTATCTAAAGCAAATAAACTTCGTCTCTAATAGTCAATATGGCTTTCGGTCCGAATCTAGTACCTTATTTATCCGCGCAGTAATTGATTTAACTACTAAAATTGGAACAAATATAGGTGCCCAAAAAAATTGTCTAGGAATTTTCATTGATCTTAAAAAGCCATTTGACACATTTAGCCATCTACTTCTATTAGAAAAACTGAAACATCTGAAGCATCACCGGCAATACTTACAAAGTTATGGAATCGTACCTGAGCAATCGGTGCTAAATAGTAAGAATAGGTAATGTGCAAAGCAGTCCCCAAATTATAACCTGCGGCGTCCCGCAGGGATCGATAATTGGTCCTCTCCTGTTCTTAATTTACATTATTATATAATACATTAATATACATAGCATCTGTCAAGTACCTTTGCATGGAGAGAAAAGCATATACGAAGATGACACTTGTGTTTTTTTATTATTTCGGACAGTCTATAAAAGATATTTAAAAAAATAGCACAGGAATACCTGAATAATCTTAATGAATGGTTCCAGTTCAATTTATTTACTATTAACGTAGCCAAGACCAGTTATATAACATTCAAGTCAAAAAATAAATATACTGAAGACATAGAACCGCAAATTAATCAAACACAATTTTTATTTATTTTTCAAGTTACAGTCTAACCTTTAATACAAGACCCATCGCAGGCAAAACCTTGAGGAGGTTTGTGTGCCGATGGGGAATTAAAACAATCCAGTGAAGAAAAAATGTCTTGGCCTAATATTGGACTATGATGATGGAAACAGCACATAAATAAAATCCGATCAATACTCAAATCTTTAAGAGCCTGCCTCTACAATACAGCACAGTGTCTTTCACGCCGGGTATGATACACGATTTAAAATTCATTAGTAAACTCTCGTTTAAATTATCTATACATATCTATTAAATTATTAAACCACTTTTCAGTTATGATTACTTAACTTTTAGTCGCAAAATTATTTAGAAACAAATATCTTAAATCTTAACCAACTGTACTCCAATAATACCTGTCTACTGATGCGAAAAATAATAGATAACAAAATCCACTCACAACTAAGTTTTACAACTACTTAGTTACAAAAAAGGCTTACGATCTCTACGTAATTCTACCGACCTTTGTCTTCAACCAGCTAGAACCAAATGTGGCAAAAAAAAAAATTGGCTATGTAGGGGCACAATTTTACAACAGCCTACCTAAATAAATTAAACAGTGCAAAAATTACAATGTTTACAAGCGAAAACTATTGGACTACGTCATTTATAATATCTACATGCCCTGGCAAACATTCCACATGGGAACAAAAGATAATGCACTATTAAGAAAAATATTGTCGCTCAACTCAAGAGCATGTGTTTGGAGTTTAAAGTGCTATACGCCTAAAGTGTAAGTGATAAAATGACTTAGCAACAGTTTGTAGCTAGTGAAAAATAAGCAGCTTGTATTTAATATGAGAGGCCGATACCTCGAACTGTATGAGACTAACATAATAATGACTTAGACAAATAAGTCTATAAACTGGGGCCTATTTCTCGAACGGTATTAGTATAATATTATTAGTGCGTTGTCATGGAAACCCATACGATTTGACAGTTCGTCGACTAATAATATTAGTCTAATACCGTTCAAGAAATGGGCCTCTGTCAAATCGTATGGGTTTCCATGACAACACACTAATGTTATCGGTATCAGATTGTGGTTAGAGAAATGGGCCCCATCGTACACTATCCGTCATCATTTATATTGGTATATATTCAATCGTATTAGATTTGCATATAACAATGAATATGGGAATAGATTTAGAGTTATTTGTTTCATTTATAAAATTAGACATAACTACAACACGACTTATTCATGTAAAGAAAAGTATGAAGGAAATTTCTAAGATACAACAACTTGAAACATTTTTAGTAACTAATATTGGTTTTAAAATAATTTCATGGGATGAGACTGCTGAGCGTAGTACAAAATTGGTTGTTAATTGGAGCGTAGTACAATTTTGTATTACTTAAATGCTTTCGTTATATGTATAGGTATGTATGAAATGGTTAACACCACAATTGGTCTGAAGTAACAATATGCTATTGAAATATTTGTCAATTATTGTCCGATACCCAAAAAAGTACGAGTATATTGCACTAAGTGTAAGTGCAAATGAAATTTGTAAGCAGGTTATCGGTAGGGGTCAGAAAAATATTATTTAGTTTGACCAATAATGTACACATATTGTTTTTTGAGCAATTGTAATTGTAGTAATAAGTATCGTATTAGACCGCGAGCCTGGAACAGATTTCCATGACCAACCGCCTCCCGGGTGATAACATTTCTCTTCAATTGCCCGAGTTTTTTCATCCCACTACTAATTTATAGCCATACGTGTAGCATTTGGCAAATTTGCTTTTTAATTATGTATAGATATTCATACTTAAGCTTGCAAAACAGGAATGTTTGCAAAACGAAAACTGGTTTTGAGCTAATTAAGGCACTTACCTAAAATATTTATTTTTATTCTTTCGTGTTTGTTAGACGACAATTTTATTGTCATCATTTAACACAGGATACACGTTAAACCTGTTTCACCAACACAGCGTCTGTCTGTAGTTTGGATAACCATTGCTTTCATTAGAACAGGCACGAATTCAAAATTTCTATGGACCTACTTCCCGCGTCTACATTTTTTAAATAAAATTTGCTATTTTTTAAATTATTTAACTTGCTATAAAATTGGAAATAAAGCACAATTAACATAACATTATTATGAAAGGTTATGTTATTAATTAAGTTGTAACTAGTATTGGGCGTGATAAAGTATATTCAAATATTACGGGTTACAAGTTTTCTATAAAAGGTGGCCCGTTACCATCATCAAGTCCCAAAATCGTATATCGCCCTATATGTAACGCAATAATTGTTCTAGCATAGTTGATCAAGATATTACTGCCGAAATTATACATGAACTTTTTTTTTCGTCAGACGGCTATGGTGTGTCCTCTTGCTGCTTGCGGCTACATCTGCGCAGTCTCAGCCTCCACATGTTGTATTCATCATGGTGGATGACATGGTCAGTACAAACAACTTATTATGTGGCCATCATAGGCATCATATCAACCGAAAGATGTCTAGTAGTTACTGGACACGGGCCAGTGGGCCTAACCCTAGGACCTCCACAATATACGATACTTTCGTCCGATTCCTTGTCATCTTGATCAGATCATCGGTTCACCTTGTTAGGGGTTTCTTTAGCGGTGTGGTCCAGATCGCTGTAATTTATACCTGTACAGTCAGTCAATAGTAGCGGATGAAACAACGCGCCAAAAGTATTTGATATTCCGGATAACTTTTCCAAATATAGATAAATCTGTAAAATTTACATTCAAAAGTTTATCTATTACCGTCTTAATTGTTCTACATATAGAACCACCACATGTTGTTAAGCTGTTTCAGAATGGTAGATACTTTTGAAACCTTGTTTGATCCGCTACTTTTGATGCTGACTGTACCTACAAACACCTGTACCGCATTTTAAATAAAGCAACCTTATGTCAAATATCTTTATCATTGGAACAACCAATTTCTTGACCTTTAGTGTAAAATTTTTAAGGCTTTTACAGTACATATGGTGCTACTTTTCCGCACTAGTGCGTAAATTAGCACATTATGTAACTATGTCGAAAATTTAAAAGGTCATGTACTGTAAAACGTTGTACGATACATGTGCGAATAGGTAATTCGCAACTCGTGTCGATTTAAAACGCTCCCTTCGGTCGTGTTTTAATTTATCGCCACCCGTTACGAATTTCCTATTTTTCGCACTTGTATCGTAAATAACTATTACAGTACATATGGTGCTATTATACAGCACAAGTGCGATAATTAGCACATTACGTAACTATCTCGAAATTTAAAGGGCCATATGTAATGTAAAACGTTGTACGATACATGTGCGAATAGATAATTCACAACTCGTGTCGAATTTCCTATTTTTCGCACTTGTATCGTAATGTATAATTATACTAGTGGCTAATTCAAGGAAGTGTAAGGACCCATTGCATAAAATGTATGGCATGAGGTGTTCTTATAATCGGTCGCAGCGAGATTACTTGAATTGAGGAGTGCGTTGACGTATACGTTCAAAACCATCACAAAAATACATGGAAAGAAAAATAAATAAATAAATAATATTATTAATGACTCATTCATGTACCTTGTGCGTTAATGTCACCTTTACAGTAAATTTAACATAAAAAGCACGAAGATAATGCGAAAAAGCAGGTACTAAGTTAATCAACCACATAATACATATGTCAAAACTTTAAATACCATTGACCGGAAAACCAGTCCAAGCTCTAAGGATGCGAGGCCAAGGACAATGTGGCGTTTACCTGCGGTAATTATTGGGTTGCGTAATGCTGCGCCTGCGCAACAGTGAGTGCGAAGCATGCTAATGATTCTGTAGCTGCCTTCAGAGGGTCTGGTCGACACGTCAGTTTCAGGGGCGTGGCCAAAATGACAATTTTTAGGATTCCGTACCTAAAAAGGAAAAAACGACACCCTTATTATATGCGATCATGAGTAAGCGCTGCGCCGCACTGTGGGAAAGGATGCGGGCGAGCCCTAGTAGTCTTCTGAAGGTGTTTGCCGACAGGTGGGACTCACCCATGTTAAAAAGATGGATCAGACTTCACACTACTTTTGTAAATTTTGATTGGTGACATGTTTTAATTATTATTATTATTTGACGAAATTTAATTTTAATTCTATACATTTTATAATTTTCAAAATTTAATTTAATGCGTTTAATTGTAATATCTTAATTGTAATTGTTATGTTATATTGTTTAATGGACAATTTAAATTACTGTAGAGATAAGTTATTGACATTTTATTATTTTATGCTCATCCGGTTATGTCTGTGTTTGTGATGTCTGTATGTACTAACAATAGTCTTGTAAGTTATGTTGTGTAATACTAACACTTTTATGGGTTTTTGCCTGAAATAAAGGTTTTAATAATAGGGTCACTTTGTTGTCAGACCGTCCGTCCGTCCATCTGTCTGTCTGTCTGTCTGTCAAGGCCCTTTATCTCAGAAACGCGTGGAAGTATCGAGTTGAAATTAAAACCATATACCCAGGTCTACAGCTGTGTAAAAAAAGAGAAGTTTGTTAGGTGCAGGCTTTGTACTTGAGAATAATTAACCGATATCACTACCTATTATTTAGGAATTAAATATTAATAATACTAATTAATAATTGGCCGTTTATGCCCCAAAAAACGTACATTTCGACACTGTTAAGGGAATCAACATTTATAAGGTACTTTCTAGTGACCTAGAACTACGCAGTTTGGCAAGTAATCTCGTCTTATAAGTACTACAAATTCCTTTAGTGAACAGTTCTAAAAACAGACTCGACGAACATTTAAAATTATCAAAATGAACATTCATCATCATCATCATCATCATCATCTCAGCCATAAGACGTCCACTGCTGAACATAGGCCTTCCCCTTGGACCTCCACATGTACCGGTTGGAAGCGCACACATCTAGCGTCTTCCGGCGACCTAAATTAGGTCGTCTGTCCATCTTGTAGGTGGTCGTCCTACGCTGCGCTTGGTAGTCTGTGTCTGTGATCTCCACTCGAGCACTTTTCGACCCCATCGGCCATCTTCTCTGCGTGCAATGTGGCCTGCCCATTGCCACTTCAGCTTGCTAATCCGGTGGGCTATGTCGGTGACTTTAGTTCGTCTACGGATCTCCTCATTTCTGATTCGATCACGTAGAGAAACTCCGAGCATAGCCCTCTCATTGAGACATTGAGTTTTGAGATGAGGCCGATAGTGAAAACACACATTCAAAATAGTTTAATTACATTGATTAAAGACTTTTGACTTAAGGCATTGAGGTATGTCGGACGAAAAGACATTACGTAGTTATAACGTGTTAATGTTACGTGTAAATGAACATTAATCGTATAAAAAAAAACAAATGCAGTGATACACACGCATCAGCTTTCAGCTGCTAGTGTATTAAAATATTATACGAAAACAGGGAAAGATCTGAAAACTATAAATATGTAAAAATATTTGTACGGAATCCTCGGTGGGCGAGCCCAACTCGCTTGTCCGGTATTTTGTACGACTACCGCTATTCAATCGTAAATATTTTTCGGAATGACGCATTGTTCCTAAAAAACTGAAGTTATTTCCATATAATATTTAAGTTATGATTGGCATTTTCTTACGATTGTCTCTTGGCTACGCCCTCAGGTCGTTACCTGCCCCGTTGGTAACGCTACCAACTACATATTTATAAAAGAGAACCATAGAATACACGCTATATAAAGTGGCTATAAATATTGGTAGCGTGAGTAGAGCGTTGAGTGCGAGTCGGGGTTCTCTAAATAATTGCCGAAAATTATATTACCAAATGTCATTTCGCAACCAATTATTCGTATAATTTCATTTTGCCGAATGATCAAGTGGCAACTCAACACAAGGTAGCGGAATCACTTCATAAGTCTAATAAGAAACATAAAAAGTTTATTTTGTAATTTAGCATCGTACGATGCAAAAACAGTCAGTTCGAGGGGGGGGGGGGGGGTTTAGAATTTCGGCTGCTCGATTTCGTTCAATAATATCTCAACTACTAAGCAATTAAATTCTACTAATAAAATTGAAAACGAGTGGTCAAATACCACTCGATTCCCAATTCCTATCGCTCGTATTTCAAAAATAGCATATAGCCGTTTTCCACAGATTTTAGAGTGACGTAATGGAGCGCTCGAAATGAAAAAATCGGTACCCTGGCGCTCGCCGGCCACTGCCGCGGCACGTTCGCTTCTCTCGCTCAGCTTCCCGTGCTGTTTGGTCTCTGTCAAATGACTAGGCAATATTGTATCAATAAATAGTTGGCCAATTCAATTATTTGGCGAGTGAAATGTATTCAAAATGTTGTATGTCATAATAATGTAATACCTCTGGTGTTGCAGGCGTCCATAGGCTACGGTGACTGCTTACCATCAGGCGGGCCGTATGCTTGTTTGCCACCGTCCGTGGTATAAAATAAAAAAAATCTACTGAACAATAATTCTATATCGAATGTTGGTTCTATCTAAATCATCTACGAGAGATTGGTTGGTAAGTGAGATTCGGACAATGAAACTTCGACGAAAAGGCAAAACACCGTAATTTTGATACGAATGCATAATCATAGGGTATTAGTTAGTTTAGGCCCTAATGAATTTTCATAGATTTTATAAAAAAGTACGAGTTATTGAAAATAATTCAACAACCAATGTATCACTACCAAAGATCACTACTTTGCTTTAACTCAAAACGTGGCACTTATGCGACGTTACAACTGTCAGGAGTGATCACTATAGTACGGACTATATTGTCGCTCAAAACATTCTTAATACCTAATTAATTATGGTAAAAATCTTTTATAATCGTTTCATAGCATTAAAACCTACGTCTCGTTTAAGTTTGCTGGTTATATCAAAAATACACATTGTATATTTTATAAATACGTAATAGGTACCAATAGTATTATTCATAAAATAAGTTCTAGATATCTTACGAAGTTCGAATTGCAGTTGTGTGTGAAATCTTGTTAATTTGTTTGACTGCAGATTTTTTTAATTTTTCCCTCCCATCGCTTATACTTCCTTATTTCCCTCAGTGGACTGATATATCATACATGTATAAATTGTGCAACAATAACTACATATTTATATTCATTTATGTATATCACCTATTTGTATCCTGGATATTCTTTTGTAGCAACAATTACATTAAAACCGCATTATCATCATCATCGTCCTAGCGTTTGTCCTGTACTGTGACAGACTCCGGTTTCTTGCTTTCTTCTTCCACTTCGCTCTATTCCGGACATCATCTTCAGCTAACCCACAGGCGTTCAAATCTTTGGCAATGACATTGCACCACCGCTGCCTTGGTTTGTCCTTCCTGTTTGGGCCTGGCAAAGCAAAGTTAAGGGTTCTGCTGCCTACGTATTCAGGCGGCCTTCTTTTATAATACCCAAACCACCGCAGTCGACTTTCTTGGAGCTTAACGACGATGTCTCTTACCCCGAGGCTACCACGGATGTGTTCGTTTCGAACCCTACCCTATCAATCCTGGACACATCTTCATTTCTGCCACATGGGTGGCTTAGATATGTCGCTGGATCACTGGTCATATTTCGCTGCCATAAGTGAGGACCGGCCTTGTGATGATCTTGTACACGAGGCCTTTCATTTTTATTGGCATTTTACTGTCACAGGTCACACCCGTCACCTCTCTCCATTTTAACCAGGCTAAAACCACAGCATAAAACTTTCAAAAATGTTATAATAGTTCCCGGTGTTTTACTGACTTACAATTTTTGCTAACATATAACTTTGGTAACAAGCAATGCTATGGTATCATCGGCCTGGTCTCATGAAACGGAAAGTGGCCATAGGAACACTAACAAAACAATGCAATGCAGGCTCGTTGCAAAGAACAGTACAGTCGGACATAAAGCTATGAAATCTTTGTCTAACCTATTTCTAGCTAGTACAAGTTTAGTTTACTGTGGTTTACGTCATTATGGTATAATTACAGGGCTGGAACGACGTGTCCTTTCACGGCTCGAATCAGATCCTGACACCGAACATCGATAACCTGGCGTACCAGGGCGTCATTCTACAGCAGTACTACAGCGAGCCAATCTGTACGCCGGCCCGCACCGCCCTGCTCACGGGAAAATATCCTATGAGACTAGGTAAGGACTTTTAGCTGAAGCTGGTAGTAGTGCAATCTAATTAATAATATCAAGGCGCGAAACATTGGCTTTGAATGACGTAGGTTTCGTTTAGCATCTTTTATTTCAGAATTAATCTATTGAAAGAACATCGTTAAGATACTTTCTAGAAAATTGCTCTAACAGTGACGCAAATTCCAACTTGACGTTATTGCAATGAAAATTAATATTTTGCATTTTTCAACACTATTCATGAAAATATAATATATTTGCCTCGCAATTATGGCACCTAATATTGACTTCCCGTACTAGGGCACCATTCTGTAGCAGCATATAGCAAGCCCCATTACAAATTATTTATTTGAGTCTTATTGCATACCGCGCTTCTCATAGAAAAATATCTTATGTCACTTAGTACGCAATTATTTTTAACTACAAATCTTGAATAAAACCAAGACGTATTAAATATAAAACAACATTACTGTGACTACATACAAAATAAGCATATGTAGGTAAAGTAATTATAGCAACCGCAGTACACAATTAAAATAATAAATTAGAGAATTGACTTACTAGAAAAATATAATATTTATACTATGCATCCACTTTAATTATTTTAATATCCGAGATTCTGACAGGACTGAACAGTGAGTTGTGTTTAGTTAAATGTTGTTTCTTGATTTCAGGAATGCACGGAGCTCCTTTGTTCAACTCAGAAGACCGTGGCATACCACTCACGGAGCGACTGCTGCCCTCCTACATGAAGGAGCTGGGCTACGCCACTCACCTCGTGGGCAAATGGCACGTTGGCATGTCCAGAGAAGAGTACCTGCCGACGAACAGGGGCTACGACTCGCACTACGGCTTGCGAGGAGGTGCCATTGATTACTATACCTATAACAAAATTGATGAGGTGAGATGCTGATAAGAAATTCTAAGACAACGAACCGCACCTACATATAAAAATTAGTTACTCGTGTTCTTCTATTGTGAGTTGTAGATTTAATTTAATTTATATTCCTTATCCCAACAAGGACTTGGGAGTATTATAAGTTAAAACTTTGGCACAACAGGACCAAAGTATTCGTCGAAAACTAATATACATATTTCAAAACAGTAAGGCTAATAATGTCTTTAAGTTTCGAAGACAGACGAGTCTCTCTGAGAATAAAAGACGAACAATAAAGCTATCCGCAACAGGCTTCGTCATTTTTAATACACAGTCATTTCATTCAAAAAGGACCACCCCGAATTGCATCAGATGCCAAAGTTCCCGTTACGCTAGCAGCGTTTCCACGTTTTATAGCCAATGACATCCCCTGCACCAAATACGACCCGGAGCGTGGATCATATAACAGCCCCTATACTTAAGTCGGCGACCAAGTTCTTTTACAAAAGCCTTTGCCTCTGTTCCCCAGGGTCCCCGTCTGGGTGCAGTCTCCACTGCAATTGGCACAACACGCTCATAATGGTTGAAAATATACATATCTACAACTTACCTACTGCCTACCTGCCCATTATTTGTTTGAAAACGCAGATGAAATAAAAATGAGAAATCAAATCTACATCTCTTTTACATTTTTTCCAGTGGCCGAACGGCAGACAGATGTTTGGGGTGGATTTGTTTGACAACGATATACCGCAAGACTCAGAAACACGATACATAGTTGATGCACTTACAGACAGAGCTTTGCGGGGTAAGTAAATATTGTACTTGTTAAATGGTAATTAGTTAATAACATAATTACTTACGTGCATATCACGTGGGAAAGTCAATTGGGTGTTTTACAATAAATAACTATCAGTGACTCTACTTTCAATAATTACTTACACTATATTTGTGTAAATATTTTCTTTTTAATATTTTTTTATTACATACACAAAACCATCGTTACGGGCTATTCTAATTCGACAGTTGGTATTTGACACACAAAAGAAAATAAAAACATAGGTATATAGTACATAGATTATTACAAATTACAGTAACACAATACATATAGCGTGGGCCTTGTGAATTCGTTTAAAGAACAAAGAAACAAATCTAACTCAATCGCTACTCGATTATATAAAGGCAGACATGTATTTATACTAAATTCTATTTATTTAAATAGGGCCAACAAAACCAAAAGTATCTTCTCTCTCTACATAACATACATTTATTAATGGGTAGTTAATAACTATTTTTTTTTATTCGAGTCATACGAAACCACTAGCAGTGGTTGAGGGTATCAACATCAACCCAATAATTGTGACGTTCTTCGGAAATGAGGCTACAACTAATAATGGAAATATTATAATTATAGATCTAACTGCAAGGAAATATTTTATATTCCTGTATGCAACGTTTACTTTTTTTAGCCCAATAAATTAATAATTAAAATAGCCTACCCTTAGTACTAAAACTATAAGAAATATTTTTACTTTTTGCAGTGATCAACGGGCACAACATCTCCCAGCCGCTGTTCTTGCACATCGCGCACAACGCGCCGCACGCAGGCAACCCGGGCGCGTCGCTGCAGCCACCGCTGTACTCTTCCGTAAAGAATGCACATATCGCGAACCCAGACAGACGCCTGTATGCAGGTTGGATTAAATTTGAGTTTAATCATAATAAAACATTTCAATCTATCGTAGGTCGATAGGTACTACTTACAACCCTAGCGCATCATAGCAGCCGACGCTCTTATATGTATTCCTCGGCGTAGAAATGATAAAATGCTCATAAATTACTCACCCTAACTGACGGCTGTATGCAGGTTCATTTGAAACAATATTTAAGTCATCCAGTGTTATTAGGATCAAAAATATACGAATATTGCTCACATAATAACAAAGGCGTATATTTCTTTTTTGCTTGAAAACACGAAGTAATCGAGCCATTCAAAATAACAGAACTATGTTGTGAATAAGATAAATATGAAGGAAAACGAAAATTAGATGCGTGAGCTGACCGTTAAAAACGCTAAGAAATGTACTTAAACCAATTTATATTTGTAATACGCCGATTAACACCTGTTGAATTCTCAGCACATTTAAATGTAATAAAATGTACTGTTTTAGACGTTTTTGTAAGTCTTGATCGGCGTAACTATCGGATAATGATATTTCTTATTTAAGTAAGTAAGTAAGTAAGTAAATATTCTTTATTGTGCACCATACATTTAAAAATAGACACTAATTCTTATTAACTAACACACACACACACACTAATTGTTATTTCTTAATTGTACTTGTTTTTCAGAGGTGGTGACACATTTGGATAGCAGTATTGGATTGGTCGTTAAGGCTTTAGCTGACAGAAACATTCTCGACGACACTATAATAGTATTCGCGTCAGACAACGGCGCGCCTACGAATGGAATGTACAACAATTGGGGTATCAATTTGCCGTTCAGAGGGAAGAAGTATACACCATGGGAGGGAGGGGTACGAGTCCCGGCTTTTATATGGCACTCTTCGTTTAGACCTCGAGTCTGGACTGGCCTGATGCATATCACCGACTGGATGCCTACTCTGGTAGCAGCAGCAGGGGGAGCAGTCAGTAAAGATATTGACGGCGTAAACCAATGGGACTCCATAATACAGGATGGTGAATCAAATCGCAAAGAACTGCTTATAACTGTTGAAGACAGCGCAAATAATGTTTATGCTGCATATAGAGCAGGAGATTATAAAATTGTAGTTGGTAACGTCACAGGCGTAAGCAACGGTTATTACGGGGCACCATTTATGGTGAACAAACGGCAACCGCCGGAATACTTCCCTATATTAAGAACTTGCGACGCAGCGAGAGCCCTCCAGACTTTGGGCATGTATTTGGATGCGGATGAGGTGCAAGCAATGAGGAGAGCCACGGCCGTTATACAGCTCGATAGAGTTCGAGATCCGCAACCTTGTGAACCTACACCAAGTAAGTTGAACGCCCCATTTATATTGTCGACGTGTAATTCCAAACTGTGTTGCATTGGACATCAGCCTTATTTTGCCTTGCGTCTAATGCACTAATGCTGCATATGAAAAGTGCTGTGTCATTGCTTATACCATGCACTTTGTACGTATCCAACTACTACAACTTCTTGAAGTACGCAGCTTAGGACGAAATTACTGTGCCTTAAATCCTTAAGTCCGTAATCTCTCAACTGTGGTTTAAAATTAACTTTAATATCTTTGTTTAAGCGTAAGGGCGTAACTACGAGTATTGCTTAAATGAAGCAGTTCTAAGCCAAGATATTTTGATAAATGAGAGACATAACTTTAAAAAAAAACATTGGTTTTAGTACTTAATCACGCAGATGTATTATTAGACTATAGTTAAGTGCATACATATTATTTTACATAAAGCATTTTATTTTGGCACATTACTTTAATAAAGTTGTACTTAAGCACCTATGCAATAGCCGTCATCATAGGTAATCGTCGCCAAGTAATCATGTCTAAACATCTCTCGTGACTTAACAATGGCATACAAAAGATCACTTAGCAAGAACGGTTGCGTTTGCGTCTATAGCATGTTCCGAAATCCGTTCGACAAACTGTTGCAACGACTCTGACACAACTGTCACTTTCTCGCGAGTCACATGACTCAAAATGCCTATACTATGGTAACGAACATATAATAGCTTCAAAACATGGCTCATATTATCTTTGGAACTTAATTTATGTGCGGCATGTCATTTGATTTCTCACTAGCTTTTCGATGAAGTAAAATATCGTGAGTAAATAGGACTAATATAAGATGAAGGTTAAACTCCAGAAGCAGTCCTTATAAACTAGTACCCATCTTCGCCATGTTTCGGGGTCAGGTGGCCAAAAAATTAGGCTCCTTACAGTTGCCATGGAAAGCATCATACTTTCATATGTGTGTCGTGGTCAAAAATAGTTGGGTTAAACATCAGTTGTGCTGTAAAAAGCAAAAGAATTTTTTTTCCATAAAAATGCAAAAAAATCTTTGCAAATAACTAAATCTTCGGCCAGGATCCTTATCGCACCCAGACAAGAAGTTAAGATAAATAGAGACATTTTTACACTAATGGTAACCCTATCGTCGCCCGATAGTGAGATCCGATAACAGAAAAGCTAAGATATTAATTGGAACCCTGAGTCATCAGCTTCGCAAGCAAAGTCACTGCCAACTAGGCTAATTAGGACAACAAAATTATGAGAAATATTACTCATAATGTCTTCGTTTTCAGCTCAAGGTTGCCTGTTCAATATCGTCCGGGATCCTACGGAGAGTCACAATTTGTGGACACAAGCTAGTAATATAGCGGCTCTGCTGACCAGTAGACTCCGGGCTATATGGGCCACGCAGATGCGACGAGGTCCTGTCGTCCTCCAATCGCAGGCTGATCCGGCTAACTTCAACTACTTCTGGATGCCCTGGGTCAACCAGGCTACCAACGTCACGGCCAGCTTGAGAGGAGAAATAAATATAACAAAGACTGAACCAATCCCTAACAGTACCAATACCACCGTGGCCATAATGGTCAACTGTAACGGGACAGTGGGCATTAGAAACTTTTTGTGCATTTTAAGAACGATTCTGTAAATAATTATTATTGTAGGTTTCTTTAATATGTTATGTTTTATTTAGTATTTTATTTATAAATAGTGTGGCTATTATAGCAAACGCCTCCATGTTGTATACAGTAAGATAAAGACTTAATTTTTTTTTTAATAAATGTAATGTGTGATATTGATATAGAAAAAAAAAAATACCTATATTTGGGTTTTTATTAATATTCTTAGCTATCCTGTAAAATTTCTGAGTTTGGATTAACAATCTCTAGATGCTCTTACATACTCTCTAGATAACGGCACTCGTAATCTTTCCGGCTGCAGAGACATATACGACATCGAAGTTTTAAATACGTTATTAATTTGATATGGATACGATGTTACATACTCTCATGTTTGGATAATTTACATAAAATCTAATCTCAAGAGAAAATTTACCAGATGAATGACATTATGCATGCAACTCGTTTTAAATTTCTTATTCGAAACTCGAATATGATTACACCGACCGGACATTATCTTCACATTTGATACACGGACGGTATCGGAGGTCAATTCGAACATACATTTTGATATTCAAATGATTTGATTTATTTATCATTCGTGCGTGCATTTCAGTAATATACCTATTAGTATTGGCGCAAGCGTGACGCTCAGGCGAATGATAACACATTGACATCTTTTGGATGTCTAAATGTACGTTTGAATTGGCCTCTCGGTCGGCTTCTCTCAGTCTCGTGCTCTGCGATAATGCAGCAGGTTTATTTTATGTGTACTACAAATATATTATTTATTTATAATATATATTAAAAATAATGGCAGAGTTTTGGCAAACGAGATGTGCAGTGATTTTAATATTTTTTATGGCTCTCGGGATCAGAGGTCAAAGTAATGTGAAGCCGAATATAGTTTATATACTTGCAGATGATTTGGTAAGTAAATAGTGGCCAGCCACACATAATTTTTATTACAAAATAACCAGTTATTTTGTATTAAAAATTAGTTCATAACATTATAAGTACTTTTTTATTTGTGAAACTTTTTGTAACTATAGATCTTTATTAGGCACCTCTGTCAAAGACACGACCTTTAAGGTCTTAAACAAGCCCGATTTAATATTAAATTTAGTAGGTTAAATACCTACTAAATTTAATATTAAATCGGGCTTGTTTAAGAGTTTTGGCAAACGAGATGTGCAGTGATTTTAATATTTTTTATGGCTCTCGGGATCAGAGGTCAAAGTAATGTGAAGCCGAATATAGTTTATATACTTGCAGATGATTTGGTAAGTAAATAGTGGCCAGCCACACATAATTTTTATTACAAAATAACCAGTTATTTTGTATTAAAAATTAGTTCATAACATTATAAGTACTTTTTTATTTGTGAAACTTTTTGTAACTATAGATCTTTATTAGGCACCTCTGTCAAAGACACGACCTTTAAGGTCTTAAACAAGCCCGATTTAATATTAAATTTAGTAGGTATTTACATTTAGAATTTATATAAAGTCGTTGCTTTCGGAATACTTATTAATTTTGTAAAAGTGACCTTCGCATTTTTTACAGTTTATGTAAGGATCTGTTTGTCGAGACGTGCTCTTTTTTTTAGTATCGAAAATATATGTTCTTAATTCTAAAATTTAATAAAGTTTAATGTTACAACGAATAGATCCCGAAGAGAAAATTATATTTACTTAGTGGGTGAGTTACACAATTATTTTATACCTATGTCTGACTGATAATGGTGCATGATTGATTTAACTAATCTAAACCCAATATTACGTATGTATTAGGTATACATAAACATAATTATACCGAATACAATCTGGTAAAGTGATAATTATGTAATCAAAACGTAACTATATTACAACCGATTAGAGATCCTAATATATTTGTGTAATTACTATAGCTTATGTAGCAACAAATTTGGTAGGTACTAACAGAAAGTCTCTAGAATCGAAGACCAAATATTGCTATAAGGTTTATGAATCTTCAGTTTACTGTTATGGGTCAACGACGGTACTTCATGGTCATGGTACCTTTCTGTGCTGGCACCTACTATCTAGAGCACCTACACCACGAACCTAATATAATAAATAGGTACGTAGTATACATACATAGGAGTTTTAAGAGGTGGTTTGTATGCTGGGATCTCACCTCACTGCGCTCGCGCTCACTCCTCGGAACGCATGATGTGTAGTCGTCATTTTTGCCAGTTTTTTCCTGTAGGTAGGATGTTTTCTACGTTTTTCTTAGCAGATTTAGCGTAATTAGTTATATATAAAACACAATTTTATTGGATTCAAACAGCTGTCGTGGGATTCGGGGAGTATTATAAATAATATAATACAACAAAGTGATCACGTAAACTTGTATGATCCACGTGGCTGTATTGCACAGATTACCTTAGTTACAAGATGAAGCATATAAGACTGGGAGTCACCACACATAGGCGCTCCCGTGCTAAATTAACACGAGAACGCGACCGCTTATTACCGTTGCGTTCATGTTTACGACCTACTCATGAGTATTTTAAATATCCTAGGGATGAACATGGCTGTTATATGATATAAAATAGTTAAGGCGTAGTTAGAGTGACAGAGATATTATACCACGGTGCAGGGCTGGGACGACGTGAGCTACCACGGCTCGGAGCAGGTGCGCACGCCGAACATCGACCTGCTGGCGCGCTCCGGCGTGGCGCTGCAGCGCTTCTACTCGCACTGCCTGTGCACGCCCTCACGCTCGGCGCTGCTTACTGGAAAACATGCCTATACATTGGGTGGGTCATAAACAAACAAAATTTGCCCTCTCCGTTGATGAAAATGTCATGGTAAATGTATGAAACGGGGTTGGTCCAATAGTAAAAGTTGCTCAGTATGACCTATATATTCACCACTCAAATTATTGGAGGTGACTAAATAAACACCCTGTATAAGTTTGGGTACTAAAAATATAAGGTGCTAAAAATCATATAACGCACCTTTGTGTTTTCCCAGATGTAAACAAACCTTTATTTTTGTTCCATCGCTTTGTTGCACCTAAGAAAAAACGTATTTTTTGCGGCTGAAAACTGTAGGTGTAAAGGGTCTGTAGGGGTGGTCTCTCATAAAAAAATTGAAATTCTCGCTTTTTTATACAGAAAAAGTTGGCTTGCCAGATAAATTTATTTTCTTAAAATCGAGAAAGACGTGGGCTCATAATTTAGATATGAAAAACATTATTCAGGCTCCACGACGAAATACTTACCTCCACTTCAATGTCAATCATTTCTGTATTAAATATTAAGAAACAGCGTTATTGCGTTTACTTAAAACAATGTTCAAATTTCAAATTTCAAACGTATTTGTAGGTACATTATCATTACAGGCATGCAAGGTTATCCTCTCGTGCAGAGCGAGGACAGATTTCTACCGCTACACGAGAAGATTTTACCACAATATCTGAAGGAGTTGGGTTATTCGACGCATTTGGTGGGAAAATGGCATGTGGGTTTATCTCGGTCGGCGGTTCTACCCACAGCGCGTGGCTTCGACACACACTTCGGGCACCGGGGCGGATATATTGATTACTATGAGTACACGATAGAGGAGTCGGTAACTATTCCATTTATGTGACTATTATTTCACTATTGCTCTTAACTTGGTACTTAAACCCTTGTGGTACTGGTTTAACATTGTGTTTGTAGTTTATTTGTGAATTTCTACGTGATGAAAACTGAAAACAGGTCTTGGAAAATAATAATAATTATTATTGTTCAAAGATTCAAAGAAGTTATTTGCACAGAATACACGTATGATCTGCATGTAGATCATATAGGTACAAAAAAACAGTGTATTCAGTCTTTCAGTTTCAGTCTTTGTATTCAGTGTATTCTGGCTGGAATGATAAAAATCACGTTATTTATGTTATTTTTGACGATAAATAGAAACTAAAGGCTGTCGACGATAAAAACTGGTCATGCATGATCTGGTATATTTGTGGTATAACGAATACACATTTTCAAGCAGTTTTTAATTATTATTAATCTGCTGAATATATTCCATAGGCACCATTAATTTTTTATAATCTTCACTTTTCACTTGCTTCCTCGTACAATATCATTATTGTATTTATATTTTTACAAGCTGTTTTACGCATATTAGAAATCTTACAAAAAAAACTTTTTCATACTCTTTTCTATTTCTAGTAGTTAGAAGACTTTTTACTCCAAGCACTGAATGTTGTTTTTGTATGGGAGGCATTTTTTTGCCAAAAAGTCAATGTTAAAAAACCTCAGATATATCTCAATCTGAATACAATAAAAAAAATGATTGTTTAAAAAGCTGTGAAAGGAGGACGTAATAATTCGGATTATCTACTTTAAAAAAAAACAGAAAAACTTGGTAGACTACCAGAGAACCCTGCACGCTGTACAAAAAATATTGGTAACATGGGATATATATATATATTACAATAAACATACCCCGGGATTTTCGGTGCGAGAATGATCTCATATATTTATAAAATTATAAAATAGTTACCAAACTATGAAAAAGTTGTAAGCCTAAGCTCCAAATGTGCTTACAATAAAATGTTAAAATAGTTTCTATATTATAGTTATTACCTATGTTCTGGCTAATGTAAAACATTCACGCACCCAGAACCACGAGGTATTCTTCTTCTTCTTTTAAAATATGGCCTCCATCAAATCTATGATGATTTTGCCAATGTCAAGTCGTTCTTCGGTAGTTACTTTTAAGTGTGCTCGTAGAGCATGACGTTGTTCGGTAGTTTAGTAAAGAGGATAGCTGGACTTTACTAAAAGTCACTATGGATTGCCGGGTGTTGATTAAACACGGTTAAACGTGTTTTAAGATTAGTTTTTCATTAGCTACACCCTTCTACGTTAGTTCACTGCATAATAAGCTATCAGTATTACACTTTAAACAACATTAATGAGCAAAACACAAAAAAATATTCTCGAGACGTCTTCGCCATGTTGAATCTCAACGACAACCACCCCGAGGTATATAATAAAGAAGAATCGTAACGTGTAAGTGTCTTGTTGATTGATGTTTCAGTGGAGCTCTGGGACCGTGTCCGGTTACGACTTGTACAGGAACGCGACTCCCGCGTGGGACTCCACGGGCTATGTCACCGACCTGTACAGCCGGGAGGCTACATCAAGTAAGCTCAGAGGGCCTACCACGAACACCGCAGTTCGCAAATTGCGGACATGTTTATCTTTTAATCCAATTAAGGCGTAGAGTGACAGAGAAACATACCTGCAATTTATGAACTCCGATATTTGCGGTAGGCCTTCAGATTTCGGAGCTTAGAGAAGAGTTAGAAATTGGACGAATATCTTGTTACACGTGGACTTGTTTTAGTTTCGACGCGAACTACTTAATTAATCCTTCAAAGCACTCAAATTACGGCGGTCAAAGTCTCTTTCGCGGTTGTTATAATGATTCTGATTAGGTGAAAAATGCAAAAAGGCCATAAGTTATGTTGTTTTTGACTTACATTACGTAACAAAGGGTTAAGAGATGTTTTCCAATTTGATAATATTTCTTTGTTGCTTAAATATTCTAGTACTAGTAGGTGTAGGATATAGTAGTTATAGGTATTAGTTTCCTAAATTTATCATTACACTAATAAAGGAAGCCTTTAAAATAATCCCCTTCTGGCATAAATAACAACAATTCAATGAAAACTCGTTATTGTCGCTTATAATCAAGCCCGAGCTCAAACTGATCCCCAAATTACTCACTGTTGTAATGCGTGGGAAAAGTTAGTTTGCACAAGATTCATCGTCACCATTTGGGATAATACCTACAGAGAGTAACCCCCACAACAATTGTATGCTGCAGTTATTGAAGCTCACGACCCGTCATCGCCACTGTTCCTGATGGTGGCGCACAACGCACCCCATGGTGGAAATGATGGTGTCATCCTCCAGGCGCCGCCGGACGAGGTGCGCCGCATGCGTCATATCGAGTCACAGCAGCGGCGCATACTAGCAGGTGACTTTAAGACAATACCGTCAACCGGGCTGTAAATGGCGGGGTGAAAACAGGGCAATTTCGTAGAAGATACTCTCACAAATTGTATTGGTTCCTCTATACGGTGGCCCTGTCTTGTACCAGCGAGATGGCCATGTGATGGTTATGGCTCCTCTACACGATGGCCCGTGCTGAACCAGCGAGATCACCATGCGATGGTTGAGAGCACACACTAGGGAATGGGCCACGTGTAGATGTGGACCATCGCTGGTCCACTACCTTCGATGTGCGGATGAAAAACCGACACCGTGGCCATCCCATCGCCATCCGACCGCGAGCCTCTACCCTCTTTATACGCTGGTCCATTTTAGTGGACCAGTATGAGGCTTTCGTGTAGAGGAGCTATACATGCAAATCTATTATTATTTTTTAATAGCATGGTACAATTTGTGTGGGTAGAATTTAAGAAATTATCTGGTAAATGTCCTTCCCAGTTTTTATTATCCCTATTAACCCCGGTTGACGGTACCTAGTTAGAGAGATGATAGGACCAGTTTTCAACGTTGTTCCTGGTGATTTCGCACAATACGGTGTGCAACATGGTGCATACTGAAACTGTAGATATAAAATATTTTTTCACCACACCAGCTGGTAACTCTCACACCATCTTAATAAAGCTCTTGATACTTCAAAAGCTGACAAGAAAGCTGCATTTTATCCACCAAAATGGCAAAGTAATTAGATGCCAATTTTGAATTGTTTTCTCACTTTGGCTGGTGAAATTGACTTTTAAGTAATAATTTTGAATGATAAATATTTCATAGATAGCGTTCATAGGATTTGATTTGTAATGTTTTACTGTTAGTATTTTCCTCGCTTTCGGGTGTTTCCCTCGGTGGCAAATTTTGTTAAACCCTCGTGCCTTGAAATCCTCATAAACCTCAAGATTCAATTTTGGAATCTTCCGTTTGCTCGGGATTCAATATTAGAACGAGGGGTTTAGCAGCAACTTTGCCCCCTTGTAAAACAAATAACTAATATCTTAATTTGGATAGATAAGGAAATGGAGGGTTAATATCTGATTTTGTTGAAATACATATTTTGGTTTACTTTTTTAGTTTATCAAAAATGAAGCTAAAAAGGTAAGAAGATAAACTCTAATGTGTTTAGCGTTAAGGAATTGATTGCACCCATTAAACTAATCAGTAATGTTACCTATATTAAAATTAAATGTTCTAGATGTATGCGAATCGAATAAAAGTAATCTACTTAGTACCTACTCGTAAACTGGATCATTGTTTATACATATTCCAGATCAAAGTGTAGCTTATGTACTGATAGATAATGTTTTGTTCCAGCTATGGTTAAAAAACTGGATGATAGCGTAGGCGATATAGTAAAATCACTTTCGGATAAGGGAATATTGAACAACACTATCATAGTGTTCACATCGGACAACGGTGGTATGACGTCGGGATCCTCTTTGAATTATGGATCTAATTGGCCCCTGAGGGGGATTAAAATGTCTCCATTCGAGGGCGCCGTGAGGGTAACCGGACTTTTGTGGAAGGCAAACTTAAATCCCGTGAGCCGGGCTTGGAATGGGTATATGCATATTTCGGACTGGCTCCCGACTTTGCTCCACGCGGTGGGTGCCGACCCTCCGCTAGGAATAGACGGGATTGATCAATGGGATAACATAATTACAAATTCGCCATCCAAGCGAAACGAAATAGTTGAAATAGACGACTACCATGGTTTCTATATGATTATATCGGGAGAGTACAAATTAATTACAGGAAGTGTCATAAAAGAATACAGCAATTTTCAAGGCCACGATCTTAGGGGAATTATTGGAACCCCTCCCTCATATGTTGATGCTATGAAGAAGAGCCCTGTGTATTCGGTTCTTAAGAATAATGGTCTGGAACTGAACATGCCAGATCATGAAATAAATAAAAGGTATAAAGTCGATTGCTTAAAAAGAAGCGATGAACGAGATGTGTCATTATGTTACCCTGAAAATGGTAGGTATATATTTATTATTTATGCTAACGGCACCAATCATGGGACATTTAAGGGAAAATTGGAGTATTTTTGATATTTCACCGACATCTGTAAAATTTCTACCGCTTTATGGTTTAAAAGTTAAATGTCCAATTCATGCTTTATGTTTTCTATGTATTTAATGAAAGCTACTAATGAACAAACAAACAAATGGTTTCAATATTATTAATCAATTAAAACTATGTTTTTTTGCTCCAGTCATGGGATGTACATATGGCGCCATTAATTTTCAAACTAACAAGTAGCTCTTTGGCTCATGCTTATGGTAAAATGTTGCCAGCTATTAAAAACTGATGGTAAATACTTGTTTTACAGGATTTGTGTATTGGTGGTGCCTGTTCCATTATAGGGGTGTGTATTTGGTATTGAACTAAAATTACCATATTCATATTTTCTTTCTCTTCTAGGAACTGTCTGTCTCTACAATATCCACGAAGATCCTTGCGAAACTAAGGAAATTTCAAAACTATATCCAGATATCGTGCGGCAACTTCTCCAGAAATTGGAAACCGAGAAGAATAGAACAATACCTAGGATTGTGCCCTTGGTGCGAGACCCTAGGTCTCACCCGAGCCAGTTTAACTATGCCTGGTCCACTTGGGCAGATCATATTATATAAATTACGTCACAATTATTGGAGGTGATGTAACTATTCGTATGAGGATCAGTAGTAACCTAATAATTACGACACAAGTGACTCATTTGACTCATCGAATTAGATTTTAAACAGAAACGGTTTGTTTGAGTTTCTTTGTCGCGTTTGTTCTTACTTGCAGGTACGAGTATAATGGTCACCACTAGAGTTTATATGCTTGTATCTATAAGATTTCATTGATTCCGCGGCAGTTTCAAATTTATGTTCGTGACCTTCGTGAAGGCTATCATTGATAGGTTACTTTCCAAAAGGTTTAATATTGTCCTCAAGTCTATTGCGGAATTTCAGAGGGCTCTATGCAAAAAAGAATACTAGCTTATACACTATTAACCTATTTTCCATAAATTTCGTCTCATTAAGCATATATATATTTTAAGTAGACATTGTGTTTAAGAATTAGTCACATACAGTTGGTTCTTTTTATCCGGGCGCGCGACAGCAAACAATCGGGTACTGTCCAACAGTAAAATAAAACTACACTAAAATTTGAAAAGGTTGTTGTTTTGTTTGCCTGTACTGTTAACATCAAAGCGTCCGGATGTTCATCACATCCGGGTAGCTTCCGGAATTCCGTAGCAGGCCGCGCGGACCCGCTCAGCTCCGGCGGCTATACATACATATTACGTTTATTGGATTAGAAAGAACTCTGCAGATTACTTTATGTACATTAGGTATGCTGTAAATATTTAAGCTAACAATGATTAATGCGTTAGTTAAGTTTTTTTTTATAATACCCCATAAACTGTCCTAATTACTCAAGTTTGAGGTAAAATTGATTTCCACAATGACGAGTTCGAGCTTATCAGTTCTAAATAAATATCTTTTGGTACATTATACAGCAACGATCAAATGCAGACTACTGCTTAGATAATAAAAAAATCGGCCAAGTGCGAGTCGGACTCGCACAGGAAGGGCTGGACGTGATCCTCGAGATTGGAAAGAAATATTTATTTTATTCTGTTTTTAGTATTAAATTTGTTGTTATAGCGGCAACAGAAATACATAATCTGTAGAAATTTCAACTGGCTAACTATCACAGTTCGTGAGATACAGCCTGGTGACAGACAGACGGACGGGCGGACGGACGTATAGTGGAGTCTCAGGATCCGTACGGGCAGACGGATGGACAAACGGACATGTCGAAACTATTAGTGTTCCATTTTTGCCATTTTGGTTACGGAACCCTAATCAAGACCCAGCAAACACAAAGTTTTGTATACTTATGGGTTTTCAATGTAAATTAAATAAATTATAAATATGCCAGCTATGCAGTGGTTTTATTGTACAAGCAGTATTTTTTAATTTTTACTTGCTGAAAGAGCATTCCACGGGCTGTCCCGTACGGACGCATTTATTTCCTGTGTAGAGACTTTTTTTCGTCGTTTAATGCAGGCGATTATTTTTCTGTACATATTTTTGACCATTAGTCACAGAAAAGGAAAATCTTGTACCTGCAAATTTTCAGAAAGTTCTCGTTTGTACAACGGTAGACAATTTTATGGAATGTTCCTGAACATGGTACAAATTATTTGCACGCATTGTTACCATCAACGACAACTTACCCAAACACACCTATCCTTACAGTTTGAGTATGGCAGAGCTCTTAATTGATAACTTGAAATTAATATTACTAACCATGTTATTTCTAGTACATATCTGAATAACGTGAAGGTACAAGAAATATAAAGCCCTTGTTAATAAAACCGACGTACATTTGTAGAGGTACTTAATTAAGTAGCCGCATCAGGGTTTTCTCTATTTCATTTCATACGTAGGGATGTAAACTTTGTGTAGGTTCTCAGCAAACCTTATGAGTGAAGTTAAATTTAGTTCTTAATTAACTTGCTGACTGAAATACATTACAAACAGCTGTCTACCTGTACTATTTAAATTCAGATCTAATTTGAAATTAAATTACAAATTAGACAGAGAACTTCCTATTTTATAAATTCTATAGTACGTTGAGAAGTGAAACACTGGTATTTAAACTTTGAAGGTTTTTCGAAAGCCTTGCGTCCACAATAAATATAGCTTAATTATATACGTTTGATCAGAACTATTTACTTTATTAAATAAATACGTTATCCTCATAAGAAATTTAAGTAGCCTCCTAGTATTGAACAGCTTGATTACAATATTTAAATTACAGCAAGTTTGTCACTTCGTGTTGTTTATTTGTGTGAATTAGTTAGTTTCTTCTTCGTGTTGTTTAGTTAGTTTGTTTGTGTGAATTAGAATTGAAGTGGCATTTACGAGTATTGAGGCACTGTCAAGTACCTACCTACTGACATTTAATTTACTAGCGACTCGCCCCGGCTTCGCACGGGTTACACAAAATCTTAATAAATTATACACCTAAACCTTCCTCAAGAATCACTCTACTGATAGCAGAAAATCGCATGAAAATCCATCCAGAGAGAGACGTGGCGGGGTACTTTGTTTTATAAGGTGTAGTGATTGTCTAGAGTTCGTTTAAGCTAACTTGAACGTGAAAGTGAGGGCGTGTCATTAAAAATGTCATATTTTTATAGAAATTTGACATTAATGATGATATTGCCACACTTTGTCATTCCAAATGCCATGTGAAGGGTAAGCTTGGACTGACTCTATGTGCAAAGTGCGTGACTACGCATGGCGTAGGATTTGTAGGAATAATGTCCATTTAACTTTCAACTGGGGCCCATTTCTCGAACGGTATTAGACAAAATGTTATTAGTTCACGAACTGTCAAGACGTATGGGTTACCATGACAACATGCTAATATTAAAAAAAAAAAAATTAAATCTGTTTATTTCATATCAAAAAAACATGCATTTTTCTAACTTAACTACTAATCTTAAATTAAAAAGATTTTTTGAGTTAAGGAGTCTAGGCGTGTAGAATTAATTATACAGTACACTTCATCTTTGTATAAATTTTCATTATTTTATTAGACTAATACCGTTCGAGAAACGGGCCTCTATTAGATAATAATGTCTCCCATACCCATCAGGGCGACGCTGGTACAGAGGAAATATCCAGCAATCCTTAGTTCAAGCTATACAATATCTTATTACGGTATTCAAGTTGGCTTATTCACAGATACTCAACAGCGATATAGTGAGTTCACGCGGACGCCCGGGAAGTTTTAACTACCCCTCCTACGCATGTACGGTATAATTAGTGCTTCAAGTCCTAGCTCGGAACACGCAGTTCAAGCCTGCATCCTGTAGATACCTAATCAAGTACAGAGAGCTGCGAAACTGCATGGAGAAATTATAAATGAATTCATTGTAATGTCGCCATGAATTTTGACGGCCGATGGTAGTATACTCTAATAAAAGTATCAAAGAGCTAAGTTCTAAGGTGATAGGTTTCCAATCAACTTGCGCGCGCTCGTTTTCTAATGTATCTGTTTGATTGTTACTCCTTTTACCTATTATGGAATATCGTCCATTTGAATTAACTGCATACTTGCAAATATTTCATCTCGACTGATACATTTCCAATATAGACTGTTCCATCGTTCTAGTCATCTAGTAGTATCCACGTGTTTTAGTGTAACAGTTTACAACAAAGATTACTGCAAAATAATGGCCACAGGCTTTCTTTCTTAGGATTCAAACTTAGGTAATATTAAATACTTTATTTGCATTTATACTAGATTTTAAAATAAATACCTATGTATTCTAATAATATATAAATAAATAAAAATAAAAGATCTGATAAAATTATAATTATTGTAAATACATTTTCATCACACCAACTGGTAAAGGCCCTCTTAATTGTTCAAAAACTAATGAGAAAGTAGTTATCCACATGTGGGGCAAAGTAATCAGAAAGTTTTGAGTTGCTTACTTATGTTAGCTAGTAGAATTGACTTTGACTTGACTTTTAAATGATGATTTTGAATGATATTTTTTTGGTATTTCATAGTAAGTATTTTCCTCGGAGAGTTTCACTCGGAGGCATAGTTTGTTTGCTCAAGATTCCACTTATCGAACCATTCACTACATTCGTGGTTCAATTTTGGAATATTTCGCTTGCTCGGGTAGCAATATTACTACGAGCGTTTAAACAACAACCTTACCCCCTTGTAAAAACAAATAACTATTAATATCTCGTTGGCATGTATAGCTACGTCTTTGTGCCCTGAATTCCTGATTTTATGTACAACTAACTATAACTTTTTATAAAGAAAAAGCGGTCTATTTTCGATTTGTTTCCCTGTAGCTAGTCGATCTAAATAAATGAGGGCTGGCATTTGGCGAAGTGAAATTCCTCACCGCCTATCAACAATCATTGGTTGCCCTTAACTCTCATTTACGACCCGTCGTAAAACGACTATTCGGAACGAATACATTTCCGCGTCGCCTTGTTCGCAGCTTATTCTGTTAGGTCTAAAATCAAAATCAAAATCAAAATCAAAATATCTTTATTTTGCATAAAATATGGTATACAAGATGGACTTAGTAAAGAAGCACATGCATATTTTACCAGCAACTGGCATGCAAAAACACAAACACGCATACATCTATTAACTATGCTAATAAATCTAATATTATACAAAAAAAAAAAAAACAAATGTCATACTTAATCTAATTGCAATTATCAGTGTCTAATCATATCGGAAATAGTCAAAAAATTCATCAATTGAATAAAAACACTGTTGTATTAACCAACTTTTAAGTTTACGCTTAAATAGACTAAATGGTAATGATTTCAGTTCATCTTGGAGACAGTTATAAATTTTTATTGCCATACAGTAAGCGCTCTTTCCATACAATACTGTCTTTTTTGCGGGTATGACGAGACGATTAGGGTATCTTGTATTAAACTGACAAATGTCCTTAAACGTAGTAAAAAGTTCAGGATGCATTCTAACAAACAAACAAATTTCATATAGATACATGCTTGGCACAGTCAGAAGTTTCATATTTCTAAATAGAGGTCTGCATGAGGTCATTATGTCTACATTACAAATAGCTCTAATGCACTGTTTTTGTGCTAACAGTGCTTGATTTGCATAACTTGAATTCCCCCAAACAAGAATACCATATCTAAGTACAGAGCAAACATAGCCGTGATACGCCTGTATTGCAGTCTCTTTACTGCTAATTTTTGTCAACCTCCATAACGCATATGCAAACGAATTTACTTTACTGCATACTTTATTAATATGTTCATTCCAGGATAAAGTATCATCCACGCATATACCTAAAAAGTTAGTCTGATGGGACTCCGTTACAATTTGATTTAAAAAAGTAACTGTGAGAGGTTGTTTGAGAGCATTCCTATTTACGAACTGGATGAATGTTGTCTTTTGTAAATTAACATTCAAATTATTCTGGTTTAACCAGGTTACAATGTTTTTGATTGTGTCATTAATGTCATTGTTATATGTCCTAGGGTCACTACAAGGGATGACGATGGACAGGTCATCTGCGAAGAGAGTACATTTGAATCTCGTTACATTAGGTAAATCGTTAATGTACAATAGGAACAGTAAGGGTCCTAAAATACTCCCCTGAGGCACTCCGACACTGTTAAGTTTAGTAGACGATTGATAAGCAGTTACTGTTTTGTTAGAATCAATTTGTAATACCTCCACAAACTGAGTCCTGGCATGCAAATAATCTCTAAGCCAATCATGAACGACTCCTCGTATGCCGTAGAGTTCACATTTTGCTAGCAAGGTTTCGTGGCAGACAAAATCAAAAGCCCGGCTCATGTCAAAAAATACCGCAGTTACTGGCAAACTCTGGTTCATGTAACTCAATATATCATTTGTTAAAGTGAACGCTGCTAAAGAGGTCGATTTCCCTTTCTGAAAACCAAATTGTTCAGCTTTGATTAAATTAAATTTGTTTAAAAATGAGGTGATGCGTTCATGAAACACTTTCTCAAATATCTTTGAGAAAACTGGAATAAGTGCAATTGGTCTAAAGTTTTCTACACTTTCTTTGCTACCTTTTTTAAATAGCGGCTTGATTAAAGCTCTCTTTAGGGTTATAGGAAAAACTCCACTTATAAAAGACATATTTACTAGATAACTAAGTACTTCAGCGATTTTCTCTTTACATATCTTTAATACCTTGGTCTGGATTTCATCATAACCAGCTGAGTTTGTAGGTTTAAGCATATTAATTATTTTACTAATTTCGTATTTATTAGTTGGGACCAAAAACATATTTGCGTTATTTGCTTTTACTAGTAAGTCGGCAGATGTAGGCGTGTTACCCAGGTTTGAATTCGTTAAATTTATGTAAAAGTCATTAAAAGCATTCGCGATATCAGTGGGATTAGATATAATATTATTGTTAATAACTAATTTTCCAATGTACGCGTCACGTGATTGAGTTTTAGTAGCGTTTTTAATTATATCCCAAGTCGCTCTACATATGTTTTTCGATCGAGAAACATATTTTGCGTTTGCACATTTTTGAGCTTGGTGTATACAACGTTTAAGAATTTTTGAATAGTTATTAAACTTCTGTTTTGCGTTTTGATAGCTAGCGTGACCTTTTGGTTTTTGATAATAGTTAAAACGCAAACGTCTCTTTGTTTTTACAGATTTTTTGATTCCCCTTGTAAACCATTCACAAGATTTAGGCTTATTCGTGCTTTTTATTTTTAAGATGGGAAAACATAAATTATAAAAAAAGGTAAATGTATCATGAAAGTGTTTGAATGCCACCGACACGTTACTTTCAGTATACACTTCAGACCAGGATAACCTAGCGATACAGTCGCAGAATTTTTTTAGGTTTTCTGCACTATAGTCTCTCTTAAAATGGTAATACCAAAGAAGCGGTTTATCTATTTTACTTATTGGAAACATTAAACTTTGTGCAGTTTCGTGGTCGGACAAACCCAATTTGAGAATTTCACTTTCAGATTCAGGGATATTTGATATTATTTGGTCGAGGCATGCTTCTCTACGCGTGGGGTTATTTATATGTAATGAAAAATTATTATTTGAAGCAATTCTTCTAAGCTCATTTGAATTTACTGTGATTTTAAGTATGTCGATGTTGAAGTCTCCAGCGATTATTATCTTATATTTTGTTTTATATTTTAGCTTGCTTATCAAGCTTTCTAGTTTTTTCAGGAAATTAGTTGCGTCAGCTGACGGTGTTCTGTAAACACAAATAATGATACATTTTATAGACATTATCTCTATACCACAACACTCAAAAATATAGTCTTCAGAAATTTCATCTAAAAAGCTCAATTTCTGAGTTTGAATATGGTTTGCACAGAATATACATGAACCGCCTCTCTTTTGATGAGATCTAGAGTACGATGCTGCTAGTCGATATCCAGTCATACGTAAATTACCTTCCATACCTGTTTTAATGAATGTTTCCGTAAAACATAAAACGTCAAAACGATTGTGGTTTTTGGCTAGTTCATCAATTGTAATTTCGAGTAAATCGCTTTTGCTCACTAAACCTGCTATGTTTTGGTGGAATATTTTGAAAAGGTTATTTTTAGCGACGAAAAAAGTTATCGTCCGCTTTATGTGCGTTGACCACATCGATTCTTTGGAAAAAATCAGTGATAGTTTTTTGCTTAAAAGTTTTTTGATGTATGTTACTCATTTTTTGTAGGCATTTTTTAAAGTAATATGGGATAGTGCCCTTCGGTTCTACATTGCTCAAGTCATGTGGCTTAGTCACAAGTCTTGGATTTTTACATGTGTTTGGATTTAATTTATTGTAACTAAGGTATTTATTGCCGTAGTGCCGGGAATCGAGAATATAATTTATTTTTGAACATAGATTGTACATAAAGTTTCTTTTACCGAAATCTAAGTCCTCTAAATCTAGAAATTTACAATTGTCAAATCTATTACAAAACATTTTTACAGTATCGTTGAGTATATTTTCGTTGAGATGCACACTTTTCTTTACACCGGTAACAATAACAAAGGCTTTAGGGCGCATTCTTATAAAGACACTAAGCTCCGCAAGCAGTGTGATTGGATTACAGTCATGTTCGCCTATGTTTAATATAATTACATCACCGTCACAAGTATACAACGTTTCAGATGAACTTAATATGTCCTCACAGCGTGCATTGGTCTTAATGGTAGATGTTATTTTGTAATTTTCAAATAATGTACCAAGTCTTGACCTTGTCAGTGCGGCAGCCAGCCCTTTGCTTTGGTTGCTACCAAGAATATAAATTTTCTTTGGTGAGTTATGATGGCTACCCGTTTCTTCAACTGGAGTGCGTTTAGCACTACAAGTTTTTTCACTGCTTCCTGAAGATTTAGTAGAGAAACTGATAGCCGGAACCAAGTCTTCTCCACGTATGCTAGTTTGCATTGACTTATGTACATATCCCGATAATATATCATTCGAACTCTCATTTATGGAAATAGAGCTATTCTCGCAATTCTTATCTGAAATGTGTAAGAGATCTTGCGCCGCCGCCGCCGCAGATTTCGGTGTAGAGCACATATCATTTGGTGTATTGGCAACAGGGGTTGTAACATTTTTAACCTCTTGATTAATGCTGCTAAACAGAGTATCCGTCGTGAGTTGCGCTGAATTTATTTTCTTTGATGATTTCCTTGGAGTGCCTGTCTCCCCTAATATCTTCCTGTATACGTCATTTTTTTATTTTTTTCTTCAAGATCTTTCTTCATATCACAGATGGTACTATTTAGACGTTCAATTTCGACGTGAGCGCTGACTAGCTGTATGGATAACGTAGACACTTGAGACTTTAGTTCAAGTACTTGCGCATCTTCCGTTGATGATAGGTTTGGGAGACTACGCATAGTATCGTCGTGTTCTTGTGTATCGAAATCTGATTCAGATTCGGGGGACGTTTCTGGAGAGGGGCTTTGTTTAACCAGTTTTGTTTTTTGTCGCGTTTTTATTGGCGAGCGTAAACCACTAGAGCTAGCCGTATTCTTTAGCTGGCTATTTCCAGAATTTGGGCTGCTATTACGACACTTGTGACATTTCCATGTATTTTTACCCGTTTTAGACATAAGATCAAAGAACTTGAGACTGACGTTCGTAGTACAGGTCACGTCATAATAACTCGAACACAGTTGACACTTCAAATAATCTTTCGTTTTAATTGGCCTAGTACATTTGGCGCAGATTATCTTGGAAGTAGAAGACATATTTGTTTTCAATTTATAATTATATATATAAATACAAAAAGTCCACCTTACGTGGGATTAGAACCCTGACCACTAGACTCGATTAAAGTCGTCACCCTCTAGGTCCACTTGACCACGCTGACTGATAACTTGCAGTGCGAAATTGGCGTACGCTACAGTATACTTTGTGGTTCTAATATATCACGACAGATGGCATTGGAGAGCGGGTTAAACTTTTCCACAAGTAGAAGGTGATCTATTTTAGTTGTTCGGTTAGTCAACAATAGATGGCGTATCCAGATGACGAGGTAAGGATAATCTATTTTTATAGAAAATTATAAATACTAAACAATAAAACTATTCGTTTAATATTGTAAGTTATAACTTACGTTATTATAATAATTTTAGCAATTTTTCACAAGAACCTGTATAAAAACTAAAAATGGTCATGAACACAACAACCAAAGAGTATAAAGCCGGGTGCATACTACATCTTACTATGAGTATAAGGCCACATACAGGATATTCACTACTGTGATGTTTATCACGCGCCATATTGGGGAATTTCATTGGAACTAAATTTTTCATGCTAAACTGAACTGTCACCCTATACATGAGACACAAAAGTGCCCTCTTGACACTGATCATATATTTCTGGTCGGGCTTACAATACTTACGTTTGATCATATACGAGTACTAACTGATATTGTTTTTGTCAGCCTATGATCTTATTTTGTTTAAAGGGTTGCGAGTAATTATTGAGAAAACCGCAATATCCAGCAAGGTTCTGGTTAATACGTAATTAGCTCTGTCCGGCTCCGGCCTAGATAAACTTGCCCATTTCAGTGAATTTGTCAGTTATAGCGATATATATTACGGTTTTTACCATTTTATTAGTTATTTTAGAACCTTCTTATCCTAGTTATTTTATACCTTTAACGATATTTTTTATTAATTTTTATTTACAGGCGCTTTCCTCATTAACAAAAGAGAAAAAAATCAAGAGAAGTGCATGAATAAAATACCTATATACAAAGGGTCTAGCAGGCTAAGCGAACTAGAGGTGCCCCCAACAACGGATTTGGTCATTCTTTCAGGTGGTGTACTGGCAAGTCCTAAGAACACTCTATGCTTAATATCAGTTCTCGATCTTCTTTTGTTTTCGAGTTATTCAGGATAATGTAAAATAATCAGCGTATCATGGAAAGTGGCATATTTTGTAAACTGTTCAAGTTAGATTAAAGAAACAAAATTATATTTGACAATAATAAAATAGGCTACAAAATAAATGACAAAATATTTTTATATGTATATGTAGCGGGTACTTGTGGCTATACATGCATATTTTTTCTGGAGGTGTACCTCAGCGAAAAGTAAAAAAAATAATGTGAAGAAAAATAAAATGTTTTTTTACACAATGAAGTATAAGTACATGACGTGGGTTAAAAATGTGTATTTTGTAGCCTATATTATTATTGTCAAATATAATTTTGTTTCGTTAACCTAACTTGAACAGTTTACAAAATATGCCACTTTCCATGATACGCTGATTATCAGGGGTCGGACAAAAAGTGCGGTTGACGTAAAAATGACGTAATCTTGCACACAGGATGATGTTTCAGTTTGTATTTAAACTTCCGTGTGACATGTAGTAACAAAGTAGTATTAATGAAGTAACAAAATAATCGTAAATAAATCCATGGAATTAATAATACAGGTGGTAGGGTGGTATAGTGAATAAAATAAATTTCACGAAACTTGTTACCATAAGGTATAATTATTTGAAATTAGTTAGAAAAGTCTGTGGGATCCTCAGATAAATAGGTTTAATAGTCAAAAGTAGGCACAGTAGGTAAGATTAGTAAAAATAAAAAAAGATAATTTGATGTTATGTTTGCTGCTATCATAAAATTTGTAAGGTTCATATTAAATTCACTTTGCCCAAATGTCTTTTAATATTGCTTACCTTCGTTGGTATATCTTGATTACAGTAAGAGCAGTATACGTGTTTGTCACGTACCTCCAAAAACGGAAAATTGCCACAATATTCGAGTAAAGATGACATTTTAGAGCGTTTTCTTATACATTAGTAAATATAAATTTTAGCTAAATATAATCGTGAAGATACAACAGCTAAACAATAACGAAGTCAATTTATTGTTCATCTGATTGACAATGTGTCAGTCAAAAACGTACTTACTCATTTCAAGTGGCGATATCGTTTAATAAAGAGGTTGATAAATGATAATTGTTTATGAAAATCAAAAATACTATTTGAAATCATCCTATAAATAAGTGGTTTGACGTCATCCGCACTTTTTGTACGACCCCTGCTGATTATTTTACATTATCCTGAATAACTCGAAAACAAAAGAAGATCGAGAACTGATATTAAGCATAGAGTGTTCTTAGGACTTGCCAGTACACCACCTGAAAGAATGACCAAATCCGTCGTTGGGGGCACCTCTAGTTCGCTTAGCCTGCTAGACCCTTTCGTAAAACTGGTTAAGGCTTAAGAAAATTGTCTAGGTAATTAGTTGGTACGTACATAAATAATTTTATTTGTGAAATGCCGAATATATGCCAACGCATTTTAATAACTAGGTACTCAGTATTTCAATAAACGAGTTTTGTGATAGAAAAGAAGGCAAGAAATAAATTGCCACTTAAACGAGAAACGCGACTCAGACACTGTAAAAAGGAAAAAATGCAAAGAGAAAATTTTCAATCTCATAAATCTTAAACTGAACTGGCCGGCACGGCAGTCAAACACTCAGCCGCCTTTATAAGCCGGCAAATAACTGAATGCCATGAACTTGGATCAAGAAGCTGTTTCCAGCTTGCAATTTGATGTCGATTTGATCTCATTTTGTCAAAAGTCACCCGTGAATCTCACTCATTCATATACAGGTGAAGTTATGTTTGACTCATACATTACTACTACTGCCGTCTCATACATTTTACTTACTTACTTACTACTGTGGCGCAGCGACCCGAAGTGGATCTTGGCCTCCGAAACCAAAGACCGCCATGCTTCTCTGTCCAAAGCCGTTTCTGTCCAATCGACGGCGCCGAGTTCGCTAAGGTCTTTTTGCACTTCATCTCTCCAGCGGTACCTAGGGCGTCCAGACGGTCTTCGGCCATTTGGAACTCCAGAGTACGCCCTCCAGACTGCACGATCCTCACCCATCCGGACTACGTGCCCGAGCCATCGGAGTCCGGCGGCTTTCGTTTCTCCAATGATGTTCGGCTCGGACAACAGATCTTCCATCTCCTGTTTCCTGCGGAGTCTCCATCCATTTTGGTTCAGCAAAATCAATCAACTTATGTGATTCATCATATGACAATGTTTTCTATGGAACAGCTGATTTTTTTTGGGATTCCGGGGTTGGCCCTATAGTAAAGTTGTCCAGTATGTCCCACATATTCACCCTTCAGCGTATGGTTATACATAATCATTTCAGCCTGTATATTGGTAACATAGGTATCAGGTAACAGAATTTTATTATTTATTGCACATCAAAAACCTAACTTAATGCCTAATGGTATTCTCTACCAGTCAAAAGGGCCCCAAACACACTTTTTTAGGGTTCCGTACCCAAAGGGTCAAACGGGACCCTAATACTGAGACTCCGAGTGTCTACCGCGAACCACGTTCGACGTGTTGCCTCCCTGTCGCACTTGTAAATTCGTACGTAAGTATGACAGGGAGGCAACAAGTCGAACGTGGTTCGCGGTAGGCACCCCGCTGTCCGTCCGTCCGTCTGTCACCAGGCTGTATCTCATGAACCGTGATAGTTAGCCAGTTGAAATTAGTACAGATTATGTATTTCTGTTGCCGCTATAACAACAAATACTAAAAACAGAATAAAATAAATATTTCTTTCCAATCTCGAGATTCTTATCCAATCACCGAAGTTAAGCAACGTCGGGCGGGGTCAGTACTTGGATGGGTGATCGTTTTTATAGATAATGGTACGGAACCCTTCCTGTACGAGTCCGACTCGCACTTGCCCGTTTTTTTTTTAATTTTTAAGGTGTAGTAGATTCAGAAAACGGATTTAAAAAAAGTCTTAGCGCTTTTTTGGATCACACTATGGCTGCCATAAATTTAATTAGCAATGTTGATCAATCTTCTCGAGGGACTATCGATTCGCCTCCTGAGTTTTTGACTTTCGCTCGATAGAAAATAATTACAAACATAGGTCTAAAATGCACTTTAAAAATTTGAAACAAATTATGCACAGAAGTTGAGAATCTGAAAATTGCTTTTAAAAATCGGCAATATAAGGGAACGCCGATTACTTTTATTTTCATTAAAGCATACAAAGATTAAAACATGATATCCGGACTCACGAGCACGCACTTTCATCTCGCTTGCGCTTACGTTCAGTGAGAGTGAGAGAAGAACACGAACTTACTGGGCCTTAAAGTTAGAATGCCACTCCGAATTTTTTGTAGGCGCTTTGTACCTATACTAGGTATTTCATAAAATATTTTGGCATGTACTCTCTTGCCATAACGACGACTCGCGAAAAAAAAACAAAAATATATTTCAGAATTGATTTTTGAGGTGAATGTGCAGAAACGAGAACGAAACAATTCAAAAAGTAACAAAACTTTGCCAAAATCACAACTCTTCTGATGTTTCATAAGTTTTATACTGATGATGTACCTAGTCAAAAAGATGTTAGCAAAATACTTTACTTATTTATTTTAATAACTACTACTAGCATATTTCTAAATGAAACAGGCAAGTACTTACTGTTTAGTTTAGACCTGCAATGGGCTTTCGATGGGTTGGTCCAGAACTCTATTTTGTGGGAATCAACAAGCGGATATTAATTTTATGTACACATCAAACATATGAAAATTACAAATAACAATGAACCTGGAAACCTCCACGCCAGTAAAATATCACACCTTGGCTATAACTTTAACCCAAGCTAAAATTTATTAACATCGGTGATCCGTGGACCGAGGATATTACCAATATAAAAGTCACACGCTAGTTGCACTCTGCAGATGTATTTTGACTCGTTTGTCTACTGAGCTGGGGAGTCTTAGCGTTCTGCAACTTCGAGCGGTCTCGTTAGAGTATGCGATGCAATGTGGCAATTGCATGAATGAATGCCTTGCACAGGTATTCGCAATTGTCCAAATGTTTGCCCGCAGCGCAGCGCTTAAGTATTGAATTGTTTTCGCATGTGCTATCTAACGTTCATATATATATATATCTGCGGACTTCACTAGTATTTCGAATCATTGGTTCCACTGTAGACGAGTTTAGTTCTAATGTGTCAAAAACACACATTTGAATAGTTATCTGCTTTGCCCCAAGACTGACTGGTAGATTATTACTAAATATATAGAGTTATAAGGCCTTTATAGCATTAAGTCCGCTTTTTGTACGCTATGTTTTCTTTTATGAAATAAACTTTAAATAGATAAATACAATTATTTTGTACTATGTAAGGAATCCCGTAGCTTTTTAGCTAAGAAATAGAATGGCAACGCAAAATGTAGACGAGACTAACCTACTTGTTCAAAAAAATCTGATTGAAATAATAGACGTTTTTATTATTATTTTTCCGTTTAAAGGGAGATTATTTGAATTTGTAGTAAATAGGGTAACAGCACCAGTGGCCAGCCAGGGACCAGTAGTCAGCCTTTTGAGTCATTTATTGGTCATAAATATCTGTAATATTCAATTAAACAAATCGCGAGTAGTCCAATAGGAGCTCTGATTCCTTATTGATAGGTAACGCGACAGGTGCGGTGAGGTATCGGCGGGAAAAAATATACTCGTTCATAAAGGTGATGTTTGTTGACGAGAGCTGGAGTGTCTTGTCCGCCATATTTTTTACTGCACGTGGTGTTCCCTTAACGTGTAAGAAAAAATATGTTTTAATATTAAAAGTTACTGTTTTTTGTTAATGATGGGTTTATTTGTTAGTTTATCTATTAAATTGCGTCATATTTGAATAAAAATATCAATATTTAACTTATAAATTGAGGAGGCTGACCACTGGATACCACTTTTTTTACAAAAAATCCAGTGCTCAGCCTCCCGCGGCTGACCTTTGGGTTATTAGTTAACTTTTTTATTTTCGAGCCAATACGACCGTTAGGACCGTTAAATTTACATATTCAAATTTAGTTAGGCATGTCATAGTCAATTTAAAGTAAAACCCAGTAGTCAGCCGCATTTGAAATAATGTTTTAATATATTTTGAACCTTAACTCATTGAAATTAGGTTCAAAAGTGTATACATATATAGACATATCTCCTATACAAAAAATCTAGTACTTCCAGAGTCATGAATCGAATTAGAGCCATATCATCTAAAGACTGGAGAGATATCGAAAAGAAAAAGAGAGAAAATTAAAAGGGGAAAAGATAAAACAAGAAAAATCTGAAAAGATAGCAATCAAATAAAGACAAAAGGAAGCCCTAAAAACTAGTAAGAACATAAAATAACTAAAAGCAAAAACTATTGCAACAAAATGAAACCTTGAACTTTAGTAGGATCAATATTAAGTATATAAGGAAAAGATTTGTGAAATGATGACGGATTTATCAGATAATGACGCAGTTTTTAGTGACATAACACGATCCAAAGCAAAGAAAATAACGCGTGACAAGGAACCCAAAGTTAAAATTCTGTCTAATAAACCTGTCTGCTTCCCTAGGAAAGAGAATATTGTTTCAATGCCGTAGCCTCCGCGAGCACGAGTACACATGTTGTGTCAAAAAATTACTCTAAATAAACCAGTATTGAGTATTAGTAGTAGAAAACAAACATTCATAAACAACCGAAAAATAATGGACCTATTAAATACAAGTAGTACCTAATTCAAATGATGATTAAATCTGCATAGACTCGTTTACTGAATAAGGAACATAAATACTTAATACATAGTTCGTTTTAAAAACAGATTCTTTAATAAAAAATAAGAAGATAAATACAGTGATTATTAGTTTGCAAGAATAATTTTAAGCACCTTTGGCCAACAAATTTCGTAGCATGAGAATTGTACTTATAAGAGTTAGGTATAAGAAATAATAAATATTATAATATCGTTAATTTTGATACAAATAATAGTGATTTTGATCACATTGTTATTAATAGTTTATAAAGGCTGAGTACTGGGTACACGAAGGCTGCTTACTGGATTTTAGAGGCTGACTACTGGAAAAAAGTGTCATTTTTTGTTTAAACTTAATTATAGATATTATAAAGAGGATTGTTATTTTTTGACATATTTTATTTTAAAACTATAATAAACACTCGATCTAACCATGTCATGCGTTTATTTATCCGACTAATCCTGTAGAAACGTCGAGAGTACAAACTTTAAAATTGCGTTATAAGGCTGACTACTGGTGCCTTTACCCTACTACAAATTTCCCTAAAACACACCTAGTCTGGTTATATTTTTTCTATATCACTTTTCAGTAAAAATAAAATTTACCGGACATTTGAATCTAACAGATTAGGGCTTCGGCTGCATCGGGCGAGGTCAGCTACGAGTATGGCAGCTGATAGATGGATGGCGACCTCGCTGACTCACGCCGCGCCGACGACTTTGTACCTGTAGCCCGCTGCCTAATCCGCCCTTATAACAATATATATAAAGCCCTGTAATAAGCGTCAGCACATTAACGTCTCTATAGTTCGTTTGTTTAGTATTAGAAATAAGGTAAACAACCTTGACACGTCTTTTTATTGAAAACGCTTTCTAAAACATTTAATAAAATGTACATTTTCTAATATGATTTATAATTGTTACATATTTGCCGTGCCTTATTTTTCAAAAGTGTTTTTCAATAGAAATACACGTCAAAATCGCTTACCTTATTTCTAATGCTAAAAATAACGAACTACATGCATAAGAGCAAACGTAGTCCCCATTTATTTCCCCCCCCCCCCCCATTTATAAAATGTATATGAAAGCTAGTCTATATGGTATTTGTAATATGTTACCTGAAACAACGTATTAAATAAAATAAAAAAATATCCTCCCCGAGTATTGAACATTCTAGAAAATATTTTTAAGACACTTTTATGTAAGTACATTGACCATAGCTTCTACTCTTTCGTTTCATATTTTTTGAGTTTTTAATTATTATAACAGTAAGGTGCTTTAATTTTATTTAATAATTACTTTTAATTTGTTATCATTACTGCTACTACGTTTGTATTGGGAAGCGGACGTCCCATTTCTCTTAATGTTTCGGTTATTCTCAGTAGTTTTTTCACATGGGTTTAAATTAAAAAAAAAGAATTTTTGAGGTCGTATTAGTAGAAAAGTGTAAAAACATTTATTTTTCGTTATCATGGTGTTGGCTCTATTGTAAAATTCGTTACATGTGACAGACAGTGACTGATATATTCAGACTTCGAAAACATATTTGGATGTGAAAGTAAGGAAAATTGTAATAAAATTCATGGTAAGTAAAATTGTAATATAAGTCATGGTTTAATTTCTTGCATTTTTTCAATGCAAGAAATTAAACCATGATTTCCTAAAACAAAAAATATTACTTTACTATTTCGCGAAAAAATAACGTGGTTTATAATCTGTCCTACCCGTTATACTTACTTGCGTATTATTACATGCAATTAATGTTTCCACCCTCCCACCGCAATATTAATTGCAACAGAAAAACAACAACATATATATTATAGACCGCGAGCCAGGAGCATATTTCGTCAGTCATCGCCTCCCGACTGATACTTTGTCAGATGATATTTGAGATGCTGTTTTAAATAAATAAAACCGTCAGCCGGTTGTATCGCGGTGGAAAGACCGTCAGCTGTAAAATGAACATGTAAAAAATATGCGCCTTACTAATTTATGTCCGCAAAGTATGAGTAATGTGTAAATTTCGTAATCCATTTCAGGCGTTTCACCTGATGAAATGGTAGATGCAAAGTTTCATGATTTGTTATTGCTATCGTAAAAAGGTAAAGTGCTTATTGATGACGTTCTTACGATTTTTTTAATGAACAATAGCATCTGAACTATCATCTGACAACGTATCTAACGGGAGGTGATGACAATTTTTATAACGTGATTCAGTGGTTGCCATTCCTCAAACCACCAACGGAGCGGCAGCTGACGTCCACGAGGGTTCATCATACATAGCCGTTAACCACTATACGAGTCTTCGGCCGGAAGGCGATTTGGTCATGGAAATATGTTCCTGGCTCACGGTATATTAATTGTATGTAAAATAAGCAAGTAAGTATAGGGTTAACACTGATTGCCTAGCACGTTATCTTTTCGCGGATTAGTGAACTAATATTTTTTGGTTTGATAATTAGTATGGATTTCCGCACAGTAAGCCCTGATGCTATTCATTAATTCAAACTTGTCTGGCCGCTTTTCTTTATCCTCAAATTGAAAAAAGAATAAAAATAAAATAAATATTATAGGAAATTATTACACAAATTCTCTAAGGTTAGACAATGATGTGGATAAGAACATGAAAGCAAGACGGTCTTCATATGTACAAATTCACCAACGGTAGGTTATAAGTATAAGGCAGTGTGACAGCCAAGTTTGAAAAGCAATATTCAATTAATTTTTCTGTATTTAGGCACTTCGAATATGGGAGTGGGAGGGTACTTTAAGATTTGATTGCACCTCATCCACTCAATCTTCAATTAATAAACTTGAAAACTTACACGAACAAAAGTGTAAGGCAGTATTAGTGTCCCAGAGAGACGGTGATGGATCGCCGGCCCGCAGCTGACTCATTGAGAGGGTATTCCCCACGCCTTCCCTTACTCCGTTGCAGGAACTCTTTCTTATTACTTCAGGATCTTTTTAGAACATTCTCGTATTAAGCAGGCTATTCAAAGCATTATAAAAGAAATAAATATTGTAGGACATTCTTGACACAGATCAGGCTTGTGTTGTGGGTACTCAGACAAAGGTATATTTAATTTACAAATACTTAAATACATAGAAAATACCCATGGTTCAGGAACAAATATCATATACTATATACTCATGACACAAATAAATGTCCTTACTCGAAAAAAAAACGGGTATAGGTACTAATGCGGTGTTGGTGTTGGCTACCACTTGCAGTGAGAATCCTCCATTATCGAATTGTATTATGCATTGAAGAAACTTAGTACAATGTATATTTATACACACTCAACATACTTCTGATACACGATAAGCCTAAGTTATTTAGCAATCATATTAAAGCAACCATAACACCATTCTTCTTTTGTATTAGTTGAAGTCCTATTTACCATTTTCCATTACAATATTAAGAGCCGATTTTTCAGTCCCCAGTTAAACAGACGGATTGGATTGGATTTATTCCATCGATAACACGATTTTCATGTCCTCAACCTATAACCTACTCGGTTATCGGACGAGTTAAATGGTTACTGGAAAATCGGCCCTAACTCTAATAAATAATTCTAGCATGAAGAGTCTAAAACAAAACAATAAGTAAGATATTTTTTCGAAACTTATTTTTATGGTCATTTTTTAAGTTCCCATAAAGTATATACAACAACCTTTGATTAATATTGGTTCGAAAAAAGCTTATTTTACCTCCTTCCTTCAATAATTTAATTAACTTATTTATGGTAGCCATACCTATACAATGTTCTAGTAGCATTTATATTGACTAATAATGGATTGTAATCGTTTTCCCCCTGGTATCATGAATGTAGTTTCACTTTATGAACTCAGGTACTTTTATTGACCGAAGAAAGAAAGGAAATGCTTATAAAGTTCAATGGCTACCGCTGCCTTTTAAACTTTATTTATTAGATGACATTCTTTTGTATGGTAAGAAACGACCATGCTTTAAAGAAAATTTTATGGGGCCTTTAAGCCGACCCCTTTAAAGTGGATTGGTATACTTTACTTACCAGCCGCGCCCTCCGATCCGTCAATATTAGGCCAGTAAAGATACGGTCGCGAAAAGAAAAACCTAGTTTTTTCCATTCTAATTGACTGAGCGTTAGCGTAGGTCTCCGTTACAGCTTGAGCAAAAAAAAATCCTGTTCGGATGTTCTCTGCATTTTTTTTACCGATTTTCGTGAAATTTTATGAGCAGGTTCAGTAGTTAGATCTATTTTTTCTGTCAAGAATCCTATAAACGTTCCACCAGTAAGTAGTTCATTAAGTCAAAATATTGTCAAATAAAGCCTCAAGTTATTAAACAACCTAAAAAAAATATATTCTTAATAATTCCACTATAGTAGGTAAGAAAGTAACAATATTTTCTTGAATTGGGTACTTGGCACATATTAAATTTTATAACTAAATTTAGATAAATGGATAGGAAATGAGCAATCTATCTCAATATGTCTTTTAATTCCACTTTTTTATAAATGGAATTAAAAGACATATTGAGATTATAAAAAAATACAAGGCTCCAAAGTCTAAAAAAAAATATTTTTTAAACTTTCAATATGTAAAAAGAAAATGGTACCATTCGATTCCTTACATTTTATTGAAAAATAAATTGTATGACAACTATATACATAAACGCAATATTTCAGGGTCCAAATAGCAATTCTCTTGATCTTCCATACATTTAGGACAGACTAATTTAATGTGACACACGTCACATTACATTATCATTTTGTTAGAGGCGTTTCAATCGTCGGGTGCCAGCGCAGCATCAGACTTTAACTCTTGTGTTGCTTAAATGCCATGAGTTCTATATAGACATTTGATCCCCAGGAAAATCAAGATCGATTGACATTATTTACAAAAAATTGTCAAGTAGCCAATTCTACTTATAATACCTACTATAATTATGATGTATCCGTTAAACTAGAAAAAAATTTAAACTATTTCCTATTCGCTATACTAGCGGTCCTTAAAATGACTGGGCTATAATTTTTCCATTATTTCATCATTGTCGTTATCGAAGATTAAAACCTTTAACGTTGAAGCGGTTCAATCAAATCAAAATATCGACGTTTGAAATTAATTTTCTTAATTACTACTTTTGTTTGATTAATTATTCGATGGAAATCTCGTGAGATTTGAAGTTTCCTAGCTTCAGCGATGACAATCAATAATTAAAACTGTTCTATGAATGTGAATATAATGTACCTTTGGCTAACTTTCTGCGTAATTGGATTTTTATGACAATGTTTTTGTTAGAGATCCGTAGATATGGATTAGGTCCCTAGTATTGAATCTGCAATATGTTTTGTATGTATGAGGGGCAAACTGAAAGTTTTTATAACAGACAAACCAGAGGATTTAGAACGTCACTCTTCATTTCAATGCGTGCTTTAACCCTTTTTGATCACGCGTACAAATTTTCATTAGGATAGGATCACAACCCTGATAAGCACACGGCTCATCCTCTTTTATATGGCGATTTTGGGCTCTTAGAAGTTCATCTACAATTACACATCAATATTTATGATTTTTTACGCATGTATATTTATGTTTTTTTTTTTTAATGGTGTCACAGAATCACTGAGGGATGCCAAAAATACTTCTTACCTAATATGAAACTTTTTGTTAGTCTTTTTTTATTAACCGCACAACTGCGATTTAAACTTTTGAAGTCGGTGTGATGACATAGATTAAATACAAAGCTAATTTACACTTAAGGCTCTAAAATTATAGGTTAAAAAAAAACACGAAAACTAAGCTTTATTATAAAAAAACTGAAGCCTATTGTGACTCTGTTGCTGGCTGAGCCCTCATTGAAAATCCTATACATACAATACAATACAAATACTCTTTATTGCACACCTCAATACAGAAACAATACAAATAATACAACACATTAAGAAGAGGTAAACAACAGGCGGTCAACATACAATTATGACACGAAAAAACTCTCGAGTCAAAATTGGAACAACGCTCGACATACAATTTTCAAATTGCCAGCAATCCCATGATACATATAAAATAAATAAATAAATATTATGGGACATTATTATAAAAATTGACCACAGTAAGCTCAATAAGGCTTGTCTTGTGGGTACTTAGACAACGATATATAATTATAAATACTTAAATACAAACAACAACATAATGGCAACATAAGGACATAGGTATACCTTAAAAAATATTAAAAAAATATATAAGGTCAGCTGGGGTAAGGGAAGCATTTTGGACCCGGGTATGTCCTTAAACTACGTCCAAAAGAGAGGTATGGGCAATGTGAATGTCATCCCGCCTTGTGTGGTAGGGCACAGCACAGCAGATGTCATTCCAGATCTAGAGCAGAGCCCAACTGGGGAAGTACCTCCACCTTACAAAAAACCGCAGCCAAATAACACTTTTTTTTTTTTAATATTATAGGACATTATTACACAAATTGACTAAGTCCCACAGTAAGCTCAATAAGGCTTGTGTTGAGGGTACTTAGACAACGATATATATAATATATTAATATTTATAAATACTTAAATACATAGAAAACACCCATGACTCAGGAACAAATATCCATGCTCATCACACGAATAAATGCCCTTACCAGGATTTGAACCCGGGACCATCAGCTTCGTAGGCAGGGTCACTACCCACTAGGCCAAACCGGTCGTCGAAACTTGACCCTACTCATAGTGTTGTGTTCCTGCCGGTGAGTAAGGTTGCCAGAGCTCAACGAGGGGGGTGGGGTTAGGGTCGGCAACGCGCATGTAACTCCTCTGGAGTTGCAGGTGTACATAGGCTACGGAGACTGCTTAACATCAGGCAGGCCGTATGCTTGTTTGCCACCGACGTAGTATAAAAAAAAAAGCATAGAGTCAGACCAAGATAACTTGGCAGCGATTTTGACAGCCCAGACAGTGCAAGTGTCATTTTAAACGTCAAACATCTATGAAATTATGACGTTTACCCAACCCTTGCACAGGCTGGGCTATCAAAATCGCTGTCAACTTAGCTTGGACTGACTTTAGTTTATTTTGGCAAGAGAAACCGTATGAGGAAAGTCCTTCTACGAAAGTATTTTTAAGTTCATTATATTTAGAGCCTGTTTCCCAATGTCCAAGTAAATTATTGGATAGCTGATCAACAAATAAATTAACTGCTAGATAAAACTTCTTGCAAAAGTTAGCACTTTATCTACCAGTTATGCTTATTTGAAAGCGAAGCTCTTTTAATCTGTATGAAAAAATATTTAGACACAGTTTGATGTAAGTATTAAGTATATTAACCACAGCTATGCTCAGTCGTTTGTTTATGTATCGATGTCAGGATTCCGTACCAAAAAGGTCTGTCCGTCCGACTGTCCGTCCGTCCGTAGCTATCGATTTGAAGAAAATGTGAGAAAAAACATAACACAAAAATAAAATATTTTCTCTGAAGTTTGCCGAAGAAGAATTATGAAATTTTTACATAGTATTAACATTACTATACATTTTACAGAAAAATATAATCAGACCTCTATATTGGAAACTTTTTAAATCAGGTACCAAAAACATTTCCGAATTCAGTTTGCAATTTAACCAACTTAACGTGTGTTTATTACACTTGAAATTTCTATGATATTACATCAGAGACACCTTTTTTCAAATAAGTGAACAATTTTTGAAATCAGTTATGGCTTAAATTGTTTAGATAATTTGCCGATAGATGGCGCCGTACACAATTATACGTAGTGTAGATACTTCTGATCAAAAGTCTTTCGCCCTTACACGAGATAATTCAAAGTTTGTACGGAACCCTCGGTGCGCGAGTAAAATGAACTCGCACTTGTTCGGTTTTTTAAATTATTAGGAGGCTAGCTTCCAAAATTTTTTATGGAATAATTTATTTGCCTACTTAAGCCTAATTCAGTGCAGAGCTGAGCCCAGCAGTGGCAGCTTGGTTCCATTTTTATCGCTTGTCACTATGCCCGTCACTTTCGCACTTACATAGTTGTTAGAACGTGACAGACATGGTGACAAATGATAAAGAGCCGACCATATTAGCCCTACAGTGCTTGTTAAAACTGAAACCTGGTACCCTAAGCCACGAGGAAGTGTATTTGAGGAAATTTTAAGGCATTAATTAAGAGAGTGTGATAAATAGGATTGTGTCGAGCTGTCAGCCACCGCACGTCGGGCTAATTGAAGCGGACGGACGGACTGAGAAAAAAATGCATCACCGATGTCGAAACAAATGGTGGAAAATGTTGTGTATTTGTTCAGTGCCCGCTTTACTCTACTCGGCTAATGGATTTATTTAATCAGCATGGCTCAGCTCATTTGCGGCTAAGATTTTTAAGGTGCAGTGAGTTTTTGCCAGCCAGCAGAGTTTTTTGAAAAATCGTGGCCTCTTTCATAATACGGTTGCCAATCTTTTTTTGTAACTTTTCATCACACTTGCTCGAAAAAGATCTTATTTCATGCAGGTGTACTGAAGGACAAAGGCCTGTATTGTTTTACTAATTCACACGAATTAACTAGGCATAAATGAGTATTACTTTTAAAATATTAACGGTAATAATTTAGTATTTTCGTTCTTGTTTAAAAACATTTCATTTGATTAATTTAATAGCCGTTTAAAATATTTTTACACAATTTTCACTTGTGGCTAAACGTCGGATAGGTACCTTCGATGCCTAAACTGTTAAAATATGACAATATGGCGGACAAATGTTTGAAATGTCACCGTATTTAAGAATTATTTCGCCTAAAATTTAGTTTTTTTCTTCGCAAGTCTGAAGAAAAATATTGTGTGTAACAAGAATATTGTTACTCAAGTCTTTAATTCTTTAATACTTATATACACGTCACTCACGGACTCAGTCACTTATGGACTGACATATCCGATCCATATCGTGCTGAGATTAAAAAATTTTTTAACATAGGTATATTAAGTTCAAATCCGGCGGGGTAGGTACCTTTTCCCAATCTTGAAGATTGTGTTTAGTGCCAGACTAACAAGCTACTACTAACATTAACATTATTAACAAGCTGTAGAAGCACAATTACTCTCCTTGCCGGTCTGTTTCACTGTAATTCTTAGTATTTGGTGTTTATCTTGCCACTTACAAATTTCAGCATTGCCCAAATTAATTAGCCTGTTGTCGCTTCGCTTAATTTACCGCTTTAAATGTACACAAATTACAAGAATTTCCTCCACTTACTCTAACAATGCCTACAGTCACATAGGCGCTACGCTTTCTTGCTATTTTTATTTATAATATACAAAATGAAATATTAGTTTGCTTCTTTAGTTGGGTACTTTATTATTCACTACCTTGCTTCGTTAAGCATAAATTAAAAGTTATGCTTCTTTTTACCTAGATAATTTTAGAATGTGCCATCTTTTTCCAGTTTGTTCAACTAAGAACTCTGAACTCTTTTGACTCTGACAGATCCGAAATATATCTTATGCAGATCGAATTCATATCCTATAATCAAAATTAGAATACGCCGGAATATTAGGTGAACATAAAAAAACAAAATCATGTACCACTACTTCCTAAAGTTGTGTCTCTCTTGATTGGGCTTAAATAAATAAAAAACATTCGATTTGAGTGGTATAATATGTATAGCTAGCATTAAGTGTTATTTAGATTTTATTGCTTATCTATGATGTGTTGTGGGGAGGGAGGTTTTGTGGGTCTTTTGTCCACAACCAATTATCCCGAGCAGGCGATTGTCGGGGGTTGATTACCGTTATTCCCGCCGTGTCAGACGCACCCCGATCATAATCTAACGATTATCTGATAATTATCTCGTCGAATTATCTTCCAATGTTTCTGTTTAGGCACAGATTAAATGTAGATTACTTCAAAACAGATATTCTTCTCTATATTGGTTAGGGATTCGTATCTTGACTAGTAACTATTAATAAGTATCTCGTAACGTATACCTACAATTTAGTTTGAGAATTACCACTAGGTTTCCGACGAAGAAAACATCGCGGGAAATTGAACTAATCTCAACCTGGCCTAGTTGTCCAAAAGGATTCGAAGGTTCTTTGCTCTTGCAAACCAACAATTCACAAAATAATTTTGGGTGATAATTATTGCAACCATAACCAATCTGGAAATAAATTCATTTCAAGTTACAGTGAAGGCTGAAAGTGTAAGGAAATTATTGAGCTCAAATCAAAGGCAACTGGTCATTATACGAAGACTTTCTTATTTTATTTGAGTTTATATTTAGATATATAAACATATCGTTAATAAAACATTAGATACTTATGTTTTGTGGAATGTAATAAGACTAAAAACGGCTATACCTAAAAAAATAAAGCGTATTGCTACAACGTGTATAAAGCACGTTTTTTTTCTTAGAGTTCGATACATATGCGAATAGAGTTGACATGCGAATTTGGCTTTTATTTGCCTGCAAGGTTTTTATGGCTTAGCTAATAAACCGATTTTGTACCTTAGTAAAATTTGCTCAATATGACCTATATAATTATATTCTCCTCGCAAAATTTGGCTAAGTGTTGATAAAATAGAATATTACTGAAATAGCCTCAGTGCCTGTGCTTAATAATAGTTTATTAAAGTATTTTTTTTAATAAAATGGAATTTTTCTGCAGTGGTAGCGTGAAGATTATAGCAACTGTGTATCTTTCTACAACTACTAAGTGTTGAATGTCTGGATCCTTGAAACACTAGTTAAGCCCAAGCTGCGTTCATCAGATTAAAAATAGAATACGCTTCTCGGCACATCTGAAAAAAAAAACAGAATGAATATTCATTTACATAAAAAACTTTACATGAATGCATCACAGTTATTATCCTATACCTACATATGTACATTATTTTCATTTTAGGTCTATTTGATATTTTGTTGTAGGTAGTTTTTTTCATTTCTCTCAGAATTCGATAAAATTCGGAGGATAGATAGATTTCCTTATTTTGTACAACATAAGCGCAATCTCACCGTATGTCTTACAAACTCTTCCACTGAGCTATGGAAATTTTCATACATATTTTTATCCCAAATTTGGATTTCATGTTTATTCCGACCAGATTAAGGAACTTTTCAAACTTACCAATTTTTATAAAAAATAATAAAAATGGCCCCTAAAAGTAGTCTCCCAGAAATTGTAAAAATATTATTTTCCTGAATACAAAAACTAATCTGGGAATTGAATGTTTAAAGACTCTACTCAGTTTGAGTGGTTTCATTTTGCTAGAAGTTTTTTGAATGAAACCAGCAAGGCATCTGCTGCTTATGTAGACAATACTATACATATATATAGTTTTCTTTAAACAAATGCTGGCGGAAGTCAGACGGCCATGGCTGCCGGAAACGCGGAAATTGGCAGGCGAGTGCTTGCGACAAACTGGCGGAAGGGGTCGCGGAAACCTCGCGCTCGGGTCATTGAATCATAAATAAAATATGCCTGTAAAATTTTTGTCTACGTCTTTCACGCTTCAAATACCATTTTATATTAAGTACGCCTGTAAAATTTTTGTACAAAAGTCTGCCTTTTAAAATACTAGACAGATTTATAGGAAAGTTAGTTAGTGATAATATTAAACCTTTGAATTCTAGAAAGGAATTGACTATGATCCTAAATTGTCAGTACCATTTAGAGAGCGCAAAGTACACAAGTTACGAAACTACTGCTATATGTATAAATTGTCCCCAAATATGTATTTGGGGACAATTTTACACAGATCGACCTAGCCTCAAACTAAGCAAAGCTTGTACTATGGGTCCTAGGCGACGATATACATACTAAGTATATAGATAAATACATACTTATATACATAGAAAACACCCATGACTCAGGAACAAATATCTGTGTTTATCACACAAAAAAAATTCCTTACCGGGATTCGAACTTTTCGAAATCGGGACCATTTGATTCATAAGCAAGGTAGTGACCCACTAGGCCAGACCGGTCGTCAATATAGCAGGGACTGTATTTTTTTCCGGCTAGGTTTTTAGAGTCGGACCAAGCTAAATTTTCATGATATTTGTAATGGCACAATATGGCAATCTCATGATAAATGTCAACTTTATATTAAAATATGACGTTCTCTAACAACACTGGCTCGCTTTATTCTGTTTAAGTTGATGTTCTATCAGCTAGCATAGACAGACTAGTAAACCAGGCTGACGCAACTAGGAACAAAATAAGATTTGTATGGAACTTGTTTCGCAAATCTTTGCCAACGAAGAAAAATAAAACGTCAGTGCTATTTATTATGTCAAGTTTACATTAAGTCAACTGTCAGCCTAATTGTTTTGTTTGTTATGAAGGCTTCAATGTTTTGTTCGGGTATTTCGTGCAATTTCTTTATTATTTAGTGAAAATATCGAAAATAGTGAACCGTGATCAGAGTAAGAACGAGTTTGTTACAATGCCACCTAGAAAACGGTTTACTAAGTGTGAAATATGTGGCAAGCGAGCCACTCGAGAAAATCACGAAAAAAGGGATTTTATGGCGGAATTTCCCTTGAATAAAGACCGGTACGTATTGCTTTAGATACTTTTGACCTTATTTTGGTGCAGCAGGCTTTAAACACATCGAAAATTTGATATTTTATATTATTTTTAGTTGTGAACTAGGGATGTACTAAAACTATCGATAACTGTATGTTTATTTGTATATCAGTGTAAGTAATTAAATAAAATATGTGAAATTTCCTGAGAACTTGCATGCAATATGACAAAATTATTTCGTCGAAGATTTTCAGTGGAAAATTATCTATCATCTATGCATTAATGGTCATTATTTAACATATTTTTTTTTATCTAGTAATTATTTAATATATAAATCTGAAATGTAAGTAAATTAATCTCTCTTTATGTGATCAATAAAAAATATTATACGACATTATTACACAAATTGACTTAATCCCATAGGAAGCTAAATAAGACATGTGTTGTGGGTACTTAGACAACGATATATATATATATATATATATATATATATATATATATATATATATATATATATATATATATATAAATATATAAATACATAGAAAACACACATGACTCAACAAATATGCATGGTCATCACATAAATCAATGCCCGTACCAGGATTTGAACCTGGGACCATCGGCTTCATAGGCAGGGTTACTGCCCAGTAGGACCATGACCGGTTCTCATGATTAACAGACATATAAATATATAAAAAGTTAGAGCATTGATAAAGGGTTGTTGATAATTGGATGCCAAAAAACATGATTTATAGATGCATATTAGCGCTAAATAATCAGTTGATCATCTCATTAGCAAACACTTGGAATATAAACTGTACATAACCAAGGCTGTATGTTTTCAGATGCAGGCAGTGGGTCAAATTTGTTGGGAACGAAGACGTGGTACATCTTCCCATAGAAAAGTTACATTTATTGAAACATGTATCTGCAGATCATTTTGAAAATAGTGCTTTTAATAAAAAAAAATTAAGAAAAAAAATAGTGAAGGATTTTATAATTACATTCTGAGTGTAACGAGGTATTCTAAAATAGAATCCTAGCGTAGTGAGGGATTCAAGTGTTAACGCATATGGGTGGTATTCCACCTATGCAATTTTTTTGTCCAATGTGTATTGCGTCTCACATTTTGATTAATGACAGAGTGAGACGCAATGACATTGGACCAAGAAATTGGATAGGTGGAATACCACCCTAAGGTGGAAATATTTTTGCTAACACGTGATAATTTTACATACTGCTTTTCACATCACCTATGAGGAAATTATTATGGTACAAATAAATAAATAAATTTAATTAATGGTAATTAAATTAAATAATTTAACCTAAGAAGTATGCAAAAAGAGGAAAAAAGTGATCCCTCCTAGTAGGGAAAAAAGTGCTACTTTGATCCTTCCTAGTGGTGAAGAACAACAAGGTGTTCTAAAAAAAAATCGAGTCCACATTAAGCTCGACCAAGTATTAGTCCACTCATAGAACTATCCACTATATGACATACAACTTAAATGTGGACTTGATTTCGAGTACAAAATTTGTAGACAAGAGTCTATATTTCAAGCCTCCCCATTTTATCGATATCGATAAGAAACGCAAGCGTGTAGCGTACTACACTATTTAAATTGCTTATGTTGGTACTATGGTTCTTTGACAGTGCTTTGACAGTTCTTTGTCGTACATTTTGGTAATGATTTGCGAAACAAAGGGATTCCACTCGCTAGTATGGAAGTCCCGTCTCTTAAAACGTAGTGATTATATGCTCTTTGTAGTAAACTTGCGTATGTACTTTATACGCTATCAAATATCAGGGAAGTACCAAACGCCATGGAATAAGTAATATGTACTAAAGAAAACGGCTCAATTCCAACAATGCTTATAAGATGTCACAGCGACACGATACCGATCTGTCAGTGTCAAAAGTGACTTTTCGTCAATCGAAAGCGTTGGGCCGATTGTCTCCAAATCAGATAATTGTGTGATTTGAATCATACAGCCCGATTCGAAGAATGATTAAGACACATTTAAGATCTTGGAAAGATATTTAAAAGATCGATAACTAAACGACATGTCAAAACTGACGTTTATTTATATTCCGCTGTGATCCCAATAAGATCTATCTACGATATTTCTAACGTCAAAGTATAGTTTCTATTTTTCTCCGTGAGCTTCTACGGATTATCGTCTTATCTATTGTTTAAAAACCGCAAAAGCGCGTGCCACTATGAAAAAATGGTCAAGCCGCATAGGTAGCGTTTATTGAATTACTACTCTATTGAGCACGGAATAAGATTCATTATGAACTAATACAGAATTCTAACAGAATAGCTGTCTGATCTCTATTGATGCGTCTAAGGTAGGCGACTAAACGCTCTCAAACCAGCTTAACTTGTGACACTGCGATCCGAAACAAAGATACGTATTGGAAGACCTTGCTTGCACTGGTAATGCGAGCGCATGGCTAGCTAGCGCCAAGGAAGCAATGTTATGTTTCTCGAGGAGCAGGTAAAAAACAGGGCTGGATTTTCACACAAATATATTTGGGTGGTTTTACGAAATAACGCTAACTCTTCAGACTTCTAACAAACTGACACTGTTTGTATGGTTTGCTTGAAAGAGTTAGCGTGATCTGACTCTAAACGATATGCATATTTTGTTTTATATTTATTTATTTTATGCATACACTATTATGTATATGTTACTTATTTTTTTGTTGACTCATAATATAAATTTGTATAAATATTTTACTAAATGTGTACTCTATTGTAAATAATATCTTTATTTTAGTGTACATAATTATAACATATAGGTCTATTTTAACATTAGTAGTACGGGATTGTTAAATGGATATACATATTTATTACTATTTTACCATTGTTTTATTGTTTATTAAAAATTAGCCTGTTTAAAGTTTAAAATTAGAAACAACTGTTTAAACAGTTGATTATAAAAATGAGTATATCTCGTTATTATTGTAATTACACAAACCCATTCTGTTAGATGTGTACCTACTATTTAAATAGTGTTATGTTTTATCACTTTAAATTAAAGAACGTAAAACCACCCAAATATATTTGTGTGAAAATCCGGCCCTGTTCTTTACCTGCTCCTCGAGAAACATAACATTGCTTCCTTGGCGCTAGCTAGCCGTGCGCTCGCATTACCAGTGCAAGCGAGGTCTTTGAATACGTATCTTTGTTTCGGATCGCAGTGTCACAAGTTAAGCTGGTTTGAGAGCGTTTAGTCGCCTACCTTAGACGCACCAATAGAGATCAGACAGCTATTCTGTTAGAATTCTGTATTAGTTCATAATGAATCTTATTTCGTGCTCAATAGAGTAGTAATTCAATAAACGCTACCTATGCGGCTTGACCATTTTTTCATAGTGGCACGCGCCTTTGCGGTTTTTAAACAATAGATAGACGATAATCCGTAGAAGCTCACGGAGAAAAATAGAAACTATATATAACATCTTTTGCCCGGACCGAGCTGCTTCTGTCAGTTATACGACATACAAACGATATCTAAATGAGAACTTATCTAAACCAGAACTTATCGTTATCGTATCTCATTCTTCGAATCGGGCCGTTAGACTGTGTTTACAGACGCACTAGAATTTTAACTTAAAATATGATGAGGTGTTGATAAATATTAAGATGCCTTCTCTACTGATTGGATCGTTAGAAGAAGATCGCAAGAATCATTACCAGAATAAGTAAATTTCACTGACTGACCGTCGTAATAATGCTATTTGCTGCGATTTCTTATTCGATACGTAACGTCGCAGACATACCTGAGCGAAAGTGTCAAGACAGATGGCACAAAATATTGTGCTGATGACGACTGGTTTGATGGCTCGCGTCAGCATAAACAGGATGGTGCGCAGTGTGCGCATGTCAGAGTGTTTCTCCCAGCCGCAAGAATATATTGCTAGACGAAACTTTTCACCCTGCAAATTCAGAAAGCTTAATGATTACTTAGTCAACTCTAAGTAGCTCCATGACGATCAATCACGACTCTGAATAATTTACTGTTTACAATCCGGATTAAATCGATCTTCGACCTCATCATACCTTAACCCTTCTTTGCATGGCGATGGAAATTTCCATCATAATATTGTCCTATGAATTAAAGGTACTTTTGGAGGTGATTGATTTTTATTTTTAAAACAGTACACCGTGCGATGAAACGTAGTTGTGAAAATTTGAATTTGCCGTTACGCGCCAATTACGAAAACCTTTGACTTTCAATAATCTGTTTCAATAATAATTTACGCGGGACTACTTGTGTATCAGGTATGTAATTTGATACTATAACATATAACATACATTCAGCGCACCAACTAAAGACCCTCTTGATTGTTCAAAAACTAATGAGAAAGTTGCATTTTATCCACATGTGTGGCAAAGTAATCCGATACAAATTTTGAGTTGTTTACTTATGTTAGCTGGTAGATTTGACTTTTAAATAATGATTTTGAATGATACATTTTTTATTACGTTCATTTGGATTTGATTTAGTTCATTTTTTTTGGTATTTCATAATAAGTATTTTCCTCGCGTTGGTGTGGTGAAAAATTTTGTGTTTCACTCGGAGGCAAAGTCTGTTTAACCCTCGTGCCCTGAAACCCTCGCAACACTCAATATTCCACTTCTCGAACCACTTTTGGAATCTTTTGCTTGCTCGGATATCGATATTAGCACGAGCGGTTAAACAACAACTTTGCCCCCTTGTAAAACAAATAACTATTGTGCATGTTACTTTTTGTGTCAACATTCGAACTTAAAATAACTCGAAAGCATGTGATGGAAATTTACATCATTATGCAACGAGTTCGCTCTTGAAGTATGCCGAATTATTAATAAATATTAAATAAAGATAATATATTGTTTAATATATATTCACATACAATAAATATTTTGTGAATGTTGTGTAGAATAAATAAGAATTATTACTATTATTAGATAACAAAAATGTTTAATTTGATTATCATCATCATTATATCAGCTTTTTATCGTCCACATGTTTAATTTTATTTAGTAGCTTAAGACTTGATTTTGCATGATGGATATTTCCATCATATTAAAAATTATATATTCTGTTTATCTTATCTTATAATATATATATATATATAGAGCTCAACCAACATTATCCTGATTTATTTCACAAATAAATTAAAACATGCAAAGAAGGGTTAACTTATTGTCGGTATATGATAAGGATCCTGATCTAATTTTTAGTCATCATTTTGCATTTATTTCGAAAACATAGAGTGAAACCTGAACTCAAGATTTTTGACCAACATACACGTATGAGAAAGGTCAAAACAAGCATAATTATTGCAAAACATGTCAAACTAAAATGGTTGCAAAGTGTTACGCAACCCGCGGTGTCAGGGAGACAGCCACGGAACCGCCGGAACTTGACACATTTCGGCCAAAACTCTTCCTTGGTCTTAGTGTAATTATAACATAACCAGACTCTAGTAAATAAAATAGACTGACATGCCCCCTTACAAAACTGTGAGAATCGTTAATGTTGTAGATGACATCAAATATAATTTTACAGTACATATGGTGGTGACAGGCTACGCGGATGACATAGCCCTGTTTGGAGCCTCTGTAGACGAGGTGCGGCAGTGCGTCAGTGTTCTGGCAACAGAAGCTAAAAAGGTCAGCCTAAGTATAGCACACGAAAAGTCTGAGTATCTGAAGCTGGACAGTCCTTAAGAACCGTGAGATTGAAGACCTAGTGGCTGAACCTAACATCATGGGAGAACGTAAAGCCCACAGAATCCGTTGGTTGGGCCACCTTGAGAGAAGGGACGAAGATCGGAGCGTACCTGGGTCGCCTAACAGGAGGACGTCCTATCACACGCCCTAGGTATCGCTGGAGCGACATGGTGGAGGCGGATCTGCGCGAGCTTCAAGTCGACAATTGGCGAGAGGTCGCACAGGTACCGAGAAAAGTGGCGCTGTCTTGTGTCGGATGCCAACTCTCATTTTGGGTCGCTGAGCCAACGGAGCAAGTAAGTAAGTACTTAAGTATTACATATGGTGCTTATTTACCGCCCTAGTGTGGTAACTAGCACTATACGTGCGCATGTCGAAAATTTAAAGGGCCATAATATATGTACTATAAAACGTTGTACAATACATGTGCGAAAAAGTAATTCGCAACTCGTGACGATTTAGAATACTCCCTTCGGTCGTATTTTAATTTATGGCCACTCGTTGCGAATTACCTACTTTTCGCACTTGTATCGAAATCTAACATTTTAGTTAATTACGTATGAAAATGCCAACCTACAACTACAATCCTTTGTTGGTTAAATTGCAAACTGAATTCGAAAATGTTTGAATGAATTGGTATTTTTTTCACATTTTCCTTCATAAATCATTTTTTTGACTTTGAAATTTTGCCCCCTCTTCATATTGGGGATTTTTCATAGTAATTTAAAAAAATACTTCAATGTGTCTGGGTTAGCGTTGTTCATTAACAATTGCAAATTTCAAATCGATAGCTTAAGTGGTTCTCGACATATTTATCGATGTGATAGACAGACAGACGTATGGACGGACAGAGTCGCACCATAAGGGCGCCTTGTGTACCTTTTTGGTACGGAACTCAAAAAAATAGTAAAAAGGCATGCGAACGCGGTGTTATATGGAGGTTGTTCGTCTTAATTACTTACTAGTTTCTGGTATAACGTAGGTCTGATTGACAACTGCGATTGATCGTCGCGGGACGTATTACGCTTTACCGCTGTAAATCTGAGCAGTCTCTGAGCCGTAACTCAGCTGATTTAGTAACTGAATAAAGATACTCATTTTACCAGCCTAAGCCGTGTCGAGAACACCATGGTCTGACACGATTTTTTCTTTTGGTTGCGAATAGTTTACGTGGAAAAGACGGAATTAAAACAAAAAGGATAAAATAACTTAACCATCAAATCCTTTTTTTTTTACAATTATTATGCATATCACTGTAAAATGTCAGCGGAAAGTAGCCATAAAAGTCTTAAAATAATAAACAGTTGCTTTATTGTACTAAAATTGTGTAGTGTGTCTAGATAATATCTACTAATAAATGAGGCGGTAATTTAAAAAGTTTTGCCAACTAAATTCCACATAATATTGTTTTCAGTTGGTCTAATGACTATTTGATTAGAAAAAGGGAAAGTTTGAGCGTCTAGCACGACTTGGCGCGACTCGCACGGCTTAATTGGTCAAGTCGCGTTCAATGTATAAAGTTGCGCGAAAGAAATATAGTACATTGAATGGGGACCAGACTATCACTAAAATATGACATCCGTCATTATAACGAGGCTTCGCTTCTACTAGATCGACAATTGATATGGAAATTTCATAATTATAGCAACAATGTCTGAATCAATGAAAGCAATGTTTGCGTTGCAGATTGAATTGACTCTATGATTTTAATTGCTGTTCGACGTTCATTGTGCTATCTCGCACTGGGAATGTTACGCCTGAGAGTACGCCATAGCATTTTCCTAGCGAATAAAGACGTGATATAATATAAGTATACACTTACCGTTTCCATTAATAGATCGCTGTAATAGCATGGTATGTAGAAGTGCAAAATGACACCAGTAAAGAAGCCGATGAATTCAATGTTTATTTCCCCATTCCGTAAAGACTGAAAAAAAGATGTTGATTCGAAAACAATAGCGTATTAAAATACGATATTTATCTGCTACATGATATTTATATGTGTATTAGTGTACACATTCTACACATTAAGCATTTTTTTAAAATTTTTATACATATTGTCTGTATCTCTGATTCTTTTATAACTGCTTAAATGTTAACTGGAAGAAATAAATTAAAGGGATAATTTCGTCTTTGATACGTGACATAAAATATGTACTTAAGTCATGTGTAAAACCTTTTCAAAGATAAAATGATTTAATATTATCTCGTACCCGTATATGTATAATCCAACATTACTTAATCTTTACAAAATGAAATTTTACACGCGTTAACACTTATCTTGTTTACTAGACTTGATTAAAATCTGATCATAAGACCAATAAAGGATTATATATATATATATGTGCTGCTTATTTGTGTAAGTACTTACCTCTGTTATTTGAAATGCAGTGAGTGGAAGCAGAAACGTTGTAGTTTTCATCATAAATTCATACAGTACTGTAAAGTTTGTTTTAATTACTTGAATGAATCTGCAAAGCAACATTATTTATGGCTTAGAAAGATAACAGAAATGAACTGTTTAAAAAAAAGTAGATAAACCATGGAAAACTTACTTGTAAACATCCTGCAGTTTCAATATAATTTCTGTAAGGTTTTTACGAACAGCTTCATCGGAATGCTCAGTATCAGAGAACATCTTCGATATACGTAGATTAAGGATATCGAGCTGCCCGCAAAGGTGAAGCATAAATATCGGAACTATCGGATCAAAACCCACATACATTGAGGTTGCATAAACATCAAAGAATAGTGCCAAACCGAATAGCGTAATAAAAATAATAGGAACGGTCTTATAATCTTCTAAGATCCAAGGGTACGTAAGTTCGAACAGTGGCACTAATTGAAATTCACCTGCCATGTAAGACTTTCCCATGAGCATCAACGCTTTCAAAGGGAAAATAGCGCTCGTCGAACAAGCAGAAATGAACCAATACTGACATACTTTGACTCCTCGCTTAGAATAGTGAAGCACGATACGTTGTTCCTCTTCACAGAACTCCTTAGCCAACTCGTAATCATCGTCCACTATGCGAATAAGTTCTGTAACGGAATCCTGGTATCGTAACAAAATATAATATTTGTACGTAATCGTGAAAGCAACTATGGCCATTATAGCATTTTTGCTAGCATCAGCAAATAGTCCACATTGTATGTCGTGGAAAAGAATAGAATACAATAAGAATATAAAACAGAATAGGGATAAAAGCAAAATTGCAATAAATTGATTACGCCAGATTTTGTCTCGAGCGACATATGGATGTGAGCGATTCAGACGCATTGCTGTTGTAGCAATCCAAAAAATCTTATCGAAATTCATGTCTTCGTCTAAAATTTTAGACATTGTATCTGTAGGTGTAAACCACTAGGTGAGAAAACTTGAAGACAATAGGCCGACGTTATTTTGTAACAAATGTTGAAGAGTTTACCTGAGAACAGGACGCGTGCGGGTGACATTAATTGATCAGCTTGTAAGTTGTACACACGGGGAAACGTTACATTTCGATTACCATTTAAAAAAAAAAGCTCGAAACTATCGTTACCGTTAAAAAAAAATACTGTGACATACTAGTCGTTCACTACCTATATACATATATATATATATATATACACCGTGTATATATATATATATATATATATATACTTAGGTCTACCACACAGTGTATGTATGCATGTTACTTTACTTGTTTTGTTTACCTGCGATTTGTACAATATTCTCAATATTCCAGTCATGTTCCAGTCAAATATCTTATTTATTTACTTATTTATTACATAATACACTACTTACAATAATTATTTATTATTTATTACAGTCAACAAAAACCAAGTCGCTTATAAAAGTTATAAACATCGCTTCACAGTCGCTTATATAGTTTCTTATCTTACAACTGATTTTGAACAACATCATGCAAAATTATAAGATTAGGGCATTGCAAAAAAAAAGACATAGTTAACCTGCAATCAGTGTAAGGTTTATTGATTCCATTATGTTACGACTATTAAGACATTTCTATTTAAGGTTTATGCATTAAAGTTTTATTGCGTATGCTAAAGACATATGTGTAGGTATGAATTTAGTACAATAAATACAACACAATACAATTTACACTGTAAATTTTCGTTGTAATATTAGTATTTAAAATAAACAACAACCATATCTAGTTTGGTCTAAGAATGATTTATTCATCTGTTTCATCATAGACACAAAAACATAAAAGTCTATGTCTGAGTCTAAAGTCATCCTACCGACTGCGCCATGTAATATTAGTATTTAAAATAAACGACAACCATATCTAGTTTAGTCTAAGAATGATTTATTCATCTGTTTCATCATAGACACAAAAACATAAAAGTCAAAGACAAACTAAACATACTCTACATTCGTAACACATATTCATGAACTTAAGCCTAATTACAGCTTCTTAACTACGCTTAATTACGTATAATTTTTTTTTTGCAATTCACCCAGACGATGTACATCCAATCTATGCAAGACTCGTGAAATTGTTAATAAGATTACCTCGTAATTATTTACAATATTTTTATGAACAGTTTTGTTAACCATTAGTAGATATTATTTAGTTTTGCGGTAGACATGCAGTTAGTAAAATTTTCGTACCCTTGTGTTTTAATAAATAAACATTTTTTTTGTAACAATGTTCCTTCGTGTAGCCACAGTGACACGTTTTGATGGCGGATCGCTGTGATTTTTTCATCGTTCTCTTGACGTTAATTATCACCCACCTCTTGTAAGTCGTAATGTAAGCGTTGTAACAGAAACATGGTTTGCCACAAAACCAAGCGTCTGTTTTGTTGCGTTTTTATTTTCGTAAGCGTCCGATGAAAACATGTTATACCTACCTGTTAATTAAGTACCTTGTTGTAATGATTATATGTAGTAGTTGCATCTGAACATAACACTTCTCACGTATACATAGTTTATCGTCGATGTAAAATACATGGGACTTACGACGTGCAGTAACGATTAATAATGGTTACAGATGTACTCCAAGTTTGCGTCCCCATTATATCTACTCCACTCTCATTTAATATACATCTGCGTTTTAGTGTGAGAGGAAGGAAGGTATAAATGCTTCATGTTGGCGCTGACGAATCAAAACTTAAACTACTAAGCAATTCATGGATTGTTAAGAGACGTTATTCTGTGAGTATAATGTAATAATGTGCTTTATTATTTTATTTTTATTATCCAGTAAGTAGTTACTTCTTACTAATATTGGTTACAACAAATGTTTTTATTATTATTATTCAAGCGTTGAAAAATACTTTTTTCGATAAAGTTCCAGTCTAAGCCCAAGCTGCGTTCATGAGATTAAATATAGAGTACGCTTCTCGGCTCATCTAAAAACAGAAACATATTGATATAAAAACAGTCTATAACATATTTTAAATTTAGGTTATTGATATTGTTGATAAACATTCAAGACACGCGATTATCTTATCTGAGCGTTTATTATTTTTGCCACTTTTGTGTGTGACATTTATTGCTACTTTTGTGTTATTTCTAGGATCGCGAGTCCTTTTCATCCTTATAGGAGAAATAATGTGTCCCAAAATTTCCATGCATTTTTCAAACTTTCCTTTTGGGCATCGCCTTAAAAAGTATGTGGGAAAAGGTAACACAATAGGACAAGACTCTGGGACATTTTTTATCCCATTCCCATGATGCTGCGTAGAAACAACACAAAGTTTATGAAAGTGGCATTTTTTTTAAAGAAACGCTCATTTATGATAATATTCAATTTGTTACCTGGGCAAAGGTGTCGAGACAGATGGCGCAGAAGACGGTGCTGATAACGATCGGCTTAAGGGCGCGAGTCAACATGAACAGGATAGTGCGCATCACGTGCTTGTCCCAGTGCTTTTCCCAGCCGCAAGAATATATCGCCAGACGGAAGTTTTCGCCCTGCACAACAAACGGTATAACTAGTTAAGCGTGGCACTTCGTAATTTTGTTGTGCGCGTAAAAGTCACTATAATACACTGCAAAAAAAAACATTTAAAACAATTGAAATTGCATTAACGTTTAATGCTTTAAACAGTTTCATATGAGCCTATCGAATAAAACAGTAAAGGATGTAGCCGTGTTTCTTTTGACATATATTTGAACTGAAGTTTCAAACAATATTTTTTGTAGTGATGAGTTTTAATATGTAGTATAGCCTACCAAAAAATCAAATAAATCGCAAAGACCGAATTCAAGAAAATAATTTAAAAGTGGAAAAAGAAAAAACAAACCGCCATATTACGAAAACTGACAAGTGTACATGGTTCTTCTTTTGGGAACAGGGCTTTGCCTATAAGGAGTATCTAAAAATAAAATAACTGGAACATTTGATAGTAAGGCTAATTTTGCATAGAAGCACAGTTCCGAAAAGACAGTAAATTTGATTGTTTTGAGTAGTTAAAATGTAGTGACTGTTCGTTTATTTTTATCATTTTAATTTAAATACTAATAAATGTTCAAACAGTTAACGTTACTGTGTTTCAAACATTTGTTGATATTGTATAAAGCAGTTAATCTTAATGAAAATCACTTTAATGTGTGCTCTATAGATCATATTTTTTTCAGTGTATCAGGATCTGAGGCGGATGGTCTCTTCCGCGCCCGATAAAGTTACGATGGCACTTAAGCTAGCCAAAACTCTGTGTGAGTTCCTGTCATTGGCTTTGTAATGCTATTTAAGAAGTGTAATGTGTATAATTGTATATTACAGATGTTGTAACCTATGAATGATGATTACTTAACTTAGGAAATATTTGTATTTTTTATACGACCGCATAACCAAAGGGTAGTTAATTAAGGCTTTAATGAACACACTTTCATATGTAGGTTTTATTTAAAAACAGACGACTTTCAATTTTTCATATTAAATAATTCAGCAAACTATGTACAACTACTCTGTTTTAACTCAAAACTTCGCATTTAATGATGCGACGTCACAACTGTCACAATTAATTATGCTCTGATAGTTGCGACGAAATTAAAAAAAACTTTCAGAATCCTTTGATAGCACATAAAGTGTAAAATTCACACTTGTATAGAAAAAGTTAACTTAAGTTCAGTTTCTACATATATTGATGAATATACCTACGCTTTTTACTTACTAACGAGCCTCTATATCCAAGCGAAAAAGGACAAAAATTATTAATTAAAATGAAAATAAGAATAAGATACACAATACACACATACCGTCTCCATTAAAAGATTGCTATAATAACAAGGTATGTAGAAGTGTAATATCACGCCAGTAAAGAATCCTATGAATTCTAGATTAATTTCTCCGTTTCGAAGAGACTGAAACAAAATAAATATTTACTGAGTTAGAGGATGTATCTGTCCCATCCTCGTGTAAAGATATCTCATAAATAAGTGTCTAAAAGAGTTAGAAATAAACCTTGTGATTATTATGTTATCACACTCTCTTTTTTGCTCTTTCTTACCTCGGTAATTTGAAACGCAGTTAGAGGAAGTAGAAAAGTTGTAGTTTTCATAATAAACTCGTATAACACTGTGAAGTTATTTTTAATAATTTCAATGAATCTGAAAGACAAACATATTTCTTTACTATTTTTCAACTAAATGTGAATCTGTAAAGGAGAATCAAAATAAGGTTATATACTTGTAAATATCCTGAAGTTGTAAAATAATTCTTCTTAAGTTTTCTCGAATAGTTTCAGCGGAGTCCTGTGTATTGGAGAACAATTTCGATATGCGCAGGTTAAGGATGTCCAACTGCCCGCACAAATGAAGCATAAATATCGGGACAATCGGATCGAATCCTACATACATTGAAGTCGCATATAAATCAAAGAAGAGTGTTAAACCAAATAACATAACGAAAACGACATGTACATTTTTATAATCGTTCAGGATCCAAGGGTATGTCATTTCGAACAACGGCACCAGTTGGAATTCACCTGCTAAATAAGACTTTCCCATAAGTACAAATGCTTTGACCGGGAAAATGGCGCTCGTCGAACAAGCTGAAACGAACCAGTACTGGGTAACTTTTACCCCTCTCTTAGAGTACTTATAAACGATGCGTTGTTCTTCTTCACAGAACCCCTTGGCCAGTTCGTAATCCTCATCCACAATGCGAATAAGATCAGTAATAGAGTCCTGATATCGCAGCATAATCAAGTACTTATACGTAATCGTGAAAGCAACTATTGCCATTATTGTACTTTTGCAAGCATCTGCATATGCACCACACGGTATGTCGTGAAAAAATGTTGAATATAACAAGAACATACAACAGAAAGAGGATAAAATTAATATAGCAGTAAATTGAGTGCGCCAATTCTTATCCCGCGGGATGTAAGGATGGGATCGATTCAGACGCATTGCTGTTGTGGCAATCCAAAAGATATTATCAAATTTCATGTTCTCATCAAGTATTTTCGACATTTTTATGAATGCGAGTAGACCGCTAGTCGAAGAAAGTTAAAGAAAATAGTCCGGAGTTCTTTCATGATCATGACAAAGGCTGAAAATATTGGGTGAGAATTTGCGAGTGCGGGTGACGTTAAGTGGCCGGTTGTGACAGAGATAGGGAGCCTCATGTTTGTCGTAAAGACAACCTTGGTCGTTTGTTACCAAAGTCGAGTTACATATATATATAATATAACTGTGGCTATAATATACCTACATAAAACAACAAATACTATTGTATTCTAAAAAGTCGATGCTAGTAATATTAAAACCCCGCTGTTTTGGTGTGCTATTCTTGTATTTCTCTTTCTTTAGGTTTGTACATTTCAGTATCGCTCAATTTTTTTTTGTGTTTTGTAAGTACAGAAATGTGAGTATAGTAGCTACCACACTTAATAACATGACACTATTTATTATGTAATTAATGAGGTATGTATAAATTGTCCAAAAGTTATAATTGTGTGCGTGTTAGCCTTAGGTGTGAAGTTTTATGGCTGACTCAACTTGCTTCAATATTTTAAACAAATTATAAAGACTTAAGAACCAAACAAAATCGAATCGACAAAAAAAAGTATCACGGAACCGCCTCCATGGGCATAAACTTATTATTCCTCATTATAATATGGCTTTGGTTTACGAAAGAACAAGAGCAAAAATATATTAAGAATGATTTCAATGCCGGATTAAGAGGTCTGGAGGCCTCGGGCAATAAAGGAGTGGTGGCCCCCTGGCCCCAAATTTTTTCCAAATAAAATGGTAAATTTTCCGAATTCTCTATTGTGGGGGCCCGGGGCAGTAGCCCCGGTTGCCCTCCCCTAAATCCGGCCCTGAATGATTTTGTTCTAAATCTCCTATGCTTTAGGCCAAGCTCCCATAAATAGGTAGAGAATGCAATAGCATGCGCAAATTATACCGTGACATGACTTGTAAACTAGATTACCTGACATTAGTAGGTACAGACGAGAGCTGACAAAATAATGGCCGCTGCGTCATTCATCAACTATTCGGATTGATTCGAAGTTTCTACGCGACTTGTCATCAATCAGTAACAAACATCAAATCACGTCGCCTTGCCTGTAATTTAACACAAAGGGACGCATAATTGAAGTAGAACCAGTATTCTACTTGTCTTAATCTAATCCAATCTAATTTAGATTACATTTGATTAGGTATCAGTTCATCGCACTTCCACACATTGCGTTTCAGGTTAGTGAAGTGGGTATAACATGAACGGACATAATTTCAATCTAATACCAACACGTAAAATTTGCCATAGAGAATTGACTTCAGGACATTAGGAACGTAAAATAAAAAAAGTACTCGTATTTTTGATGTAGGCCTTGGCCATGTGATTTTTCATTTAGACTTACGAAATCATAAGAAAATAATTACTTTTGAATAAACAGATTAACCACCTTTTATCAATGTACCTATTTAATTTATTTGGTATGATTTAAAATAATTTTAGGTTACTAAGGCATAAGATACTGTGCTATCTATTAGTAGTAAATTATCACTCATCGTTAGCCAGCGACCGAGGTAATATTCTCGATAATAAAGTTCAAATCTGTCAGTCACTAGACCTATGAATAATCGAATAAAGTTTGATTGAATACCCATATGGCATATGTAGCCCAACGTGTCGAAGTCGCTATGTAAACTCTTCTATTCTCATTTATGTATTAGTCTGTATGCAAATATCAAATGTAGCACGTATTTCAATATATAACCCTATTTTCCCTTCAGTAATATCACCATCCGTCCCGAGAAATACAAACAAGTCCTTTGTTGGGCTTTTAAAAATCTCTTTAGTGCTAAATGCTCAATTTTAACGGAAAACTCGGGTTCATTTTGTATTCTGCCGAGGGCGCGCGGGCCGCCGAGGGTACGCAAAGACCGCTGGCATATTTTGCATAACTAATCTAATGGCAACACTAATCTATCCCTAAACATAATGTTGTTTCATTGGACCAAATATTACACTTATTTCGTCTATTGAAACTTTTTGTTGAATGACAGCGCAATGAAGAAGATTATGAATGTCAATCGATGGTTCTGAGTATGCTTACTTGGTACTTAGTAAGTACTTCTCAAAAACAACAATTAACCCAAAATTACCTAGCGCGACTTATGTACGTGTCGATTGCACCAATAATTAATAAAATTGTTCCTTTTAAGGAATAGCATCGAATAGTAATTCAAAGCATCAGTGAAATTATTCTTAAATGATTCAAACATTCTTCACAACATCACTTTTCAAGAAAATTTTAATATGTTATACTTAAGGTGGTTCGACTAGGTTACCCAAAGCTTAAACCTCACTAGATGGCGCCACAATTGCAACTTTTGAGTTTTAATTTTTTTGTGGAGTAGTCTTGGTATTTCTATACTGTAAATTATGTTTAGCGCACTCTTTAAATAAATATTGAACTATTAAAACAAACATTGAACACTTCATTGTACAAAAACTACCCCTTAATGTCGACAGAATGTTTCTTGACTCTATTTCTAAGTATCACTCACACATTCAAACAGTCGTACTGGGATCCTTGTAGTAGACAATTTGGCACAGCGTGAGTAGGCTTCAATAGCGTTGCGGTATATACGTGGAAATACATGCAAGAGGATGTGGGTTCGAGACTCATTAATTTTTTTTTTGTTATCAGTATTATCAAGTACCTATTATTAATAAATTATTTTATGAGAAATATGAGCGTTTTTCCATAAAAATATTAAAAATCTGATTCTCACACATCATGATATTTTTGGGTTCTTCCAACTCAGAATCACTAGCATAATCAATCCTCGTGCTATAAAAACCCGAAAATTTGTATTGAAATTTTAGTTTTACACTGAAATTTCTTTCACACTAAAATGTGACGTAATGGTATGGATATTTTAGGATATCTTTTTTTAATGCTAGGGTGGAGAAGATTCTAAGTAGAATGAACCTAAGAAAGTCCAAATTTGTAAGTCAGATTTTCCAGTATTTTTTTCAAAAAAAAAACGCTGTTTTGTTCTAAAATTAAAGCAATCCCTTACTGCCCAGCCTTTAAAAAAGTAGGTACTATTTTACAGTAGCGTAGAATTAAAACATTTTTTACGATACATTTAATTAAATTACAGTGAGTTACAAAATTGCATGGCCTTCTATTTATAACCATTATAAAAAGAAATGAGATATTTACCATGTTTGTTTATATTATTGATTTCCCGATATTTTGACACAACTAGAAGTTTCACACAATGCCTAGAGATAGAAAATTATTTATTTATTTTATTTATTGTCAATTTCATTCAACGGATCACATCATATCCAATTTATGTGTTTATGTATTGCATTGTTTTCTACCTAGTTGGTTATTAAATTCTGTTACTGCAATAATCTTTATCTACATAAAATATACCAACGAAAGTTTAATAAAGTATATATATTAAAATGAAGTACACAAAATCAGGAATTACATATGACAATATTATTCAAAATCGCCTCCTCTGGCTTTGACACAGGCCCTCAAACGACGAGGCCAGTCATTAATAGCGGCACGCACGATTGTCATGTCTAATTCCGTCACTGTCTTAACTATGGCCCGCTTGAGGGAGTTAAGATTTGTGTGGGGTTTAGCACAGGCTTTCTCCTCAATAACCTGCTATATGGCATAATCCAGGGGGTTAAGGTCCGGGCTGGAGGATGGCCAGTATTCGTGGGCAATAAAGTCAATTTTGTTCCTTCGAAACCAGGCTTGAGTTGTTTTTGCCTTATGTGCAGGAGCCGAGTCCTGTTCAAAGATCCATGGCTGGTTTTGAAATAGGGTGTGGCTTAAGGGCTTCACTATTGGTTCGAGAATGGTTTCCAGTTTCCGGTTTTCACACCTTTTTCACAGAAATGAATCTGTGTTAGCCCTGAGTATGACACACCCAAAATCATGTGTGGCGGGTGCCCACATTTGTACAACGCAATAGGGTTGTTTCCATCTACAAATCTTAGGGCATAATTGTATCCGAATAAATTCTTTTGGATTATAAGAACATGTTAAACTTCTTTTAGGGGACCTGTAATGACCATATTTTTGTAAATATTGAATTTAAAATATCTTTTGGCTCACGTCACGTGACCAAACTCGAAACGAAACGTCATTGAAGATTCTGATGACGTCACAACTCTCGGATTGACACTGTTGACAGTTAGGCGATTAACAACAAATGACAAATATCAGTTGACAGTTCGTATCTTCTACGTGTGTATGTAGTTATGTGTCAAACCATAAACTGTGACGTCACACAATTTTCAAAGAGCGTTTTGGGCGCGAAAGCATCTGTCAAAATATATTTTGTTAATTTAACATATTTAAAGCCGTTTTTAGTATAAAAGCTGAATTTTAAGGCAACTTTTAGTTAATATAGAAAGTAATACAAGCGTTTCAAAAAATTGGAATACGATTCTCTTTTAGGCCCCAATTCATTATAGATACGACGAGATAAGCGTTATGTGTGGTATATAATTATTATAGCTCACAAATCCACCACATTATGTCATTTTTTATTTTTTCGGTAGCATTTGTTTTAACGGAAATAAAGAGGTTGCAAATCGAGTAACAGAACTTCAGAACAGATATCATTTGATATTTACCAGTCGCTTTTCGGTGAAGGAAAACATCGTGAGGAAACTGGACTAATCCCAACAAGGCTTAGTTTTACCCTCTGGGTTGGAAGGTCAGATGGCAGTGGCTTTCGTAAAAACTAGTGCCTACGCCAAATCTTGGGATTAGTTGTCAAAGCGGACCCCAGGCTCCATTGAGCCGTGGCAATATGCTGGGACAACGCTAGGAAGAAAGAAAGAAATCGAGTAACAGAACTTAGTAACCAACTAGGTGTAATAGTTATGATGTAAATGTCCATATCATGTTGGAGTCATATATTAGCCAACTAATTATTCAAGATCAATACACTTAGCTCCTTTAGGTATTCGCCTAAGTACAATCTCGGGCAAAATTGAGTTTTATAAAAGTGAACTAGTTTCTAGGTCATATTTTCTATGAATTGGTCATTTTTGTAGACTCCAATTACAGTTACACCTTTCCTGGTTTTTCGCGGACCAGAATATCGATGATTTTTGTAACTTGATTTAGACGTTGCTATCATTTTCAATCCAAAAACACATAAAATCACAATTCAGAACATGCGGCAGCGTTGTTTTCTATCAAGTACCTCAAGCACCAGGGCGGCTACCGGGAAAATCGAAATTCGTCAATTTCGGGCATTTTTCTCTGTCACTCTAATTACGTCTTAGTGAGAGTAAAAGAGAAAGATCCCCGCAATTTGCGAATTTAGGTTTTCGCGGTAGGCCCACAGGTCCTGTCAAGTTTCAGCAGTGTTGCCAGGTGAGCGGAAGAGAATTATCGTACTTGAGTGTCAATATTATTGTACCATTGAAAAAAATATCGTACGCCAATCAAAAAGGCAGCCTCTAAAAATGTTTAGCAAAATAAGCTTAAATTTCCAATTAATAATAAAAAAAAGACAATTTTCGTCTAAATTGCGCAAAAAATCTGTGTATGTTTGTGTATTTTTGGGATAGACTCAAACGGTATACAGGAAATTGAGACATTTTAAATTTTAAACTTACACCAAGGAGCCGAACACCCAAAATATACTAATTTTAGCCTATTTCTGAGAGAAAGTGTCATATTTTGCTTCAAATTACTAGACTTTTAAGGTGGCATCATCCAAGGGCTGAAATTATAGTACTTTAGTGTACGATAATGCTCTTTGGAACATTACGTCATACCGGGGCCCAAATTATCGTACATGTACGACAATTATCGTACGCCTGGTCACACTGAGTGTCAGTGTCGACAGAGTCAGCTAAAAACGCGTCAAACATCGCAACGTCGCGCCGATGACCGTCCGAGGCATGGAGTGGCAACGCCGCAATGTATTTGTACACGACATTTGTCACACACACAAGAGTAAAATTTATAAAAATATAACGTTGATTATTGCATGATTTCTGTATGAAACAAAGTTTTTCTATTCATTTAGCGCAAATGAATATTCGAAAGTAGATAGATGGGCAACTATTTATGTAATAATATTATGTAATTAATTAATAAATAGCGATTGCTTTTTGTATGAAAATCGAACCACCTTAACAGTGTATATTTATAAAAAAGTACCTACTAAAGCCGGTGCTATTTAACATATTATTTCCATAGGGTTTCCCGAAGCCGCAGTCGATACAAACTGTGTCAACATTTGAGAGTCCATTTAGGCAAGCGTCAGAGAATTTTTTACTTTATCTTTGTTCATCTGTATTCCAAGTCCGCTCCAAAGAACCGAAGCTTTCCTGAATTCCTTATTCCATTCTCAGCATCTGTTTTCATTTTCCAAGTCGATTTTATGATAAATATTAAAAGTGGTAAGCATTCAATTAAAACAGAATCTGCGGGCTAAGTTGCTTTTAAGTAGTTACAACAACACTAAACATTTAATATGTTATGTATTTTAAGTTCAGTCTTGTGTGTTATGCAGGCTGGTTAATAGTCTAATATGATGAAAAAAGCCAGTTTAAAATGTGTCTTTGCAACGGAAGCTATTCAAAACAATATCTAATCCATTTGTTATTTTGCTTATTTCCCTGTGCGCGAGCTGCAAAATTGCATGGCCTGGCTTGGCAAGCGCACGCGGACGACTTTTTTTTGCAATATACGCAACAGATCAGCATCACTTATGCGGAGACTGGGTGGCTGTAACAAAATCCTGAAAATGTTGGCTGGTAAGATTGATGCACCATTACTTAAGCACTTCAATAGTCTACATGTGGCAGCAACAGTTGTTGAGAAATGGTGCATCTAGATTGCCTAGATTGTATTTATTTTATTATACTATTACTTATACTATCTATTTGTGTTATATATCTTAATGTATCATGTGTGTTTTAAATTATTATGTCACTAACCTAAATTAATTTTAAGATTTGTTGTACTCTATATATGGATCTTCCTAGATTCGAAATAAATAAATAATTGAAAATGAAATTGAAATAAATGAATTTTTGTGATTGTGATTGTTTGTGATAGAATGGACTGGAATAGATGGGAATTGAATGAATGGCTGGAAAATTAATACAAGATAAAATGGGAAAAAATATATGTAACTTTACCTATTTAAATTACGATATTTTTTTTCTTGTCAATTAATTTAGGAAAAAAACCCTAAAATATTTTTTTACTCACCATCAAATATCTCCGACGCAATTCTCCTCTTAATTTTAAATGACATCAAAACATAAAAGCGCTTTTAACATGCATAGCAAATTAACAATTAAAACTCAGCCCGCCTTATTTCATAAATTGTAAAAGTTTGCTCATTATCCAAGTCCAATTCGATGCGTGTGCATCCCAAACAAATTATAGATTAATAAAACAATTCAGATTTTGTCCTGCTGTAAGTTATCATTAAGTATATTATACTTCTACTCTCGCGCTTGATGTGCCCATCAGTGGGACGTATATAGGCTGACTTATATTTACATTAAACTTAAGTAAACATGGGATCATTACGAGATTCTATTAGTAAGGGGTCCCTATTAATAATAAGAGGGCTATTGTCCTTATTTCGGTATTCGGTGCCCAAACGGCGTGAATCTGGATTCGGGGAACGACGCCACATGGTAATAATAATTAGTGAAATATTGCGTCCTTTGCGCTGCGCCGGTTCCACTTTTCAGAAAAGTGCGCTGTATGTAGTCTGTCTACAACTCGCCATAACAAATTAGTTTTTAGAGTTCTGTAACCGAAGGGAGTCGATTGAAATTCAGTTACTGCCCGACTGTCCATCCGATCCGTCTGTTCCGTCACTTTCCGTTCGTCGTTTATTCATCTATCAGAATGTTTATTTATATAGATATGTCGCAGCAAATTAAATTAGCCAGCTAATTAGTTGGCTGAAGAACAACCAGCCAAGTCATTGATTGCAAAGTTTAACCAGACGGCTGTACGTCGTGTAGTCATTTAGTTAATTTGTACATGGATACATTTGATGTTCGGTTAGGTCAGTATTTTATTGTAAATTTATTTATTATATTTTATATTATTTCAATAATTTAAGAGTCCGCAGCAAGCTCAGTCGTATTTCACCTTCTCATACAAACAGAATTCCATGCTCATTTTAAAACTACGTATTGTGTCCTTGAGAAAATTCTAGTTATAATAACATAAGTATTATGATTTTAATTCATATTTTATTTCTATACTAAATAAATATTTTCACTTATTTATATTTTATCAAAAGAATATCAACATATTGTCTAGATTACCGAAATTGGCGCGACTTCATACGTCAAGTTGCGCTTGATTTCGTTTACGAGTATGAAGCGTGCGGCTTTTGACAAGACACGCAAGATACTAACAGACTAAGTAAGCCTAAGAAAAATACTGGTCTTTCAAGTAGGTACGTCATACATCTCATGTTTCGACGGAATCCTATTCAAACTCAGAACTTCTAAATGAACACGTAAAGCTTTGTGAGCCGTCGAGTGGAACGCACCGTACCCACGTGAAGCGAGTATCCACGTCACGCGCCGCAGCGGAGTGCTCGTTAGAATCAGCATTATTTCACCCACTACCCCCTACTTACACGATCCCCCCGCATGACGAGACATCGCTCGAATGGCGTAATGCTCTGTAACACCGTATAACAACAATTGTAACCAGGCACCGTCATGTTAGGGACGTCATTTTGTTGAAAGCTGCCGTTCTCTAAATTTTTGAATCATGTTATGTTAAACTCGCATAAAAAGTTGGCGATGGCGAAAGTTGGCGGGGAAAATCGACACGAGTTGCGAATTACCTATTCGCACATGTATCGTACAACGTTTTAAAGTACATATGGCCCTTTAAATGTTCGACACAGTAACGTAAAATGCATTGAAGTAAAAACGACCAATTGGGAAGTTAAATAAATCAATTTTAAAATGCGTGTTCAAAGGTCAGTGACATTATTTATTCATTTTGGTTCCTCGATTGCTATTTAATCTCAATAAATACGTACCTAAATAATTATGAAAATAAACCCGCAAAACTGTTATCCAGATTAGACAGACCAAGATAAATAAAGTATAAGTAGGTATTTTCTTTTCGCAAAAATCTACGAATATTTTCGTCTCAAATCTATTTACATACATCCGAATAAGATACTGTCATTTGCAACTTCGGGTTCGGATTGCCAGTTTTAGATAATCTCATATTTTCGCATCGCATACACGGATAAAATAACAAATCTTTTGAGATTTTGTTGTAAAAGTACTTTTAGCTGGAAATAGGAAATTTATATGTAAATGTTGTCTCTTTGTAGATTTTCAGGTAATTTGGAGCTTTATTTATACAAGTATTAAAATAATACTGCGTTAGTAACCGCGTACCTACTTTGTTACTTGAGAATCGCTCGACTTTTAGGCTGATTCGTCGCATTTATTTTTCTGGGTTGATATCTTGACAAAATAATTTGAAAAATGCTTGGTACTTATTACGTACCGTACACCGTAAGGAGGCAGACCCAGGTAGGGCCGAATATGGCCAGCCCCAAAATATGGCCACACACCCCCCCACACGTCCAAAACTATAGCAGCATCTACAACTTTGATTATACGTGTTAAAACGTCTATGCGTGAGTAATGCTCGGGCATCGCGTGTCGCAGATGCAATTATTTAATTCACTCGTAAGTTTTCGTGATTATTTTGATTTGATTGATTTATACTTTAATAGTAAATTACGATACAAGTGCGAAAAATAGGAAATTCGAAACGAGTGGCGATAAATTAAAACACGACCGTTTTTTAATTTAATTACCTATTCGCACATGTATCGTACAACGTTTTAAAGTACAAATGGCCCTTTAAATGTTCGACACAGTAACGTAATATGCTAATTTTCGCACTAGTGCGGTAAAGTAGCACCATATGTACTGTAAAATATATATTTTATTATTGTCATTAGTAATCGTAGATAATATTTAAATACTAATATTTAAGCTTTCTTAAGGTATAATTATAATATATTGCGTTTTGGTCCATGAAGTGAATTATGAGAATAACTGAAAATATGGCCACCTACTGGCCGTATTGACCTTTTCTTTGGTTTTCTTTTATTCCTTGTAGATTATAGCGCTACGTTAGGTCTCATAACAGATTCGAAGTAGTTGGACAGTATCTGACATAAAATGAGTAATCGCCCATGTTAAAAATATTATAGTTCCCAGATAAACACTTCGACGACCGAGACGAAAAGGAATATAATTTCAAACTGGAAAAAAAAAACTTCTTACTACTCACACTCAGGAAGAAAAGAGCTAACATCTCGTATCGTACGGCTGAATGATGTTGGTTATCCTTTGACACCACTTAATTACTTACGCAGAAGATGTAAATTCTTTGTTCAGCGATGTATTTTTTTTTCGTTGTAATAATTAAACATGTATTGATTCCATAAAATCATCATTTTATTTAAAGCACTAAATTCCTACCACTCATAGCGTTAATATGGTTATCATCTGGCCATAGTCACATACACTGTCGGAAATCTATACCATTTATTCGAGGGGTTTTTTGTCTACAGTAAGATACCTAAATAAATAAATACAATATTAAAGATAATTATACGGACTTGTGACTCTAACTGTTATACAGCGCGTTATATCTGGCGTCAAACTTTCACGTAGCCATATTCGATCCAGGTTCACACAACTAAGCTATAATGGCAATGGCATTACAGTATGGGAATATATACCTTCTCAACTTACCTAAGAGGTGTAATTATTTCATGAACAGTAGTGAAAGCAGGCATGACCGAAGTGTTGTAAGGTGAATTGATGGAAGTGTAACATTCAGCTGTGATCTATGAGCCGCGCCTCCGTCTAAACATTGCGAATTAATTGAATTCGTGATACGAACGCTGCTCCGCATTCAATTTAACAAGCGAGCTAATTAATTTGGTGTAGTCTACGCCGATCCTGATATTGACGGCCATTTTCAATACAATAGTCAGCGGTAATAGCTAGGTAAATTGTAAATTGAACAACAAAGAAAAGGAGCGTAATAAGAACGTAATTTTACCTTCATTTTAAGGTACATCAAAGGCTTATATCAAAGAAGCTAAAGGTATCGCACCAAAGAATAAACGATAGCTAAAATACAAAAGGTGAATTTGTCCCAAAGTGGGTTCCCTAATAGGAAGTTCTAACGTAGGAGAGTTAAATCCTATCTGCACTTGCTTGATATAAAAATTATACGCTCGTTTCTTCATGCCTACAATAAGAGGTCTATATAGGCCGGACACGTTACTATAATCAACAACATAAGCAGATGTCATTGAAAAATATCTATTTAATAATTAACACACCTATCAAAATAACTACAGGCAAATATTGCTTCACCTTTCATACAAACTTGACAAGTAGTACACGTGTGTCATCACGACCGCTGACGTGAATCATCAATACAATGCAAGGCAATGACGGCTGTAAATTACCGCTCACCGGCAGTGCCTTGTTGAGTTCTATAACGGATCGGATAATAACAACCATATCCAATTATAAGTCCGATCGGCGTATTTCATACTGCTGTTTGGCAGCTCATGAAACCGCAGCCTTAAGAGACGTTCATTTACGAAAGCCACAATACATATAGGTATTACATATTTAAAAAAAAAACTGCGGCTCTTTTCCAAAAGTGTGCAAAAAATTTAACTTTTAACATAATGTCACGGTAGAATTCTAATTTTGAAAGACGACAAATCTTAAATTATAACAACATCAACAAAAGTAGCGACGGCAACAAACAGCCAACATGCATACTTAATAAAAACCTATCCCTACATTGCAATTAGGTAACATAAATATCCGTTCCGCTCTAGAAATGACATAAATCAGTCCACCTACTTAATATTTTTTTCTTATTCAAAATTCAAAATTCAAAAATTTATTCTGCAAGTAGGCCTCAAGGGCTCTTTTACAAGTCAATACAACATTTATAGTAGTTCGCTCCTAATTCAAAAATAATTTTACGTTAATTGTTTTAAATTTAAAAACAAGTAATAATCACATGCCGGCATCCAATTACTGCGGATTTTCATGATTAAGGAAAATCCACTTGCATCACTGTAATTTACATTCAATTATATTTTATTTATATCGAGATTTTATGAGTAAATTGACTGAAATTAATAAACTGTTACTACAGTTTTTAATTTAAGTCACAGAAAAGAGTTGCATGACAAAACCAACGTTAGATTTTTTAAAGTAATGAAATTATTAGAATTGCAGGGCAAACCACATTGCGCTTTCCGGGTTGTCATCATCTGATCTGAAGAGTAACATCTAATTTTGGTACTAGATGAGCACGCACGAGCCTATAACCGACACTTTTGCATTTACGAGCGATTGTCAAGGTAGTATTAAATCATCATCATAATCGTATGACTTAATAAATTGGTAAGTATTAATTATGATATATGATATACAGACTGTCTTACTCGTAAGTATTCATTGAACTATGAGGCTATCGGCAGACAGTGTGAATAATGATATAGTTCAAAGTTGAAAGTACTTAATTTTCCTGCTACCCAAAGGTTGTGAAGAAGTGTTCGTTTGTTAGCGATAAGAGCGTCTGTTGTCTAGTCTTAAACTTATATTTCATTTTCTGTGTGTTTTTTAACTTTAAGGGGCACAATAAAGAATATTTACTTACTACATTTATTGACCGTTTTTGTCCATGTTTTGGTAGACTATTTACAAAAATTGGATTTATGTAAAATAGTCTACCTCTAGTTAACTATATTGACAATTCCCCATGAAACCCTGAATATGAAGTATTCCAGATATTCCATTTATTTTACGACTCGGGTACCGCCAATCCTTGCTTGTGGAACGTGCATCGCAATATATTTCGGTTTATAGCCTATTCTTTTACAACGGTTGGTCGCTGCTTAAGCTTGTCGCTTGTTTATCATGCACAAATAGACAATTATTTATATTAATATATGGTAGATGCCTTAGTATATATCTACTCTATGGTAGTAACTAAATTATTCTATACAAATACTCACTCGCTCTCGCTTAATATATTCAAAAGTTTGCGAGAGGCAATTACCAGTAACCAGAATAAATGTCGTCAATGTCGGTTAATTTAAATCATATAAAATTGTTTCAGAAGTTTATTCTTAAGTGGCCACTTAAAATAATTAAACTTACTATTTATTTGTTTGACGCGATGACTCAAAATGATTCTTGGGCTCCGACACACGGATCTATAAAACCATGATACGCACCATACTGATGAATAGGTGTGAGCCTTGGAAACTGACAATCGGGGAGAGCAGGCTTCTTTCTATTCACAGAACATAAAGTGTTAAGAGATATTCTGGGACCCGTTAAAAGAGACGTTGGCAGTTGGAAGATTTAAAAAAATCTATTTTAGTTAAGCACAGGCTTTAAATTACAACTTAAAGAAATAAAGTATTTTGTACGGACTTTTCCATTGGAAGTGACTCAGTATTACCTATTGCAATTGAATTCAGACATTCTAGGGGGTGAAATTCAAAGGGGTAAAAATATAATTTTATTGATAGTATTAACGTAACACAAAAAAAAACTTCTTCTACACCTTAAAGGGATTTTTGAAACTATATTCATCATCAGTTTTTTTAACCTAGCGATCATATAAAATATTTGTTGTGTAAATATAAACATTGACCCCAAATAAAAACTTAGAAATATTATAAAGTTACAAAATGCAGCGGGGGGCGATTACTAGTACATGACAGAAGTATCTATAATTAAATTTAAACGTATATAAGTAGGTAGGGGTACCTGTCATTAAATTTTGCCCCCTAGAATCCTACGCCTGGAAATATTAAATTACGTTCCCGACTAACTGTAATCTTAGCCCTAGTGACCGGTGGAGAGAAGATGAGACAAACAATAAGATTTACACACAAGCACGTTGCGAATAATTCTTTCATCTATAAACGTGGAGAGAAAATACTTTCCCAATAGCGAAGCTAACATATTGTGTTCCATATTAAACACTGGCCTTTGTACCCGTACAAAGCATACGTCGTATATTTATTAGGTCGTGGGGAGTACAAATTAGTTTTATTTGAGGAGAAGTAAAGTGCACTCGGCAGACGTCCACCGAGGCCTCGGAGTCCGCTTTTCGAAATTGGATTGTAGCTTCAGGCTGGGTAAGTGTTGCTGTCGCTTACAACTCCGTTTGTAACCACGTTGCTAGCAATCCTGTGTATCTTTGACTTTGCTAGAGCAACCAATTTGCCAGAGTTAGTAACTGAGCTAGTGGCAGAACAAAACAAACAGCTAGCAGCCCGATTCGAACTTTAAGAGACGTCGAACATTTGCTAAAGATACGATATGGATTAGATATGTCAGTGTCAAAAGTGATGTTTTTGTTTGAAGAAACGTTACTTATGACACTGACATATCTAATCCATGTCGTATCTTTAGCAAATGTTTGACGTATCTTAAGACGAAAGGGGACGGCCGCTTCTCCATACAAACGTTGTCCTCATTTCCTCTCTGGATATTGACATTATGGAAAATATTTTTACATAATTAGCGAAAAACATATTTCATACATTTTTTTAAATGCTTCTAACTCTTATAGTAATTAAAATTTCGAAAAAATCAAACGTAGGGCATAGCTGTGGTTGATATACAACAAATTGTGTCAAAATATTTTCAATAATGTGAATATCCAGAGAGGAAAATGAGGACTATGTTTGTATGAAAAGGCGATTTCGCACAGGTTCTCCACTTTTGTCTTAAAGTTCGAATCGGACCGTCAGTAATTGTACCGAGCTTAACCTAAATGTGTAATCACTTATGGCTGTTGGGTTAGAATGGCAGTATTGGTATCTCTAACTTATAAGGGGTTACAAAATCAATCAAGCAAAATCAAATAGGACAGGATAGAACAGTTGCATTGCCTCCTTATCGGTATCTCACCTCAATAGTCGAATCTTTGCATACAAAATGTTACCTTGGCTTATTTTAAGCTTCGGTGCGGTTGACGCCTTATTCCACTGCAAATGGCATAGTTTGAGTCGCGCATTGGCATGTTTGGAGTTAGCGTCGTCAGTTGTGAACAAAAGCCATTAAAATGTCAAAGGTTTAAGTTTAGTTTTAGTTCCGACTAATTTCCCAAATGACCAAAGTCACTGCCGCAGTTACTTAATTGCTAGAACTATCAATTGCTTAGTTCGTTCGTTATTCAAAATCAAAATCCGGTCTTTGCTGTAGAGCAGATGGAAAATCTATAAACTTTGTAATAAAGAATACAAGAAATTATTTTATTATTAGGGTTCGAGGCCAATTTGAATGTACACTGACATCAGAATGATATCTGAATTATGTCATTTAGTTATCGTGCGTCTCGCTCGCGCCAATACATGTCCAGACAAGAAGTACGAGTGAAATGCACGATACAGTTTGTGGTCTTATGTTAAGTCTAAATATGCAATTATAAAATTGGAAGTTATAGGTTTTGATTAAGATATTGCTACTTATGCAACGAATGCTACGATGCAGTTTGTGGGAGCGTTCGCTTTGTAGGATGACTGATATAGTTATTGGCCCCAACATAGTAATTAGCCACTCTTAACAATAAGACTTCTATTGCCTTGTTTCTTTCTGCCTTAGTATTGAGTGACAAATTACTTTTCACGTCAGCAGCTAGAACAAGGGTAATTTGCTGCTTAAAAACAGTGAGCAAAATCGCATTTTGCTCACCGAGTGAGACAAAATAACATTCAAGTGACCTTTAGATTCGAATGTCATTTCAACGTGCGGGGCCTAATACAACTTCGAAATATTTGGATTCTATTATCTTTATCCCTTTCACGTCATTAGCAAAAAGAAAGAGACAAAAAGTGCATACGTAATTCAACGGTATATTGACGGTTTATAATAGACCCCCGAAATAAGTCAGACCGCATCGTTCCAAAACACCCTACGAGTCTTCATTCGTAATAATTAATTAATGAAATAAAAGTTTAAAATTTAATAAAAACACCATACTTTACGTATTTTATTATACAATCAAAACAATAAACTTATACAAATTTACGCAATTATTACGCAGTAAATAATTCTACTTAACTACTTTTAACGATCATAGTTGACAAATAGTAGTATCCGCAATTCGGACCGGATCTTACAGTGTTATTTTTTTTACAAAAAAAAGTTGTCGATTGAACTGTCAATTGATGTTCGTTAATTCATTATTTTCGTATTATTTTATTGAAATTTCTTTCGTTTTGTTTTATTACGGTAATTAAACTTAATTGTTAGAATACCTTCAGAAAACATGAGTGAAATATACGTCCGTCTGGATTACATTTTTTCAGGTTGTATTTTTTGATGGCTGACTGACGTGAAAATTTTTGTGTACTACACGAGATCAAAGTTATTAAATCTCGTGCGCTTTTGAGTCCCTTACTACGCTCAAGATTCTAAATTAGATTATAGAATCTTTCGCTTGCACGGGACTCAAAACAAGCACTCGAAGAAATATCAAATTTTGCTCTCTTGTTGTACAAATAACTATTGGAGGGGCCAATAACTATAGCAGTCACCCAAGTGAAAATTGTCCGTGGAATTTGAAGCATGCCAGAATGTTTTGAAACAAGAAATTAAAATGGGAATGGGGCTCAAGATTTTATAAATCGAGAACTAGAAAATATTTCGTTTGCAGTAATATTCTGAAATTCTTCGTTATTTATTACTCTCAATAAAATATTATATTTGCGTTATACGAAGAGATTTGTAGGTAAGCTATATGTATAGACAGGAAGCTACAAAATCTAATGATCATTAAATAAGCTTTGATTACAAGGCGAAAGTGTTGTGAAGGTAAATCGTCGAACATGTAAACTCGAAGTAATTTGCAAGCGGGCGCGGCCGGCACACCTCGGAAACGTTACCAACAAGAGGTGTTCAACTTTTAATTAGTTCCCTAACTTTCAAAAAAGCATTAAGGTTTCCGGCAGACTACAGTTCAGCCGCGTGTTTTTTATTCGTAATCAAAGGAAATTCTTCACCAACTCGGCCTCACAGTCAGGTAATCGCTGTTTTACTTTTCCTATCCGACCAACGAGAAATAGCTGGAATGCTTAGTTATAGCATCGGCGAAAGACTGGGAAAAATTCAAATAAAACAAACGACGAAAATGTAAAATAGACATTCAAGAAATGTGAGAATTGGAAGAAAATTTTGTGGAAATATTCAGTCAGCAGCTGTTGCGTCAGGTTTCGAGAATTTCGTTTCAGTAAGTTGGCGGTCACGTGTGGCGAGGTGAGACTCGTAGAATCCGTACTGCAATTTAAAAATTTGCCGCCCATTTTAAATAATGTAAGACTTTTTTTCTAATATATTTGTTAAACGTTTTTTTTTCAATCTAATATAGATTGACTGAAAATGCGGAACACGCTACCGAAATACTCTTTACTCGTAATAATACAACACCTAGTAACCAGCTGTTATTTATATTCTAGTGATACCTATACAATTTAGATTGCCGAGCTGTTGCCAGTAGACACAAGAAAGTAACTTGCGCAATGAAAATAACAATGTATCAACTATTTTACAAACCACTACCGGTACAGAGGTAGCACTTTTGTAGTGAGTGCTTTGATTGTAACGAGGTAAAATTTCAGTATCAGAAGCAGCAAGTTTGTTATAAAATAGATGGTGGGAACATTATAATTGAACTTCCTTTTTCCCAAAGCCTTCGAAATGTCGAACGGATTTATACACAATCTATGACCGGCTCGCTCCGTTCATGTCGATATAATTCAGCTGTAATCCCGTGTCCACGCCGTGAAATATGTCCTACTTTCCTTCTCTGATCGCAGTTTTCCTGTCTGCTTACTGTACGTCGGACAGTTAATCCTGAAGGAAACGGCCGGCAAACCGCCAGCGGATTTCTAACACTATAAGCACTAAGTTAAATACAGCGTAAATACGCGTTATTTAGACCTACATTTTTTGTATTGAGGCATTTGTGGCATAGTCATAGTAGGTATGTATCATTTAAGCAATGTTCTATAATGACTACTTGAATTTTATATGAATAGTGTGTAATTAAATATTACAAAATTTTGTGAGATCGCTAGCGACATTGCTACTTTCTACAAATGAGGAAAACTTGTTTTTCTCGTACAATAAAGTGTTTACTGACTTACTTACTTGTACATGTTGCCTTGAGAGCCAGAAGCTGTCATCAAAAACTTTGATTCTAACGGACCCGAAAAAGTCTCAAAATAAATATAGGCAAGTAGACAAAAGAAAAATTTAAAGCCCTATTCGAAATTTAAGATACCTACGTCAATACGGTCTAGAAACGATACATATCAAATATATGTGTCAAAAATGACATTTCTTCAAATAAAAATGTCACTCTTGACACTGACTATCGTATTGTCGGGCCGACTGTCAATTTCTATGATACATTGAGTGCCGGATTGAACATTCTAATTTTGGCAGTAATGTGGCTATTAACGGATTCATAAAATTACGCTTGCCTATTCGATATTGCATATATTATGTGATATTTAACTTAAAACCACCATTCGTAACCAATTACCTAAAATTAGTATTAAATAGGTTAATTTGTATAAAATGACATTTATTTTCATTATTCCGTGCCCTCGCACTAAAGCCGACCCGGTCTTGTTAGAAAATATTACGAATGAATTATTTAATAATCAGTTAGCACATTCACCGCTGAAATACGGTAGCGCTATGTCGTAGCCGATTACATGGATTTCCCGGTATGTAGTGGAAATGCTTCGTAGAGGCAAAACGACAACGTGATTAGCGTTGAATGAGTTAGACAACAATATTCACTTCATAATATATGTATGTATATTTTTGCCAATTGTTTTCAGAATGTGCTAATTTTATGAGCTGATACTTCAGCAAGAGAAAAAAATGCGTTCCATAACAAAATAGCTGTTAGTCAGATTTATAACCATAATATACAGAACGACAGCGATAATGTCGTGCAGCTTCTTGCAAATCGGCATTTTATACGAAAAGATACGAGGAAGTAACGAGCAGTAGTTAGGTGGCGTATCAACTGCGAATTGATATAGGTACTTATACCTTCTTAGGGGCCTGGCACATTGCGTCCAATTCGCACGTCGCTCCGAAGTTTGAGCGAGACAACGCTATGGGCGTATTATAGCGACATCCTGCTCGCACGTCGGATCGGACGAGCCATGCCTCTTATTGGTAAAAAACACTTCTTGTGTGTAGTTGTGTACAGTTAGCATAAGCATGATAAATTACTTATATAAATATTGTTTAAAACCGGCCAAGTGCGAGTCGGACTCGCACAGGAAGGGTTCCGTACCATTATCTATAAAAACGGTCACCCATCCAAGTACTGACCTCGCCCGATGTTGCTTAACTTCGGCGATTGGGTGAGAACCTCGAGATTGGAAAGAAATATTTATTTTCTTCTGTTTGTAGTATTTGTTGTTATAGTGGCAACAGAAATACATAATCTGAAGAACTTTCAACTGGCTAACTATCACGGTTCATGAGATACAGCCTGGTGACAGACGGACAGACGGACGGACGGACGGACGGACGGACAGCGGAGTCTCAGTAATAGGGTCCCATTTGACCCTTTGGATACGGAACTCTAAAACTGACGAAGCCTGTTGCGGATAATCATCACTGGTTTGTTTGAAACGAAGCATGTTGCTGATTTGTATTTATTTGTATTTATAGCCAGACGCATCATTTTGGGTCATTTTTAAAGTTTTGTTTTTCATATAAATATTTAATTTATTTTGCAGATATTAGTAACTTACCGTTATTAATATGTGCAACGTATATTAAGTATTTCACTCGCCATTTCGCAAGTGTGGACAGTATAATAACAATTGTCGTCATCTAACAAATTTAGGATATGGTGCCATATTCATTTGCTTAGTTGAATAGGATACTTTCCTACTAGTCAAATCAGTTTCTTGTTTCAAACTGTCATAATGATTAGCCACTAAGGAATTTACATATTTGACAACTGAACTGCGTCAATTCGTCTAGTTCTATCCGATTTATTAGAAATGCTTGTGTGCTTGTGGTGCTTTATTTCGTCCACGATCTGAAATAACTTATTTTGAACACCGGCAACAAACCTATTCAAATTCGATGTTTTTTTTTTATTTACTTCTGTGGATTATTGTATTCATAAGTCATAAGTTATTTATTTGCGACAGATAGGGTATACATAGGATGTTGCAGTTTATAGTTAATTGAGCCAAGCTACCTTGTCACACAGAGACATGCAAATTTCAAAGTTTTTACCTCATAATAAACATGCACTTAAATAATGTCCAAAATTAATTAATGTGTATTTACATAGCAATATTAACATACAAAATAAGAAATATTAAAGACTAATTATATCGTATAATACAAATAAATTGAGCTGTAGCAGTTTACTTATCCAGATATTCATTTATTGAATAGAAGGTCTGTTCGTTAAGCCATTGAAATAAACGTCTCTTAAATAATTGAAATGTAAGGCTTTTAATAGTATCTGGCAGCTTGTTAAACAAACGTATGCTCATGGGATAACAACTTTTCCTATAAAGACTCGTGAGGGTTCTTGGACATATCAGTTTGTTAGGGTATCGCGTATTAAAGTTACATATTTCGTCATTTTTTGTATATAGATTTTGATTGCATTTCACAAATACACACATTTCAGATATGTATAAACAAGGAACAGTGAGAAGATTCAGTTTTTTGAATAATGGTCTGCATTAAGTTAATACCGAAACACCACAAATCGCGCGTATACACTGCTTTTGAGCTATAAGCAATCCATTTATATCTGACCCGTTACCCCATACAGTTATACCACATCGTAGACTAGATGACACGTAGCCATGATACGCTTGGATTGCTGTTTTCGTTTGTATTGTATTATGAATTCATGAGTGACGCAAAAAAATACGAACACTCACACTTTAACAACTATTTATTTCTTTCCATGGCAGTAGAATCATAAGACAGGAATATTCAAACTTGAAAAATAAGCAAACAATGATTTTACAAACCATACGTTATATTACAAATTTCAAAAATGGGATGTCTGATTCTAATACTTTGCTAACATGCAAGACAAGTTTTAGTAAAGTTTTTTTACCTATATTAGATACAGAGCAATAGAAAACTTGGGGTTGATTAAAAACCTTACGTATACTTGGCATTCCCTGCACCGCTACCACGAGTTGGCATTTAAGATTTACGTTAGCGACTGTGTGAGCTCGATCGCATTCCCTATCGCACCAATACATCAGTGTGAGCGAGATGGACTGCGATAGAATTTACGCGGTCGCTCACGTTAACGTCAAGTGTCAACTCGTAGCACGGCTACTGAAATACTCGTAGGTATTTTAATCTATTGTTTTTAAGGTTGCGGTCGTTGTACACTCATTAATAAAATATACTAATACATATAAAAAAACCTTTATAATTTCTATACACATGATTATATGTTGTGTCATTCACGAAAAAGCGTGCCTTGACTCGTGATGTCCTGTTATTAGAGGTTAGATTTGACAAATCTACGCGTCATCGTGGATGATACGAACTATAGAATTTTGTTTATTTTTATATAAACCAATATTCCGGTCCCAGGAGATCTTCGACTGACAATGAGTCCAAGCCACAAATAGATGAGTGAAGATAATGTTGGAAATCTATCTTTAGGTTTGGCACATGCATGCAAGTTTAGGCTAGTTAGGCGGTTATCTTCAAATATTTTGATACTGTTATGGTATGATGGTAGAACGCCACGAAGACTTCTTTACAGCAGCCTCCTGTCAAGCTCCTCCTCGAGTGAATTTTAGTATGGTATTGTAAATAATCTGCGTACTAGAATTTGTCTCTTTATTAAAAACTTATTATACCACGGCCAGCCAAAAATATATTAAATGTGGCCGAGGCAAAACAGGAATAACAGGATATATTTTCCTCTTAATGTTCTATAATTGAATAAGACCTAAACTTCGAGCGATCGGAAAATAAATTAGATAATGTTAGACAATCATATTTATTATTCTTGATGCTTGGTAAAAGTTCCAAGGAAACACTCACTTGGCGTACTTTCAGTAAGTACATATCATATTATTTTTTCAATGTAAGTAAGGCATCCCTTTTATATTGAATAAAAGCTTCGTTTTTCCCACAAAGGTTCTCGATTTCAATAGATAAAAAAACTGTCTATGCTCACGTGCAAAAATAATGTGTGTAAATGTTATGTTATTTATTTCCGTAGAATACCGAGGTTTGGGCTTAAATGAAAGTCAGAATTGAAACGGTATACTTACTTACATAAATGAAATTAATTAATTATGGAAATTACATTTCATATCCGTAAGTAGGCATTATGCTTACCAGAATTTTAATTATATTATTTTATTTATTGTTGTTATCTGTTTATATTAAATATCGAGTCAACAATCAAACTAGCAATATTCATAACCTTGTCCCACAAAAGTCATTAGGAGAAATAGTACAAAACATCACTTGAGAAAAATCTTTTCAAAAGGGTTTATTTCCATTTTACAATCGATGCAGTTTTGATTAAAATAGGAAATTACGCATTTTCTTTAAGATTAAAGTTCTAAAAAGGTTCTTCTTGTTCTGTAGACAAGGCTCAAATTTCAAAGTTCGGAACAAAAGGGCTTATTCTTCCTTGTATTCCTTGGCCGATATTATTATTGCACTTTGATTAGCTCTTCTGACTCAGTACGTAATAATAAATTGTAAACATGTTGATTTCCTACTGAATGTTTTTATTTCAACCATTCATAATATAAGAGAATGAACAGCTGTTTAACTGTGCATTGCATCCTACTCATGTATAATCATTTTAATAACCACTCACTTGCTTCATATTTTTCAGTGACCTCTATTATTATAATAACATAAGGGTGACTTCCAACTACAGTTACTAAAAGCACGTGAGTGGTTATACCCGAAAAACACCAACATAACATTATTTTTAGTAGTTCATATTAATTTTTGAATAGAGGGTAATCGATCTCAAAACAATTTATTTCTAAAATTTACAGATAAAAAAAAAACTTATATTTCGGAAGGTTAACGGCGGCGAAGATTAGGTCACAAAGTGGCTTAGTTTTTAAATTTCGTATCATAACAGCTGAATTCTGAAAAAGGTATAGTAATTTAAATAATTATTAAGGTAGATAAAGCAATGTATGGAGGAATATAATATTTATGTCAACTTACGTTAATACAATATGTCTTTCATTATACCGTTTAAAACAGTTTTGATGTCTACAGTTCTCCAATTCATTTCAAATGTTCATAGGTTAACTGGAAGAGATCCCGGAAAGGGATAAGTTCGCCTTTGTAAAGATGATGTGTGTTTTTTTCCTGTTTTATGTTTATTTTTGTATAATAAAGTGTTTTACTACTACTACTACAACATCGAAACTGAAATAATAATTACATAATGAAAACCGTGGATTTATATTTTTCTCTAAAAAAAGTTTATAGTGAATTAAGCCCCTCAGAAAAGACATTCCTCACTTACTAAATCAGTACCCCTAGTGTAAATTTAGTCGATAGCGAAACGTGACGTACGCGTTTGCGTCAAGTCTAATTTTGTATGGGTTGTTGAACAGCGCGCCAAGCGGGACGTTTTGGAAAGTCAAAAATCTCATACAAAATGACACTTAACGCAAACGCGTACGTCACGTTTCGCTGTCGAAAATATTTACACTAGGGGTACTGATGTCGATACGTTTACTGAACATGAACATGTATGTACTCAGCGCCTGATGAAAAACGAAAGCAAAGTACCCATTCTAACGCATAATTAATGATAGCTGAACATTTCCCAACGTTATACGAAACGTTAGTAGAGTGCATTAACTTGCAAAAACTTGAACTTGGTAAACTTCAAACCCTTGGAAGTATGTTTGAATTCAAATGAAATAAAACCATCAAGAGCAGTGGTGGGCAAACTTTCTTCATGGGGGGCCACAAACTTTAAGAAATTTCTGAAGAGGGCCAGAATTGCAGCATTTTTTTTTATTAATTCACGGACCATATACCTTCGGCGGGCCTGATAAAATATTTTCGCGGGCCGGAGATGGTCCGCGGGCCGTAGTTTGCCCACCACTGATCAAGAGCATGTCGGGCCATGCTCAGTGTAGGGTTCAGTAGTTACTCTTCCGTCACAATAAATTAAACTGGAGCTTGATGAAACGGTACCTTTCACCCGAGTAACCCGAGTAAACAAATAGGCAAATTTGTATAATCAGTACCTAATTAAAGTAACAGACTTACTTGCAATCGGAGAAATATCCCATAGCGAAAAACATTTAGATTGCTATATAGATGAATAAAACACATATTTTAGCAAACTGCAGTAATTTTAAAATGATTTGGTTCATTAAAGCATGAATAAGTAAAATATAACAATAACATAATGCATCGTACATGAGTGCAATAAACGAATATGAATATAAAATTAGCGGGATTACCTCTTACTTTTTAATTTTTACTCTTTCATTCTAAAACTTAAAAATTAATTATTTCATAATGAACGAAAGAGGAAGTTATACCACAGACACATTTGCCACTAGGTAGTTGGTACTACTCTATTGATATAATATGATATAGTAAACATATCTTCGTAATTGTTTTTTTTTTGACATGACGCACCATGATTTTTCAAAATGTTTTTAAATGGACACGTAGTTAACAATTGTGGCTTATCAAGTAATTTTTTTTGATAGTTGTGTCTCCGCGAGAAGTGGCAAAAAAATGGAGCAGAAAAAAATAACATTATTTTTTTCACCAAGTTCAAGGAAATGAATGTTTGTAAAAATATGCATTATGAACCCCATTTTATGCTCCTTAATTCTGAATTTATTTGGTTGCTCTCGCTTGCTTGGTTTAGCTGCAATAACAGTTTAAAAATTACCTTGATTTTTTGACATTTTCGTGGATAAGTCTGAAACAAAAGAAGATCGAAGGCTGATATTACGCATACAGTGTTCTTAGGACCTGCCACTACTGCACCTCAAATTACAACCAAATTCCTTGCGGGGGCCAATCTTCTTAGCTTAGCTTGCTAGACCCTTTAATAACTTTAACAACCCATTTAATGCCGTAATAACTAATAACGTTTAACTGTGGATGTATGTCTTCTTACTATGAAGGGGAAACTTTTTGCGATAACTCAAAAACAGCTAAACTGCTCATGTCCGCTATAGTTTTCATTTAATTTTTTTCTTAAGCTCTACTTCCACGATTTTTTTCATATTTTTTGGACCCATGGTTCAAAAGTTAGACGGGGGGACACATTTGGACATAGTTGACTACGGAACACAAGCATTACTTATAAATGGTGTTAGAAACCTTAAAATATATGTTCTCAATACCTAAACTGTTTCACAATATACTTAAGTAGGTAGATATAAAAATCATATATCCATTATAGTTTAATTTTTTCAGATTTAAATACCCTACTTCTAGAAATATTTGAGTAATTACTTAAATAGTACAATTATAAAATTATTAGAAACTCAATACAATTCACAGCAACACTACGTTGGGCACAATAATTATAAAAATTAAGTAATGATATCAATGAAATATGCTAAATAAGTTAAAGCCACCTGTCCAAAAATGAGTTGATTGTTCGAACATCTGAAATAATATTAGTTATGAATAATATGGGTAATTTCTCAGTACAGACCACTATGCTTATATTATACACAGTAGCAAATAATATAATACACAAAATCGTTATCATATTATTCAGTCTTATTAATGTATTTGTATCGTGGAAACCTTTTTCTTCGCTTGTCAATTGTGGTCCTTATTACCTGATATTTCAGTTGCTTGTCTTTCCGGCTGTGAGGGATTTTATTCCTCTCGAGTGATTATTCATTTTACTTTATCAGGACATCTTCCTTCAGTGAATTTTATTACACGCTCCGTTAACGATTGTCTTTGTGCCCTGCGATCCTTAGTAAAGATTACGTTACTTAGCTCTTTTGAAAGAACAAAGTAGATTCAAACAACGGACCTTAGGACTAATTTTTTCACTATGATATCTAAATATATTTGGTGAGTCTTTCTTCGATATACTTTTAAAACATGCGTGATGAAATGTTTTAATATCTATACATATTTATACTTAATCTGTTCAGTTAATTTTAAGTAACAAGTAATAAAATTTATCTATTTTCAGTTGTGTACATTTATTGTTAACATGTATTATTGCACAAGATGTTGAAAAACCGAATATCATATTTATTATGGCGGATGATTTGGTAAGTTTTTAATATTACAATTATAGTTCTTATGTTACTATGATTTTTATTACATACACCTAAATAAGGGACAATTGAAATTATATATATAAATCTTAATATGTTCATAAAAAATTAATATTAAAGTATTACTCAAGTATTACTCTTATTATTTTATAATCTCATTGTTAGATTGGTGAGGCTCGGAGTCTCTTTTGTATCCATCGGGGTTTGTTGTTACTAAATTTCTCATTTTATGCAATCGTAATATACATTAAGCTAAAATGATTTCAGGTAAATACATTTCACAAAAGCTTTATTATAATTCGTCAAGATATTTGATTGGATGATTTGTAAAAAGTCAGTTTATTTTGACTGAACTAGTTATTTCTAGCGAGTTAAAAAATGATAATGTTTAAATTTGTAACAGGGTCAAGTTAATAAAATATGTTGTATAAACGGTATTTATATTAAAGGGTTGGGATGACGTCAGTTTCCACGGGTCAGATCAAATAATGACCCCTAACATCGACGTGCTTGCCTACCAGGGCGCCATCCTTCAGCAATACTACTCGGACACGCAGGGCACGGCTGCCAGGAGCGCACTTTTAACGGGAAAATACCCCATGAGACTCGGTAAATACATTTTTACTATCGACAAAACGTGTTTATGACCTGTTTCCCAACACACTTTGACATTTTAACTGGCAGTGTGTCATGGGGAGCCTGTTTTCAGGCACGTTACGATGTTGAAATCATATATTTCACTTAGAAATATTTAACTTGATACAACCTAGACATAATAGGTTTATGGATCATAACACGTATTATGAATCTTATCAATCTTCATCTAATTACAGTTCATAACCACGTAAAATTTTATTGCAATTCACCCATTATAAAGCCTTTATAGTGCTTTTCGTTTCCACTTCATAATTAACTAATTTGACTGTACATATATAAAATTGATATATCTGCATTTGCGTTGTGAATGAAAAGTGATGTTGCATAATTTATTTACTCGTGAATATCAATATGTAGCACAGATCAAATGCTTTTAATATTTGATCAAATCATCATCAGGGCATGTCTGACTCAATTCAATTAATCAATAATATAACAATCACTCACAACTGAGTTATTTCAGTACATGTTGCAACTTTCAGGCACACAAAGCGACTCCATACTAGCATCGGAAGATCGAGGTATCCCAGTGTCAGAGAGGCTGCTACCCGAGTATCTACGGGAACTAGGCTACGAGACGCACTTGGTGGGCAAGTGGCACGTCGGCAAATCCCGGGAACACTATCTGCCTACTTACAGGGGATTTGATACTTTCTACGGCTTCCTCGACGGCTCCGTAGATTACTATACGTACAACTTGGTCGAGGTATGACTACTGGTCGGCTTAAGATTAATTATAGATAGATTAACCTAGTTCATTAAGTATGTTAGTGATAGTGCATGTGTAGGTTCTATAACGATTCGACAGTGTACAATGCTGTCCGCATGAAATAGATAGTGACAGTCAAAGTGCTCAAATATTATCACAATACACTTTTGTTCCTATTGAAACAAATGCAACATACAATATATACATGACTGCTAAGACAATCATCATCCATTTGATACTTACATTAATTATCCTTTCACTCGATTTAACATTACAGGTATCAAAGTATCAAAATTAAACTTATAATAAGGATTTTCATTTAGGCTTTGCCGTAACATTTATTTAAACACTTATCAATAACGAACGTATCAAACAGGTAAATAAGGAACGTATCGTAAGTAAGTAGTACAATAATCCAAACTGGAATATTAATTTGTCATTAACATATTCTTATTTCAACAATAACCATTGTAACCGAAACCACAGGTACGACAAATTCTTGATAAAAATAAAAGCATGGTAATTAGTCATCTTGCGTATCTAGTTTGATACATTTATTTTTCTCTCAAGGTCTTGTGAGTACTATTCTTTTATCTTATTTAAGGTTTGCAAATTGTCTCATTAGAATTTCTAGGCTTAAATTCTATGTTTATATTTACAGAACTGTAACGGCACATCATTCTTTGGTCTCAATTTTTATGAAAACCTGGCGCCCGTCGAGGATCAAAGTGGACATCTTACGGAAATACTCACTGACAGAGCTGTTAACTGTAAGTGTTCCCGACAAATCCTTTGAGTCCGCACTCAAGGCATACTAAGGAATAAACTGTCAGATAAGCAAAGCCTGGAAATACTCCGTAAACGGTTTCAGTTTGGAGTTTGTAGATTTTTCTAAGGAATAAATCATAGTTTTTGCAGTTTGTAAACTGCAAAAACTGAAAACTGCTAACAATGAAAACGGGTAACCTTGTATAAAGATGTCCTTACAAAGTGACCCATTTTTAATATGCTATCTTCTTATAAGATATGTAGGTAAATAATGAAAAATAACGAATAACGGAATTCGTCTTCACTTCAATAAGCCTGTCAATGATTGCTATGATGCAACGACCTCTGGGATTGTAATTGATCGAAAGTCTACACGTCAGCAAAATAAATAAATGAATGTCTCTTGGGATATTTACAAGATCATTCAGCGTATAAACGGATATGTTTGGATTTACTTCACGAAGGATTATTCGTGAGTCTTTTTAATAGAGCCAATGGGATGATGACACATGTTAAATTTTATAACTAAATCTAGTTAATAGATAGAAAATTAGCAATTTATTATAATCAATTGGACATTAATAAATACTTGAAAAAATACATGACCTCAAAGAAATGTTACCATTCAATTCTATTCGATATAGGTACATAAACGCAATATTTCGCTGTCAAAATAGCAACTTTCTTGTCTTCCATACATCAAGACGGCTTCAACTCAAGCGTGACATTACGATAAATTAGTACCGTTCCGTTTAGTACAGATGCGTTTTGTGCGTAGAGTACAATTGTCAGACTGTAATTTCTGACTGTTTTGCTCCATATAGACGTTTGATTCTCAGAACATACCGGATCGATTGATACCATTAACAAACACTTGTCATCTAGCCTATTGCGATCTGGTCAAATAATCTACTACATAGGATATTATTAATTTTTCATTGCGAATGCAGGAAATTTAAGTAGTGAGATAAACTGTGAAAATCTGCTGATTCTTAAGGTGAATTTCGGATTACGAGAAATGCAGTAACGCTGCTGCGGTCGTATTCTCAATCTCACCTTTGTCATTTAACAAATTTCAGTGATAAGAGACCACGACACATCGAAGCCATTGTACCTCCAAGTGTCGCATGCAGCGCCTCACACCGGCGGAGGCTTGGTGTCCCTGCAGCCCCCTGTCGACACCCTGGTGGAAAACAGCCATATTGCGCACTCTACTAGACGCATGTATGCCGGTATGCAAAGTTACTTTTTCATTCTCCTAACTGAACGACAAACGCAGCAGATTGCCATAACACGCGACCTAAACCTATGCATTTCTATGCAAAGAGATGCTAAACAGTGACAACGTTAGTAGATTAAGTTATTGTTGCTGTCGTGTGTGATACTGGCTTACATTTGTCAAAGTTAATTTGCAACATATATAAATACCGAGATTAAGAGATACAAGTCTGATGGTCCCGGGTTCAAATCCTGGTAAGGGCATGTATTTGTGTGATGAGCATGGATATTTGTTCCTGAGTCATGGGTGTTTTCTATGTATTTAAGTATTTATAAATATTTATATATTATATATATCGTTGTCTAAGTACCCTCAACACAAGCCTTATTGAGCTTACTGTGGGACTTAGTCAATTTGTGTAATAATGTCTTATAATATTATTTATTTATTTTATTTATTTATTTATTTAAGTCTACTTTCTGCAGATTTAAATGTGTACAACAATTTGGGAATTTACAGGCCTTGTTGCAAGCTTGGACAAGAGTGTTGGAAATATAATTGCAGCTTTAGCAGAGAGAGAAATTTTAAAAAACACTATCTTAGTTTTCGTATCTGATAACGGAGCTGGTACAACTGAAAATTATGGATGCAATTTGCCGCTACGGGGAGAGAAAAGTACTCCATGGGAAGGAGCTGCGAGATCTGTGGCTGTCGTGTGGCACGCTTCAGTGACACCTAATAGAAACGATCAAATTTTCCACGTTACTGATTGGTTGCCCACTCTGCTGTCAGCTGCAGGTGGCGATATACCCAAAGATATTGACGGAATCGACCAGTGGGGCACAATTTCAAAGGGCGAAGTATCTAAACGGGACAGCGTTCTAATAACAATTGACGATCTTAACGGATGGGCTGCGTTCAGAGAAGGAGACTATAAAATAATTGTGGGGAATGTAAGCAAAGAGAAAAGTAAATATCATGGCAAAGAGCTCAAGACAGTGCGACACGACTCGTTTCCTTACGAAAATGTGCTGCTAGCATCGGAAGCATGCTTAGTGTTTAAAGAAACATTGGATTTGCATTTAGACATAGAATCAATCTACGAGATGCGGAATAACAGTAAACTGGTAGAAACTGTTAATGATATACCAGACGAGGCAGTTTGTTTTCCAACATTAGGTAAATCGACGCAATAACATACTTTAAATATATTTACTATCAATCTCAACCTATATAAAACACCTAAACCTTTATTTACTTTTACAGCAAAAGGCTGCCTGTTTAAAGTATCTGAAGATCCTGCTGAGGCTTTTGATCTGTGGCATGCAAAAATGGATATAGTTAGACGTATGAGTTTACGACTAAGAGGTCTTTGGAAAGAAATGAATCCAAGGCTTCTACCCAAAGCGGATCCTAGAGCTAATCCAGCAAATCAGAACTACGTGTGGTTATCTTGGGTACCTAATGAAGAAGAAATCAATGAACCACGAAAACCCGTCCCACCTTTTCCTTTAAAGGTGTCAAGAGATGAGCTGCAGTACGTTGTCGATATCAATTTAAATTCGTTTAAAGACAAAATTCACGACTACATCAAAAACATGGGAGAATCATTTGTTACGAGCGTCGGTGGCTTGTTTAATTTTTAGTTTATTGTTTATTGTGTTATATTTTTGTAGCTACCTATAGTCGGCGCCACTCCATCCCATCCATCCAAAACCATCGTAGTCGTGGATCTTAGCAGCAAATGTTTGATATTTGATATTTGATATTATATATATAAGGGTCAATTCATGAGCGTCATATATTGGTTCGTACGTTACGCTGACTATAGCTTATTTGTATTAGGTATGCAACTATGCAGTGTCGAACAGCTAAGTAATGTTTTTATATAATTGTTGTATCTTTTTAAATGTGAATATTTGTTAACGTCTCATTTAATATGATAATTAATATAAGCCCCAGAAGCTGTTGTTTCCCCCACCATAATTTTAAAATTAAAAAAATACAAGTTTTAATTGCTCAACTTGGACTTATGAAAAATCATTTCTCTTTCATGCGGATTAATTAGTTCATTACCATGACAGTTAAGAAAATAAATAAGTAAATATTTTTTATTGAACCAATAAAAATACATTTTACATGTTAAACTACAAAGAAATTTAAATTAACGTAAAAACCTGATATTTTTATTTTTTTTAACAAGTCGACTGAAATTAAATTGTAACTTTGAACTAATGTCATTTTATCTTATAGTTTCTGTCGTAGCATGAATGATGGACGAAGAAAGTTATTGTAGTGAGCATTGGCAGTTTGATTATTGGTTGCAGTTCAACATGTTTAGACTTAAGATGACCCTCGACGTCAGTAAGGGCCCCGGTCCTGATGGCATTCCACCGTACTTTATAAAAAAATGTAGCAAATTTTTGACTGCCCCATTGGTGGAAATATTCAACGAGTAATACGACAGTCCATATTCCCTACTATCTGGAGGCTAACGTTGTTCCGGTTTTCAAGAAAGGTGATAAGACGAAGGTATCTAACTATAGGCCGATATCTCTTTTATCTATTTTTCCTAAGGCCATCGAGTGCATAATCTGTAAAAAACTGGCTTGGCATGTTAAAGAAATAATTTCTCCTTTGCAGCACGGTTTCATAAGCTCTAAGTCCACTTCTACAAATTTGCTTTGCTACGTGAACGACGTTGGTACAGCTATTGACTCAGGTCACCAAGTAGACGCCATCTACACCGATTTTAGTAGCGCTTTTGACAAAGTGGATCACAGTATCGTCATGCAGAAGCTTCTCGACCAGTTTAACGTCACAGGCGAAATGTGGAGATGGTTTTGCTCGTATTTGTCTAACAGACCGCTAAGAGTAGAGACGGATACTTTTTAAACACGTACTTGGCAACTTCTGGGGTTCCTCAAGGCTCGCATCTTGGCCCTGTTCTATTTATTTGCTTTATAAACGACTTAGTTTCATCTGTCAAGCATAGCAAATGTCTGTTATACGCTGATGATATGAAGCTTTATAAAGTAGTTACATCAACAATCCTCTTTGTTATTGCAACATGATTTGAATAGCGTAAAGACCTGGTGTCTGGAAAATAATATGACTCTTAATGCTGACAAGTGCCTCTTTATTAAATTTACGCGGAAAAAATTACCTGCTGACTCAAAATATTATCTGAATGACGTTGTGCTTCGGGAAGTTTCCAATATTGAGGATCTTGGCGTATGCCTGGACTCTAAGTTAAACTTTGTAAATCATACTGATTCAGTTATCAATAAAAGTAATAAAATGCTTGGGTTCATAAAGCGTATTGGCAAAAACTTCAAACGCGTTGACACTTATCAAACTCTTTTCAATGCTCTTGTTCGTTCTCGTCTTGAATACTGTTATCAAGTCTGGAATCCTGGCTACGCAGTGCATATCAATCGACTGGAAAAAGTTCAACGTTCCTTTACTCGATTTTTAGTATTTAAGACAAGGAACGAGGGAGTTCGTAAAAACCTGACATACGAAGAGAGACTTCAACGGTTTAAAATGTCCTCTTTACAGCTCAGGCGGTCTTTCCTTGACATGGCTCTGTTACTCAAATTGGTAAACGGTAAAATCGCGGAACCTTACTTGTTGGGAGGTTTAAACTTTACAGTACCGAAAGCTAGCACGCGGTCTTGTCGTCGCACTATTTTTCGCCCCGGTTCTACCAAGACTAAACTGGGCAAGTCACTTCCGGTCCATAGAATGCAATTAACTTTGAATAATCTGTCACTTCAACAAAACTTCGAAATAGACATATTTAGTGATTCTATTCAAAATTTAAAGCGCAGAATGTTAAAAAAAAAACTTAAAATGCTTGTGGTATTATATTAGTACTATTAGTAGTAGTTAGTATTTTCCTATGCATGTTTCAATCACTTAATCTATTAATGTATAGTTGTAGTTAATAATGTAGTGTAAAAAGCCTCGAACTGTTTGAGTGTTGTTGCACACCTGTTATTGGTGCATATATATTATACGTGGCCACTATACTTGTTACTTTGCTAGCTTTGTTTATGTACTGTTGGTGTGTCTTATAAAATAAAATAAAATAAAAATAAAATAAGATTATATCTTAAATTAATTAATTGTTTAATAATATTACAATTGTGTATGAATGACTATATCTAATACCTACTTAATCTAACATGCGTTAATTCTACTATAGTAAAAGAGTTTTTTTTTTACAATTTAAACTAAATTAAATAATCGTCACGAATCTTACCTGGCTCAAATGTCCCCATTACGCTGGCAGCGTTACCGCGCTGAATGGCCAATGAGATCCGTAGCACCAGGTACGATCCGGACCGGGGATCGCACCCCCTGTCCCTCAGCCGCCGACCCAAATCCCTCACAAAGTCCCTGGCCTCCACAGCCCAAGGTCTCGCAGTCTCGACTGCAACTGGCACAAAGTGGCAAGATTATATTGGTATTGGTAAAACAATACCGTAATTGATTTTTAAAATGATTCTTCTCAGTGTTGAATAATACGGGGCGTAATACTGGCCACAAAGCAAGTGACTAGGGGAAGTCCCCCAGTAGCGGACATCTAAGGCGTTTTGAAGAAAAAAAGTATTGGAAAAATATATAGTTATTAATGAATTAGTTTATTTAATCAACAAACTTAGAATGAAATGAAATATAATACCACAACAAATGTGAATTGTTCGCGTAGTTAGTTGCCAAGATAGTACGTGTGTCCGGCACTAGGTGCCGTCTGGCGTTTACGTTTATTTGCAGGTAGACACTGCTAAACAAGTAAATATAGTAAATACTTATTAGATTTGGTTACTAATAACTTGGTTTGGTTACTACCTTCTACTAGAAAATCGCAGTGAAAATTATTTGCGAAACAACGTAACTTGCACGTTGCAATAAACTTATCACAGCTTAATATAACAAAGTATTTTTCTATTTATAATGTTGATTATCTCGTTAGTGAAGAGTCAAGAGTAAGGTAGACAGGTGCTCGCGTCATAGCAGACAGGCGGGATATTCCAATCGCTTAGAAACGGCGCCTCAAACCCTCGCGTCGTAGCCAAGATGATAATCATTGGGAGAAAACGCCGATCGAAACTTTACTAATGTATGGAAATAGTCACGTGACTACGCAATTTTTTTCTATTCTTCTGGCGTTTGGCATCTTAGCTAGGCTCCCAGGTAATCAATGTTCATAAACACATATTTTGTTAGTTATGTCGGTTCGTATCGATGGCTATCAATGTTTTTATTATAATATCAGTTGCAATAACGCTTATTTAGTATAATTATCAAATGATATAATAACACAGAATATATTTACATATGATATGATTATTATTATCGTTTTATATAATGATTAATTGATCTAATAAAATTTAGCCTAACATTCTTGAAGTATAATGCATATTTCCTACACCGAATTTATGATATTCAGTTATTTGATATAATGTATTAGATATTGCCACATTTACTATTAAACACTACAAGAAACGATACTCCTTCTACGTATAACGAACTGCTATATATAACTAGGTAGGTAAGGTTAAGAACTGCGACTCCTACACAAAACGAACCACTACCAGAATACTAGGTTAGGTTAGGTTAGAAGTTAGAACTGCGACTCCTACATAAACTGAAAGAAAAGCAGTTTAAATTAGGTAAATAAAACACAACTTGCAAAAAATATTTGATGTATTTTTAAATTAAGCATTAGATGATTTTTTGAGGTTTAAATTGTTTATTTATTTATACCGAATAATACTTATATAATAAAACTAGTATATTAAATGATCCTTATTCATGATCGTTATAACAAATAAGTGGTATACCAAAAGATAATTATATAAAATAATATTAATTTTTTTAATAATATACCACAAGTATATTATATAAAATGAGTGGTTATCTTTCCTGAAATTCTATTAAATGTTAATATATCGACAGAAAATATATTTAAAAAATTTATATTGATCATTACACACCCGCAAGGAGGACCTGTCTCTTTTAAAATGTATTGGTTTTCTTTCTTTAATAAAAAGTGTGTGGGTTTGGGAAGTAGCAGCTAAAGTGTTTTTTGAATTCCTATGCCTAATATGTATTAGGAGGAATAAATATCGAAATTCTGAAAAAAAAGCTCTTTTGATAAGCAATTTGACGGGCCGACCGCACCGAAATAACGAATTTTATGAACCGATGAAGTCTTTTGTCACCGCCTCGTCGGCCGTCCTTTGATCAGTGCGTGCAGCAAATGGGAAAATTGGACAGCTTTTCGGGTTCACCTAACCGTCCGGACACTCGTTATCACGGCGAAAGACAAAAGTGAAAATGAACTTGCAAATGGCTATTTTTTTATTGCTTTAATTTTAGACGGCAACTTAATTAGAGGAAAAAGTTTTCAACTGAAAATTATTATTAACAATTGAGTTCATTGATTTGGGTTTAGTTCTCCGACAAGTCTGTACTTCAGATAATACCCTTCATACTTAGGGTACTTTTCAGTGACACGCTAATTATTGACTGCCATCCAACGTGTAGGTTTGGTAAAACACGTACAGTTACAATTTTGGCATGACTAATATACATGAATTATTTTAAGAAAGCTAAAAGATCCAGCTTCTGTTTACGTAAGATTTAATTCGAAAAAAAAAGAAAAATATATACGGATTAGAATCACCTTGAACAAGTCGCGTATTTTTTTCATGTTTTTTTATAACATTTTACCGCATATTATATAGAATAATACAAAACTGAGAAAGAAACTTACATTAAATTATATTGTAAGTAATTCAGCATTACACAAGCTTTCAACGCATATATATGAATAACTAGAGATCTGTATCTATAGCTTTTATATCAGTCATAACCTTTTTGACAGAACTTATGACCTGACTAAGAAATTAAATCACTTTTGTTTAAGAAAATTCGTCTAAATGAAATACCTAAAAATTTAAGATTTATTGAAGTCTACTAGTTACAAAGATGTCAAGTATTTTCAAATAGGACATAAATATAAATTGTTGTTCTAGTTAGGACAAGTAGATATCGTTAGCCAATAAGAACCTACTTATATCTACTCTCTCTCTATACAGTTTATGAACAGCAGATATAATAAAAGCTTTATGACCACGAAGAAAACATTATGGTACAAAACAAAACTGGAGTGACGCATCATGAATAATACATCCGATGCTCCCGTTCCAATTGGCCTCGTATAATTGGAATGAAATCCATGACCCTACAAAAAGCACACCTAGGTACATCGTGAACTGTAGAATTTTCATTTTAGCTTTAGATTGTCATCGAGTGGAGTTCAAAGTTTAAAACAGAAATATTTTCTGTGTAGATACCTACTTACATATCGTCGGGGTTAGTCCAAATCCCCGTAACTAGCACTGGTAAATACTGCGTATCTACAAATCAGTAAACTTAGGAGGAGCTTAAAACGTACTACCTACCTAGCTTAAATATTTTGAAGGCCATTATTTTACTTGATAAAAGCCAGTAGAACACACGATTCAATACTTTCGGTGTAAAAATTAAAAGTAGTCTTCAAAATAAACTTACACAAAAAGAGAAAACGTTTTTCCACTTGTAAATCATTTTCAATATCCATGAGTTTTAGTACGAAGGCTAATCCAAAAGTTGCTAGTTGCTCCGGCTCTACTCATGCGATTAAAATTGTATTAATACTATTTTGAGGGATTTTTCAGTGCTTATTAAAGTGGTGTAAATACATTTTTAGAAAACGCTTATTTTTGTTTTTATTTTATTTTTACTTCGACGCATCGAAGCCTCAGGCATAAAAATCATCAGTAATTGAGACTCCATAAATATGTGCTGTCATTTTATAAACAGCTTTTGTTAAAAAAAAAAAGTTTTTTAGGTACAGTCAAGTATATGTATCGAAAGAATCGTCTCATAAATATGGTACTACGCTCTTATTACACTTGAATAAGATGTTATGGGACATATTTCTGAGTAAGATGTGTACACCCATATTGTTACACTTGACTGTACTACTAATGACGAATCTCGGCCGTTATTTTAAGTATACATCGTTTTGATTGAGTAAATATTATTATGATTTAATAGGTGTCAACAATGAGTCCTTTCATTAAAAGTAAAAAATTCTGATATTTAAAAGAATATATATATATGCATATAAGATTATTTATTGATTTATACATTGGAAATAGCATAATAATTAGACCCAGGTAAATTTAAGTTCGATTTCAATACGAAATTCATTTAATTGTGCCCAAAATTGTCGTTTTTTCTAAGCAATTCGTAACTCCATACAAAACAGCTTTCAGTTGAAAATATATAATAAAAAACTATTTGCATTAATTAAAAAAAAAATTTTGGCCATAAGTAGCATTGAAATATCCCTCACAACAGTATAAATATTTTTTTATCGCATGAGTAGAGCCGGGGCAACTAACTAGAAAACCTTTCCTCCCGAAATGGAATTTCATAGAAAAATCCCACACAAAGTATTATGCTGTGGTGTATAGATACGCAGTATTTACCCGTGCTAGTTGCGCGGATTTGCATTATCCCGGATGATATGGAAAACAACTGTACCTATACGCTTTTAATTGACGCTTTTACACATTTTCTGGCAAGAACACACATTGTGTGTGTCTCCAAATAGGGTGCTTTGCACTGAAAATGTAACGGCCTTCTAGGCTAAATCATAAATGAAACTGTTTACGACGTTTGAAATCGTGAGTTTGAATTTCAATCGTATATCATTAACGTTCCAGAGTTGCGGATGTTTTAATGGTACATTACGATACAAGTGCGAAAAATAGGAAATTTAAAACGACACGAGTTGAGGATTACCTATTTGCGGCCCGATTCGAAGAATTAAATACGATGACGATAAGTTAAGATAAGTTCTCATTTAGATATCGTTTGTATGCCATATAATTGACAGAAGCAGCTCGATTCGGGCAACCAATGTCACTTTGACGTTAGAATTGGGATTACAACGGAATCGAAATAAGCGTCAATTTTGACATGTCGTTTAGTTATCGATCTTATAAAGATCTTTCCAAGATCTTAAACGTGTCTTAATCATTCTTGAATCGGGCCGTTGCTCATGTATCATACGATTTACAGTACGCATATGGCCCTTTAAATTTTCGATATAGTTTCGTAATGTGTTAATTATCGCACTAGTGGCGGTTAAGTAACATCATATGTGCAGTAAATATTATTATTTGTTATTATACAAATTAAATTTTACATAATACGAGATTTAAAAAAAAAATACTGCCTATCATTGCCACGTTGGCTGTCGTTAACATAAAAAAATGAAAAAATGAAAAAATAAGACCGGCCCCCGCCATTACCAGTATTTTCACTTAAAATTTAGTTGCATTAAAATAATTCAACTTACATTGCAACTGTGAGTGTTTTTTTGTATGAAATGAGTTGTTGTGTTTTTGTAATGTAAGTCATCAATATCAATCACAAGTGAACATAGTGTACAGTGCTGAATTAACAATAGCATTCAAGTTCAAGTGAAAATTCGTAACTGTAAGGTGTAATACCCGCATAACAAATATTTGTTTTATCGTGATTTTTTCGCAAATGTATTTAAAAACGTCGTTCAATGTACGTGTGCAAGTGTCATTATTTACTTGTCCCGTGTCTTTTATTCGTCTACGGCTCATAATGACATCTCAGGACTCGTAAATAACAACACACTTTGCACACTTGTATTGAAATGTACTATTGAGTATTTATTCACATAGTTGTTTTGTTATACATATTCGTCGTCTAGTAACCAAAACACGACTACATTGATTTGTGTAAGCGTGTCCATGTTCGTCCTAGGTATTCTTTTTAGGGTTCCGTAGCCAAATGGCATAAAACGGAACCCTTATAGTTTCGCCATGTCCGTCTGTCTGTCTGTCTGTCTGTCTGTCTGTCCGAGGCTTTGCTCCGTGGTCGTTAGTGCTAGAAAGCTGAAATTTGGCATGGATATATAAATCAATAAAGCCGACAAAGTCGTACAATAAAATCTAAAAATTTAATTTTTTTTAGGGTACCTCCCCTACACGTAAAGTGGGGGTGAAATTTTTTTTTCGCTTCAACCCTAGAGTGTGGGGTATCGTTGGAAAGGTCTTTCAAAACTAATAGGGGTTTTCAAGAAACATTTTTTGATAAAGTGAATATATTCGGAGATAATCGCTCCGAAAGAAAAAAAAATGTGTCCCCCCCCTCTAACTTTTGAACCATAGGTCCAAAAAATATGAAAAAAAGCTTAAGAAAGACATTAAATGAAAACTATAGCGGACATGATCAGTTTAGCTGTTTTTGAGTTATCGCAAAAAGTTTTTCCTTCATAGTAAAAAGACTTATTTTAATTAGGTACTGATTATGCAAATTTGCCTATTTGTTTAACTCAGGTGAAAGGTACCGTGTTATCCCTTGGTTAACAATTTACTATACTTTAAGCTCCAGTTTAGCTTATTGTGACGGAAGAGTAACTACGGAACCTTACACTGAGCGTGGCCCGACATGCTCTTGGCCGGTTATTTACATTTGATTGAGGGCATTGTAGGTACTTATTGCAGAAATACTCGTACACTGTTTAGAACTTATAATTATAACTAACCTCTACTTAATTATTAGTATAGGTATAACTTGTGTATTTTGTGATTATTTAAATATTCTAAACAGATTTTTTTCCCATTTCTAACAAGAATGTATGTACGAGTGTTATAGTAATATTATAAATAAAGCATTTTTATTAGGGATTGCAATCCGGTCCGGCGGATCCGGTAATCCGGCCGGATCCGGCACTTTTCTGGGGCGACCGGATCCGGTAAAAATCACCGGATCCGGACCGGATCCGGTAAAATTAAAATAATGCCTAAATACAGCACGCGCTGTGCGTTTTAGAAGAAGAAAAGGTGACGGAGGAGAGGTATGAGGTTGAACAGAACAGAAAACGAATGAAAACGTTTAAATTTAGTGAGATAAAAATATATTTATTATGACGATGACTGGGAACAGGAGAGGATTTCTTCTTCTTTCATATTGGTGGCACGATATGACGATTACATAAATATTGTAATAGAAGGAAAAATTAAAGCATGGAGATGCCATGGAAGGCATTTTTAATTTATGCTAAAGAGAAGGTTAATGCTAAAAAGATTATCTTTTTTCTTTACAATTTCATCCAATCTTATGCAGTTTCCTTCATCTCCTGGTACGTGCTACTCTACGTCTAGCCAATTCTTTATTTGATGCATGCAACTTTTCTTAGGAAGTCCCTTTCCGCGATGGTTTTTAATCCAACGCTCTATTATTTTTCGCATGAGATCGTCGTGCCGTGTTTCGTTCCCTATTATTTAACCAATATACTTTTCTGTAAATTATGATTTTTTTTAAACATACAGTTTACTACTTTCTCGGACAAAAAAAAAAAATAGAACAAGGTAATATTGGAGCGCATTAAAAGTAAAATATCTTCTTTTGTTACTAGAATGGATATCAATGTTACAAAGAATTCAATCAGAGAACAGTTGCGAAAACTTGTCCTTTCAAGAAGTTTCATTTCCCACCCCACATCCCATCATCAGGCTTTAGAAACTAATCAAATTTATAATTGTAAACGAAAATTTGAGCACTTGCAACTTGCAAATAGTTAAATATAATAAAAATCCGATTTCAAATTTTGTTTTTAAAGTAATATTCACATTGTAACACTTTTTACTACTAAGTTCTATTTTATTGTTAAGAAGTTATTTATTAACTTCAAATTATGGATTTAGGAATACGTATTACGCAAAAAACTATAAAAATATGTTATTTAATTAACTTAAATATACCTATACCAATCCGGATCCGGTCCGGCCGGATTGAAAATCGATCCGGTTTGCAATCCCTAATTTTTATCCGCGCAAGCCTCTTATGATCACAAGGAACCGTAAAATATTAAATTCCTGCAATGTTTCATTTCCTGTGGTATTAGTAATTCATTGTAAACCAGCCATTCTTTCAATCTGAATCTTTCGCTTAATATATATCTTCATTAAGAATGCATCAAAGACGGGATTTGTAGCGATTTGACTTTTTATTTTTTGTATCTTTTTAGGGTTCCGTAGCCAAATGGCAAAAAACGGAACCGTTATAGATTCGTCATGTCCGTCTGTTTGTCCGTTTATGTCACAGCCACTTTTTTCCGAAACTATAAGAACTAACTGTTCAAACTTGGTAAGTAGATGTATTCTATGAACCGCGTTAAGAATTTTACACAAAAATAAAAAATAAATACAATCAATTTTGGGGGTTCCCCATACTTAGAACTGAAACGCAAAAAAAAATTGTTCATCAAACCCATACGTGTGGGGTATTTTATGGATAGGTCTTCAAAAATGATATGAAATGAAATGAAATGTGTTTATTTGCTTAACATTATGTACAGATAGGATGGTATAGTCAATAATATTATGTCCAGATAATGTCAATACCTTATACTAGTAGGCATGCAAAATATTTTAAAAACCTATTTACATTATATTACATTAAATTACAAATTTACATAATCAATTACAATAACATTACATTTCAATAAATTATTATTATTAAAAATAAAAATTATGAAAATAGAGCCAAGAATAGAATTAATAAATCATAAAATGTCACAATATTAATAGAAATCTATATTTAAATATTCCTTAACGTTATAAAAATTGTGCTGGCTTAAAAATATTATAATCGCTCGTTTAAATTTAATAAGTGGCATGTCTCTTAACGATTGTGGCAGTTTATTATATATTGTGTATGTCATCCCATCGACATTATTTCGATAAAGCGCCAAATTGTTTTTTGTTCCAAGAAGTTTGTTCAGTCGATTAGCTCTAGCATTCGGATTTACTTGAGCTATAAAAGTAAAGTATTGGTAATGTTTTTTTACAAAAATGCATATTTCTGCTGTGTATATACATACATGCCAAAGGAAGAATTTTAAGTTTTTTAAACATGGGTTTACACGATTGCCTTGTACCAATGCCGCTTAATGCTCTGATGCACTTTTTTTGAGCTTTAAATGCTCTATCAAAGTCAACTGAGTTACCCCAGATTATAACGCCATATCGTAACACAGATGATACATAGCTATGGTAGGCGTTTAAAGCTGTGTCTAAGGATGCGATATTTTTTAGTCGTTTGAGTGCGTACACAAATCGGTTCACTTTAGTGCATACAAGGTCAATATGTTTCTTCCAGTTACAGTGTTCGTCAAGAGTTAATCCCAAAAAGACAGTCGAATTAACCATTTCTACTTTAATATTATTGTACATTATATTTAAAGATAATGCTTGGCTCTTATTTGTTCTAAATTGTACAGCTTTGGTTTTACTAATATTAATTCTAAGATCATGATTATTCAGCCAATTTACTATGGCTTTAATAGATTCATTAATTTCATTTTCAAAGGTTTCTACGTTCGTACATTTAAACAATAAAGTAGTATCATCAGCAAATAATATACATTTTCCTACTCCTCTACTGTTATCTGTCATTTATGCATTCATTAACACGAATATAAGAACATACATAAAAGGTTTCAAGAAAAGTCTATATTGTCTATTCCTCATAAAAGCTCTTGTGCTTTTATACGCTATAACGTTACTGCGATTAATGGCTACCAACCTAACAAAACCAAAACGAATACAGTTTTAAACTAAGTGCATTGATGCAAACTTACAAAATATTCATTTGGTTGCATAGTAAAAATAATTACTTCATAAGTCAGAAACACGCATGTGACACCTGTAATATAGCAACACCCATAGACTACGAAGACCGCTTAGCGTTGCTTGTTAGTCTCCGTAAGCTACGGTGGCCAAAATTGAGAAAAAACTGTCCAAAAAATTAATTTAGCAAGTAGCAAGTACCAGGGCCTCATGAGTTACGAGGAGGTGTCGCCGACCGGCCGGCCGCGGCCCGGGGCGGGCCGGGCGCGTAACAAGGTATGCTCGCGCGTCTTGGCTATATACTTTTGCTGTAATTTGTTTACCTAAATTAAGATTTATTTTTGTTGACTCGTAGGAAAAATATTGTATGCAACGTTGTATAAGTAGGTCAAAAAATTCTCGTGGCGTATTCCTTTACAATGTTCGCCTACGCCTTCGGCTCCGGCTCACATTGTAACTCACGCCACTCGCCTTTTTTGACCCTTCTTATACAACTGTTGCATAAAATACTATTGTGTGTTGTTACATCGGAAAGGTCATTAATATATAAAAGAAATAATAATGGTCCTAAAATGCTTCCTTGATATTGAGGTATCTAATATCATTTTTTCCTAAACTGAATAGTTTGCGCGAGAGACACTTCCAAAGTCGTAAAACGTGTCCCCCCCCCCCTGTAAATAACAGAATGATAAAACTAAAAAAATATATGATATACATTACCATGCAAACTTCCACCGAAAATTGGTTTGAACGAGATCTAGTAAGTAGTTTTTTTTTTAATACGTCATAAATGGTACGGAACCCTTCATGGGCGAGTCCGACTCGCACTTGGCCGCTTTTTTAAATAGTCTTTGAAATAAGTTATTTAGTCATCTATTGTGTATTGTGATAGTACCAACTCATTTTTTCATTTATAAGAGTTCCGGAGATAAAATGGCAAACATGGAACCCTAATTCAGTTACAGTAGTAGCAGCATGCTTCCATTTTTATCACCTGTCACTATGCCTGTCACTTTCGCGCTTACGAGTACGTAGCTACTTGTTAGAGTTAGAACGTGACAGGCATGGTGATAAATCATAAACAGCCGACCATCTTAGCTCTACTGGTAATGTAAATAAGTAATTGTTAGTGCCGTAAAAAATGTGACTATTTAAACAACCGGTTCCTTTTTCATTCTACTTAAAGTAAATTACGCAATAAAGGATTACTAAACATTTTAAATCGACTTAGGTACTTATTGCCAGCATAAATCTCGTATCTCGACGACCAGTCTAATCTAACGCCGAACAAGTAATATATATCAGCTTCTGTTCAACCGATTTGTATTGCATTCTTGCAAAGCTGGCTTGTGGGAATAGTGATTTGCGAGAAATTGCTCTTCTTTGAAAACTTTCTATAACATTGTTTTGTTTTCATTTTGTTTTTGTTGGGCATTAGTCAGAATGGAAACAGCTGAATAGCTTCAATTGGCGTCTCACATCTTTTGTAATACCTACGATATTTCTCTAAACAAGACTCGTAAAAAAACCGTTACAAATACTTAGATTATACTCGATCAGATAAGCTTTTTCAGTAAAAATCTAGTGACACTAATATCAATGAACATTATTATTGATTACAAATTTACTAATATATAAATTAACAAAATGTTACTGTTCGCTCTACAGCTTTCTAGATAAAATACAGGTAAGTAAAGCTATTGAAACTATATCAATAATTATTGTAAACACGCGCTATAAGTCTCAATTAGCTATTAATCATTTGTTTTCTGATTTATTTTTCTGATTCTGTCATTTTGATTTACATATTTGTAAAAAGGGATAAAACATAAATTAATTATTCGAGGCTTGTATTTTATTATAAATAAGAAATTTATTATAAAACATTGTCAGGCTTTTGTGTGCTAACGGCAAATGATATATAAGTTAATTTTAAGCTTCAGCAAGTTGAAAATAACATTCTAATTAGATGATGTCTTCACGCCATTATCTTGATAACCAAATTGGGGTCCCTTCAGCGGATCGTAATTTAGTTTGGCTCTAGTGTTAAGTCAGTGTCACGTCCCCGCCGTTATCCTAACAAGATGGTTCTAATCTCAGCCTCCGCTCGAGTGATGTCCTTGAAGCCACATATTCGTCTATAAGCAGGGGAGGCGTTCCGATGGCGTCGCGAGTACGGGGAGTTGAAAGTTCAGCTAAACCAGTATACATCAGGATTGGCTAAGATTAAATGAAATTTCATGAATAGGGCTCTGCTTTAATGTACCTACGAGTATTTTAAAATTTAGATGCTCTACTCCATAGACACGGTTTCAATTACGCATATTTATTACAGGCATTTATTTATATAGGCATAGTTCTATCTATCTGCGATCTATCTGGTACGAGAGCGGGTGGCAAAAGAACCAAGCCTAGATTACACCTATATTACCAGCGAGCAGGCCGTTCCAAATTTGTAGTCAAAAGTGAGTTTCTATTTATGCGAAGACAGGTATTATTGTTGAACTATCTGCGATCTGAACCCGATTCGAACTTTAAAAATTGTCTAAACATACCATATGGATTTGATATATCAGGGTCAAAAGTTAAGTATTTGTTTGAAGTAACGCCGTAAAATATGATTGCGTTTAACCCGTTTTAGGGCACAATAAGATATTAAGTAAGTATTAGGACAAAATTGGGCAAGTGCTAGTCGGACTCGCCTACCGAGGTTTCCATACAAACTTAACGTTTTTTTTTTTTTTTATAAAATTTATATCTTTCAGATTTTTCCCTGTAAGTATTTGTATCGAAAGACGATATTTCTTGCTATATTTCATAGGTCAACGGGATGTATCCTATAAATTTTTATTCCCTTTGAGTGTCGAATCATACGTTTTGCGGCACATACGACGGTATCTTTTTTTAATTTTTAGCTTAGAATTTTGATTTTTTCACAGCTTCAAGGGAATACCGACTTGAGTAGGTTTTCATTTCAACTCCACGCGTTCCTAAGATATAGGGTCTTGACAGACAGACGGACGTACAACAAAGTGATCCTATAAGGGTTCCGTCTATTCCATTTGGGGTTTGGAACCCCTAAAAAGACCAGCCTTTAACGTCATCTTCTTGTAGTTTTTCCTTAAGCAGAATTATTAGGTATATAAAGTAGCAATGAGGCTTGAATTAAAGATTTCTTAAAATCTGGCCGTTAAAGGGCCGGGTCAAAATGTAACCTCTAGTGTGAATAATTCTCGAGTATTCAACTTGCCACGTGTAACCTTCAACTCAAGTTCCTCGTATCTCCAGTCAGTGGCACGCATTCTGGCGCCTCGCCAGCGGCCGGGTACTAACAACTTTATTATGCATTACTCGCTGTCCTGCGATCCTAAATAAGCAACAGTTCTCTTGCCAAGTTACGGCTTTACATTTTCATTAGATGATGCCTTAGCCACTAGGTATCGCCACGTGCTGACGATTAACACGGCGCCGTTGTCTTACATTATACATAAACTTTACTGTTAGGATTCTTTGAAGAATGTATTCCGAACTTTGTGCCTAAACATTTAATTCCACATAGTTCATATTATTAAAGGGTCATAACACGCAAATGAGTAATCTGTAGCCACCGTTTACGATCAGGGAGGATTCAAGCGTGTTTGCATCCGCCGTGGTAAAGAGTGGTTTCAACCGTTAAGGTATCTGATACAAAAATTGACTTTTCTTTTATCTCAGCTCTTTCTAGGTTTGCTTAAAAAAGTGACTGCTACCTAATCTTTTAATCCAAAGGGAAAACTAGGTTTCGTTTAGAAATTATAAAATAGACAGGTGTTCAAAATGATACCAATTGTACCAATTTTTTCATAGAGTCGAAATGATGGTGGGAAATATATTCTCCTTGCCTTATTAAGAGGGTCCCTAACGTCAATGACCTTCGATCTGAATCCCTTAGTTTTCTAATGTTTTTTGTAACTTATCATATTAACAGCAACTGCTGTAAGCAATATAGTATACCATATTTACTTCAAAGTTCACTGTCTTCGAGATATTCGGCATCAAAGTTGAACAATTTTAGTCCTAAAAAGTGGTTAAACTTTCCATAATGTTTGTGTTCATTAGTTTAAAATTAAAATCTCTGACCCGTTTTTAGAGACGTCAAAGACGAACCCAAATGTGTAGATTTCGTACATGTAAAAACTTTCACAGCAATCAAGTAACGAAAAAAGTGTATTTTTAGACAATGTTTAAAAAAAAAAGTGTTCATTTCTTTCAAAATTCAGCAGACCAGAATGGAGATAAAAGTTTGACTGTCTTATAATTATATCTAAAGTGCAAATGAAGGAGTAACGACTCAAAACTAGTCAAAAATCGATGCAAACCACGGAGATTAAATTGCGAATAAAAGTGTCAAGAAAATCACGATTTTCGGTTTGATAGCCACACGACGCCTTACCGCTTGTTTGAAATTGCTTCAAAAATATTTACAGGAGTGTATTATGAAAGTTATTTAGATGTAATTTTGCGATTTTCAAGCTGTCACGAGGAGCCAGTAGCGGGAAAATGCCGCCTCGAGGTGAGATCAATTAAAAGATACAAGCAACCTTGTGGGCGACTCATGCACATGAACACCTATAATGTTAGGACTGTTAGGCGAGACAGCAGCTTCTGCCCTCGGAAAACCTTTGTTATTTAATGCCATTTAATCGTAATGAAAACAGAAAAAAGCATGTACGAAACAATTTAAAAATGAGTGTTAAGCCCTAACCAAGTTGTATTGTAAAAATATGCTGGAGCAAAATGTGTCCAATATTTCTGAGTATATACCTTAAATTGGAGAAATTTATACATGCGTGCACATGCATTGTTAAATAACGGCGTAACTTAAAATAGAAGAAGTCTTTGTTTAGCGACGTAAGAAGTTCCAGTTGTATGCTTACCTAATTATAAAGTATAATAGGTATTTAAGAAATTCGAAAATAAGGTATTACCATCCGCTGCTACGAGTAGGTACATTCTGCAGAGTTTACAACTCGTGTCCCCAACTTTACGAATGTTATTATTTTAATTAACAAAAAGTCGGCGTTTTGTCAGTCGTCGACAATTTCTTTGTAAGCAACTTCCATAATTGTCTTCTATTTAATTAAACTTAGTGGATGTGCATTGTTCACCTTTAACATTTTGGTTTTATTTCGTAAGACTTTGTATAAACAAGAAAGCTATTAGCAATATGCCAGAATGTTCGGAGAATATCTAGACTTGTTATGATTTAATTACCATTCGATGATTGCATCGCATTGCTTCGCCCGGAGAGTTTGAAGTAGAATCTACTTTATATTAAGTAAGTACTAGAGAAACCAACGTAGATATATGTGTTCTTGGTACACATTTTATGTAAAACAATTATAAGGTGACTCGATTAATCTACTCAACCTATAAACTATCTACGTAAGTAAAAACTTTAATTATAGGTGTTATTTATGAATTTCGTTAATTTCGACGTTTTAAAAGTAGTTCATTTAGGGACACTCATTGGAATAGGTTGGCTTTTTTACTATCATACAAAATATATTAAATGGTCTATATATCGCTATTGCAAAACAGGCATTACAATGAACTCAGGCAAATAGTTGAAAATTATGACATGCCAATCTCATGTTGTACTTATACATCCGGAATCCGAGATACTGAAACTTTTTTTTCGCTATTTCAAGTATACTCAAGTGTACTGAGTGATCTAAAACTTGAAGAACAACAAACTCAAAACTATTACTTTAATATTACATTTTTGATCTTTTGAAATTTTATTTAACTATGAACAACTTATGTTCTTTCAACTGTAGTAGGTATGTAATATATTCACCTAAAAATAGACCATTATTTCATTTACTTTGAGAGTATAAATATTTATTTGAAATTCGAATCTAATAAAAGTTAATTCATTCTTATTGAAGACAAGTATTATCGGTTGAAAATTGTAGTAATCTGCTTAACCCAAGAGCTTGGACTACTTTATATTAAATGTATGCATTTGCCTTAATTACTCGTATAATACCGCTGTAATTTATGGCACCTATCAGTTTAGTCAATCAATTGATAATATATTTAAAAATGAAGATTTGTTTGTTGCCAGTTAAAATTTTGCGGCAAAAATATAATCTTGTTCTATTGCTTTTCATATTTAAGCTTAAGTAGGTATGCCACTCAGGCCTTACACTTATAGGGTAAACTTTAATTAAGGCAAATATGCACTCTCGGATATGTCTTATTAGATAATCAATAATTATTGATCATCTTCAAAACAAGGTTAATTAGACCACCGGTGTCTTAGACAAATTAACTTAATTTATGGTTAGGAATGTATCCATGAAATTAATGGAGTTAAAAAAAAACACGGTGTAGTGTAGTTAAGGATTATGAGGGTATATAATGTGGAAGCTTATACTGTTGAGATATCTATTTATTCATATCGAACGTTTGTTTAGTATTAAATTTATTCATATAAACTTATTTCTCTATGATGTAAATAAGTGGATACATCAAACAAAGTTCGCAAGGCAAATAAACGTTTTACGTTCACAATACATTGTTTCGAGGACTGAAGACCCGGGTTTGATACAAAAGTAGTTTCTGGACAAAAACTCACTTTTGAACAAGACAATATTTTCATATTAGTAATTTATTTTCCACGGTTATCGCAAACCCTAAATCGGCGGGCTGTCTAGACGAACTTTGACTTTCGCTTGTTTTAGCATAAAGGGCTTTCATATCTTGACAGAGCGAAACGGGCGGTTGTTATACATTATTCCCGTATAACCCGAGGTAATTATGAGACTAATGGATGTACATCCCGAAATTTAGTGGAAATAATTTATGACGTCGTAGATATCTCAACAGATTGTACTGCAGACTATAAGGTTGGGCTCTGTGGCAATTTGCCTCCGGCGCTCTGCGGGGCAGGTTAGCGGCAGGGTGGAGGGCTATCGTAGCGGGAACATACCCACAGATAAAAAAGACTGATCACACGTATACTATCATAATTCCGAATACTAGAACTTCCTATTGACGGAAAAAACAAACACGAGGATTTACGATAGTCACTTGAAAGTTCACCGATGATGCTTCTTCCAACTGGATCTCTCGCCCCAATATCGACATGTTCAAAACCGGCCAGATAAGGTGATGCAGGATGCTGATTATAATCAATGCAGCATGGATTCAATTACTTTAATTGACAGCTCATATCATTGATGAAATGCCCTGCTTTTGTTAAAAAAAAAAACAATTAATAGTATACTTATTAAATTTCTTAAGATTTTATACTACGTCGGTGGCAAACAAGCATACGGCCCGCCTGACGGTAAGCAGTTTCTGTAGCCAATGAAACGGAACTCCAAAGGTGGTAGATGACGATGATGAATATTGACAATGAGCATTGTACAAATTTAATATCTGCCTGACTTTATCAGGCTTTCACTTGCATTATTTTGTTATTGTCAAACGAACCAGCGCTCCACGTTCACAATAGCTCTTCTCATTAGTTCGTTGTTATTCACATTGCGTCTAACGCTGAAACTATAGCGACTAATCGAAAAAAGAGTAAACTTCAAAATCGTATTGTTTTTTCCCGAGTAAGAAAACCATATAAAATAAAAACAGCATTTTAAACAAATCAATATTTATTTTGTGCCTCTATATATTCCCTTTAGCTTAGAAGGAACTCTCTTTTATATACAATATTTACAATGTTGGCTTTGTTCCCTTCTCTCATGACAACAAGGTGGGTCAAACACATATCAGAAAAAGGTCACATCTGTAGACAAAACAATATAAAAGTTATCGATCCGAGTACATATTTTTCTGGGTTTTTTAATTGAGTCTCAAGTTCAAATTATCTCACCAGGCTACAATTTAAAAATGAGCTATTGATTCTCTTAACCTTGCGATATCTAGAGAGCAGAAGCGAACGAGTTGACCATACAGTAATATGTGTTTGACCCGGGTACAACATCCAGCTAAAATTAAATAGCTATCCTGTGCTCTGTTATCACAGTCTCTGCAAGCACTCGTCGCATGATACGAGTGTCAGACTCCGGTGTCAAAATTCACGGTAGTGAAGTAGGACTTCGTTGGAACATTCGATTGGCACATTTTGACTAATTTCTTTACGCATGGCAAGTTTACATGTTACAGTTTTATAGTTCAACATGTCTTTTTATTAAATAATGTTTTTTGTAATCAGTAACAATTACTCATAAAAGCAAAAGAATATGAATGATCGTATATGATTTCGGGGATCCGAGATGTTTTGCCCTGTATGGGGCCACTCCGCTACATTCCAGCACCACGTGAGAGGCTGTTTCTTCTGTCTCCATGCATCCTCGGCATAGGGGACTGTCTGTGACACCTGTTATGAAAAGATGTTTGTTAAATAATCCATGACCTGTTATGACACTGGTTACCATACTCAGTCAGACCTTCCTTAGTTGAATTGTAATTGTTACATATGCCGTGACTTATTTTTCAATTAAAAGACACGTCAAAATCGCTTACCTTCTTTCTAATGCTAAAAAACGAACTAATAATAGTAGGTAGTTTTGTAATAAATTAACATACTCATTTATAGTTTAAAGTAATATAACTATAACAGGCTCTGTTAGCTGTAGACCTCGCGTTAAGATTCATAAGCTTAAAAATATTAAAAACAAAAAATACTTACTTCTTTTAGTAATTATCACAGCATACTCGCAATGACTTAAGTGCCATAGACGCTAATGGCACTTAAGTAATTTTAATCAATTTCCACCATTTTGAACATTTTCCAGAGAAACGAAACGACAACAAAATTTTATCACAAAATTTCTCTAAAATTGGTTAAGGATTGCAAGCTATAGAGGAGAACATCAGGACATACGAGAGCAGTTTGCCCGAGTCAACGCTTCGGCCTTCGGTCAACTAAATTCAGTAAGTTTCATCAATTTATGAATATGATCCAATATACCCATGCCCATTTTCGGACGCATTTTTCACCTGTTTAACGTTGTCTTTGTTTTATTTTTATTTTATGTCATTATGCCACCACGTCATGTCATGGAAGTGATTTAAAAAGTCGAATACCGATCAAGTGAGAATATTTTTATAAACAAATTTACTTGTAGGTTGACGGTAGTTTCTTTCATACAAAGAGATATACGCGAACTTTAATCCCCTATGTCGCGTGATTAATCTTCTACTATGTAGAACTTTGATAGTTTGTTCTAAGTTTTTTATTTATCTATTGCGACACCAACAGTTACCGTGGATTGGGGTTACTTTGATTCCTGGGTTTATTTTGATAAAAACTTTACCTTAGGTTCAAATTCGAATATTTCGCTTTCTGAACGCATCCTTTGGAATTTTTTCATGGTTGGCAAGATTGAACGTCACTGCCAGTTCGTGATTTGTGTACGAGGAATAAACCACGTCGATCGATGAGAAAAAAATTAAAATATGTACGTATTTGTGTAATGTATAGTATAGTAAATAAATAAATTTGATGTAATCAATTGATTCAGGCATGTATCGGCCTATAGCATAGATTCTTGTTACAAATCATAATCATGGCGGCCATTTTTATTTTTTCGGTTTTTGTGGCATGGGGTGTCATTGATCTTCTATAAGAATTTACTTTGATCTAACAATTTTATATATACCTACATTGGTTGTATCCCCCAACATCAAACAAGGTTTCGTTCATTATATCCTTTCTCTCGCTTTCGTTCTTGATTTCTTGTTTTGAAGTTGTTATCCACTGGTTCAGAAAAGTGACTTTTGACAGCTGACAAATCGTGATGAAGGTTCAGAACCAGAAACTAAAATTTGAATCGGGCTCCTGTGATATTGAAAATATTTTAGGAAAGCATTTTAAGCAGTTTAATGGTAGATTACTCTACAGTGAAATATTCTCGATCACCTAATCGCACGGCGCATCTCCACTACCTGCATCTTAAGGCAAATATTGTGAGTTTTATAATATTTAAGTACTTAATTTAAGAAAGCATTTTATATACATATCTGAACACATCAGAAGCAAACTGTATCGTGCCTGTTTTGTTACAAGTGATTTAATTTCCAATAATAAATAATGTTGCGTCTTCCCTGGGTCCTGGCTTTTAATTCCATAACCTCAAATGAGGCTTCCTACATCTGCCCCCTCACAGTAAATAATGCTAGTATTGGGCACCGAGTGAATACGAGTTTCAACAAACGATAATTAATGATATGCTATTATATTATAATCGGATGTAGTCTTATTATAATTCTCCAATCGTGCATAATGAACCTAATGAGGCACAGGAGCTATTGTTTGATCAATGGATTATTCGACAACTTCGCAGACGAAGGCCTTGGCGGTGTAATTCGACAGAATTAGCTGGCTGTTTGCTCAATTATCCGGGAGCTTCGTTAAGAGATAGCCACACGGTCGTTAACAACGCTTCTGAACAACTTGAACTTGACCGTGTAGACGGTGATTTGCCATCATCTATACATATATAAATATATACGAAGAACTACTGCTGTTCTACGACACAATCTACGAGGCAATGAAATTGTCAGGGATACACATAATTATCGTTGGAGATTTCAACGCCAAAATTGGCCAACCAAAGCTCGAAGAATACTTAGTAACAAAACAACACGGCTATGGATCAAGAAACGATAGAGGAGAAAAGCTGCTCCAGTTTGCATATGAAAACAATTTCGCCATACTGAATACTTTTTTCAAAAAGAGAAATAATCGTAGATGGACATGGCAGTCACCGGATGGACGTACAAAAAACGAAATCGACTACATTTTATCAAATAGGCCAAAATGGTTTCAAAACGTCGAAGTAATCAAAACTGCTTATCCATCTGACCATAGATTAGTCAGAGGTACGGTAAAGCTCGAGCACAACAAAAGAAGCAGAATCAATTACAACAGATTACCCAAAAGCTCATTAAAAACCGAGACTGAAATAAACACATATATAGAGTCCTTAGAACACGCCAAGGCCGACCTCTTCGACTACGACGCCAACACGGCGGTACAAAAGTACCACGACAGCATTGTAAACGTCATCGAACGAAGCCTTGAAAAAGCACATCAAGCAAGAAAAAATAAACCTGGAAACTCTATCATTACCGATCGGACAAAAATGTTAATAAAACGTAGGCACGAATTACAAAATACCAAACCAAAAACTTTATTAGTAAAGAAAGAATTAAGTGCACTCTATAAACTTACAAGAACATGTATAAGAAATGACTACAAAACGCATAGACAGGAAGTTATTAAAAAACATCTTGCTCTATCGGGAAGTATCAAAAAGGCGTATAAAGAACTGACAACGCACAAAAACTGGATCGAAGGAGTTAAGTCCTCGGGAAAAACAACTCAAAACAGAAGCGATATCTTAATGGTAGCAAGCAATTTTTATAGAGCTCTTTACAAAGAAAAAATGCCCCAAAATGACTGTCAATCTGAACAAGACTTAAACTACAATGCGGACGAAATAGAACAAATCACCGAAATAGAAGTGATCCAACAAATTAAAAAACTAAAATTAGAAAAGAGTCCTGGACCCGACAGAATTACCAACGAGGCAATCAAGCATGCCGCAACAGCTCTGGCTCACCCGCTTGCACATCTATTTAACATGGTAATAAAAACCGCTCAAACACCTAAACAGTGGTCAGAGTCGAATATTATTCTATTATACAAAAAGGGCGATCCTGAAGACATTGGAAACTATCGACCCATAAGTTTACTTCCGAGTCTATACAAACTTTTCTCTTCAATTATTGATAAAAGAATCAGCAAAACCATAGAAAATAACCAACCAATAGAACAGGCAGGTTTTAGAAGCGGGTTCTCTACTATGGACCATGTTCATACTGTAGAGCTCCTGATAGAAAAATATCAAGAGTTCAGAAGGCCATTGTATGTCGCATTTATAGACTACAAAAAAGCTTTCGATACGCTATCCCACTCGTCTATATGGGAATCACTGAAAGCTCAACATGTAGAGACTCCATATATTAATGTGCTAAAACAGCTGTACAAAAATAGTATAAGCAGAGTGCACCTAGAGAAGATCGGCCCGCCCATACAAATTGAAAGAGGCGTACGACAGGGCGATCCTATATCGCCAAAGCTATTTATTGCAGTGCTGGAATCAATTATGAGAAAATTAAACTGGAGACACATGGGAATACGAATAAATGGCAAGTACCTTCACCACCTCAGATTTGCTGATGACATCCTGCTCGTTTCCGAACGTTTTTCCGAAATAGAATACATGTTACGTACTTTACAGAGAGCTAGTAGAGACGCAGGACTTGAAATAAATTTTAATAAGACAAAAGTCATGACAAACAGCAGTAAAATTCCACTTATTATCGAAGGTATCGAAATAGAATACGTTAATGAATTCATATACCTAGGCAAACAAATCTCTTTCGACAGAAGCAACAATGAGCTTGAAGTAGAGAGAAGGATAAAGATTGCCTGGAACAAATTTTGGAGTCATAAAGAAGTACTCAAGAGCAAAAATCTACCGATTCATTTTAAAAGGAAGATTATGGACTCATGTCTGCTTCCATCACTCACATATGGCGCACAAACTTGGAAATTCTCGAATAATGTAAAGAACAAAATAAAAACGTGTCAGAGAAGCATGGAACGCAGTGTTACAAATATAAAGAAGATACAAAAAATTAGACATACACTTATTAGGAAAAAAACAAATGTGATAGATGCACTAGATTATGCAAAAAAGTTAAAATGGAAGTGGGCAGGCCACGTCGCAAGAATGGCAGACAAAAGATGGACTAACCAGATAACTACGTGGCCCGGACCAAGAGGCAAACGCAAAGATGGAAGACCGTACATGCGATGGTCCGATGACATTGCAAAAATTGCTGGCCCAAAGTGGACTCTAACAGCACAAGACCGATCAAACTGGCTCTCTCTGGAGGAGGCCTTTACCCGAGAAGGGGTTCTTGCTTCATAGCGTAGGAATACTCTTAGAGTTATTTAAAAAAAAAAATCAATTTAATTTTTTTGTAAATATAAGGAAATTGTTGACTACTTATCATAATTACGAGATATTCCTTCCAATTTTTTCGAATCATGTTGACACTGTAACTAGTTAACTACTTGCAAGAAATAAAAGGCTTTTTTATTTTTATTTTTTATTTTATTTATACATATATAAATGCGTATTTTAAAAAATCTTGTCTAAGGACTGGGAGATCTTGGACCGTCGGAAGTTGATTGGTCACCGTGTGGCCATCTCTTTAAATGAGAATATTCTATGTTTAAGCTGAACAATATAAGTTGACTGCTAAACTCAACAACTTTAACTGTACATTGAACGCGTCGCCTGCGCACAATAAGATCTGGTTAAAATAAATCAATAACCTAAACTCTAACACCTTATAATAAGAATCAAGATTGCCGACTTCGTGAAACGAAATACTCCATTCCATAGCTTTAAAATGTATACATTAAACCTACATATAAGAGACTATTAGAGTAAGTAAGAGCGATTACAGCGGTACGGCAGTTAAGCCTTAGCGGCCTTTGATCGCTGTCATTATTTCTTTATGCTTTGTGTTAATATAAATATTATAATATGAAAAAACTAATATTTATATAATAAATGGCATAAGCACTATATGTAGTGATGAGAAACACAACTGCTGCCTAGCCTTTCAACTCTGAAAGGATAACTAATGTAACTTTTTGTGATCAAACTAGCTTCTTTTACCGACTAGTAGACACTATCGGCAAACATCAAATAATATTCTTTGCATAAGTTTCAAGAAACTTATTTATTGGTCACTCGCTAGAATCACTTCGCTATCGCTGCCCTTTATCATTACTATTTATCAGTAAAAAGAGGAATTAGTACCTATTAACAATTATAAGAATATGTGTTTTCTAGTAGCATGCACGATGTACTTATATAATTACGTTCTCTTTTAGGAAACAGTATGTTGATTTTGAACACGCACTCTAACGCCCTGGCAATATCATGTATCCCATACCTTATTGTAGGTTATAGGATTACCTGTATTTTTGGAGATTAAATATTTTTTTTTATACCGTTGTTTTGATGTATATCGTTCTACAATTCTCCCTCAATTGTTCAAAGGCTAACTGAAAGGGATAAGTTCGCCTTTGTACAAATAATGTGTGTTTTTTCCTGTTTTATGTTTCTTTTCGTACAATAAAGTGTTTTACTACTAACTTTTGGAAGTGCCATAAACCTGTGTCGCAAAAATTTTCCTTTTTCTTTTGTTTAAATAATAAATCTGAAAACAAACAAGTCGCCTCAAGACATCCAATAGCAATGAAATTACGCACGGAATCCGGTTAGCTTAGCAGAGATTGCAGCACCATAATGTGCGAACTTGAGGGTGTTACTTTGAAAATACGCGTATGTATTTTTTTAACAAATGCGAGTACAAGTAACCTTCATTTGTTCATGTAAAATGTAGACAAAATTGGTGCGTTACTTTTTTATTTCAACTTTATTCCGCAAAAGTACTATAGTTGCAAAAGGCGGATTTAATGCCACACGGCATTATCTGCCAGTCAACCTTTAGGCAAAACAGAAGAGCACAGGTGGTACTTAAGGTTAATTAAAATCATTTGAGCATGGATCGATATATGTTCATAGGTAATTGGAGATAAACCGGAACACTTATTTGAATATAATTTTGATACGAAAAAATAATATCAAGAAAGTCATCATGTTCCTAACTTTTTCCCGGCCTTTGCCTCAGCTCGCTGAGAGAGTTTGGGGCCTCTCGGCTCGGTAATCATGAATTGGTATAGATAGGCATTCGTGCTTACTAAAGCGACTGCTATTTGACTTTCCAACCCATAGAGGAAACTTGGCCTTATTTGGCTGTTTCCTCGTGAAAGAAAAAAATACATTTTAAAAGTGAAATGAGTTGAGGAAAATTAATAGTAATTAGAAAATTAGAGTTCTAAATGAATTGAGTTCAGTAAAATTAATAGCTAAACTTCATGGTCGAAGCGGACACACAATGCGTTATCTTTACTGTTTTAATGCAACCTCTAACCGAACTTAATGGAATTGAAAACTCACTAAAGAGTAAAACGAAAATGAAAATGGAAAAATGTGTTTTTTTTTTGAGGATTAGTACAAATAATTATATTAAAATCGTATGGAAATAAGTACTTTTAATTGGACTGCGTTATGTAATAAGCGATCAAGTGACACTGAGTTAAAAACTGAGAAAATGGATTTCAAAGATTAAACATTACAATTGGTTGTGTTAATTTTTTATGTTAGCATTAATTTTTTTACTCTATAGCGTTAGAAATTAAGAACATTTATAAAAGTTGAGAAAACAATAATGCATACTCGTATTAATGTTTTGAAGTTATTAACATAATGCCGTCTAATTGTTTTGTCGTATAATTCGCTATTACCGTTTGTTTTAAGTAAAATTTGTTTTCTGTAAGAACGCCTCTAAAAAGTTGATTCCGTACCTATTTACTTTTTAGGCGTTTAAGTTGTTGCCAAAAAAATGTATATTGTATTTTGAAGCAGTAAATTTGGTGACTTATCATAACGAAGTAAGAATAATTTGTAACAAATTATGACATTAAATTCCTTGAAATGATTTTAGAACATATAACTAATGACGTAAGTTACATAGTTTATCATGCCTAGAATAGATCTGCATTCATAACTTATACGCTTCAATTAACTTGCCACTGATATTTACTAAAGGGTAGAAAAAATGGGAGAAAGTCAAAGATGCCACGCGATAGGGAACAATGGGTAATAATAGGTTTCCGTCACGTCGTCAAGAGGCTGACGGCAGGTAAAAACAGGACGTATTTCTAAAGGTAGAGACAGCGTGGGTGAGTCGCGTTCACGAGTGGACTGGTGTAGCGTAACCTCTTGATCCATAATTATAGTGCGTAATCGGAGAGACAATTTAAACTGATTTTTCTAAACATTCGACTCATCCATGTTTGGTTTTCGTTGGGAATGACACTTTGGCAAATCATCAACCGCTCGCGATAGGCTATCTAGTAACATCGTAAACGTAATTCATAACATGTACGCGGAGCCGGAGGTTCTATTTATAATGGTTAGTTTGTTCAGATGCGGCTCTTTAAAGGTAGTTCTTCATAATGACAACTCTACTAGTTTTCTTAAAAAAATTAAACTATCGGGCCGAAATAAATTAAAGTCGAGTACAAGGTGCTTAGTGAATAAATAAGCAGTTTGAGACAACGGCAAATATACTCAATACCGAGGTGTTAAGTGGCGTTTAATGAATGCATAATGTACAGTCAGCTGAAAAATGTATTCGTTACAAAGTTAGTAGTGCTAGTAGTAATTAACACACTTAATAACATTTATTGTATGATGAAATCATAAATTAAATTCGGTCACAAGATGGTTTAATCCCTTTAAAGTTACGTTCATGATTATTTTAAATAAAAATACTTTATTCGTCGATCATAGGTGTACACAATATTCTATTGTATATGATGGTAAAAAATTGTTACACTGCCGTACCCAAGGCATACGAAATTGTGTTAACTGCGTTGCAACCATTGACTGTTTAAACATCAAAATATATCTGGATGTTTTTTTACAAAAACTAAATACTGCGTGCAGAAAGCCAAGAACTAGTCAGTCGAATTCCTTCAGAAAATTATGCCATATCGGGGACTAGAAGATACATAATTACATATGCATGATAAGCGGTTAATACAACAAACTGACAAGCAAATTAATTTAGAAGTGCATAAGAGTATGAAGACTTAACTTTTTACATACATTATCAGTTGGACCTTTCCAGTTTATGTTGCTGTCTAAAACCAGTCCCAAAAATGTTGTATTGTAGACTTCAGTTTGTCTAAAATTCATAATCTTTGTTTTTCCAATATTTATTTTTAGATTGTTTTCATTAGGCTACTTTAGAATAGGTACATTCTAAAGCATGACTTATTTCAAAATTAATATCAATGTCATACTTATTTAAACATGTAGGTACCATATAACATTGCGGTGCTGTCATCCGCAAGGACAACCATTGGACATTTAGTAATTTTGGGAAGGTAATATATATAGATAATAAAGATCAGAGGCTCTAACATTATTCCTTCCGGTACCCCATAAAATGATTTGACTAGACTGTATCATGTAAATAGTCCGTATAAATACTGTCTATTATAAATTTAACAGTGTATTAGTTCGTTGTAATGCTGTGTACATTTTTTTGAATGAATAAAAAAAACTAAGATTTTCGAAGTGTTGTCAAAAACAAAGGGGTTTATTTACCAGCAATTCATACTATTATTATGGAGGTCACGCACTCAGTAAAATTTGACAATTCCATGGACTAATGAACATACAGTACACGTGTGCCCTCCATTTCATTACAAAAGTCATTACCTACTGTCATCAGAGAGCGCACAAAATCCGAGATGAGTTTGGTATGGTTTGATCATGTCTGATTTCAAAATACAAATTTAGGTACATCGTACTAAAAATATGCGAAACACGCTCAGGTATACGGATGAATCAGATTATAAATTAAATGTCAAAGAATGCAATTGATACTCATATTTTTCCAACTGACTGTACATAACAATGTCAAGTTATTAACATTGCCAATCCTAATAGAGATAGTAGGTATGACATATTATATGTTTTTGTTTTAATATTTAGGTTACCTACTTTTAATATGTAGATACCTAAATACGCTGCCTACTTTCTAAACATTTTATGGTGTTTTACTCCTACAAATTTACTTATAAATACTCTGCATCTTGTCATGATACCTATCAAAGAGGAAATATTATACAATGTTTTTGTTGGTTTTCATTCGGTTCTCAGAAACGGTTCTTCTCGGAAAAGTTCAATATTGAGCTTTCCAAGGCTGAAACGATGAAGTTTGGTTTCATAATCGAAAAATATTCGTTTTTCACAGGACGCGTAGGTATTACACAGATTTGTTTATACCATAAATATATAAATATCATATCGTATATATAAGCCACCTAGGCAATGATATTTCATTTTTAGGGTTCCGTAGTTAACTAGGAATCCTTATAGTTTCGCCATGTTCGTCTGTCCGTACGTCCGCGGCTTTGGTCCGTGATCTTTAGTGCTAGAAAGCTGCAATTGGGCATGGATACATAAATCACGCATAGCGATAGAACGGTAAAATAAAAACTAAAAAAAAACAATATTTAATGTCCCATACAAACATTTTTTTTTAAATTTTTTTTTTGCTTTAATCTAATAGTATGGGGTATCGTTGGATACGTCTTTTAAAACGAATACCGGTCTCCAACCAGCATTTTTTGATAAAGTAAATATTTTTGGAAATAATCGGTTCGAAAGAAAAAAATATGTAATGTTAAAAAAAGTTTCACAAGTACTTTCAATGAAAACTTTAGCGAACATGATCGGTACAGCTTTTTTTGAATTATTGCAAAAAGTCTTCTCTTAGTAAAAAGACGTAAGTAACTAGAACGCGCTGCGAAGGTACTCCCTTATGCATATAAGTAACCCCCCTGCAAAAAAAATTCTATGCAGGAGGGTCACTTAACTCTGCAGCTTACTATACACCATACTAACTAATAGCCCCCGTTTAGCTTATTCTGACAGAATGGTATATAACTACGGAACCCTACACTGAACATGGTCCGACATGCCCTTGGCCGATTTTTTGAGTATACCCTGATATACCTACTTACTAATGTTGAATGAATGGTTTTGAGTATGTACTTGATTTGTACACAGGAGAATTGGAACAGTTTTGAAAACGAACCACATTATTCGTTGGCAAATGCATAAGTTGGCTCTAAGTACTACCATTAGCCATTGTCTCAGTCGTTTCCACGGTTAGAGCACTAATCTTCGACAATGAAGTGTACTCCGCTCAGAGTGAGCTGGAGTGCCAATTTTGAACTCACAACGGCCACATTACGGTGACTGGAATGACCAGTCTGAGTATACACTAACATAACGGGCGAGTGGGAAGGAGGGGAGCGCGCCGGCTGCGGCAACCGCGTCAGTACCTCCCGCGCTATTCCGGCAGTTACTTACTGCGGCGCGTCCTTCGCGCGATCCACGCCTATGACATCGCGAGTGTTTGAGTTGCAGTGAAGTTTCAAAGTGATCAGGATAACATAAACGTAAACATGGGACCTCTAGTGTTGTTCTTTGTGATGTTTGCGAGCGCCGTGGCCGATAGAAGAATGAGCATAGCCGAGAAACTTACGGAAGATGCGGACCTCTCACAGGTATGTTAAAGTTAAGTTTGATTCGGAACTTAAGGTTCGGTAAACTTTTTCGAGCGTTGAAAAGTAGTTTAGTTTTGCAATTAATGGAAGGAACTTGATTGAAAACTTTATCTGCCGGTACCAATACGAGTAAGTTGTGTTAGTTAAGACTTCAGGATCTGATTGGAGGATGTGAAGTTAAAGTTTCCAATTAGGTAGGCACTTGGTGCTCCATTTGATAAGAGCAAGTTCTAGGTACCTACTACGTTTGTGATTGAATAGACTTTCTTCAATCACTTAACTACGTGGAGACAGAAGCTATACTAAGTAATATTTTATAATGTACGCAAAGATTTAAGTATAATTTTTAGTAATTTTTGTAACTTTCATGCTACACTTAAGTAACTAAATTCAGATACTGTAGAAATCTAACTGCATGGTTCCCCGCGATACAGGTCTCACCTAGTGCGGGGGCCCCTGATAAATAATGTAAACTTAATTTAGTTGGTAAATAAATGATTTTATTTTTATTTTATTTATTTATTTTTAGATACCTATTAGCAAAAAAAAAAACTGAACTTAACTTGCTAATAATTCAACACTAAAATAAATATAAGGAGGCTCTGTATTCGCAGTAAGAACAATCATGTAATTCTGCGATTCTAGCTTTTTTTATGAATGACGTACTTGTAAAATCCATGGAAATCCATCATAAATACCATGTAAAATCTTCGCTGGTCTCAGGTGTTGTCGAGGTGATAAATAAGAGTGGACTGTAGTATAAACGCTGGTTTACTTTCAAATTATAAGAAATACAAACAAAAGTGGTAAAGTGAATATTCGTTGGGAATTGGATAACAACGGTAAGTTTTTGAAGCTCTAGGAACTGTCTAAGTTTTGAATACAAAATTGCCATATTTAAAGTAGAACATAGAGGAGACATCGAAAACGTTTGAAGTTATACATTTCATTGAATATTTTAATTAAAAAATATGCAATCTGAATGAAATTAATTATAAGATAAGAATATTTTAATACATTAAATTAAATTATATACAGGGTGACCTTAGCCATTGGACAAACCCTGAAATACCACGTAGGGTTACTTCTCAGGAATGCTCTGACGTTAACACTTTTTTTAATGAGAGGTTTTAAGCGTATTTAATCATAATTATAATGTTTATTATTTTAAGTAATTATGTACAAAATGCATTACAAAGAAGGCACTTTAGGTTTTCTTCAGCAATAGAGATAATTATTAACTTGTCAGTTTCATAATTACGGTAAAAAAAATTTAAAACACAAGATAAAAAATTTTTTTGAACAAAACATATTTGCAATAATCGACAACAAAAAGAAACACGCTGTGTTAATCATTGGTAGTGTTTTGACAATTTGTTCGAAATATTTGATAATGATGACATTTTTCAAAAGTCAGAAGCTTATTAATGTCATAAATAAAAAAGATAATCAAAAAGGTTGAAGAAGATTCCATACTATTCTTTGAGGATATTACCTTAGGCTAATAACATACAGGCTGCTCCAAAGTAAAAATTGGTAATTTGTTAATTTATTCAAAACCGCTACACCGGCTGTTATGATACTTTGTATTGTACACTGGTTCAAAAACCCTAATGCGTATGTACATTTCGGCTTTGTCATAGGGACACACTGTATAAAATTATTGATTTTTAATTGCAAACATTAATGGCTTAACCTAACGAATGAAGGATCAAAAATGAGCCCATTTTTGAACGATTCGTAACATGCTCCCGGCCTTGAAGCATGTGCTTCAGGCTTCAGTGCACATGCTTCAAGGCCGGGAGCATGTTACGAATCGTTCAAAAATGGGCTCATTTTTGATCCTTCATTCGTTAGGTTAAGCCATTAATGTTTGCAATTAAAAATCAATAATTTTATACAGTGTGTCCCTATGACAAAGCTTCAATTATGGGTCGACAGGAAGAGGACAGATGTTGTCGAAAGTCCGTCGGATGATCTCTCTCTTTGTCTTTATGTCTGCCACGCGTGCGACACCGTCACTGCCATGAATCACTCGGACGACTCGACCGAGTTGCTAGAGAAGGGGAGGCAGAGTTCTTCTATCCTTGACGACAACCTGACCGCCTTCCTGGAGTGCCCCTGCGGATGAATGCCATTTTCTCTTTTGTTGAAGCCAGATGATGTAGGCTGTGATCTGGGGGTGTGGCACGAAATTTGTGGATCGCCCTATGAGGAAGTGGGAAGGAGTTAGGGGGCAAAGGTCATTTGGGTCGTCTGACATTGGAGCCAGCGGCCTTGAGTTTAGAATTGCCTCAATTTGGATCAACAGAGTAGACATTTCTTCGTATGTAAATTTAACAGTTGTTGGTACCTCATACACAGCACAAAAAAACCTATAAACCAAATTAATATTTCGTATTGCTTCCACGGGTCTTCTTACAGCTTCCTGACGATTGGGCATGCTGTTTATTAAGTTTCTTATGCGATGTTGTGGGATATTGGAGCATTTTTCCCCTAACGCATGTTTCAGGTAGCTGGAGCGGGGTTTCGATATCTTACACGCCTCCCAAGCTCGTCACATGCTTAGTGTTTTACCAGTGGGTTACGCTCATAATAAATTCAAAAACGCTTTCTACCTCTAATATCAAGCTCGGTACTATCAAAATAATTACATCTTTGGTGCAAATTTAGTAGTAAGCAGTATATGATCCACATTTTATTTTATGAGCACGGTTCTTGTAAAATATTAGGTATGATGGCCGCATTTATTTTCATACTGTCACTTATCGTAGTTAACATATATCATGTACCTCATGCATATTATTGTATGTACTCGTAGGACCTAAAGCGATAAACGAGGAAAGAACAATATTATTGTAAAGTTTATCTCGTGCTAATTTGGTACAGACAAAAAAGGTAAAAAGGGGTCATCCATTAATTACGTGACACGTTTAGGAGGTGGGAGGGGGGCCCAGAAAATGTGCATTGTTGTGACAAGGGGGCGGAGGGAGTCACAAACTTTGTGACGTCACTTTGTTACTTTAACTTCACTTGTAACCGAAATTTATTTAGATTTTTTGTATTTGCTGTACAGTTAAATAACTAGTTTTTACAATGATAAATCGTTTTTATTCGTGATTTTTTGTTTCCTAATCGGTTTAGTATCATAAATTTCTTATATTGCTTTTATCAAAAACATTTTTATTAAAATAATAATAGGTACTTAGCTCTTAGTAGGAATTGCTGATTGAAAAAAAAAAGCCAAATATGGCCACACCAAGGGGGAGGGGGGGTCACCAAATGTGACCAGGTGTGAGGGGGGGGGGGAGGGCAAAAAATCCTAAAATTTGCGTGACGTAATTTATGGATGACACCTCGATCTTTCAGGTGGCGTCAATTTGTGTCTGTGGTTGGTTGGTTGTATTTCACTATTTTGCCTAGAAAATCCACAATTTCTATATTTGTGTTGTTATTTCGTAACGACAAAACGGACGCATCTCAAATGTTTTGGCAATTACTAGGGTTTTGAATTGGCCTATGAATGTCCACGTTTAACTGCATATACTGTGCACATTGCGATAATAATGAGAAATGTGCTTGGGTGCCTAAATTCTTCTTACATTAGAAAAAATTGTGATTGTTAATTTCGCTTGCGATATAGGAAGGAAATTAAAATGGGAAATGATTTACTATGGCGAAGATTACTTAAACCGATGACTAACGCCGATTGCTAAATTAATCATATCAGAGGAAGGATATATTAATTAAATATACAGAGCTTGTATAAAATTACACAATTCAGCAGCTGCATACAATTTGCAATGATTTGTAACCGACCATCTGGCTCCTGGTGTTTAAGCCATGAGTCACCGCGAAATGAAACCGTAGAACGTCATATATGTTTACAACTTATCCACACATTTTCCTTTTCAGTCTACACAGTACCTTGTATTTTTCTCTCGTCAGCGCGGTAGGTCACATCACGGTACGGCGGGTTTCTATAGTGCGAACAATAAATTTAGTGTGCGAACTGAAAAAATAGAAATGATTGAGTGCAAAGGTTTTAACATAATTAGAAAAGCATTTTAGTTCAAAAGAAGGCATGATTGTATCATTGATCGTCAATCTAATTGTCTATTAAATGGAATTAAAGTTTTAAAGAAATATTTAGATTAATTCTGAATAAATAACTAAACTATAAATGATGAACTGAACTATGAATATATGAAATCTAAAAATAAATAATACTAATCTTAAAATAAAATACTAAAAAAATCGGCCAAGTGCGAGTCGAACTCGCACAGGAAGGGTTCCGTACCATTATCTATAAAAACGATCACCCATCCAAGTACTGACCCCGCCCGACGTTGCTTAACTTCGGTCATTGGATGAGAACCTCGAGATTGGAAATAAATATTCATTTTATTCTGTTTTTAGTATTTGTTCGCACAATGTGTTATAGCAGAAATAAAACGACTTAAAAAATTATACGTCTGTAAAATATAAGTTAGATCAATTGTGCCACCCACTACTTGTCGTACACAGCACAGCACTTAATCCCAATTCTCATCTTTAGGTCGGTCATTTGCATTCTAATGATAGGACATTCACCCAGAGAGGTTTATAGTCTTAGATTACTAAAGTTATCCTAGTGAGCGAGGTGCAAATTGTGACAAGTCGTTTAAGTACGATTACTACCGAACGCACTCCGCGGAACGCATTTCACATTTGTACGATTGCAAGCCGGTCGGCTCCTCGCGGACGCGGACAGCTCCGGATGCATTCCATCGCTTCTACCATACATATAGTATATAAGCACATTGAAAATACTCTACCCTGTCGGTGGAAATCGTACATTAGAGGGTGCATTGCCGAATACGTGCTGCTATGTAGATACCAAGTAAGAGAAAAGAGTGAATTACATATTCTTAAAATTTTAAGTCTGGAGGAAACGACGTTTATGCAGCTTCAATGTTGAATTATATTTATTTTTATTTCTACATCTGCATTCAATTCAAAAAGTAACTAGTACAAAACTATCTAATATTTCTTATATATACAATTCGTCATCTTAAAATCCCGTATTTTTAACAGGAATCGAAAGGGTAACTAAGGGTGATTTGAAAAAATCATCTAAAGAAGGAAAGGGAGGAAGGAAGGTCAAGAGCTCTCTTCGTTCTCTTAACAAGCTCAAGCACTTCTGGTTATTAAGACTAAAATTCTCTTTATTGATTATGGGTGATGTGTGTTTTCCGGACCTATCTTAAGAACTTCCCAATAAGTTGAATCGCCTTCTCAATAACTGCATTCGCTTATTTTTTTGCCTCCGCAAATATGATCGTGTACCGCATTGCCTTTTCAGCTTGGCTGGCTTCCCATTCGTCAACGAAGAATGCTTTACTCCTTATACTTTTGCTGATCCACAATCTTCTGTAGGTATATCTCAACTAAAGTCGTTCTTTCATTACTACGGCGTTTTGCAACCCCCAGCTTCGCTAATCCGGCAATACCTGTCTTTATGCCACCTACATAACTTAAATGTGAAAGAATGCCAAGTTCGTTAACAGTTTTGCTAATGAAAGAAGTGAAATCTAACTGACAACTAAGTTCTTTCAAAGCCCATTACACCACAGCTCCTGGTATGCATAACGTTCTTTAATTGCTTAAAATTATTTGTTATGTTATTTGCTAAGTTTTACCCACTGTTTTAAACTTTCATGATTATTACACAGTATTGTGATTAATAATGGGACTTCTTGGAGTCTCGGCACCAGATGGGTTGTAAATGCTTTGTTTGCATTTAAGATGGGAGTACGCTCTTTTCTTGAAGGTTTGAAGGTGGTATCGGTCCCGAAATACCGCAGGCCACTGTTTATTTCTTAGTTTAGCTAAGCGAAGCAGAAAGTTTCTGTGTTCTTAATTTTGTTAGTGGGTAGTAGTTTTGGAGAACTGCTGTCCTCATACAGCGACATAAGTCCTGGTTAGGGTTTGCAATCCGGATCCGAATTTATGAAATTATCCGGATCTGGATCCGGATTCACAAACCTACCGTTTTTCGGACTTATTCCTTTACTTGTGCATGGGCTGCATGATATTGCTATTTGCCAAATTTCAAGATTCTAGGTCACATAACGGAATTAACTGAGGTACGGAACCCTAAAAAGTATATGATGCTGTGAAATTAAACAATTCCGCCAAAACTGAAACAAATTCCAGTATTTCGAAAGTTGTCTGATACAGATATATATATTTTTAAACTATCATATTCTAAAAGTGGTATATTCTAGCTATTGGTATAGTCGAGTTATCAACGCTTGTCAATTCCATAAGGTTCGCTACCCTCGGGCGGTATCACATGTCAAGCAACAAAGCAATTCCACAACAGTTAACATCCATAAGTCAACGAATCAGAAATTGAGAGGTAGCTACCACGTCAAACCGGTCTTTGTCCACGTTGATTACAGTTTCACTTAATCGAGCATCTGGAGGGCTGCAGCTGTCTGTTACGTGGGTCAAATTAATCTCGAACTCGAGATCCCTGGCTCTTGAGAGTACTACTAAAGCTCTCTCCGGTGAAACGTCTGGTTTGATATTGACTAGACACGTTGAACGTAGTAGCAATACAAAATCTAGTTGAATAGAGTGAGATATTGTATTTTTTTGGGGGATCTTTCAGTACTTATTACTATTTAAATAACAGATTGCATTAAAACAATACAATAAGATAACGTTAAACAGATAGAAAATGAGTAATTCATCATAATTTTATCAGAGTTTAAAAAAGAGGTTATTCATTCGACTGTATGTTTTATTGTAAAGTTCATGTGAGTATTTTAACTTCTTATTAAAAGTTTAGGGCTAACAATAAAAGAAAAGAAAAAACTGAAGTCGCTGTGTAGGCCTTGGTTACATAATTGAACGCAGCGTCTCAAACGGTTGCATCCGTTTATGTTGGTTAACTTGCGCTGTGGTCCAACTTTATTTCAAACTTTTCTTATTCAGATGAGAATGCCGTTCCTATTTAGCGGTCTTTGTATATTTTATCTTTACCACCATATCTACGTTAAATCCTTATATTTAAGCTTGGTATTGCAAATTGAGAATTTATAAAAAGACCATTATATTCTGAGGAGTACTAAGGAATTTCGGGTTATTACTAATAAAATGATATGGGAAGTAGATCGTGCGTAAAATAATATTTTGTACTTGGGCATATATTAAAACAAAACAGTTTCATAACTGGTAATACTATATTAGGTATACAAAATCTGGTTTTTAGTTGATTGAATGATATCGGATTTTTTCCACTTTTGTTGTTCTGACATGAAAACTGTTACAGTGAGGCCGTATATGTAAAAAAGTACCTACTTTTTAATTTCGTCTTCAAATGAGTCATTCATTTGAACAGGGGCAAAAAAGCAAAAATAAAGTAATCATCCGCTACATTACAAAGATGAGTTAAAACGAGGGTTAAAACGGGAAACACAGGATCGGCGTAATAGCAGCCGTTCTAGATGTTTAAACTCGACGGTGCATGGCGTGGTAATGGGTCAGAAGAAATGTGGACATTAACGGCACCAACCATTTCTACTCCAGAGACAATGATGGCTCTCATTTAATTTTAAGCGATGAAATGAAAACATTGTGAATGAGTTAAATGTACGGTTGCAAAACTTTACCGCAAATTGTTTATATTTTGGTCGCTTAGAACAATTAATGTAATCCGAAGTCGGGTATTAAATGAGCGAACATTATCAAGAATTTAACTCGAGGCTGCCGGCATTTAAGTATTATTTCAGCATTCAAGAGAATTATCTGTAGACGATGTGAAAACGCGTTAGAATAAATGTTTAAATTGTGAATTCTTGGACCACGCGAGTTGATCTCGTCTTACTCACTTCCTCTTAGAGGTAATTATTGTGGACAACGGATCCCTTCGTCGATCAACGGGCAGTTAAATTTCATTTGAGCTTCCTTTGTAGAGGTTGCGACTTATGATGGATATAAGGTTACCTAAGAGGAACTCACGAGGGCCCCGATGTAATAAAATAATGTGGACGCATCAACATCACTTTAAAATAAACCAATAAGACCCGGGCTCAAATGTCGCTTGCAGTGGAGTAATTTTCTATTGAAAACACTTCGTGTTTTGACAAATATTTTATGATATGTTTATTTAAATCGACTACGGCTATTTATAGTCCAAAATAAGCCATTCACGTATGAAAAAGAGAATGGAGAGTGTCTGTTAATATTATATACGCTGTCTAGAAAAAAATGCATTAGGAAAAAAATTGCGCATAAGAACAACTACATTACAATGGCACGTTACCCGTCGTCAGAGAGAAAAGTATTTTAATAAATTTCTCTCGGGTCAGGTATGCGCATAAACAGTTGTTTGCGCGGAATGACAGACATAAAGGGCAGGGGATGAGCTTAATGGATTGGCTTAAAAAGAGGAAAAAGGATTAACATTAATGCAAGTTAAATGTTTACATGCGAATATTTCTAAATCCATATTAAGTCTCATACAACCGTGTTTTTTTTACATTTCTCTCTTAAATACGTTTTCCAAATGGCGTTTAAATATTACATAATGTATAGTTACCTACTTAGTTGTCATTTGGTACTACATACTTATAAGCTAATGTAAGACTGAGATTTTTTTTAGTTTCTTTTAAATGTTATATATCCCAGGCATCAATGAATTGAATCAAAGTGAAATCAAGCAAATGGAGTCCTATCCATATACATAATAAAAATACCATAGAGGATAATTTAATATTTACTTTCTGAGATATATCCGATATCACCGTTGGAATTACGATAACATTTTCCGGATGTGTTTTATATCGCGTTTTTTCTTTGTGTGGTTTCAGCCAGGTCTGGAGTAATTGGAATCGAAAGAAGTAGGAAATAAAAATGGTTTTGTGTAATGTAAAATGCTTTGCAATATAGAGGTATTTCACCTTTAACTTTTAAGTCGATTGTTAATAAGTTATTTAATAATGCAATAAAAATACTTTGATGTTAATATACAATAATGTAACTATATTTATGCCTTTATGCCTAAGTATATTTTTGACTTTAGTAAAGGTAAGTTAGACTAACATTCATGTTAGCTGTAACATACCGATTACTTAATTTAGTTGATGATTTTCCCAGTTAGGTAGAAGCTTTGATGTGGTTAGTTCATCTCTCAACAACATTACTCATCCAACTAAGCGTAAGTTGACAGGCAGTATTAAAGAAGAAATCTTGAGAAGAAATTTTATTATTTTATTAATTTTATTCTTTAGTAGGTAACTATAGGTATATACCTAAATAGCCACCAAGTTAAATTTTCATTTAATTCTTAAGACGAATAGAAACAAACAAATAATTTACTGTTTCGGGTCAAAATTGAAGGTTTTAATAGTAAATATTGATTATTTATCAATATCTATTTACTTAGATGTGTTGAACATAAAGCACTATATATGACATTGAGTTTCGTAAAGACCGTTAAAATATTTCAATTTAAATGTCTACACAATGTATGTGATGTAACGACCAATTACGTGCATAGAAAATTTGAATAAATAAACAGGTTCCATTGCGATAAATCACCAAATGTTTCCTGTTATCGTTTCCTGCGTTCCTGGAGGTGACGAAGTACGAGTATCATTTGGCGGGGAATTCAATAAAGGCGATGGATGCGGGCCCTGTGCGTGACGCGCGTCGGTCACTTATGTATTCTATTCCTGTCTTGGTAATATGTGGGTCCTGTTTGATAGGTATGATAAGAAACTTTTTTATTTATTTAAAGGAGTTCGCCATTCTAAATTAATTCTAATACAACACTTAATTCTGGCCTAAATACCGTCGAATACTCCTACTAGTATGAACTTTGAAAGAAAAATGCTTATATATCTCTTGATTCTTAGGTAAAATGTGCATCAAAGAGATTTTTGTCTGAAAAAAAGAATAACACTCTTTTCTGTTTGCACGACCACGTCAGTTCAATACCACTTGACTTAGCGGTAGCTTTAAACACGTGGCGATATATTTCACGTAAAAACTTGCCATAAATTATCTATAAACCGAACTTGCTGCAGATGAGTCTTTGACGACGCTTTGATTAAAAAAATGAAAAATAAATGAAATAAATGTTTATTCAAAAAACAAACCCTAAAACTAAATCACAACTTCCGCCAAACCAGAGTATGGTTTGTTGGCAGACGAGGCTCTAAATAACATTAGGTAAAGGTTCTTTGTCTGTTACCCCCAGAGTTACACACAATGTTTTCATCACACTTGCGAAGAAAAAACTAAATTTTAAGCGAAATAATTCTTAAATACGGTGACATATCAAACATTCATCCGCCATTTTGTCATTTCTTTGCAGGTGAGGCATCGAAGGCACAGAATTCGGCACTCAGCCACGATTGAACATTGTGTACTCGTAAAAATATTTTAAACGGCTGTTAAATTAATCAAATTAAATAATTTTAAACATAATAAAAATATTACATTATAAACGTCAGTATTTTAAAAGTAAAACTCATTTATGCTACTTGGTTTGTATGAATAAGTGACATAATTAAAAAAAACTATATATATATATATATATATACTTATATTTAACTCCCTAGGGAGTTATAGCTTTTTTTTACAATCCATAACTCCCACGGGAACAAAATAGGCCTTTGTCCTTCAGCACACCTGCATGAAATAAGATCTTTTTCGAGCAAGTGTAATGAAATAGTACTTAGTTTAGTTATTCGCTACTAATATTACATTCTGCTTTGCTAAATACTTTTATACTTGCTAAGTGTAAAGAAAGCAATATATTCATGACCCATGCCAATTTTAAATTACATTTCTAACCAAGTCCGGATAGCAAATGTATTGTATTACCGTGTTACCTTTATTTGCCGACGTTTCGACACAGGTTTCACTGGTCATGGTCGCGGCTAACTAATGTCCCAGCAAAATGTCAAAACAGACATTTGTGTAACTACCCGACGTAAAGTCTATGAAAAACTTGTGTCAAAATGTCGGTAGATAAAGGTAGGTAATAAAATAAATTTGCTATAGACCCGGATATAAATGTAATTTATTATGTGTTCAAAACGCGAAAGTTAAATATTAGGTACCATGCCAATATTGTTAAAAAAAGTTACATTCGTCATCTCGAATGAAAATGAAAACGTTGCTCTTATTTCTTAAGAGTATTATTTTTCACAACGCTCGCCGAGCTCCATTTCGTTTGGTTGGGAATAAGCGGGCGGAATGCACAAAGGTTTCCGTTGTTGTCGAGTATTTTGACTAGTCATTCGGAGCTCTAATAATTACTAGGTGCAATGCGAAACTTTGGGAGAATATGTTCAAAGTTGGACGTTCTTGGGATTTCTTTGCGTAATTCGGCACGGCGAGCTTATCATTACGCTCACCGAGTGATTACTTATCCCTTCAAGTGGCGCTCAACCCGTGAGTGGTCGGGTCGAAAAGCCCACCACTCACGGGTCGATGCGAAAACCAGTAAACTGTCGGCTACCAGTGGGTGGTTAGTGAAGTGTTAACGTAGTTACGCTCTTCTATAATAGCACCCGAAATTAGGTAGCGAGTTAGACAAGGATAACATACCCACCGTAAGAAAACATAAACACTTAGTAATAAATTTGTCGGTGTAGGTAGTTAAAAATTTGTTGGTAAGATATTTTTTTATATATAATTAGCATGAATATATATGCATAGCGCTACGTTATGGTTTTGTTCTTACAGTGTTACAAAAAACTGTTATTTTATCAAGAGGGAAGAATAGCTTTGCCCCTTCTGTGCCCCTTGCGTAAATGTATTCGATAGCGAAACGTGACGTACGCGTTTGCGTTTATTCTCATTTTGTATGGGATTTTGAGTTTCCAAAACGTTCTGCTTGCCGCGCTGTTTCTAAATACCATACAAAATGAGACTTAACGCAAACGCGTACGTCACGTTTCGCTATCGAATAAATTTACACGAGGGGTACTGGAGAAAACGTTTTCCACTAACTAAATCGTAACAAATCAAATCTTTAAAAAAACATTTTTTTTTGTTTAGCTAATTTTGAAACAAAAGAAAATCCTATAAACCTAATTTTTCATCGTGTTAATAACAAACTAACAAATATGAAATTAGAAGTGGAAAAACGTTTTCTCTTTTTGTGTGAGGGATCACGTGGTATATCCCTCTTAAGGTAATTTGTACTAATGAAGTTTATGCGATAGTAATTTAGTAAATTATAAACCCAATCAGCACTTCACCAAGCCAACTAGTTTTCCGTTGCTTTACAGACTCATCGTGAATCAGGCCAAGCCGTCTGAACCACATACTTGCTGACATAAGCTTACGGATGCCGCTATAATAATGCTCCTAAGTTAGTTACGTAGCCCAATCTCGGGCTTTGTCCTACGTGACTGCTTCTGCATGCCTTGTGGCTTTGACTCAAAGAGTATGAGACTAGTTATTATTATATAAATGTGTATATGTAAATTTATCTTGGTCTTTATATGCACACCTTATGCGTTGTCAGCATTCCGCGCGCCTACGGAAGGTCCAGCGCATAGCTCGCTACTTAGTTGTCTCCCGGTCGCAATTTTGTGAATACCGGTTCTTAATTAAGTACTCTTGCATTTCTTATTACATACTCCCTCAGATATCCCTACAGTCTTATTTAGAATGTATAGGCAGGTTACCTATTTATACATGCAATGAGACTTATCAATTTGTCTGTGTAAAAGAAAAAGATAAGTGAAACTATTAAACTGGTAAAATATAATTAAACACAATTTACCTTATTTGACTAAAAGTTCACTTGAGCAGCCTACGAATACAATTTGAGCAACATGTGACCGATATAATTTACCATAATACAGTTTATTATACGAATTGAGCAGGCTCCTGCGTTGCCAAGTACGAACTTGTACGTGTTCTTTTCAAACATTTTAATTCAATATGACATGGGTTCCTTGAGTTTCGCCGTAGCGAATAAAGCCCGGAGCCACTTGACAGTGATGCGGGTGTCAACCGATACCCGGGATTCTCATTTGCTTTGTGATTTATGCTGCTAGCTAACTTTTAATCGTTTTAATCGAACTTTACGGAACACAGTTGATCTTTCGAGTGATTTTTTACTGAAAGGTTCTTATTGAAACATGTTTATTTTATTTTATTTTTCTGAAAAAACGGCATCCACCTCCTTTTTAGGTTTCCGTAGCCAAATGGCAAAAACGGAACCCTTATGGATTCGTCATGTCTGATGTCTGTCTGTCCGTCCGTATGTCACAGCCACTGTTTTTCCGAAACTATAAAAACTATACTGTTGAAACTTGGTAAGTAGATGTATTCTGTGAACCGCATTAAGATTTTCATCACACAAAAATAGAAAAAAAAAACAATAAATTTTGGGGTTCCCCATACTTAGAACTGAAACTCAAATTTTTTTTTCATCAGACCCATGTCGTGTGGGGTATCTTTGAACACATCTTCAAAAATGATATTGAGGTTTCTAATATTTTTTTTTCTAAACTGAACAGTTTGCGCGAGAGACACTTCAAAGGGGGCAAAATGTGTCCCCCCCCCTGTAACTTCTAAAATAAGAGAATGATAAAACTAAAAAAATATATGATGTACATTGCAAACTTCCACCGAAAATTGGTTTGAACGAGATCTTAAGTCGTTTTTTTAATACGTCATAAATGGTACGGAACCCTTCATGGGCGAGTCCGACTCGCATTTGGCCGCTTTTTCTTCCTCACTGCCTTCCTAGTCTATTTTTAGGGTTCCGTACCCAAAAGGTAAACGGGACCCTATTACTAAGATTCCGCTGTTCGTCCGTCACCGTGATAGCTAGTCAGCTGAAATTTTCACAGATGTTGTATTTCTGTTGCCGCTATAACAACCACTACTTAAAAGTACGGAACCCTCGGTAGGCGAGTCTGACTCGCACTTGTCCGGTTTTTTTCCACATTCGTGGCGCCTATTATTCAAGCTCGTATTTACCTAATATTTTGCCACATTTTAGAACTTCAAGCGCGAAGCTCTCGGCGATGTCATCAAGAACTTAGATTTGGATTCTCGTTTATTAACCAATTACCAGAATCCACGCGTAGTGTCTCGAGACGTAATGGGATCCGAGCACAGGCTGACGACAAACGAATGGAATCCAATAATGTTAGGTTAGCATTCCGGAAGCACATAACACGTTCATGTCACGTCACTCGCAGGTGGAAGCCCTTTATATTCAGAAGAGTAAACCGACATTGAGATGCGAGGTCTTTATGTTCGCTATACCCTAATATCTGAGAATTTCCATTTCCAGTTTAACATCTATATTTAAAGTACATTGTAAAAGCGCTGGTGGCCTAGCGGTAAGACCGTGCGACTTGCAATGCGGAGGTCGCGGGTTCAAACCCCGGCTCGTACCAATGAGTTTTTCGGAACTTATGTACGAAATATCATTTGATATTTACCAGTCGCTTTTCGGTGAAGGAAAACATCGTAAGGAAACCGGACTAATCCCAACAAGGCCTAGTTTACCCTCTGGGTTGGAAGGTCAGATGGCAGTCGCTTTCGTAAAATCTAGTGCCTACGCCAAATCTGGGATTAGTTGTCAAGCGGACCCCAGGCTCCCATGAGCCGTGGCAAAATGTCGGGACAACGCGAGGAAGAAGAAGAAGATTTAAAGTACATTGTATTGCTGTACGCGCGTGTCGATTCCTATCTGTGTGGCAACGGAATATTAATAAGTGATATTATTATGAATTCTAGTTAGGTAGGTACTTACAGTACAACACAATAGAAACTACGAAATTGTCACATAAGTCACACATAAAAAAGGCAAGAAAAATTACACTAATTTCACGGTTGACACTTGCGTGTTTTTACTCTCTCGCGCGACATGTTTCGGAGAGCCTAGGTCTCCTTTTTCAAGCTCTTACAGCGCGGGCAGCGTTTACGATGATCGTGCTTCGCGTGCTATTCAGATCGCGAGATAAGTATTCAGTCGGAACACTCACCACAAAAAAACAAAATTTAAAAAAAAAAGAAACATATTCTCAGATACCTTATTGACATGAACTGAAGGGGTGCGCAAATTTTTTTATAATTATTTTTTATATATTATAGTTTGACATACGTATCGTCATTTTGAATAATATAATAAAAGGCATGCTACTATTATATAACCTAATCAACGACATACATAATGTTATTCTTGGTATAATTGTTATAAGGTATATTTACTTTTCATTTAATATGCACTGCCATAATTAGTTTATACTCTAAAATATATTTGTTCGTACTAGTGACGTTTTATAATTATATGTAAGTAGATTTCGATAGAAATAAAAGGCTCGCGGATAAGTGGGTTTGGTTAACACTGTGACCTCACACAAACGAATATCAAGCAAAAAGTGGGTCAGGTTAGGTTAGAACTGCGACCCCGTATAAAAATAACGTTTTTGATTATATAAATAAAGTATTACGTTATATTAAAATATAATATGATATACTAGTAAAAATAAACATAACTAGGCTTTATATAAATTACAGTTTAGATTAAATCATAATATAAAAAATCATCATATTACATTATAACAAGAAATGATATTTCAAATGGCACTATGGCAATTGTATGATAGTTTTAATAAAAATATTAAAAAAGAAACATTACACACCCGGTCTAAGTCCTAACGTCACAAAAAAAAGAACATGTGAGCTTAGGTTGCACGTATATTGATGCCACTCCCTGAAGTAACACCTCACCATCATCATTATTCTAATCTTCACCTACTTATATATACGGCAAATCGTCTATACTAGAAAAGAAAAGGAAGTAGATACCGATGATTGATAAATCAAAAGAAGTGATTCTAAATGGGCATTAAATTCGGAAAACCATTTCCCACTACATTCAGGTCCATTCGTTCACTACGCGGGGAGCACCCGTAATGACGCAGGCATTTGTCTTTCCTTACTCGCCGCAGCGAGTTTAGCTATTTACGTATACTGTTAAAGTTTGGAAGTATTATATACGTGACTGGCAGTCTTGGATGACTTTTCCTAATGCTTTGTTTGTAGACATTAGAATGACCCGGCCTCAACATACAAGCGTACCTAATGTAGTTTGGGGGTCCCAAATGTGTTGTTAGCTGCGAAACAGGTAGCGAGATAAAATGAATTTTGTACAGACAACTATAAAAATATACGTGCATAAAGCATATAAAATAAATAAATAAATATTATAGGACATTATTACACAAATTGACTAAGTCCCACAGTAAGCTCAATAAGGCTTGTGTTGAGGGTACTTAGACAACGATATATATAATATATAAATATTTATAAATATTAAATACATAGAAAAACACCCATGACTCAGGAACAAATATGTACATGTATGTAACATATTCAAAAATATGTACTATTGTTCTTAATTTGCTATGGGATATATTTTTGAGTATGTTATTGTTTAGTCATGTTGTTTGCATCCATATTTTTACACTTGACTGTACCTACAGAAGTAACATTCAAATATCAAATATCAAACATTTATTTAGCAAATAGGCCACAGGGGCACTTTTACATGTCCATTTTTACAAACAATAAATAAAAAAAAAAACAATTACAAATATCGAATCTATGAAATAATAATTCGAAATGCTTCCTTGCAGTGTAACTATTAAATAAAGTAAATAAAAATAAAATTCGTTTATTTCGGACAATAAGCAATCCATATACGCAATCACTAGCACTACTGATATCCATTTCGATTATAATTTTAAAATTTTACATATGTGCTATTAATGAAACTGACTTTAAAAGGAACTATCGGTAAAGTAAAACATCAACACAAAATTAACTAGAGTTCTGATATGTCCAATTTAGTTTGTAATTAAGTTAAATATAGACAGTTCAAGTGGAAGTCGAATCACTTAAAGAATCATACGTGATTCGATGGTCTGATTGGTAGGTAAAATGAAGTCACAGGTAATCAAAAAACAATGCGAAATTTCCGCCGCGATGTTATGGAGCTGCAGAAGGGTAGTAAAAGCAAAAAGGTAGATTTATGCAAAAACTGTTATATCGGAATAAAACACGTCGCTACAATAAACAAGCTATGAATACGTTTATTTCGGGGCATGCGCGCTTTTAAGAGATTTGGCCTAATAAAAGGGGATGGAGGACACGTGTTAGGTAGCTGTCAGAACGTCGGCGATAAACGAGAAGCGGTGAGGTTTTTTTTAAGAGGGCTTGTGTTTTCTCCCAGAAAAAGTTATCACGCACAAACAATCAGCTTCGGTCACACTTACAATCTTGTTCCAGGTACTGTAAAATAGGTACCAGCAGTATTTACATTTTCTATTAAATTAAATAAAGCCTTCTTAAGCTTACTGTGGGGCTTAGTCAATTTGTGTAAGAATATCCAATATTTGTTTTATTTATTTATTTTATTTATGTCTTATATAAAACATAATTCATTTATACTTCCTTACTTGGCTGGCGCGATGACCCAAAATGAGTCTGGGCCTCCAACACAACAGCCTGCCATTTTTTAGGATGACCAACAGGACAGCTTCCAGTTGGTCGACCCAATGATGATTCAAGGTGTTAAGAAAGATTTTGGGACCTGTCAAAAGGAACAATTGCAGTTGGAAGATCCGAAAGAATGCCGAAATAGAACAACTGATTGCTGAGCCGAATTATTTATTTATGGATATGTAGAATTACGTACTAGATGCCTAGACTTAATAATTTCTATCTATTACATATGATACATTTTAAAACTTTGGGTAGATTATGCGCCCTAAAAATGAAAAAATATTCTCGTACTTTTACCCTATTTACGGTAATAGATAATCGCTCTGCCGCCGCCAGTAGGGCCTGTGCCTAACGCGGATACTGTTGAGACGGGTTGGCAGATCTCACAAGTCACGTGCATGGAATCAACTCCTTGCTTTAACCCCGAATTTTACTATGTGCCTATCACACGTTGACATCGCCACAGAAAATTAAAAACAGTAGGAGTCGAAAGGGCGCGCAGTGGCGCCTATACGCACGCAATCTAGTTAGGGATCTGTTTTTAATACTACGTGGTTATCACAATCGGATCTTTAAGTGCCTACAGCATAAAATAATCTTCACAGCAAAGCTGCAAAGGTAGCTGAGACTGTCCTATTGTCACGTAGATGTAATTTGAGCTTAATTTTATGTATATAATGTCTATGTTTTTTTTAAGTGTGTAAAAATAATTGTAATTTAAAACTTTGTTGTAGAACTTTTGTTGGCAATAAAAAAAAAAAACAAAAAATGGTACCTATTATTATTTACGTAGGTACCTAGATAAGAACTTTTATTGCCAATATTTTATTCTTTGGGAGAATTTACAAATGCTAAAGACGAACGGACCGAACATCGGGTTATTTTTAATAAAAATTCTTAAACGGAATCAACCGAGACCCATTATCAACTTTTTTTCTTATAAGTGCATTTTCCTTGACTTGTGCTGTAGGTAGGCACTTGTGTGTGTAATTGAACTGTAATTATATTTGATCGTTGTTATATTAAATTTTTTATAAGTGAGAACCTGTAATTGGCTCTGTATATCTATTGTATCTTATACAAATGTTTAAAGTTGTTGGTTTTCCATGTATGTAATAAAAATAAATAAAATATTTATTTGTTCAAAGCTTTCTTAATATCTATGTACATTTATGAAATCTGATGAATTCTTTAAACCGTATACAAAATTAAATTAATTTCTTGACAAATTTAATAACGGAACTCTCTTCATTAACTTGATTAAAGTACTTTTGAACCGAGTTGACATTCAATTACTTTGAATAATCATCGTCTCAACTCCGAATGAATCATGTCCCTTGACGGATTTTAAAACGAACGCACGGCCCATTGGCTCTGTCATCGGACGATTTATCGGCCCTACTCCCTAGTAATAAAACTTGATGAGCCATGATCAGTGCCAAAACTTCCACAATGAACCAATGAGATAGTTTATTGCGTTTCTAACTTCCCTGGGTCATAGACAGTTATTGGCTTCAAGGCAATTATTAACCGACTTCAAAAAAATATGGAAGTGGATTTCTATTAGACAATGATTTTTCAATTTATGTAACAAAATATTATTAACTAATTTTAAAAAGTGATTTTAGTTGAGGTTGTAATATAATTTCTTTGATTTAGAGTTTATTTACCGAGGAAGGTTTATCTATTTTATGGTCTATTTAATACATTTTCCTCTTGTGGTTTAATATATTTTATAAACTTCAAAATTTTACCTAGAATTCAAATAGGACTACGGATATTTAAATTACAAGTCTACAATTGAACTAATAGTATTAAGTTTGTAAGTTATGTAAGTATCTGTCCTTTATAAGAATTAATTGTGTTGTATAAATAAAATTGTTAGTTTAAGTACTTATTGTGTATATTTTTACTTATTTACTGAGCATTTACTTGCTAACCTAAATCTAAAATATATTTTTTTCTAAAACCATCTGATTGAAGCGTGTCTGATACCAGTTATTCTTGTAATGTGAAATTTGAATATCTAAAAGCTATACAGGGCGTCCCAAGACTAGGGGAAAGTACCTTAAATATCGTAGATAGGATATTTTGCTGAAAGAAGACTTTATGTTATTTTTAAAAGTCAGTAATTCTGCATTCAAAGGTTTTCTAAGAATTACTTGCTTATTATAAGTTCTTGCACAAATTGTTTATAAATAGACTAGTAATAAAGATGCTTACTTGTTTAAACCATCAATCATCCGACAAAGTTCGGACCAACTTTACCGTTCTGAACTCGCCTTATAAAAGCAGCCTTTTACCGGTAATAAAGTATAGATAGAATTTTACCAGAGCCTCGGGCTGGCTCCTTTTCTATTCAACGTCGCAAATTCGACTTAGCTCAGCCGATTAGAGAATTTGCAATTTAAATGAACAGCCTGCACCGAGCAGCTCATGTTCTAACCCCCGCCGTTATTATTTTATCCTTATTATTTATTGGTACGTTAGTGAACTTAATACTCTTAGATGCGCCGGATTATGTCACGTATTACGAATATTAATTTATCGCTGTTGTTAATTTTTAAATAACACTAGTAACTATTATTATAGGCACCGTTTTGTTTTAAATATTTTAGAGTCATGCCCTAAAGAGGATACGGGAGCTGAGATTAAAATATTTTAAGTGAATATATCCGTCTCGCTAATGGAAGCGGCTTTTAAAACGAATGCGATAAGGACACCGCCAGGTTAGGCGAAAAATCTCCTGTTTCCTCCTCCAAAACTTAACAAATGTAACGAAATTTTGAGATCTAAATGGTAATTAAAATTATCTGTGTCGGACTGTTTTGATTTATTGGCTAATTGATGTCAGTTGTGAATACCCTGCTTCTCTTTGCGATCTAGTAAATTAGGCCATTTTTGCGGATATTTGAAGTGCACTAGCGCCTTAAGAAAAATATCAAAAAAAGCAAAACAGTCCGACACAGATATAAATAATAATAATCTGTGTTGAAAAAATCATTGCTTTTGCTTCAAAAACCACAAGGAGGAAACAATCGAGTACGTTTGTATGGAGAAATGACCACTCTTGTTGCCTCTTAAATAATCCTTTTTATTCATTTTACATTAACAGATTTTGTGTCGTTTGGATCCTTTGTGAATAACTAGGTAATTGAATCAGACCAGAACAAAACTGGCATAGTAATGAACGGAGGAACAGATTAATGAACCAGTCCGAAATATCTCAATAATTATATGTGTAGCAGTCTAACAGTTAACATATTCCAAATTATACAACGTACTCGTATAAATTTCCAATAAATGATTCGATACTCGATTTCTTATTATTTTCTTGTGCTGCCCCCCTGCCTGGTTCAAGTTTACATCCGTTTATAGTCTTTGTTCGACACTTTCCTAGTAACAAAAGTTATTCTTTTTGACTTGTAAAGTTTTCCTGTTAAAGCGCCTTTTTCCTCAAATCGTTAAAAAGTAAGAACCAGATTAACGACAGTTCAACTTAACGAACTTAATTAATTTAGCAGAAATTTAGGACAAAAGTTCTGGCGATACAAATGCAACTAGATCATGTCTAAATGTAAGAGTATAGATCAGAGACTTAAATGTTCACCTAAAGCTTTTAATAGATACTAACCTACATCATTAGAAAATAGGAAATGAAAAGAATTGACTACGTATAACAAATAAAAGCAATGATTTTTGTAGACAGTAGGGAAGAACATCTGACCAGGCAATAAATTTACTTTTATGACAAACGCAGATAGCTCTTTCCGAATCCAGCGGCCATTAAAACATCGATACGCGAAAGTAAACACCATACGCGCCGCTAAACGCCACAAAAAGTACCCGCTGCAGTAAAATTCGGGTATAATCCTCCGCTTATTTGTCATACGAAATGGTTTAACGTGCTAAAGTGTTGTGTGCTCTGATTTTTTTTTGTAAGGGCACAAAAAATTGCTTGTTGTGTAACATGGCATTGTGTATGCGTTAGTATTAGCACACGAGCAAGTATGTGACGGCAACGGACAATGATAATATTTGGGGTTCCATTGTGCTGCATAATTGAAAATGCGGGCATTATCCGTGTTAGGCTACTATGGATTATATTTTTTGAGCGCGTGTGCATTATGATAATAGGTGCGTGCATAACTCACATATTATTTATTGTGAGTTAGTATACCCATAACAGCAAGAAACACTCAAAATCAAAATGTTGAATACAAAACACATTCATTAAGAATGAAATTCAACACTCAGTAAAAGGCATATATTTTTAATCTAAATTAAGATTGACATGTGAAAATATAACATGTCTGTATGTATGTTTTTGTTACTCAGGGAGCAAGGAGAGTAAAACATAGTCATATTAAAAATAATTAGAATATTTAACACTAAACAAATAATAAAAGCAATAATATAATGAGGAGTATTATATATTATATTACATCATGCGCAGGTGATTGTCAAGCGACCTAATTTCAAGATCGATTACCAAGATGTAAATGTCATAATTTAGATCAAAATCATAATAATGGTCAGTCAATTTGTGGTTGTTTTTGGATGATAAGTAAGCGCGATAGCGACACGTATAGATTTGTAGATGGTGTGGTAGGGAAGCTCCTCAAGGGCGGTTCCGGCTTGCCCCGTACGGCTTCACACCGCAACCGTGTCACCTGTGATGAAGCAATTAGGGACATGGCTATAGTGACTAATATCAGCTACCTGTTTATCCTATGCGCTACTTTTAACCGACGTATTAATTGATCAAGTATGGTTTTATTATACCACAGCAGATTGGCTGGTAGAGTCAAGTGTAAAAATATGGGTGCACACAATATACGAGTATATTACTCTAAATAGTCCCTTAGCATCTCAGCGAATATAAATAAAGAATTACTTACTTTTCGACGCTCACTATAGTATGAAAATAGGTCATAAAAAATATTTAAACCGATTTGCGTTTTTAAAATGACAAGGGACATGATATAGCGATTTTTCTGTGGTGACTATGATTTGGCGTTATTTATGCGTTGGTTGATCGTTTATGTAACTATATAGACATAAATAAACAACAAGAATGATATTTACTCGAGAAGCAACAGTTTATTATATTACGGAAAATAAATATCCTTTAAAATCGCAATTAAAGTCGGAAATAAATTAACTTCCGAGAAACTCTTCATTTTGAAAAGCAATATAACTTTAATTAAAATACCCAGCGCCAAGTTACTTTATCACGAATAATATTTCATTAGCTGTCTAATACACTTCACGTGTACCCAAAAGTGTCTCATACAAAACGTTATCTTTTAAAGCAAGTGTCATGCCCTATTCATTAATTATAGTGTAATCCGTAGTAGTTTCTAAGCGTTGTCCAGCGGGACATCTGTCACAAACGCTGCAGCGAAATGAATGATCACAGTTTTCAGAACTCTGCTTGTCTGATTTATATGGGTCCAGTGGAATCGATGGCAGTTCTGCTATAGAATCATCAATAAATGTCCCGAAAGCATCACTCAGCGAATTCGGCGGCCGTGTGATAACGGGCCGTGTCCGGTATGCTTTCATTGTCATCGTTTCTGTACCCACATTAAAAGTTCATTAGGGACATGCTACTAGTTTAGGGTGAAAGTGGGTAGAAACAGTTTAATCTTGTTATTTTAGTAAGTTACTCTAGTTTGAATAAAATCAGATTTTGTATGAATGCCAAAAAAAATATGAAATGTATTTTAATTTAGGTTATAAGGTAAAATTTCGCTTTTAATATTCGAGATAAAATTTCGCGACAAAATAACGTTAATGGCAAAAAATACCGGTAATGTTATTGGGGCCCTTCGCAATATATAACAATACCTTGGTTCTTTTGTCCTCGGGTAAGTAGCTCATATTAAAATGCAACCAAGCGCGCCGCGCGGGCAGCCATCGTATCAAAAGGGCCTTTACGCAGGAACTCCGCGCTTGGTGGTCTGATATTCATTTAGAAGACGTAATATCCTGGGAATAAGTATCTGGTTTCATCTCATCTGAAGAGCGTAAAGGCCGCGTTTTTGAACTTAAAATATTATAATATCTATATAAGCAAACAATGTCGATGCAACAATGTAATATTCTGTTATTGAAAAAAGCTACCTATTATCTATTATCGGACCTCTGTATTGTAAGGCGTACTAATTAAAATTGAACCCAACACTCGTTCTAATAACAAACTTGTAAAGGAACATACTAATTGTAAGTATTAAGCAGAAATCTATTAAACAACACAACTGACAATAGAACTGAATATTGTAAGTATCTATACTAAACAATATGGCAATTTTATTATATCTACATTTATCGGTAGTAGCGTCTACTGTCTTGACCTTTAATATCAGCCCGCTACATGCGGGTTTGCTTAGCTGTAAGCCTAGGTAAATCCACTGAATCCTTGAGGCTAAAAGCTGAAACGGAGGTCGCACAACTGGATAGAGTCACGCGATACCTAGAGACTATCAATATTACATTTTCTGTATTCGCTTTTAAAGTGCTACTCTATATACAATACATCATACAATAAATATTGCATGACGCTTTTACGTTCTCGTGATAGTGGAGACTATTTGTGTTTAGTAGGTATATAATGCTTTTGTGATTTTGTTTGAATACGATAGATATTAATATTTTGACTAACTGTTACCCAATGACAATGTGTCCATGTAATTTTACAGCTCGCTGTTCCTATTTTTTGTTAACTATCAAACTATCAGTAAGGTCCGACCGAGAACGCTTTTTTTGTCTCGGCCGAGACCGAGACCGAGACCGAGATTCAATGGGATTCTCGGCCGAGACCGAGACCGAGATTTTATAAAATAGAGAAAACATACGAATTTTGCACTAAAATTGTTTTTATAATCGAAATTTGACGATTTATCAGAAAAAAGTTATCATAATCAATTCGTAGCGCTATGAAATAGTATTTTTAGGGTAGTTACGTCATGTCCTTATGTCTGTCGGTCTGTGCGCATGTCACAGCCATTTAACTCAAAAACTATACGGTATATTTTATAACCAAAGTTGGAACGTAGGTCTAGATGTATTATGTAAGTCGCTTATAATGTTACGAAAAAAAAAAATATAAAATATATTTTCAAATATATACTCCGTATAAATGTAACAAACAGTTAAAAAAAACCATGTGGCTCATCATTAGATAGGTCTTTAAAAATACAGAAAGGTTGCTAAAAACGTTTTTTGATTAAGTAAATACTTTTGACAATAATCGCTTTAAAAAAAAATTGTGTGATGCCCTCTAACTTTTGAACCGGGAGAGCAAAACCATTAAAAAAATTCTAAATAAGCAAATAATTTTTCAGGTAAATTATTTTGAATACGGTCGGTTAAGCCATTTAAGAGTTATAAAAAAAACTGATCTTATTAAAACGACGAAAGTGCCACTAACATAAGCACTTTTGCTTGTACGGCTTTTTTGTATTGTATGAAGGTACCTTCCATTATGCGTGGTCCGACACCGTGGTGCGGGACCGGTTTTTTCAGTACGGATGTGCACAAAAAGAGGTAAAATAACAATAATCAAAATAAAGAGTTCTATATTGTAACCTAAAATATCCGCGACAGGTGTCGTTTTGTACTTACCTACTGCTTTGCTTTTTCCCGTTGACACAAATATATTTAGTATCAAAATATCCAGTGTCATCTTCCACTCACAACAAGTTAATCTAAGTTACATCCCGATAACAATATACACTCCTTTATTCATTAATAACAACAACCACAAAACGAAAAAAAAAAACCAAATGAACAAGTCATTACTTGCAACCGCGCTTATCCGATCCCAACACTTAGTATTTGATAAGTAATTGGCTTAAAATGTGGCTATGAAACCAATTTAAATCACAAAAAACGTCACACCAACTGTGCGATGCAACCAACGAGTGGCTTAGATCCCAGCGCTCGTGCGCGGAAAATTCAAATTCACCAACGATAACTCATTGCTTATTCTCGGTCTCGGCAAGAATCTCGGCCCATTTTGGCCGAGAGCCGAGACCGAGATCTCGGCTCTTTTTTTGGCCGAGAATGCCGAGACCGAGACCGAGACCGAGATCTCGGTCGGACCTTAACTATCAGTACCTTGATAATTAAACAAAACTACCTATGTAAATTTCTAGGCTATGTCCGAAAATAAGTATCACAAGTTGCTAAAAACCAAAACAGTTTAAAAAATACATTTAAAATTTTCGAGTTTTGAACACATAATAAAACATAATTTTATCGGGTCTGCCGCGATTTTGTCGGGTCGTTTCAACGCAGGTTACCATGGTCGTGATCGCAGATAACTGATGTCCCGGCATATTATTTCCAAACAGATATTTATGTTAACAACCCGACGAAATATTGCCCTATAAATAAAAAAATGTGATAGACATCACAAATTCCAACATAAATCCAAAGACAGATCCCTTAACTTTAACTTCTGGATCACTGCACTGGTCCCCAAGTTTGTTTTAATTGAAACCCAGACTGATTTGAATCATTACAACCTTAGTAACATCTGTAACATAATCTCCAACTGACGACGTCTGATTTCACTAATGAAGCAAGGATTAGCGGGCACTTGAAAAGCCATTTCCCGGCGATACGTCTACTGCGAGTATGCGGGTGCTATTGTTCCACCGCGTACGTCAGCTTCGAGAACACCACTCGCAACATCCTCCTTTTGGATACTTTTACATAGTTTATTTTATGATTATATATACAACAATATAAATAAAGCTGTATATAAAAATACTGCAGTTGCACAATGCCTAATTACACATAGACTTTTTGATAATACGTACGTCAAAATAGGTGATTTATATGGTTAATTATGGTTTCAAACATTTCATACCACACGCACACTGGAGTGGAAACTTTAAAACAAAGAATAATAATGGAATAAAATGATATCTGAATAGTATTTAATACAATCGTGATGTATTAGAGAGCTTTCCAGTCGAGTACAGTGTATAGGCAACGAAGCTTGCTGATTCGCCTAAATAAGGTACGAGATTACAGCGTATGAAAATGAATCTTATAGTTGAGTTGGGAACCCATACATGAAAAGTACGCAATTATAGTTTGGTATACGAAATCTTAATTCAACTATTACAGTCGACGAGTAGAAAAAAAATTACAGGATTTTTTTTTTAACTCTGAAATACGAGAACTTTCTGAGATTTTCTAGTCTCACTTCGTCAAAAAGTTCTGACTTTTCGATTATGCCTATAAACGAGTTCACGGAGCGTTTACAAGGACTCTTAAACGCTCTAGACTTGGCTTTTGTCTATCTGCTAACTTTTTATTGAGAGAATCTAAAAAAAAACTAGCGCAAAAATGGAATGGATTTGGAAAACCGATAATTACGTACCGGTTTCATCAGAACGCGTAGCCAACATGCCACAATCGCTTAAGGTCCGTAGCGAACGAAACTGCAACTGTCACTGTCGCACTAATATGGAAGAGTGATAGATACACACATCGTTTAAGTTGTCGTAGCACAAGCGATTGTCACCTTGGCTAGGCCGCCAGATTTGATTGCATCAATATTGCAAGCGCGACATCAAAGAACGTTTCGGTTTCAAATTAACTTATCCGTTTTTTTTCTTGAATACTCTATACTCACTAGGTCTCTACACTTTCGAGTGCATACAAATTCCGGATTCGGGAATCGTTATTTGAATTTGAGCAGTATTGTTTTTGTTGCAATACATGTTCACTCCCGGGCCTTATTCGAGATGCACAACTGTCAAATTTCACGTCCACATCAAATCAACACTTGATTCTATCGCATGTTGATTGTATCAAGTGTTGATTCTATCAACTGTGGATATTATCATTTGGAACAATCAAAACTCATTCATAGAAAAAATAATCAAACAGAAATCAACTTTGTTTATTACTACTATATAGTTTGAAATGGCTCTGAACTCGAAGTGGTTCGGTTTGATTTGATTGTCACCTGACTGTGGATTGCTAATGTCAAATTTTGACAAGTGTTGATTTTATTGCTAGACTTTATTGTCCATGGGCTTGGGCACCATCTTGGATTTTTTGACGTACGACAGGGAATACCCTTCCTTTCCTACAATATATGGCATAGAGTAAAGCGTCTTTCTTTTTTTAAACATAAGTTTACAGGAATCAGCGACATCTTGTATTCGATAGGATAAGTAATGCGCTATGAACAATGCGGCGGCGAGTAGTGAAACTGTACCTGACAACGTCAATCAATTAAAAAGTGACCACACAGTGGATGGTCGATAAAGGCGATTATTAATTGAATTTTAACGACAATAAAGAACTATTGACATGCGATCTTATTGTTGAACCCACACCTACACGTCGAATAATGCTCGCTCCACATATTCTCCTATAAACGCTCAAAATTGTAAAAAAAATTGATGCAATTTACTCCGCACCCAGTCTCAAGTTGCTTCTAAATCTAAACCACATTCACGAACCAAGTTGTAACCTAACACATCTGTAAATATAAGGCATATGATTTAGAGATAAAGTCCGTTTTTTTTTTAATTACGAGATGGTTCATGAATAACCTTTATTACTATAAAAATAATACTACATTTGTCAAAAAAAAATTCTGTATTGCGCTATTACATAATGCATAAAATTGATATAAAGATAGGTACCATAGTAGCTCGCTCACTTGGTCTATCAACAACTATTTTAATGTTCTTTGTACTCGTATACGCGACCCCATTGTATGTACAGTCGCCATCAGATATATCGGAACGCATGTATGAGATCTCAAATTATTAAGATAAGACCTACTGTACTGTCTATATTACTTACCAAGACCTAAGCACCTATTATTTATATGTACCTACACAAAGAGAATTCCTATGTTAAAAGGAGATTAAATACATATTTTGTTATTCAACTACAAATAAAATAAAATTTATCTTTTTCAGTAAACACATTTTTTTACCGATTTCTTTAATAAAATATAACATTAAAGTATTATGTCACTATATTTCATTGTCTTCGGTGTAGATTATTTACTGATGTTCCAATTTCCTGTATCAGTTTGGTACCAGGAAATATAAAAACTACACCTCTTCAAAAACTTTGCTGGTAGTTCGACATCTGTAAGTTTAAATATAAAACATGATAAAAACACTTAAGTCAAAAACGTATACATAAAATATTTGCCCTATATTCTGGTAGCTCGGTAGGGTGCCCAGAAGGCTGGGTGCATTTCCGCGCTGGTTAACAATGCTGATCCTCTGGTCACCAGAAGCCATAAGGCGCTCTCATAGAGCCACGCTAGTGCCCTAGAGTTTCAAATTCAACCCCAAGTGCCACAAATATGTAGTTAAGGGTTTAAATTCTGGATCAGGAACATGGAATACTATTCGCTAGTAAGGCCATAGGTATTAGAAAAAAATAATAGTAGGAGACGGCCGTGGTCATGGTAGGTGGTACAGGTGGGCCAGGCAAGCTCTGAAATTATGCACCTATTTTACTATAACTTTGTTCACCTGTGTATATTTACTGTTTCCATGATAATCATTTTTAATATGTAGCCCGTGTAATCGGGCTGTATAATTGGTCTCATATTTTTTAACACAAAATCATAATTATAATTCAATAATTAATGGTGTTTTACATATTTAGCAAAATTTTCTTGCATATAATAATATTGTTTACTTCAATTGACGTGTTTATTATTTTCGTTACTATGTCAACGTTAATACTTAAAAAATTATAACGTGAAGGTTGAGTCCGCAGTACAGTTACAGTTTACGTACATAGTGGCATTAGCACAGTCGGATTAGGACCAAACTCGAAATGTCTGAACAGTCATGAAATTTGGTATGTATATACGCCCCTTAAAGGCCCCTTTTTCATGCCCACACCATTTGACATTTGGGGACCTCGAGGAACCGCAGCCATCTTGGAAAATGTGGACCATCCAGGAGAAATTCGCGTTTTACTCTAAATCTACGTTCTTTATTCAATAATCGTGTAAGGCAACATTCAAGCTTATAAAATTCTACATAAAATAGTTTTAGACATCTTTGCGAAAAAAAATGATCTTGCTTTAAAAAATACTTGCTAAACCCAGATTTAGCCCTTATACCCTTTCATGGGATTCCTTATATTCTCTTAATAGGAAACTTGGAAGAATAAAAATTCCACTTTTAACTATACATTTGTACATAATCTACCCCAATATCAATATTTTACTTGACTGCAACTTAACCAGAAAGTAGGGTTATGGGTATAAGTACTGAGGATTCAGGACAGCCTGTAGCTTAGGATACTGGACGAATTTTTTAAATGACGTATTATTTAGCCCTAAACCTTTTTCTTCCGTTAATTTTAGTAACTTTGTATTGCATAGCACTTGTATACTAACTGTGGATCTACTGATGTCTGTTTTACTGTACTCCGCTCAATAGTTTAGGCGCTAGAAGAAAAAATATGATTTAATATTCGGAGTCCTCTCAAGGCGGCTGTATTGATTTTTCTTTAATAGAACAAGTAAAAGTAGGTTGTGAATGGCAAGAGGAATCTAACGATACGTCATTTAAAAAAATCCGTCCAGTATCCTAATACCTAGCTACTGGGTGTACTGAATCATCATAACCCTTACCACCCTTCTTTCTGGTTTAGTCACAGTAGAGTAAAATGTTAATATTGGGGTAGACCACGTACAAATGTATAGTTAAAAATAGAATTCATATTCCTCCGAGTTTCCTTTTAAGAGAATGTCCCCTGGAAGTGTATAAGCGTTAAACTTAGATTCAGCAAGTATTCTCTATAACAGGATGTATTGTTCTGCAAAGATATCGAGGACTTTTTTGTGTAGAATTTAATAAGTTTTAATGTTGACTGTTGTGTTGATGGTACACATTTTCCAAGATGGTTCGGATTCCTCGAGGTCCCCAAATGTTAAATGGTTTGGGCATGAAAACGGGGCCTTTAATTTATATACATAATAAATTTCATGACTGTTACAGAGATTTCGAGGTTGGTCCTAATCCGATTATGCTACATTGTGCGTCCGCAGCAAATTCGGTTCTCCATACAAATGTAGTTACGCTCTCATTTTAAAATGACTTGCTAGATTGCTCTGAAACTTTGTACTTACAATAGGATATGGTATGTCTATGCCTATAATTAATTTAAAACATAAATGTGAAATGAGAGCCAATTAAGTTCAATATTAAGAATATGTGTCGTTGTTGACTCGCCGACAACGGAATTGAGATCTATATGGGTGCCATGTTCTCTGCTGTGTAGAAAATCCTGAAATTATAAAGGATTTGTCTTGGCTAGTTTTTACGTATAGGCTACGTATCACCGAAATGTCACAAACACCACGAAGGTTCGGCTTGTACGGGCCCTCGTTTTTCCTATATTCTTATACGCTGCGGAGACCTGGACTATCCGAAAGACAGAGGAGAAGACGATAGACGCCCTAGAAATATGGTGCTGGAGGAAAATGCTGGGGATATCCTGGACCGAGTTTCGGACTAATGTCTCCATCCTTAAAGAACTCCGTATCAAGCAGCGCCTTTCGACTCTCGTAAAGACCCGCATACTCAGTTTTTTCGGTCACGTCTCGAGGAGGAACAACGACTCCATAGAGCGTCTAGTGGTGCAGGGTAGAGCAAACGGAAAAAGACCGCGCAAAAGGCCACCTATGCGATGGACTGACCAAATCAAATCTGCCATGAAGGGTCCCCTGAACGCATTTGCCAGAATGGCCCCCAACCGCGAAAAATGGCGAGAAATCGTACGGCAAGCAACATCTGCGCCTGATATCAGCAGTTGACCACGACGCTCTGCAAAGAGTACAACGACAAAGAAGAAGAAGACGTATCATATTTGTCTAAAATTTGGTTTGTTGGTACACACACAAGGGATAGTCTCTAGCTAGGTACGGGGGCCACACTCGTCAGCGCGACGGCGATATTTTTTACCTTTTACCTAAAAATCTCAAATTTGTGTACGGGCTCAGCTCCTGTTTCGTCTTAAGCCTGAATTTAACAGATTCTGACTCACAGGGGGTTTTGAGCATGCTGTTGCGTTCGTTTTCAAATTTTGAAAAAAAGAACTAGCCTAACAACACAATAAATGCTTGTTTATCCGCATTCTTCACTATATCTCCCTGTCTCACTACTATCTGACCTTCTAACCCAGAGGGGAAAATATACCTTATTGGGGCTACTCCATCTTCCTCATGATAATATATTTTACTTTACTGAAAAGCAATCGGTACATGATACAAGATGCACATTGTTAAGAGCCGGGGTTAGAACCCACGACCATTGGTTTTAAAATGAAGCTTTGTATATAATTTGTATTTTTATAATAAATCTGTTTTCTTGTTGACATTTTGTGGTATTGTATTGCTTTATGTTAATTGTCAAGATATTTCTTTCATCCTGGACAATTGTCACATGCGTCACATGTACGTTTTTATGATAGATCTACATCGACGCAACTGCATGTCATTGTCAAAGAGCATATAATCACTACGTTTTAAGAGACGGGACTTCCATACTAGCGAGTGGAATCAGTTTGTTTCGCAAATCATTACCAAAATGTACGACAAAGAACTGTCAAAGAACCATAGTAGCAACATAAGCGATTTAAATAGTGTAGTGCGCTACACACTTACGATTCTTATCGATATCGATAAAATAAACAACATAAGCTCCTAACATAACAACAACATAGGCTCCTGTCTACAAATTTTGTACTCGAAATCAGGTTAGCATCGAGTCCACATTTAAGTTGCATGTTATAAAGTGGATAGTTCTTAATTGGACTACTATCTGGTCGGGCTTAATGTGGACCCGAATTATTTTAATACAGTTTTTAAGTCGTGTTTTTTTATTTTATTAAATGCTTGATTTTCATAATGATGTGCACATACATGTTTGAATAAATGTAACTTTTCTATGGGAAGATGTATCAGGTCTTCGTTTCCAACAAATTTGGCCCACTGCCTGCATCTGAAAACATACAGCCTTGGAAAAACATGACTTTATCTACAGTTTATATTCCATGTGTTTGCTAATGAGATGATCAACTGATTATTTCGCGCTAATATGCATCTATAAATCATGTTTTTCGGCATCCAGTTATCAACAACCCTTTATCAATGCTTTAACTTTTATGTATTTATATGTCTGTTAATCATGAGAACGGGTCTGGCCTTGTTGGCAGCGACCCTGCCTATGAAGCCGATGGTCCCAGGTTCAAATCGGGCATTTATTAGTGTGACGAGCATGAATATTTGTTCCTGAGACATGGGTATTTTCTATGTATTTATAAATACTTATAAATTAGGTCTATGTACATATATATATACATTATTGCACAAACTGACTTAGTACTAAAGTATGAATGGCATGTGTTGTGGGTATATATATATATATCGTTGTCTAAGTACCCACAACACATGCCATTCAAATTTTAGTACTAAGTCAGTTTGTGTAATAATGTCCTATAATATTTCTTTATTTATCATAAAAACAGAGATTAATTTTCTTACATTTTAGGTTAATATATTAAATAATAATAATAATAATAATAAAATTCTTTATTGTGCACTACTAAAGAAAAACCCATATTACAAACAAAGACAGGACTTAAATTAGATCATAAAAAAAAAAAAAAATAATTAAATGTGATTAATAATCACTAGATAAAAAAAATATGTTAACTAATGACCATTAATGCATAAGTGATAGATAATTTATGCATTATTAAGCTTCGACGAATTAATTATGGTCATATTGCATGCTAGTTCTAAGGAAATTTCACATATTTAATTTAATTATTTACACTGATATACAAATAAAACTACAGTTATCGATAGTTATAGTACATCCCTAGTTCACAACGAAAAATAATATAAAATATCTAATTTTCCATGTGTTTATAGCCTGCTGACCCAAAATAAGGTCAAAAGTATCTAAAGCAATACTTAGCAGTCTTCATCCAAGGGAAATTTCGCCATAAAATCCCTTTTTTCGTGATTTTCTCGAGTGGCTCGCTTGCCACATATTTCACACTTAGTAAACCGTTTTCTCGCTGACATTGTAACAAACTCGCTCTTTACTCTGATCACGGTTGACTATTTTCGATTTTTGCACTAAACAATAAAGAAATTACACTAAATACCCGAACAAAACATTGAAGCCTTCAAAACAAACAAAGCAATTAGGCTGACAGTAGACTTGATATAAACTTGACAGAATAAATAGCACTCACGTTTTCTTTTTCTTCGTTGGCAATGATTTGCGAAACAAATTCCATACAAAACTTTTTTCTTCCTAGTTGCGTCAGCCTGATCGGAATTTGGCAGCTAACTCCATCTTGCGTCCAGTAGAAGAATCAAAATCGTACAGGTAAAACTACTCTCTGCCTTAGGATCCCCTTTTAAATGTCATAAATCCAAACATGGCAGCCATACCCATCGACAAAAAAGTCTACCGTTGATCTAATTTCATTTGACAGTTAACTAATACGTATTCGACACGCTTATATTTGACAACTAGAATCCTGACTAGAGCTGGGACTGCGTACCAAAAGTACGTCTCTGTTACTCGTACCAAAAGTACGTCTAAAATACCAGTTTTACGAGTATGACCCCCAATAGGCAGTTTACGTATTTGCCGTGCTTAGGCGTCTTACAAATAAGGATTATTTATACAAATATCGACTTATTATTTCGGTAAGGGTCGGAAATATGGTGACGTTTTGAGTGAAGGCTATGAATCTATTGTCATATTTTTGTTATATATTATTACATTATTTTTAGATACAACAGACACCCAGACGACCATCTGTTAACAAAATTTTATTTTACCTAAAGTAACGGTAAGAATGGAGCTACGAGGTGATAAAAGTTTCATATTTGTTTTATTTCAGAAATCAAAGTCCGTACTTTTAAATACTCGACAAGCTAAAAGTAGTCTATTACAAATAACCTGTTCCAAAAACTATTCCGGTACAACGCCCCGCCTCTAGTGTGGATACTGTTCACTGACAGGTGGTGATAATAGCAATTCGACAAGTCACAATATTTCTCACATCAAATGGAAATCAACACGAAACGTCACTTTTAGCATGTCGAATAAGGGCCCGGTAGACTACTAGGTGTCCATTTTCGAATGTGCTAAAGTCAGTTGTGTTAGTTTGAAAACGTATTGATTATGTGCGCTCATTTTAGTCAATTGTTCAAGGACGTTATTTTGAACGTTAAATATGATATCAAAATCTGGGTCTAGCTTTCGAGGTCGAAAACTTGGATTTGTTATTAGGTACGATTTAATTACTACCAACATATTAAAAAAAAAAAAACAGAACTACCTCATTTGATGTTAGGTAAAATGAACCAATTCCATGGACTAATTAAAAACAGGTCACTCGTATTTTAAGCCGAAAACGATGGACATGTTTCACTCCGTAGTCCGTACCGAGAAGTGTCGTCAGGAATATACGTGAAGGAAGTTTTGCTATTCAAGGTTGCGTCAAGATTTTGTATGCAACACGTATTAACAACAGGATAAATCAGTTTTAGTATCTGTTTGGATTCCATGGATAGGGTACATCATTGAATTAGCTTTACCTACATTGTTATTGAACTTTCGCTCCCGTATACATACTCAGGTAGATATCACACGTACTAATTTGTAATTCAGTTATCCACAACAAAGGGCGCGGTGGGGTCGGCAAAGTCAAACGACTTATGTTTCATTCAACGAGGAAGCACCCCGTAATCAGCCGAACAAAGCTCCGGACGATTGTTCCTGCAAATTTAATCATTAATATCCGTACGATGCACCCTCGCGGGGAAAGTGGTACGGAATGATTTGTGCGTCGACCTTCTGTTGTCACACACGGCGGATGGTTAAATATTTAACCAATTTCTGACGCAATTGTTTGCTTGTTGGGTAGATTGTTTTAAAAGTCCTTAATTTTGAAGTTCTACAAAAAATATTTATCCCAAATGAAATACATTCACAATTTACACATGTCCCAAAAATACAATACCTCAAACCTTAAAACCTACTTAACTAAATATATTTCACAAAAATGCCATTTAGCCGCTGCATCAATCATTAAAACAAACCGAAAAGGTTCTTATAGTATAATAGTTCTTATAGTATAATAAAGGTTCTTATATTCGAGAATGCATTGAATTACACAGTCGCTCAACAAGGAAGAGAGTAAAGTGTAAACTATCATCGAAAAATATATTATATTCCCCGATCCCTTTGTTCACCTTGGAGCCAAGCGTACCTCCTGCGACTACGTTATGTTTTTACTTTCGTTATTGTTTTAAACTCGCTAACGGTAAAACAAAACAAACGAGGAAGATATATATTTGGGTAAATTTTATTGTGCTGTGTTTACATCCACAATAGCTTTGTAAGGTTGTAGCACTGGGTTCTGAACTGCATATTATTGTTCAACACAGAAAGGTAAATAAGCATCCTCCCGAGTTTTTCTAATGACAGTAATATTTAACCAAACGAAAGATCTTGGTAAAATAACTACGGTCTAGATATTCCGTGGTTCTAAATTAATATTAACATCAATAAATTGCTCCGATAATTATGTATGTACTATTCATATATATTCAAATATATTTGAACTTGAACTTAATATCAGAAAGTCTTCACACTTTAACCGCTGAACCGAATTAGATGAAATTTAGTAGGCATGGAAATCATCATTCTACGCAGATATAGTTGCAGGCAGAATCTAGTATATTAAAAGTAAATAAGTCACGCCAGTAAATATTGGTACGGACAGAGTGGCAAAAATATGTATATACTTATAAGGGACAGACAAGAGCACGTGGATAGTGGGGTGCTCCGAATCGATTTTGGCTGACCCTGAGATTTTGGTAGCCTTAAGGTGCCTTAAGTATGGTGGTGTGGTATTGGTATATATTTGGTATATGTATAGATATGGAGGGTAGAACCAGTCTTGCAATAAATGATATTCTGAACGCACGCCTATTATTTGTCACTGGCGAACGAGGCGTGGTTTTGTTACTTTATTTTAGTAAATACGTGCTTAAATCAAGTATTATCCAGTGTACGTGTGATATAGGTAGTGTTAAAAACAATGGGCGTCGGAAAAATACCAGAGTTCGACGTGAAAACGGGAAATTGGACTATGTACTGTGAGAGGTTAGAAATGTATTTCCTCGCGAACGATATTAAGGATGAAGTGAAGTTACCAACACTAATCGCCGTAATGGGAGAAGATGCATATCACTTGTTATCTACGTTAGCAAGCCCCAGCCAACCTTCATCTTTGACCTTCACTAGCGCGGTGACACTGCTCAAAAATCACTTACAACCGAAACCCTCCATCTTGGCCGAGCGCTACAGATTTCGGCAGCGGCGCCAGGCAGAGGGAGAAAGTGTAGCCGAGTATGTGGCGGAACTGAAGAAGCTAGCAAAAACATGCGATTTTGGGTCGTCTTTAGAAGAAAATCTCCGCGACCAACTTGTTTGCGGCATTGTAAGTGAGTCGACGCGGCAACGATTGTTCGCGGAGGACGGCATCGGCTACGCGAGGGCGGTCAGTTTGGCTACGACATTGGAGGCGGCAGAAAAGAATGCAGTCGCGGTAGATCGAGACGCTAATAATGTTAACACGGGTGTAAATAAACTGGAAGCGAACCATAAATGTATGGCGTGCGGGGAGATTGGGCATAAAACGGAAGGTTGTAAATATAAAAACTTTGAATGTAGTTGGTGTAAAAATTTAGGCCACTTAAGAAGGATGTGCCCTGAGAAAAATGCAAGACTCGGAGTGACGGGAACGGCGGGTAGCCAGTCACAATCACGCGGAGACGGCGTGACCTATAACGGTAGCGGAGCACGCGGGAACCGATCATCTGGAAGAGGCGGTAGCGGGCGCGGGCGCGGACGCGGAGGTCGCTCGGGCCGCCGGGGCACAAACAACTATTGGGTGCACGCGCACCAGGGATTAGCTGACGTGGCGAGCGATCACGGCGGGTATGCGTCGGCGCTGGACAATAGTGATTTGGATGATGACAACGAACCTATGTACCAAATGTCATTAAGCAAATATAAACCGGTATGTATAACGATGTTTGTTCAGAATCAGTTGCTAAATATGGAAATTGATACCGGAGCCGCCTTATCATGTATTACCCTAGATACTTATTACAAATGTTTTAGTGATTTACCGTTACGGTCCTGTCGTTTAAATTTAACACTATACAATAAAACTGTGATTCAACCGGAGGGTTATGTACGAGTCGAAGTAAGGTACAAAGGAATTACCAAAATATTAGATTTGTATGTTATAGACCAGGGTATCACGACACTTTTAGGTCGACAGTGGCTTGCAGAGTTAGGTATAGGTGTTCCCGCTCCCAGGATTTGTAATATAGACTCAGAAAAAGTAAACAAATCTAATACTCTGAATGAAATCCTTTCCAGGCATGAGTCATTGTTTGACGGCACCCTGGGGCGGTACACGGGCGGCACGGTGCGGCTGCATGTACGCCCGGGCGCCGGTCCGGTGTTTTGCCGCGCGCGCCCGGTCCCGTTCGCGCTGCGGCCGCGAGTTGACGCTGAGCTTGACGCCATGCTCGAGGCGGGCGTCATCCGGCCCATCAGCCGTTCCGACTGGGCCACTCCTCTGGTGATTGCTCGTAAGGGGGACGGCGGAATACGACTGTGTGCGGACTATAAGGTGACCCTTAATCCTAACTTATTGGTCGATAGGTACCCGGTTCCAAAGGTCGACGACCTTTTTAGCACACTCAGTGGACATAAGTTTTTCACTAAATTAGACTTATCACAAGCTTATAATCAACTTGGTCTGGATGAGGCGTCCACGGAGTATACAGTAATAAATACACATAAGGGGTTATACAAATACACTCGTTTAGTTTATGGGCTGGCGTCTAGCCCAGGTATTTTTCAAAAGTTTATGGAAGATCTATTTAAAGGGGTACCGGACGTAGTAATTTTTTACGATGATATATTAATAAAAAGTAAGGACATACGTAGTCATCTTCAAACGATCGAGCAAGTGCTAAGTATATTAGAGTCAAATGGCCTAAAAATTAAAAAAAGTAAATGTGACTTTTTGACTAAGAAAGTTGAATATTTAGGTTTTGTTCTGGATAAGGAAGGTTTAAGGGTAAACCCGGATAAAATTAAACCTATAATCGACATGGCCCCACCGCAAAATAATCACCAATTAAAATCTTTATTAGGTATGATAAATTTTTACGGGAAATTTATAAAAAACTTAGCGTCCCGTTTAACACCACTATATAGCTTATTAAAAAAAGGCAAACATTATCATTGGGGAAAGGAACAGAATGAGGCATTCCTTCAGGTAAAAAAAGATCTTTGTGGAGCGGAGGTATTGGTTCATTTTGACATGTCACGAGTTAGCGTGGTAACATGTGACGCGTCATCGCGAGGCCTTGGGGTAGTCTTGGCACAACGTGCTCCCGATGGCTCCGAGCGCCCCGTCGCCTACGCGTCACGTGCTCTTACTTCCGCGGAAATGCATTACAGTCAAATTCACAAAGAGGCTTTAGCCATAGTTTTTGCCACAGATAAGTTTCATCAGTATTTATTTGGTAGAAAATTCATACTTCGCACGGATCATAAACCTTTAGTAAGCATTTTTGGACCAAATGTTGGTATACCAACTACGGCAGCAAGTCGGCTTCAGAGGTGGGCGATTAAGTTATCAGCTTATGACTTTAACATAGAATATGTGAATACCGATAAAAATACCGCGGATGCCCTATCGCGTTTAATTAATTCTCACAAGGACGAATCAATCGCCACGGAAGAAGTGTTGCCTGAACAGACGTACTTACATTTCGCGTCCGAGGCCCTTTTATTAGACTATAAGGTACTAAAAAAGGAAACTGCTTCAGATCCGATTCTTAGCCGAGTTTTGAGTTACATCGCGGACGGGTGGCCTAGCGACGTAGATATAAAAGAACTTAAGCCATACTTTAATAGACGGAAAGAGATATATAGCGAACTAGGTTGTGTCATGTGGGGACACAGAGTAGTTATTCCAATATCTTGTCAATCCAAGGTAATAAAAGAGTTGCACGACACACACATGGGAGTTGTCAAAACAAAGGCGTTGGCACGGAGCTATGTGTGGTGGCCGGGAGTGGACGAGGCGGTAGAGGCGGCGTGCGGCAGCTGCGAGGTGTGCGCCAGCGTGGCGAGCGCGCCGCCCGGCCACGCTCCGAGTCCCTGGCCATGGCCCAATCGCCCGTGGGCAAGATTACATTGTGATTTTTTAGGACCCATATTAGGGAATACTTATTTAATTGTAGTAGATGCCGGTTCTAAGTGGATTGAGGCCATTCGTATGAAAACAACTACCGCTGGGGCAGTAATTTCAGAGTTAAGGCCAATGTGGGCGAGATTTGGCCTACCAAAACAGGTAGTTACTGATAATGGCCCTCCTTTTACTAGTGCAGAATTTGAATCTTTTTTGTCAAGAAATAAAATCGATCATTTATTTTCAGCGCCTTACCACCCCGCGTCTAACGGTGCCGCCGAGAATAGCGTCAAAATCTGCAAACGGGCAATCCAAAAAGCTATTAAACAAAAAGTAGATATAGATATGGCTTTAAACAGGTTTTTATTATCGTATAGAAATACCGAGCATTACACTACAGGTGAAAGTCCGGCCAGAATCTTACAGGGAAGGAATTTACGTATGCGCTTAGATAATTTAAAACCAAATCGTTTAGACCGTGTAAACGAACGTCAAAAGCAGGATAACGCGGAGCGAGGGCTGCAAGGGCGCGCATTCGCACGCGGCGACGAAGTGTGGTGTCGCGACTACCGCTCCTCCGACCGCTGGGTCCCGGGAAAGGTCTCAGACATTCTAGGTAATACAGACTATAAAGTATGGTGTGATAAGGGAACCGAGGTACATAGGCACATCGACCAACTAAGGCGTAGGGTCCCAAGGGATACGGGTGAAGTACGTACACAGCCTAGATCATCCGTCCGTCGTAGAAACAGCTCCTTAATTGTTCCGCAAGTGGAGCCGGAACCAAAGGAACGACCAGTCGAGCCGATTAGAGCTAGCGCGAGCGAGGGTGTGAAAAAAGTAGCTTCCCCACAGGCTGCCGCCGTGGACCAGCCCCAGGTTGCAACCGATAAGGTTGATAACACTTGTCCACCTAGAAGGGTACCTAAACCTCCTTTACGTTTCGGATTTGATGAATATTTTTAGAGTTAATTACCACCTACCCTATGTACTTATGATTGTGTCAATTGTTAGCTACATAGGAAAGGTAAGGTTCTAGTGTTCGACACTGCTTACTTGTTTATCCCTTTAATCTAAATTTATGGTTATAGACTGGCCAGCATAGAGTAAATTAATGTAAATCATTAGCATGCCAAACATTCGCATGTTACCCTAATTAGCTATAAATATTATGATATAATTGTATTCCTAAAATAAACATTTCATCATTTGAATGTTACTTACTTATAGATTATTCTTAACTTGTAAATTAAGATTGTGTGCGTTAGATAGTGTCACTGAACATACCCATCAAGACATATCTAAATATGTATATTCACGTATTATCACAGTTGTTTAGAATTAAGAACCAAATAGTATTAAGTTACTTAAGTAACGATTAAGGGTGGAGGTGTTGGTATATATTTGGTATATGTATAGATATGGAGGGTAGAACCAGTCTTGCAATAAATGATATTCTGAACGCACGCCTATTATTTGTCAGGTATAAAACTTAATATTAATTGATAAAACACCAAATCATGATCACTCTTTGACAACGATAACGTTTACGTTGACACTGTTCAGGGCACTAACAATTTGCTTTCGGCAAATTGGATAACGCTTCACGTTTGTAAAATAACGACGCCGTTTGTAAAAGGTAGGTTCTTACAATTTGCCTACGACATATACATACTTTTGGCACTTTGTCCGTATCGATATTTTTAGACGTGACTGTGCTTTAGTTCAATTTAAAAACTAGCAACGGCCGAACTGTAAAAAAGAGTTACCATTTCAGGAAGTAAGTTGATCCGCTTACTCATAAGCGCTCATGTGACTGCAATAGCTAATCATGGTCTGCAATGAATGATGTACACCGAGAAGCCTTGCCATGAAGACACTATCTAAGTAGTGTTAAGACTGTAGCTTGACGGGAGTTCAGAACATCTCCTCTACTTTCCTTCGCCCTTCGAAACTTTAACCCTCAACTGAAAGTCAATGTCACATGTTAACTGTTAAGTTTATCTTTTCGCATGCATAGAAAACTTTAGTGGACAAATCACCAAAATTGTGGTTTGACCGCAATTACCGCAAAGCAGTATTAAAATAGTCGAATGCTGCCTCTTAATAGGGCAATAGTCGTATTTTGCTAGTGCGTTATGCGAGTGTAATCAAAGTTCGTTCGAACAGTGACCCCGCGGGTGAGTGTCGTCTGGTGCCAACATCCCTGTTGGCGCCGTACTGGCTCCGCCGGCGCGACGTACTGGCGCCAAATTTAGGGAAGTAGACACAACTTTGTTATTCAACACTCAGCTGAGTCAACGCAGTTTGTGCTCATGCCAAAGGACCTTATTCTTCAGTGTGTATTTGACATATTAAAATGGCATTAAACATATTTTTCATTGGGATCCTCGTTCGCTTGAGAGAGCAACGCACGGGTTTTCATATTGTTTTGTTTTTTTAATTTATCTATTCCGAAGAAAGTCCCAAGACAATTTTAGCCATCACTTGCTAGGTGCATTCTCTAGGCAAACTAGGACATATTTCTCTGCTTACGCACAGTTTTTACGGATTTCAAAGACAAGTTTAACCGGGGACGAGCTAATTCATCGAGACAAAACGCCCGCTCCAACTTAATTTGGCGACATATTGTCAGGAGCAGGAGTAGCACTTTAATTAACATTCAATTTTGATTAAACGTCACTGAAATTATGTTCATATAAATGTAGATGAGACATTCATCATTTATATTGTTTTTATGTTGTCAATACGATGAAAAGAAAGCCATCCATCCGCCTCCGGGTCTTTAAAGTGAAATGTATTTCTTGCAGATAAACTATTCTATTGTCTGCTTAGTTTGCGAATACAATACATACAAATAATGATACGTATTTTCATTTAGGATACCTACCGGTTAAATATGTTATATTTCCCTATTTGCCAAAGAATAAAACTGTTTACACGTTCGGTTATAGAGAGCAGTTGAATAACATAAAAGAGTTTTCATGCACATTTTTATTAAATCCAGGTGTACTTAAGATGTCGGCCGCGCGCGGGCGATCTTATTTCCTGATCGCAATATCCCGTGCGTGAAATATTTGTTCGGCGGTGATTTGTTTTACGACCCATCGGGATGCGTGCTGCTCTGGTTTCATTGATCTCTATCTGCCAATATAATACTATTTACTTGCAGGTATTGAAAACGGTTAAGTGCTATTTGTTTACTGCTCTGCTTTTTCAGGCTTGAAACAAATGTCGTTCGCTTATTTGAGATAAACTTTTTGAATATTTATATTTCTACAGAAGATTTAACACGTCCGTTGTAATCTGTATAAGCATAACTAGCACATTTTGCCGTGATTCGCACGAGAAGACATATCGGCGTAGCTTGATATGTGAAGTCGTACGAGTTGCGGTAAGATATGATATTCGTCTTGTGTATGGCATCGTAGCTCTCAAAATGAATGATGAATGAACACGAACTAAAACCGGAATTGGTTCGTGTCTTTGGTGAATAATTTAGTGTATATATGTAAGAATGTTTGTTTAAAAACCTGTTTACGTATTTAGTACAGGAAAAAACTGAATTTTTATAATTTCCTTAAATGCAATATTTTGCTCAAATCCGGTATGAACTAGCATCATATAGCAGCATATAGCAGCTTACCCTACTAATTCAAGTTTAAAAAAATTATAAATTTTGAAAGGCTTTATCTCGGAAACTATTAGGTCTACATAGGCAATTCTAGTCTCGTATTGTAGAAAATTTTGTCTACTTAAAAACGTCCTAAGAAGGTATGATCAAAAAATAGTCTACAATCGCCCAAATCTACAAAAAAAACCACGAAGCTTCGCGATTTTTGGCAAGGTTGCGTTCGGCTCTCGAGGGCACAATCACAAACTTGGGTTATTGATTGAGCCAACATCATTAAGAAGTCTGCAAAAAATCTGAACTACAGGACTTGACGCAAACAAACCCCATTACAAAAGGCGACAAAGTTACTGGATTATAAACTTAATTCAATGAAGCGTGGAAATTGTTAATCTGTTGCATCAATTATTAAAACAAATATTTATTTTGCCAACCCTCGCACACCATTTTCGCGTAAATAAGTAGAACTATTAAAAAAAACTACTTAGAACTATAGAACTATTAGGGATGCTACTAGAACTCTCAAGAAAACTTGAGATGCTAACACTTGATATGCTAGGTTCACAGACACCTGCGGACTACGAGATATATCCGCAGGAGCGAAATTTGACGTTTTTCCACAGCATTATGTGTCAAAAAACTTGTCATAGTTCCCGTCAACTTAATATGACTTGATGCATTGTTTACATCCAAATCAGTAAGCTGTTCCCATCAATATTTCCATATCTAAACCTACTTATATTCCATATAAAAACACGGGAAATATCATACGGAAATTCGATTAATGAATTTAAACTATTAAGATATCGCTCGACTTGCGACAGTTCTATTTAATTGTATTGTTATTATGTATGTATAGGTAGCATAAATGCAATGCTTTAAAATAAAAAATAAACAAGGAGCTAAATACGTAGCCGCCGTGCTTCGGTGCCGACAAATAAGCTTAACAAACTGGAACATTTCCTTCTACTTTCCCTCTCATTAATTTACTGGGCTCTAACTAGAATTCCCTTCTTGAGAATTATTAGGTAATTAAAATGAGAGAATCACTTTTTTATTGTTTTTTACCATCCTGTTGCTGTTTATAAGGTGTTTTTTTTTTCAAAGAAAAATATATACAGTCCCAGTCCTAGGCAGCTAAGAAGTCAATTGTGTTATCTGCCATCTATACAAGGTACACGAAACACACAAGATATTACAATCTTGTATTATATAATGGGCTACTCACCTAATACTTTCTGGTGCCCGATCTGTCGATATGTATCAGAGATAAGTCTCCTTGTTGTATATTATCACTAACCATTAGGTACCTATTACGTGCTTTTGTGTTCGTGTTTCAATCTTTAAGTTTGACAACTCAGAAATTCTCAAAAGTGAAACTTCCCTGCTACTGACGAAATTGCCCAATAAAAGGGAGAAATATTGGCATTAATAGCACCTTTGTATTCATCCCTTATTCCGTTTTCGTAATAAATTTTAATCAAATTAACAACTTTTCTGAAACAAAAGACGTGCTTGCAACATTCCTTTGTGATTTCACAATTAGGGCGTGGTTGAATTTAAATAATACACTTTACTTCTGGGATTAAGAGGCTTTCGTGGTTGACTTTTTGCATATTAAGCAAAACAAGAAACTTTCACTATCTCATGTTCGTAACTTATTTTGCTTTACTGGCCAATTCGCACGTAAACTGACACCAGAATAATATGTGAACAATGACATTTAGCTATCTTGCGCGCCAATACATGTACGGACACCTACGATATCTAAATAACATAATCCGGTGTAGTTCAAATTGGCCTGTTAGTCACTGTAGGCATAATACGAGTATTATTGAGTCTTTTGGACGCTCTCTTCCAGTCAGAATGTCAATAAATTGGCTATGGTGATTATGATAGTTTATATTTTACTGGACAAATCATGTATGACAATTCATTTGAATTCCTCATTTCAATTTACGCTAATGTATTTTTAGCTGTGCAGTATTGTGATATTGTTATCTGATGTCGGCGGATGACAGTAAATTATTGTGAACGCATTATCCAACAACAAATTGCTATTTGTATTTTAATAACCTGCGTAATAAATTCTGCATATGTCAAACCTTAATGAGGAAATATTGTTTATCTCAATACCGGAAAAACCTTTCAGAATTATTATCCATTAGCTTTATGAAGTCATTATTGGTGCGACAGACGTACTTCATTAAGTATAAAGACGTAATTCATGAGAAGTTATTGTGACTATAAAGCATGAAATATTTGAGTGAAAGTATAATTTCAGCCTTCAGTTGTTCTTCCGTTCTCATCAGTGAACGCAAATGCTGGATATCTGCAATTTTATAATAGTGATTTATGTGACTGCTACATAATGAAAGGCATTAAAATACGAGTGTGGGTTTATAAAACGAATGAAATGAGTTTCATAAAAGGTTCACATGAGTATTTTATTTCCTAATACACTGCTTTATGTACATCAATATCAAAAGCTTCAACAAAACAAAGTAATTTGATACTTATAAATTAACTTTAAACTTATAAATTAATAAGGCGGTAATGCAAACTTTTTTGCACATGTCACGCATCCGTTGTTTTATTTTTTATTCATAGACAAACTAAGAGTCGGGGCCGTCTGCCATTTATCGTTCGATATCAGTAGTATGCGAAATTTGACATAATAGTTTGCAACTGATATTAGAATAGAGGACAAATTAAATTTCTTTGTTTCTCAGAGATGTATCGATAAAGTTAAAATTAGGATGATAAAGTTATTTACTTCAGAACAACGCATACAAATTTTGAAAATTTTGGTTCAGTTCGCCAAACTTACGGTGCACTACGTCCATTATCACGTAATGGACACAGACGTTGGACCACTTAGAAGCCAACATTCGCAGCGTTATTTGCCGATATACGGCCCCAGTTCCTTGAAAGAGTGGTCGAAACTTGGACTTTCCGACTACCCTTCATTCCGGCCCGAAATCATTTTTAAGCATCTCTAAGTGTTGGAAATAGGCCACAAACATAAGCGCCTGCAGTTTTACCACATGCAACGCGACGCAGCGCGTGAGAGTAAATCTCGACTTTTAGGTACATCTTGCCATATATACGCGGCTAGCAACGTCCATGTATCTTGTTTTAAAGTTTTATAATATATTCTTTTTGTTTTTCCCTAAAAACTCGTATTATTACATCACTAAGTAATGATAAGAATATCTTTTGAACAAAACCAATACCATGATACTAAAAAACAGCCCTTATATATGTGATACATTTATACATTAAATATGTGTAGCAGAATTGAAACGAACCAGCACAGTGGCTGACGCTGGAATTAAAATCACGAGAAAATAGGAAATGCCTCCGGGCCCGAGTGAGAAGTGCAAATACTTAAACTAAGAATTCTGAAACTAAAACATAAGTCTTCTCGGTGACCTCATTCGTGAGGTGGCTTTGATGTACGAGTAGAATAATGTGAGAATAATGTTTTAGTTATCGCTTTTTTTTTTTGTTTAAATAGAGTTTCACTGTCGACTACCGTTTGTTACCGCACAAAGGTACCCTATGGCGGTTGGCACTTAGGTCGCGTAGCACCGCATTAGTATTGGAGCGTCGTTAACACATTCACTGCCAACGTTTTCGTAGCGCAACGCTCATAGCCGAACCCAGCGTTTTCCCAATTTGTACAGGAAAACAACTACGATCAGAGGAGTGAGTTCCCAGCACTCATTGTATTAATAACAGTGTAAAGAGCGTAAGCGCAGACCGCCATAAGGTAACTTTACTTCAGATATTTAAGGATTCCTAAATAGTGCCTTATCTTAATAATCATCGTTCTTCAATGAGAACACGTTGATTGCAAACGAGTTTACGGGCCATCTGATAGTATGCAATGCGAATAAATGCTAGATAAATATGAATTCAATACCAATTTGTACACTGTACGATCACCTTGGACTCTCCTTTAACTTTACCGTCTGTCATCATTTTGTCGTCCCAAGACGAGTGACGCATGACACGATTTACAATAAAAGTGCCACCATCATAGTTATATATGATATGATATGATGACATATATCCGTGCATATCTGTACTGATGAAATGCCAATAAATATTAGTTAAGTAGATAAAAAAATATTTTCTTTTTTTAAGCACAGTCAGAATTTCATTACGTTTGCCCAACAGGTATTGGTTCGATAAAAAAATATTTACTTTTTTTTCAGCACAGCCAGAATTTCATTACGTTTGACTAAATGATATTATCTTTGCCAGTGAAAGGAATGTTTCATCATAAAAGAATTCGTAGCTTTCGGCTAAAGCAATATTTGAAGTCCAATTTTCATTGTTGTATTATCCCTTGACACAGATTTAGCGATGCCCAAACAGAATTCGTTACGCCCTCCTTATCCGAGTAGATAATCCCCTTGTATTCGCAATACATCTAAATATGAATTTGTTAAATTACTTTTCCTTTCACCATTAGCGGAGTTAATGACGTAAATGGATAAAGTCGTTGTCTAAATTTAGACTTGTGTTCACGGTCGAATTGGATTATTCCGATAGAGAATGTTTATTGTACAGCTTCTTCTAAATATAAAATGAAATTTGAGACCTGGGGCCTAGCCAAGAGAAATGTGGGTGGTCGATCGTCCTATATTACAAACGTTTAACACTTTTATTTACAGATGAAGCTTTAAGCCGAAAAAATTACGCCAGAAAAACGATAATTAAAAGGAAGCTTAATAAAATTCGTATCAGAGTTGTAGGTCTGATATCAGGAGTCCGATTTTTAATTTCGATTGCTCGATTTCGTGTTTTCCCTTTAATAATATGTCCACTACTAGCCATTTAAATTCTAATAATTGAATTGAAAACGAGTAGTTAATACCACTAGATTCGTACGCGAAGAGGCACGTCACAATTAACTGTTTCTTTGAATAATATACGTAGGTACCTATACCATACCTGATGTCTGTACCATCTGTGATGAACAGAATAAATCATTGAAACTGGTTGATTGATAATGATAATCATTTTACAAAATTCAAACGAAATTGGTAAAGATGGGCATAACGAAACTTTTATAGTTTTAGTCCGTCTGTCCATCAGTCCATCTGTCTGTCCGTATTTCATAGTCAATTTCTGTCTCACACCTGCAATTCATAAATATAAATTATATCAACTCACATCTAACTTGCATCTTGGGAAGTTTGCAGATGTGAGCTAGTAACAGAGTTGAATGAGTTCACGTTACCACGTTTTCACATTTAAAGTCCTACATCTCGACAGAATTACAAATATGCAATCTCTACTTATATTATGTCTGTTCATTATTTATTTTAAGATTATTATAATGTAATGTTTACCCAGGTATTGGCTGTTGTATTTATAAATGTTGTTATGTATTTTTTCATGTCACTATATGATGTTACTATAAATGTTGTATTGACTTGTAAAAGAGCCCTTGAGGCCTACTTGCAGAATAAATTTTTGAATTTTGAATTTGAATTTTGTCTGTTGGTATGAGATAGTTTGAGTCCCGGAGAATTTAAAACATAGTTGTTATCACGGAAATCACCATCCCACTATGACAAATTCGCGGTCAGAAGCTAGAAATAAATCTCCACAAAGCAATTTAGTAAGATTACCAACAAAAGGTAACTGATGTTCGACGACACCGGCGTCTACAGTGCGCCGAGACCATTAATTTGACAATAGCCAAGATAGCGTCGTTAAAGCAATTCAGTCTACCCTCCATGGGCGGGCCTTTGATTCCAAAAATGTCATACACGTCTCCTGCCGCGCAAACACAATATATTAAATCTGATTAACACTCACTTTTAACAGCGCTTTGTGAACGATGTCGGATCAAGATTAGGGTGTCACAATGTAATTCTTTACATTTGAATTTGGTGACAATGGAGCGCTTAAATGCGAGTGGAAATAAACAATTTCACACGTTGTTATCGGGGGGTTGCGCGCATTTTGATTTTATCGTTAAACGAACGACAACAACAGCTTTAAGTGAAGTTTTCGATATTATTAGTATTACTTGGAGAGCTGCTTTAATTTAGGAACTAACTGCGGGAAATCTTATTGAATAGCAGGTATGTTATATCATTACCATTTCTAAGACAATATAGTATTTTGATATTACCTACAATCAATAAATCTTTGGTGTTAACATATTTACATGTATTACAATTAAATTTTAACACAATTATCGTAAATTTGTACTAAGCGGAGATGTCGCAGTAATTTGTTACCGGACAACTATTTTATGGTACCGATTCATTGCAAAGAGCCGCAACCGCAAACCGCCGCCGCTAAGTATTGCCATATGCCTGATTCCGATTAAAGCTCTCATTAAACCCCATTTGGTGCCTATAATGGCTGGAGCCGAAGTTCTCAAGTAGATTGGAGTGAGATCAGCAGCGCAGCTCTAACCGCCGAACCACGAGAACTGAGACACTCGCACTCCAACTGGGATGATTCCAAATGTGATTCCTGTGAAATCGTGGCTTAAGCCATAAATATAGCACTAAACATAGTGCGCAGTATTAAGATAAAATACTCTCATGCGTTCAAGTACCTGTACTTAGACTGGTATTTTATATGTTTAAATTACTTTATCTACATCTATATCACCTATCAGAAACGATAAACTAACGGTATATATTAACAAACCTGTATCTGAAGGTGCCTCGTAATTTTAATTTTATCGATAACCGATACCAAGTTTAGAACATCTCTGAGAAACAAAGAATTTGATTTGGCTTCTATTCTAATATCAGTCGAGATGACATTTTATTCGAAACGAAGTGTCCCTTGTAAACAATTTCGACAAATGTCGTATTTTACTTGATATCGAACTATATGGCAGTCGGCCCCGACTCTAGTTTGTCTCTGAATAAAAAAAAAACAACGGATGCGTGACATGCGCGAAAAAGTTTACATTACCGCTATTTTGATGTTTAATTAGTTTGTAAGTATAAAATTACTTTTTGTTGAAGCTTATGATATTGATATAGATAAAACAGTGTATGTAACTGTACATAATTAGGCATTCAAATACTTGTGTGATCTTTTTATGAAACTCATTTCATTCGTTTCATAAATCCACACTCGTATTTTTCATTATGTCACATAAACTACTATACTATGGTCGTACTGAATATGTAAACAAACCCAGCATAGAAATTGAAAAATAAAACGATTAAAAAAGGAAAGCAATAAAAATCAAGAATCAGATAATTCGTATTGAGATTGCAAACGAAAATGTTGTTTGCACATCCAAAACCGAGTTAGTGCCTTTATCGCATAGCTGTTTGCTGTATAGTTTATTACAGTTTCGTTTCAGCGCAAAAACGTAAAATCTTAAAAAGTTAATTTGTGAGCCAGCCTGGTTTTACGATGCTCTTTATGGTGTTTACTCGTATTTTTTAAATAATCAAATACTACCTACATATTGATTATGATACTATTTTAACTGAATTTGGAATAAAGTAATTCGTGAATCTGAGAATCTTGTGTAGACTTCTAATTTCTATTACATTAAACCGTCAGTCTATAAAAAAACATTCATACATAAAATGGAGATGTAAACCCCTGTTCTGTCCAAATGACTGTTAAGGATTTAATTAAAATACAAAATTAAATGTGTATGAGTAACCCAACAAACACTCTTCCCACTTCTTGTCATTCGGTACTAATATGCAGTCGGGCGCGTCTTCACGGATTGATACAATTTATATGCTTAGCTGCGTATTCCGCGCGGCTAACTGCGTTCTATATCTGTCTACACTATCCATAATGCACGCCGTGACTCACTACGCTTTCAGTGCATTAAATGTCATTCCATACATAACTTGCATTAAGGTGCTCCCTGTTTGTTTAATTTCCGCCCTGTCCTGCACCTTTGCTTTATCAAAGTGACTCGTGACTTGCACAAACATCGCTTGTTGATGTGTCGACTGCGGCGGCACCGCGCGAGAAATGGTAACTTGATTCTAGTTTGCATAGGGAAATATTGTTCGTAGTTACAATATCATAGGTATAACAACAATTTATTAAGACAATTTTTTAACAACATTTTATCATTTCAAGTTGTATCAAACCTGACGTAATTCAACTGTAAAATTAATTTAAGTATTACTGTAGGTTTGTTCTTCTAAATTCTAATTACGATAGTCAGTGCCTTATCAACACACAGAAATCACAATTTTAAATACCGAGGTTCTAAATTTGTTATTATATTTTTTACATATTATAGATTTTAAAATATGGAAAGTGGAGCATAACCATCCACCCTAAAAGAATCATTAAATAAACTTATAAAAAACTTGAACCCGAAAAGCATCATTGCTCGATTGCCATCTGCTACATCCTGAAAGAACCTACAAGTCCCCAGATAAAAAAAAAACTGTTACCCAAAAGAACATCCTCATGCCGTGTATTTTGCTATAAATCTGTGTACTTTTTGGGCTTTGAGATCGCTATAAATTTGACAAACTCGTTTTACAAAAGTACGCTCTTACAATTTTATGGTGATTTGCGAGTGTCCCTCAACCTGCTTTAAAAACATTATTCGCGAGGCCCACGGCAGCTCGGTGTAGTGGCCTAACCCTCGGACAAGTCAATAAGGTGACTTCAAAGGGAGGAGGTTTATTATTAGATTTTCTCTTGGTTAAGTGTAAAAGGAAGTTAAGGGATTAGGCTCTTGTGAACTTACTACTCTATATTTTATAAAACTCGGAGTTTGGGAGCTTTTCAATGGGCTAAACAAGTTCAGAATTTTCACTAGCCAACTTTAAATGCGCTCTCTCAACGTTCGATTAAGCTCGACATTTTCCATTAAAACTATTTTATTGCATACCTATATTTTTTCCCGAAACAAAGTTTAATCGAGTTCTATTTAAATTTGTTATGTTTAATAATTCCTGATTTTTTACATTTCGGGAGAAACATGATTACTAAATACTCGAGCGTGACAATTACGTGAAGCGACTCAAATCCTATTGTAATGTTAAGACTTTTATGTGTGCGAAAGAATGTTTGATATGGAGAAGCGTATATGAACTTCTAATATCTGATTTTAATCTGTTATTGATATAAATGCTTCTTGCTCATAACATTAACATTATACAAGAGGAGAAATATTACAAACCCCTGAGTGCAGATTAATATGTACTTTATTCTGCGTATCGATATTACTTAATTTGCAATTATAGCATTTGATTAATGTGTGCGACTATAGTGAAATTAAAAACGAATTAAGGTTTACTGTAAAATGTATGCAGCAAAAGTTATTCAATTTAAATTCAATTTGGTTATCTCTCTATGTTTTTTTTTTAATAATGACGGTGGCAAGCTAGCTTACTCGATTGAATGGAATCAACCGCATTGAAAGTGGATACCGTAGCTCCAAGGCGCGCCAGAAGTATCACATGCGTATTGTCGAACATTTTAGAGCGATCTAGTTAATATGTAACCAAAAAAGCTTAGTCTTATTTTTAAAAGGCCCTTTAATTCGCTTTGCTTAATTCGATTTGTCAATCGTTGCTCTGTGCATTTTATATTCACGCAGAAAACGGTCTGATCCAATTCCACTAATATGCCTAAAACCTGTCGTTGCCAGAGGCGGTGCATTATTGCAGGAGCTATTGTTTCAAATACCATACCATTTGTGGTTTTCCTCGTGTAATCGCATGCAGGGCAGGCTGCGGCGCTATTGCGCTCCCTAATTAGAAGGGCTCGCCATGTTTTGCTCATGTACCTACGTATAAAACAATGTCGTAAGTGCCCGTGGTTTGACCGTTGTGGGCAACTTTTTGTTCTAGGGGAGAACTATCGCCGTTCGCAATCGCCGCTGGCGGGTAGACAATGCATTGTATACTCCTAGTTATCTTACTTGGAAAGAGCCCGACTTATTCATATTCAAGCAGGAGCTTATTTTCTGAAGGCTATCTACTGTTACAATGAGACGTTTGTATGTCAGATGAGCAATCAAAATGCGACAGTACAGAAAAGCATTGATTTAGGGTAGATACTCGTATCTATGCTAATTTGTAATACAATAACAAAAGCGTTATCTAAGTTTGTATTTTATTGTACAAAAGTACTCGTACATTGGTTCCCCCTAATAACAGCGTATTCGATTTCAAAAAACTAAATAAATAAATAGTGTTTTTAGGTGTTCTCTATTAGTGTTGGTTAAGACTCGAGTCCTTTGAGTCCTTTGCTTTAAGACTCGACTCAGTTTTTCAGACTCTTATAATTAAGACGAGTCGTTTGTAAAGACTTGAGTCCTTTTCCGAGAACTTGTAATTTTTTTACAAATAACTTCGAAATGCGTTGTTTTTATGTAAAATTCATGGATGTACATAACATAAATCATACAATAACGCCTATTTCCTTTACTATAGTTTAGGTAAAACCTATAAAATTGTTGACTGAGTCTTTATTCGGAGACTCGAGTCCTTTAGATTTGCGCTTTAAAAATACTCAATAAAGGACTCGATTTGGGAAATAAAGACTCAGAAGTTTTTTAAGCTCTGAGTCTCGTAAAAACGAGTCGAGTTCATCAATTTAGACTCAAAAGACTTGAGTTCCTACAGACACATATTCTCTATGTTAAAGTAATACCTATATTTAAATACCTCGATTACACATGTAACACACACACACATGTTAAACATGTTTGATGACATCCGAAAACGATACGTCATAATAACGGTATTTAATACCAGAAGTGTCAAACCCGCATGCGGGAGGAACCCTAGACAAGTAGAGCTTGACCACTATAATTTGACACGATGACTGAACTTAATTGGTTATTACCAATTCTAGGTATAATTACCTTAGAACTGTCACCCGCATACTTAATAACTGTTTAACGATAATAATAATAAGCTTGTTTGATTACTAATAACATCAAAGAAATTTGTATGTCTTTTCCTTAATTAAAACTATATACACCAAATTTTGTAATCTTAACAGTCAGTCGAACGAAATCGCACAATGTACGTATATATTTTATTTCTAAATTATTCTTGACATGTCTATTGTAAGTACCTATATTATAAATTACCTCTAATAAAAATGAAATAAAATAAGTTACACTTAATTATGATATCGTAATTATTTTTTGAAATTTTACTCAGTAGCAATGTACTGCAAACACTACGAGATATAACATGACATGACATTACGAGATACGAGCTTTTTATAGTAACTACCAACAAGCATTGACAGTTACTTTAAAAACTCGTAACTTGTGTGTTGCTTTACATTGCGGGCCGAATTATTTTGTATGGTTAATTCATTGTATTTGTAAGCAAAATTTATCTCAATATACTTCTTAGGTCCTATTCTAACCACCGTTTAATTCGCCCGTATTGAATTTACACACTGTATATTGTATTTTTGCACCAACCTTCCTACAGATTCTGATCGCCTTTTCGCAAGGCGCCGTAAACATTTGGCAGGCAAACAAAAGCGCAAAAGGGCAATAGTCCCAGTGAAAGTATTTGGCAGTTCACCCACCCCATGGGCATTGCCCCAGCTGCGGCTGCTTATTGAAACGCCGCCATGGCGCCAGGCAACCTGTTACAGAGATTTCTAAGCAAAGATATAATAAACTTATATTAGGAGGAAAGGGTACGACCACTTCTCCATAAACGCGTCGTCCCCCTTTTCCCCTCTGGGTATTACCTATGCAAAATATGTTTACACAGTTTGATGCAGGTAAAGGTACATTAATCACCTCTACACTCATTCGTTGGTTTATTGTTTGATTCTTTCATTATGATAAGAAATAAGAGCTTTTTAAAATTTGATTGGTGGAAATAATTGTTTATGGCACCTAACTCTTAAGATAATAAAAAAATCTAAAAAATTCAAACGATAGCTATGGTTACTATACATTAAATTGTGTATAAATATTTTCCATAATGACAATATCTAGGAAGGAAAATGAGGACCACGTTTGTATAGAGCAGAAGTCGTCCAGTCTCCTCTTACGTTAATAAACATGGGGATTGGGGAGTTTCACAACCACTTTGAAAACAAGGAAGCGCGCGGTTGTTTCACACGATAAACGCAGCGTCAAACGTTTGCCATACGCTCATTTTAAATCAAATAATCTCATTTTAATTTATGATTGTATTAAATTTTACGCTGTAAACGCAGCTGTAAGCGCATTGACATTTTCCCTATATTCCGTAATCAATCGCATGCGTTCAACGCTCCGTCTACCGCATAAAACAACCGCGCTATGGTAAGGCCGCTTTCCAACAGGCTAAATGTGTACTTGCCACCAATGTCTTAAAAATATATATTTTGCTTTAATAAAACAATTCAATGACAAAACTAAAGTTACAAGTAATACAACCATTAGCTTCCTGTTGAGCTTTTTCGTTTTAGTCGTTGAATTGGGTTTTAATCATCAATATCGCTTAAGGTAAGCTTGACGCGTAATTTCCTTAACCTCTCCTTTTAAAATCAGAACGTTGTAAATTGCGTAATTTTACTTACAGATTACTAGTAAAGACGTACCCATCTTAACTTTAACCTGTGTATACTATAGATTTGTTTATGATGCTTGTGTTATGGATCAGTCATATTTACCTTCATTTGCGTTCAATATTGCTCACTGAACAATATTTATAAACTTTTATGACTCACTCTGTAGTCTTAAATGCATGAATACAAAGAAACAGTCCGCTTAAGTTGATCTATAAAAGTTTTCTGTTTAACCGCACCGTCGTGATTGATGTCTTTCCGACCACTACACATTAGCTTGAATGGCCACAGCATACCGAAAACAAAACATTGTAGAAATATTGATTTAAACTTTCACGACGTTTAAACAATTAATGAAACGTCAAACTTAACCAACATGTTTTATCAAAAACTCCTAATTATGGTATGTAAAATGTTGCCAGTGTTAAAACTGATGTTAAATACTTATTTTACAGTATTTGTGGTATACGAATCGTTATTGGTGGCACACCCATTATAGAGGTGTTTCTGTTTACCTATTTTATATATTGTGATTTTAAAATCTCATTCACTTGGAATCCAATGAAAACGAAAACGTGTTATGTGTTGTGAGAAGTGTTGTGTGTCAACCGAGTGACTTCCCTATAGCGTTCAAGTAGATAAACAAAACCAAGTGGGGGTAGTTCGAAAAATTCGCTCAGCTAGATGTTAATGTCAACTTTAGTCTCTAACATCGGAGGTAATATTAAAGCTTGCAAGCAAAAAACTGTGTTGCTATTTTCGCCTGGTTAACGCTAACAGGACAGAATAACAATAAGACATAGTTGATTCAGCCAATTATATTTATATACTAATCATTGGTAACTCTAATGCTAAAATGATAAAAAAATCAGAATTAATAGGAATATAAGCCATCATTCAAAGGACAGGATGGAAAAGCACTACAGGTTATGTTACCCGCCAATATTGTTCACAACTCATTGGTTAGGTGCTCAACGCTGAGTACTTTGTTAGTGGATCTGTCAACACCACCGTGCCGTGATAGTAAATATTGATGGTATGTGTAATGGGCATAATATCTCACGCTAAACGGCTCTATAACTCAAACTAGTACTATCTCGTGTTGACTCTCAAGGATAGCCGAGGGACTAGGATAATGGACTAGCGCAGTGTACTCCTTGTATTTTTCTTTAAAAATACTGAAGCATGTAGAGGTCTCAACACGTATAATCTAATCTCAATTTTAAACGCCATGGTAGTAATGTTCTAAGGCAAAAGTGACCATGATTTGATCTAACCCTGGAATTAGTAGGGAATGAAACAACGTAATTCTATAGTTCGCGTTCAAAAGTATCCGATTCTACTATTGATGCTGACGGTACATACATATCGACTATTCTAAAATGAGTTATGAACGCAGTAAAACTGAAGATTTCTTTTTTATATCGAATGAATAATACGTATCAAAATCTTTAAATAAAACGTCCTTTACTTAATTTTCCAACATGGTTTACCCTATCTACTAAATAAAATAAAAAATATTTCGGAATATTTTGGTGTAACTTCGCGTACGTTATACCCGGGTTCATTGCGTTATGTGTGTTTTATATGTATAGGTGATGTAAAGGTATAAGTGCCTAAAAGCAGTCTTTCATCAGTGAGGGGTCTAAGCAGCAGGTATGTTCTTTATAAAATTTCATTACCTATCACTAATTCTAACCACGGACGCCATTATTTATCCTGGTTGACGAAATCGGGACTTAATGACGTATACAACATTTTATTGTACCTGCACGTTCCATGTATGTTTCTGTGTTATCTCCTTGATAAATAAATAAATATACTTAATAAATTTTAAAATTACCTTCATCGTCCAAACGAGACAATGATTTTTGGAAAATGAATTTCGCCGGTTGAAAAACCAAATATCGTGTGTTGTGTGTCGACCGAGTGATATCCCCAGTGCTGATAACGTTCCATTTGGTAAACAAGACCAAGTGCAACTCTAGCCAATCTTCTTCGACACTACTGGAACAACGCCGTCCTCGAAACGTCGGAGGTAATTTTGAAACTGAATTATAATTGCGTATAATTCAGTTTTAAAATTACCTAAGTCCCGGTTTTCGTAATTAATAATGTATAAAAATCCTGAAAGTTTAAATCAATGTAAATTAACCGTATTAGAAAACTAAACCTCAATTTATTGGGCTGATTGATTCTTACACACGTGCTTATATTGCCTGTCACAAATCTTAAATATATTTTTCAAAATAGTAAACCTAAATTAAGCATTACTAACCATACAACTGACAAAGGCAAAGTCATATAATATTATGTAATAGGTACAGTAAGCTGTAGAGATAAGTGACCCCTCCCCCCTCTCTGCAAACAAATTTATATGCAAGGGGGGTCACTTATATCTCTTAATGTGCTTACTGTGCATATAAAAACCGAAACGTCTTACCATGACTGCCTTAGCAGTGTCAAACTAATATATTCGCTAGCGTGTGCGTAACTTACTTTCTATACTTCTCGCTCGCACAAATTTGCGGGTACGAGCGAGATGCGTAGAAAGTAAGTTCCACACACGTTAGCGAATATGTCAGTGTCAAACTGGTGGTATAGCCGTACAGGTCCCCCTAAAAGCAATCATAATAACAAAAATATGTTCTAATTCATAATTTTGCCCTTAATAAAGTGAACATAATTAATCGTCTATGTCTACGAAAAAGACGCGTCGCTAAATAAAGTGTTAAGCTATGGTAAAGACAATAATTCGTTGTGTTGTATTTTACTTAGTAAGAAGTTATGGCAAGGTACGACCTGTCTCCGTTAACGTGTCCCGCCGGTCTCCGCACGCCTTGCATACTTAAGTAATTCTATTTGCAAGGACCATCCCGCGTGAGAACTCTCGCGTAGCCATTTGCTAGTTGTTCTGCAGCGGTCGCAGGAAAGCTGCAAATTAATAATTATACTTCCTATCCAAATCCAAGACATCAAATATAATTTACTAGCAGCAGTACACGTTATCGTGCCATCCTTGTCACACATTTTAGAGATATAATATTAAAAAAAAACAAGTTCGCGCTGTCTCTCTCACTCGCAACGCTACGCTCAATTTTTTAAATATTGTTTATTACTTTTGTTTGAACATTTTCCCATCCTTTTTGTGTCGAGAATATTTTTTTATGTGGTAAAAGAAATAAACAATTTACCATTTGTTAAATTCTCTGTGTTCTATTGTCTTCTTTGTAAACCCCTGGGTTGTTCGTACAATAAAGTAACACTACGCCATTTCGTAATGTTTCTAGATTTAACTTTATTTGTAGTTTAGCCCTGAGAATGGAAAAGACAGACCGACAAACTGATTGATCAAGTTATTTTCTCATTAGTTACCTATGCTCTTTAGATCGGTATAATATATACTTATGTATATTATTAGGCTTTGACTATTTAACTCTCTCCATTATGCTTCAGAAATCAGAAATATTTATTGCGTAAACAGTGTAAACTATTATCCTTTTCGAGCATTCAATTTTATTTATCTTACTTAAACTAAGTTTTGTTATTTTATCTTAAACAAAATTATAATATGCATTTAGGTTTTCATACTTATAAAATTCTTTTAAATTATAGAAGTCTATGTCTATTAAAAAGATTTCTAAGCATCTTTTAAAAGTATTTCCTTCGAGGCTTTTTATTTCGTTAGGCAGACGATTGAAGACATTAATAGCAGATGTGAATAACGTACATACTTATATATTAAGGTGCAAGCTCCCAGAAGTACGATATTGTACTTATATTGTTATCTGATATTTTCTTTGCATGAACGCTTTGAGAAATATTCAGGGTGATGTTTACAAATAGGCTTAATTCTAATATATAAGTGAAGTGTCAAAATGCGCTTCTCCCTAAACACGTCACTTAGCGATTCATACTTGTACATTCTAAACACAGTTTTTAATCATATAGGTATTTTCTGCAATATAATTTTATCAACATCAACAGAATTACCCCAAAAAATTACTCCGTACGTAAGTAGTGAGTAGACTGTTCTATGGAACATGGTGCTGTAACTATTTTTTCCGAACAAGTTTCTGACAATATCGATTAAGCATATGACATCTAGTAGAAATCTTTTTGTTTATTTCATTTATATTTGTCTTCCAATTTAAATGCGTTTATATTTCAACGCCGAGAAAACTAACATAGCATTTGATACTACAACAATTTCAGGCACAGTTTTATAATTTCTAAATTGTATAAGTTTAGTTTTATCCAGGTTGACATGAAGGTTAAGGCTGTTTAGCGATTTTAAAATTGTTAGTCACACTGTTTAAACTATGTTCTTGCATGTTTTCATATGTATTATCATTTGAGAATAAAAGAGTAACGTCATCTGCATATAAAATACACGGTACATCAACTATATTCGGGAGTTTATTAAGGTATATTAAAAATAGGAGTGGCCCAAGAATAAATACTACTTTGGGGAACTCCAAGCTGAGCTTTCTCAAATGATGACTGTACCTGTGAAACTGTTTTTGTCTGAGTATTGTAACTAACAATTTCTACAGCTTGCTCCATATTGTACAAATACGTGTAAAATAGTTGAAAAGCATTTCCTCTTATTCCAATATTACCAAGCTGTTTCAGAATAATGTCATACTTCTTTATTTGTATGGCTTGTCTGCTAGACAAACCAACCAATCAAGTGAACATACCTACATACCTACTAACATACCTATTGCTGAATAAGAGATTTTCATTTTCACGCTAGTTTGTTGCCCTGTTTGCTGTCACATTTTTCTTGACTGCTTTAGTCAGCAACTGACATTGACATACGAAAGGGCTGTAATACAATTCAAATATATGTATATTCATTTTTCTTGACATTGTTTACCGTCCTTTTATTTAGGGTTTAGCCCTTCTTCCAGTGTCACGGTTGTTGGCCAAACCATAAAGGTTGACTCACGCTACACAGGGGCAGGGCCGGGCCGGAGCTTCCGGCGCTTCGTTTTCTATGGAAAGCATTACGTCATCACCGGAGCTCTGTAGTGGCCCGGTGCGGGCTCGGGCCGGAGACTAGCCGGTCATGCTATGAGCAAAAATCGGACTTCCCGGAGCCTCCGGGCCACCCGGTGACTCAATTCTTCCTTTCGGGTGATATTCCACTAGTCTAAGATCTTTGTCCAATGTGCATTGCGTCTCACTCTCTCATTAAGCAAAATGTCAGACGCAAATACACATTGGACCAAGATGAAAAACCAGAATACCACCCTTCGCAATGTGCATGCTCGGATGTGTCGGTATATATTTGCCAAAATAAGAAGGTTACAAAACGTCATAAATTTGTTTGTTAAATATGGATGGTATAGCCAATACATCACTTGGTCGGGTTATATTTTACTCGGCGCAGAGAGAAGTTAATTAACAATGACTGCCAATCTCTATATGAAACCAAATTTCTGTAAATAAAGCTACACAATTCTACATATTGCCGGTTTTGTGGAAAGCAATAAAAAATAGTACTTATATTTATTTTAGTCACGCTGGCTCCACATTTTACTTGAGATAGTTGATAGCGCCAGACAAGTTGCCTAAGAATTTGTTACCAATTTTAATAGTAAATGAAGTGGAATAAAAAAATGTTCAGAAGAAGCAGAGCTTTAAGAACTAAATACTGCCGTTTCGTACATATTGTCGGATTATCATATTATTGACAATGAAATAAATTATATAACAAAAGAATAACGTACTATAAGTATATATAAGTCGTTACGTAGCCGCCTGTTGTCTGCCTCTACATTTAATCAATTGTTTGTTTTTTATTTTCTTTTGTATCTTTTTACTGAGGTGTTCCAACAAAGAGTATTCTATTTATACATCTATCTATCTATCTATCTACGCAAGGTTTATTACAAGCGACTTAGTTAAGTATTTATTTGACCTATATATATTTCCCGAACAACGCGGTATCCGTGAAATTTCAGTCTTTATTATTTACTTTTCCATGTTAGGTGTTACTACATGAAAGTCGCGACGGTCGCAACACGGGCGACTCGGATATATACGTCAAAATTATATAAGTTGCATAATGTCTTGATTTATTTTGTGAAATACGGAGGTGTTGCGGAAATGTAATTTAGTCGGATTATATTAAATGAGATATCTAGTAATGTTACTGCTTGTAAAAATTATTCATTAATGAGCATGTAGGTTATAAATTATTATAAATATACTAATTTTTTCTCATATTCCCACGTATTACTTTTCATTTCGTACGAAGTTATATATAATGAAATATCTGGTTAATAAATTTGTAGATTACGGGAAACTATTTCTTTTACTTAATTTAGAGTCCAACTGATCTTCTGTAAATCTGCCTGCAGAGAGTACGAACATCATATTTCAGTGCAGTTATTGAATTACTCATAAAGGTGCCTATATATATTTCATTTGCAATCTGTCGTTGGCGATATTATTGCTAACTGCTCGCGTACGATGCATTCTCCTGAAATAGATAGGCCATACATTTTTCAGGCTGTAGAGCAGCACTAGCATGTATTATAAACCTGAGAGTAACTTATGCATACTATGCCTTAAACAGTTTTTTGACAAGTTTTCACTATGGCATTGATGCATCAAGGCGTTTTGGTTACAGATGGTCTAACGCGAAACGAAATTTCGTTACCTATCTGCCTCTCTGTCTATCGAATATGCAAGAATGATGGAGGCAGAAACCACAATTTAGATTTTCCATTTCGCGGTAGGCCCCGTGTGCGTTAGTAACGCCCTCTACGCAGAGTTTTGCGTAATATTCCCTATTTTATGCCTATTATTACTGTAACTACTGAAATAATACAATAATACTCTTCGTATGTTTTATTGTTCTTAAATTAATGATTAAGACGTGGAACGCATAATTTCGTCAGGGGGAAGGGGAAGCCTATGTGTCTCTCTTTCGCACAAAGAAAGATCGCGCAGTGATAGAGAGGCGAATAGATGAACTAATGAAGTGGTTCGCGGTTATAGCCCTTACTGTATTGTAGTATCGTGTCAGGATGTCAGGACCTGATAGCTATTTATGACGATATAAATAGCTATCATGGTCCTGACATCCTGACGCTTACTCCCAGTTTTAGTACCTTTTTTGTATTATTTGGTACATGACATCAAAAAAAAATTACCTCGCTAAAAATCGAGAAATATTGAAAATAATGTGGTCAAAAAAGTTACAGTTAGAATAAACTTTGTATGTGCACAGTGGTGCAGCCACTCAATGTGAACCGGGCCTTCAATATAGTTCAACAGTTAATATTTTTGGCTAAAACAGTTATGTATTTTAGAGAAGTGGAAATCTTGAGCGTTTCGGGGGTTTGAAGACACGAGGGTTAAACAATTTTTTCTAACGACTGAAACACAACATTTTTATAGTACATATGGTACTACTTTACCGCACTAGGGCGTTAATTAGCACTTTACGCGCCTATGTCGAAAATTTAAAGTGCCATATGTACTGTAAAACGTTGTATATGTGCGAATAGATAATTGGCAACTCGTTTCGATTTAAAACACTCCTTTCGATCGTGTTTTAATTTACTGCCACTGGTTGTGAATAATTGAACTCGTTATGAATTAATGTATAATTACCACACCAACGCCAAAAAATATTTAAACTTCAAAATCATCACAAGTCGTCGTCGTCGTTAATTTTACATTCCTAGGTGATAAAATATTTCAAAATTTGAATGATTAAATTACTTTGCATTTCTTGTGAATAAAATGTAAGTAACTTTCCCATCCGTTTTTAAAGAATAACGGCAATACATGCGAAAGACCGACTATGACTGTTAACCACCGAATCCCAGCGCTCAAAATGTATTCCACTGATGTCATGCTTAAAACAATCCAACATTTTGAGAATAATATGGTTAGTTATAATTTTTTACCCCTCTCATTTCTTGAAAATATAAGTAATTATGTTGAAACTCGGTAAGAGTTGCTGGAGAGATGCTATCTAGCAACCCTTACTGGACTTGTACTCCCTAACTATAGAGCTATTTTTTAATAAGTAAAAAGAAATGCAAAAAAGCAGTTACTTCTTTTACAGTCAAATATCCATTAACTTTATAACTTTTTAATATTTTGTGTTCTACGTTGTATCGATATATGTGTACCCGAAGTCGATAAATGAGAACTCTCTATGACAGTTCAAGAATGCCACAATAATTCCGGTCTCTGTTAATAATAGTTTGCCACCTTATTGACGTGCATTTTTACATATCAAACAAAAAATAAATAAAAAATATTGAATGTGGATACATTCATCCTCCTTAGACGTGGCTGCTACAGTCTTCACGATTTTGTTTGCCGTGTGATCATCGCTTTCCAGTTGCAGCTTGGTGCCATCGAGGAATGTCCATAGTATATGAAAAAAGAAAAATTTTTATAATACCATTCATTGTATCACAATATCGACTAAGTACTACTAGAGGGCACCTTTAACCTTATTTTGGCAATGTTAAATATCCTTACAATTGTCTATTAATTATAGTTTTCAGTAAGTAGCTCATAATTGGGTAGTTTCTCCCCTACACCCTAAATTCATCCAACGAAATAAAATGTTCCGTAAGGTATACATGGTGGCCTATTTAGATCGTTCAGTATGGGAAAGTTTGAAACTATAACACATACGAAGATCTGTTCCTAGGAATCATGCCATCGATTTTCTATATATAAAGACGGGCCAATAACACCTGCTTTGTATCTACTGTTTTATTTTTGAAGATTCTATACGTATGTTATAATTATCACCTACTAAGTTTTTGAAATTAACAAAACTAAAGCTATTTTAGTCTAACAAGCATATTGTTATACTTTCTCTTTCACATATGTAAACTATTGAATGAAAAACAATAGCCCATAGGTAAGCCCATATAATATACCTAAGCCCTAACTCGTAAAATACTTGTCAAGGAGAAGTTATATTCTAATCTTCATGAACACGTTTCACCAAATAGCACTGTTTAAATGCAAATATAAAAATATACTATATGTAAAATATTCGAAGAGTTTCATCCATTATTCCTGGGATCCATTATCAGAAATAGATCTTGACTAAAATGAAGCTTAAAAAATAACTTGCAGAACAATCTCAACGAAGAAGATATCGCCAAACGTGAAATACGCATAGTTGAGGTGTTCCGTCTGGTCTTCATCAGCAGTTCCACTTAATTAAATGTCACTCACTTTTTTAATGTAAATGCTTGATTTGTTGATACAACAACAAATATATACAGGGTGTTTATTTAGTCACCTGCAAATAATTTACGAGGTGAATAATAGGTCATACATTCCTTTGTACATCTCTACAAATCTTATGATATGAGCTCTGTTCATGGGTTCTGCTCGTTTGCCTCCTATATTTAAAAAAAATACTTCTACTTAACATAACGCCATTCCTTTGTACATCTCTATAAATCTTCTGATACGAGCTCTGTTCATGGGCTCTGATCTTATGCCTCCTATATTTAAAAAAATACTTCTACTTAACATAGCGCCATTTCTATGTACATATCTACAAATCTTAAGATACGACCTCTGTTCATGGGCTCTGCTCGTTTGCCTCCTGTATTTAAAAAAATACTTCTACTTAACATAACGCCATTCCTTTGTACATCTCTACAAATCTTATGATATGAGCTCTGTTCATGGGTTCTGCTCGTTTGCCTCCTATATTAAAAAAAATACTTCTACTTAACATAACGCCATTCCTTTGTACATCTCTATAAATCTTCTGATACGAGCTCTGTTCGTGGGCTCTGCTCGTTTGCCTCCTATATTAAAAAAAAAAAAAATTCTACTTAATATAGTGCCATTTCTTTGTACATATCTACGTATCCTATGATACAACCTCTGTTCATGGGCTCTGCTCATTTGCCTCCTATATTTAAAAAAATACTTCTACTTAACATAGCGCCATTTCTATGTACATATCTACAAATCTTATGATACGACCTCTGTTCATGGGCTCTGCTCGTTTGCCTCCTGTATTTAAAAAAATACTTCTACTTAACATAACGCCATTCCTTTGTACATCTCTACAAATCGTATGATATGAGCTCTGTTCATGGGTTCTGCTCGTTTGCCTCCTATATTTAAAAAAAAAACTTCTACTTAACATAACGCCATTCTTTTGTACATCTCTATAAATCTTCTGATACGAGCTCTGTTCGTGGGCTCTGCTCGTTTGCCTCCTATATTAAAAAAAATAAATTCTACTTAACATAGTGCCATTTCTTTGTACATATCTACTTATCCTATGATACAACCTCTGTTCATGGGCTCTGCTCATTTGCCTCCTATATTTAAAAAAAAGACTTCTACTTAACATAGCGCCATTTCTATTTACATATCTACAAATCTTATGATACGACCTCTGTTCATGGGCTCTGCTCGTTTGCTTCCTGTATTTAAAAAAATACTTCTACTTAACATAACGCCATTCCTTTGTACATCTCTACAAATCGTATGATATGAGCTCTGTTCATGGGTTCTGCTCGTTTGCCTCCTATATTAAAAAAAATACTTCTACTTAACATAACGCCACTCTTTTGTACATCTCTATAAATCTTCTAATACGAGCTCTGTTCGTGGGCTCTGCTCGTTTGCCTCCTATATTAAAAAAAATAAATTCTACTTAACATAGTGCCATTTCTTTGTACATATCTACTTATCCTATGATACAACCTCTGTTCATGGGCTCTGCTCATTTGCCTCCTATATTTAAAAAAATACTTCTACTTAACATAGCGCCATTTCTATGTACATATCTACAAATCTTATGATACGATCTCTGTTCATGGGCTCTGCTCGTTTGCCTCCTGTATTTAAAAAAATACTTCTACTTAACATAACGCCATTCCTTTGTACATCTCTACAAATCGTATGATATGAGCTCTGTTCATGGGTTCTGCTCGTTTGCCTCCTATATTTAAAAAAATACTTCTACTTAACATAACGCCATTCTTTTGTACATCTCTATAAATCTTCTGATACGAGCTCTGTTCGTGGGCTCTGCTCGTTTGCCTCCTATATTAAAAAAAAAAATTCTACTTAACATAGTGCCATTTCTTTGTACATATCTACTTATCCTATGATACAACCTCTGTTCATGGGCTCTGCTCATTTGCCTCCTATATTTAAAAAAAGACTTCTACTTAACATAGCGCCATTTCTATTTACATATCTACAAATCTTATGATACGACCTCTGTTCGTGGGCTCTACTCGTTTGCCTCCTATATTAAAAAAAAAAATTCTGCTTAACATAGCGCCATTTCTATGTACATATCTACAAATCTTATGATACGACCTCTGTTCATGGGCTCTGCTCGTTTGCCTCCTGTATTTAAAAAAATACTTCTACTTAACATAACGCCATTCCTTTGTACATCTCTACAAATCGTATGATATGAGCTCTGTTCATGGGTTCTGCTCGTTTGCCTCCTATATTAAAAAAAATACTTCTACTTAACATAACGCCACTCTTTTGTACATCTATATAAATCTTCTAATACGAGCTCTGTTCGTGGGCTCTGCTCGTTTGCCTCCTATATTAAAAAAAAAATTCTACTTAACATAGTGCCATTTCTTTGTACATATCTACTTATCCTATGATACAACCTCTGTTCATGGGCTCTGCTCATTTGCCTCCTATATTTAAAAAAATACTTCTACTTAACATAGCGCCATTTCTATGTACATATCTACAAATCTTATGATACGACCTCTGTTCATGGGCTCTGCTCGTTTGCCCCCTGTATTTAAAAAAATACTTCTACTTAACATAACGCCATTCCTTTGTACATCTCTACAAATCGTATGATATGAGCTCTATTCATGGGTTCTGCTCGTTTGCCTCCTATATTAAAAAAATACTTCTACTTAACATAACGCCATTCTTTTGTACATCTCTATAAATCTTCTGATACGAGCTCTGTTCGTGGGCTCTGCTCGTTTGCCTCCTATATTAAAAAAAATAAATTCTACTTAACATAGTGCCATTTCTTTGTACATATCTACTTATCCTATGATACAACCTCTGTTCATGGGCTCTGCTCATTTGCCTCCTATATTTAAAAAAATACTTCTACTTAACATAGCGCCATTTCTATGTACATATCTACAAATCTTATGATACGACCTCTGTTCATGGGCTCTGCTCGTTTGCCTCCTGTATTTAAAAAAATACTTCTACTTAACATAACGCCATTCCTTTGTACATCTCTACAAATCGTATGATATGAGCTCTGTTCATGGGTTCTGCTCGTTTGCCTCCTATATTAAAAAAAATACTTCTACTTAACATAACGCCATTCTTTTGTACATCTCTATAAATCTTATGATACGAGCTCTGTTCGTGGGCTCTGCTCGTTTGCCTCCTATATTAAAAAAAAAAAATCTACTTAACATAGTGCCATTTCTTTGTACATATC